>NC_051064.1:152394255-153090807 GCF_004664715.2 Peromyscus leucopus | reverse complement strand
CCCTGACCATTTGCACCTGGCTGCTGCCAGCAAGGATCCAAGACTGTACTCAGATATGGGGGTCATCCAGGCCCAGACTTTGCTCCCCCAGGCTTCGGTGGGGACAGTTGACTCCGGCTTGTGCTCTGTACTCCTAGTACCTCCCCTGAACCAGCTCCTCACCCAAATGAGACGCGTGCCAGGAGATGTGGTCCAACCTCCATCCCACCCCAACTGCCCGCCCACCCGTGGTTGGTTAGGAGAGCGGCCTACTAGGGGTGAGGGTGGTGGGTGGGCCATGGGGAGGGCCACCGCCTCCTTGCTCCTCCTCACCACCCCCCTGAACCCGAGCAGCTTTGATCCAATTTTCAGTTGTGGGAAATATGAAATGAATGGTGTTAAATCCCAGCCGGATGAAAGGCTGGTTGCCTCCCCGAGTGCGGGCCAGATGGCAGCCTGGGCGGCCTCTGAGGCACACGCCTGGCCTTTGTG
This sequence comes from Peromyscus leucopus, assembly GCF_004664715.2. Taxonomy (NCBI): domain Eukaryota; kingdom Metazoa; phylum Chordata; class Mammalia; order Rodentia; family Cricetidae; genus Peromyscus; species Peromyscus leucopus. The sequence continues at coordinate 153,090,336 of NC_051064.1, read as the reverse complement.
GGCCGTTTAACACTGTGAATGGGGCCAAAGTGTGGGAAACTCGCTGGGCTCCTGGCTCACACCATCCGACTTGAGTAGCTGCAAAGGGGGAGGGGTGAAGGCTGCCTCTGGCTGGCGGGCTTTGCCCTGCAGAAGCACTGTGGGATGGGGGAGGGGTGTAGGGATCCTCCTACCACCACAGCAGCATGGTTGCCCTTCACACACCTTCCAGAGCTTCCCCTATGAGAGTTCAGTAAGTCTGGGGGAGGGGGCAGTAGATGAAATGGAGCACAGTCTGGAGCTGGCAGGGCCCTTCCATTGAGTAATCACAGTTTCGTAGATGGGGCAGGGGCTCCTGTAAACTGAGTTGCCATGGTTATGCAGAAAGTCACAAACCCTGTCCCTTCTTCATAAGCTGACTGAAGAGGTTCTTGGACAAGGAAAGGCTCTGGGGAGGCTGCAGGGCAATATTCTGCTCCCAGTCTCTGAAGGAGGGCTCATTTTGGACAGGAGTACAGCATTGTGATAAACAGTTTGGAGGGCCAACAAAATTTAATGGAATTATTTTGTAATTCTGCTTCTGTGTCTATGCTCAAGGAGTTAAAAGCAGACTCAAACATTCTCATGCTGGTGCTCACAGCTGTGCCATACACAGTAGCCAAGGAGCCAAGGCCACCCAAGTGTTCACAAACCACTGAACAGATAAGGAACAGGCAGAATATCCACAGAGTGGAAGATGGCTTGTCTGTACACAACGCAGGCGAACCTTGAGGATGTTATGCTAAGCTAAGGAGACAAGTCAGCCTCCAGAGGACAGATTCTGCATGACTCCAATGATAGGAGGGACCCAGAGTTGTCAAATTCGTGGTCAGAAAGTAGAGCAGTTGTCAAGAGCTGGGGTGGGAGGAAGATGGGGTGGCAGTGTTCCATGGGGACGGACGGTTCTGGTGGGGAAGATGAGCACGAGCGGCTGTGACAGCTGCACAACATCGTGAGTATATTTAACGTGCGAACAGCACTTAGAAGTGGGTGGATTTTTATGTTATGTGTATTTGGTCACAGTTGGGAAGCTGTCTAGAAAAGAGCCATAGACAGGATCGTGACTGTGTGGAGGCAAAACTGTGGGGGATGTTGGGTCCTAGGAGTACCAGCACTGCCACCCCGCTGTCCTGGTTCCCAAAACATTTATAAGGGGTGGGTCTGGACTGAGGATGGCCTGGGAAAGGGAGGGGACAGCCTGTTGTTTGACCTCAGAAGCCCTCATGGAGCCAGGGAGTAGAAACTGTGCTTTGGATGGGTGGCAGAAAGCCACTTGCCTGGGAGCTAGGAGCAAGGAAGTGACCTTATTTGCGATTGTGGGGACAGAGTCCCCTCAAGTCATGACCACAGCAGGTTTGTCCTCTGCTGAGCCCAGTTCTCGTTCCACCTAGACTTCTGTCCTCAGGGTGCTGCTGCAAGGAGATGCTTACTCCCCCTAGAGAGACCACCAGAAAGGGCAGTTGGCCACGGAGGAAGTCTGCCCTGAGAGACAGTGGCCACTCAGTGGCTGCTGAGTCTGCCTTGGAGGTTAGGAGGGGTGGGCTCTCTTCCACGCTCCAGGCAGGATCTGCAGTGCGGGTGTAGGCGACTAAGAGTACACCTGCACAATGCAGGGCATGGAACGCTGGACGTAGACCAGCAGTGAGAAGAGTTTCTGTCTTCAGTTCACATGGCCAGCCGCAGAGGTCAAGAGGCTTGCCAAGGCACGTGATCTGTGGCTCGGCTAACCCTGTGTGTCAAAACTGCCGGGCACTCGCTAATGCAGTTGTCGTCAATTCCCAGTTTAGACTTGACTTCAAGGCACCCACCCACGAGTCACCCTCTTTTACTTGTGGACTACCAGCACAGTAAGATGGAGGTCCAGGCTGGGATTTTTGTTTGTTTGCTTGCTTGTTTAACTGAGACAGGGAATTGCTATGTAACTCAGCTGACCTCAAACAGGAGGTTCTCCTGTCTCACCTCAGGCTGGGGTTCAAGCCCAGTTGTTTGCTTGCTTTCCTGAGCCACAAAGGGAGGTGGGTCTCGCTCAAGGGGCAGAGGGCCAAGTGCTAATGTGAGTGGGGGTGGTGGCTGTGAGGGATTGTCTCTAGGAAGGGATGGGTACATTTGGGCGTAGATAGATGCTGTAGTCCCCTAGTTGACCTTTGCGTATGTACCCCAAGTGCGAGGAAAGTAACATCCCCATCAATTGGAACCCATGCTCTAGTCGGCAGGTAACCAGATGACTGATTCAGGGACAAAAGGTGACGACTATGCAGCAAAGACTGCCAATAAGGTACATGTGTCCCCTGTGGGGCCAGGAGGAAAGCCTTAGATCTCTCCCAGGCCAGTGCTCTGAATCTTCCCTTTTCCCAAGAACTAGACTAAGGAACTGTATTCAAGATGGCATGGTTCTTTCCACCGCCCCACTCCATCTTTTCCCTTGGTTAGTAGAGACAGTGCACAGGGCTGAGCAGAGGGCAAGTTTGGCCTCGAATGTGGGTCGAAGAATTCTAGAATGGGGTAGGAGACGCTAACATGTGGGAGGTGACTTAGAGGCTATAGATTGGGAATAGCATGGAGTCACAGTGAAGACAGGTAACTACTGGCCAGAAGGCTGACTGGAAGTGGCAGAAGACAGAGAACCCTCAAATGTCAGCCTGGTTTGGAGCATAATTTGGTTAGCTTTTCTTCCTGACGTTTTCATCTTAAATGAATTGTGTGTGTGTTGGGCGGGGGGGGGGGGGGGGGGGGCAGGTCAGAGGACAACTTGCCGAAGTCGGTTTTCTCCTTCCAATATGTGGCTTCCAGGGATCAAACTCAAGTCATCAGGCTTGGCAGCAAGCACCCTTACCTAGTGAGCCATTTCACTGGCCCCTTTCTCAATATCTTCTTAAGTGGACATTTACCACTATGTAATGTAGAAAGTGCTTCCACATAACATATACACATGCATACCCTGTCACACAAGCCATATACATAGAGATATGCACACAAGTACACACATGCATATGTAGCCCCACATTTCTGCTCCGGCAGGTCCAGGGAGCACATTGGCATGTAGTTTTGCACATTTGTATGTGCTCATGCCTGTGTGTATCCATGCATGAATGCCCGTGCCTGTGTGCCCATATATGTATGCCATTTAGTTGCTCTCAGGGCCACTGTCCCCAGCCTGGCCCTGCTTCTCTCACCTCTCAGAATGCCCTGGTCAGCCAAACATTGCTGTCTACCGCCCTTCCTTGAAACAGATACCCGGGTGCTGGGATAGGGGGAGTAACTGTGTGGTCACCATGGCCCTGTGTGCTGTGATGCAAGGCTGGAGACCCTCGGCAACCCTCAGAGGCAGAAAAGGGTATGCCTGGGCTGCAGGTGAGGAAGCTGAGGCTTTCAGGAGGAAGCAATTTGCCTGTGGACCAGTCTGGTAGAGTCTGCCTGAGCTGCTGCTGCCTCAGCCCCAGAGGGTGACCTGGGAGGGGATCTACCATCCTAGGCAAAGCTGGTCTATTCTCTGTTCCTCTGACATGAAGTGGCCTTCTCATAGCAGGATGGGGACAATTTCATTCCAAGTGGGAACTGGGCAGACAGGCACTCTTTATACCCTGTCAAGGTAAAGTCAGCAGTTCCTGAGTCTTTTGGGTGCAGAGCCCCAGGGAAGGGCTAGGTGTCTGCAGCGGTGGCTTTTTGGGCTAAGGTTTGTTAGCATGGGACCTAGTGAACAGAGGAGGAAATCAAACCTTCATGAGGGGTGGGGGTTGGGCTGCTTCTGGGATCCCCACTGAGCCGGCCTACCACTTCGGTCTGGCAGCCTCTCTGCTAGGTGTTCCCTAGGTGTGGATCTCAGACAGCCACTAAAATGAGCTCCTGGGCCTCTACTTCCCCCTTCCACACCTGCCTTGAACTTCCAGGGCCTTGAGAGGCACAGGCACAGCCCTGAGATGGTAACCCTGCTCTGCTCCGCTGGGTGAGAGGAGTGGCACACTGCCCGTCAGGTTAGACAACACAGTCTGATCCCAAGGGTCGTAGTTCGCTGGGTCTGCACCACCGCTGCCTTGTTGACATACCCTGTCTTCTGTGGCATTTCAGTGATGTGCTTCGGAGCAGCTTGACTCTGCCAGCTCCCTCCACAACAGAATTGCTTTGGGGAGTTCCAAAGAGCAGGCTGGATGGGGTGATAAAGGGGCTGGGCCAGGTGAAGGCTTGACGCTGCCCTTGACTCTCACACAGGTGAACACATCTTGGTCTTTCTAGAGACTGGGTTTACTCGTCTGTAAGACAGGCTTATAGGCCAAGGCTTACCTGGGTCTTGAGGAACTGACTCCAGGTTGTGGGGAGGCACCCCTCTTACAAGGAGGGCCTTGCTGAGATACACCTCTGCTGGGCTCTAGCCAGGAGGAGCATGTGCAGCTGGGACCGCCTGCCGCCTGCACCCAAACGGGTGCCTCGGTGTCTGCACCGTACATAGTACTAGTACGAAGCCAGGGCCACCAAATCAAGAGGACGGCACTTCCCTGCCCACCTGTTGCTCTCACCACATTAACCTGACCTGAGAGGGTCGGAGCTAAGATACTCTGTGAGAGCATCCAGACTCCAGAGCTGCAGAAGCACAGACCCTAGGTCGCCCCTCTGCTCAGTAGGTCTGGTGCTGGGTCTAACCCTGTAGGTCACAAACCTGGTACTCTGCTGTGGGACTCAGGCAGCTTCAGGCCCTTCTCCTAAAAGTTGCTCACACACAGCTTCTCTGCTCTGTACCTCCCTCTCCACCTCCATTCTCTTCTTTTGCTTACCCAGTGGCCCTGAGGGCTCTGGTGATGGTGGCTGCCTGGAGACATTCCATCTCCAAAACCTCTTTTCTCATCTGATTAAGGTGAGGCTGGGGAGATGGCTCAGAGGTTAAGCGCACTGCCTATTCTTCCAGAGGTCCTGAGTTCAATTTCCAGCAACCACACGGTAGCTCACAACCATCTGTAATGAGATCTGATGCCTTCTTCTGGAGTGCAGGCATGCAGAAAGAATACTGTATACATAACAGATAAATATTTTTTAAAAAGGTGGGGGATGGGACTGGGGAATATACCCTAACAGCCCTGTGGAAAGTACTTTCTGGAGACACAGTGAGGACACAAGTCCAAGCCCTAGCCCTCCGTTCCCTCTGGGCCTAGAGAACAGAGGTCTGGTGAGGTGTGCCTGACAGCCCCACTGGCTGAGTGCTCCATCTGCCTAAGAGGCATTTGGGTGGCTGTGAGGTGGAGATCCATATCCTGAGGCTCCTGGAACTTTGTGCACTGACTGCAGCCTTACTCAGGGGTACCCACCCCAGAGCTCCAACAGCAGGTTCCATCAGCCCCGACCTTAGTTGGCTAAAGGGGTGGGCAGGGCTCAGGACAACAGAGGTGGGTGGTGGGGAAACTGGGGTGGGGGATGCGCCCAAGGCAGTGAAGGGATTAGGTGTGCCCAGCCCACGTGGCCACACTCTGTCCACCAGCCCCCAGTGGGCCAGGGTAGTGCTGGGGTCGCAGTCCCAAGCTGGTTAAAAACTCTGTGGTGTCAGAGCGCAGCCCCTTCCCAACTCCTGAAAAGCAGATGAGCCCTTTATTGCTCTATTATAACATCGAGCCAGATGGTCTTTTGGGAGCCGCCCTCCTCATGCCCCCACTGCCGCCCTCCTCATGCCCCCCACTGCCGCCCTCATTCATTCAGAGGCAGGCCCCGGCACTAATGCCTCAGGGCTGGGCACGCTTCCCGCGCTGCCGCCGCCACCACAGTGTGGGAACCGTAGCCTAGAGTGAGGAGTGACACAGACAAGGAAGGAAGCTGTCCCAGCCTGAGCCAGAGGGTAGGAATCCCCACCCTTGGCTCTTAATCTTGAGAGGGGACACAGAGCCCTCCCCAGACACCATCCTCACATCCCCCAGCTGTGTAGCCCACTGCATCTCGTTTAAACCTACCCCTGTCTCAGTTTTTTTATCTGCAAAGTGGGGGCAATGATAGGGCCCCTCAATTGGTTTGGGGGGTCAGAGGCAGGTGGCCGGCAGGTATGGCACGCCAGAGCCCAGTTGCCCTCCAGGAATGGTGTTTACATTCTGAAACAACCAACACCCAAATAAGAATATTCCCTGATGTGAGACATTAGATGAGATTGAAATGTCAGGGTAGCTAATGAAATCTTGCTGGTGTACAGCTGGCTCATCTCTTACCCATGCCTGTCTTGATGTAGTACCAGAGGATGGTCGGGGAAGTGTCATCCACCCAGCCTAAAATAGTTGTCATGCAACCCTTTCCAGAAAACAGCTGCCCTCACTCCCACCCCAAGGGCTTCTCCCTCCACCACACATGTCTGAGGCTGGCATGGAAGCTTCTGTTGGAGGGCTAGGCTGGTTTACATGAAGTGGGATTACCTCCAGAGGTCTAGCATCATCATACCCATTAGACAGGTAGACAAACAAAGCCCCAGAGAAATTCAAGGCTAAGCTGCCAGATGGTGGCTCAGGTCAGAGTGGAAGGGCCCAAAACTGCCCAGGGCAGGGGTTGGAGCAAGGAGGGGAAGCCTTGGGTCCTGGCAGAAAGGGCAGAAGTGGATTCCTGAGCCCGTGGTGTGTTGCCCATTTAATCCTTGAGCTAACTGCATGTGCTTCTCCCAGGTCTGGGGTTGCTGATAGTCCATGCCCCGTTGCTCTTCTCCAGCTGGAGTACTGGTCGGCTTGGCTTATGTTTAAGAGGCTCCCCAGACTTTCAGGGTCACAGGGACCCACTAAACAAACACAGAGACACCATGCTTCCAGAGGGAGACAGAATCTGGGGTGAGTAGCAGCTTTAAAGAATCAAGGAAGCCTTTGGGAAATGGCAGCTGACCGTACCTGACACGAACATGACCAGAAGACCAAGGGCCCTGTTGGGGTCTGGGGTCCCCAGGCAGTGCCCGAGATGGCTTCTGTGGCAGACCACTTCCCCAGGAAGTCCTAGAGTGGGGACTCTGGGACTCTGTGATCGGAGGTCCCCTTTTTTTTTTTTTGGTTTTTCGAGACAGGGTTTCTCTGCGTAGCTTTGCACCTTTCCTGGAGCTCACTTGGTAGCCCAGGCTGGCCTCGAACTCACAGAGATCCGCCTGGCTCTGCCTCCCGAGTGCTGGGATTAAAGGCGTGCGCCACCACCGCCCGGCCGGAGGTCCCTTTTTAAAAAAATTTTTTTTTAAATTAATTTTTAAAATGTATTTTATATACCAACCACAGTTTCCCCTCCCTCCTCTCCTCCCGTCCCCTCACCCCACCTCCTTTCTACCCCTCCCCCATCCACTCCTCTGGAAGGGTAAGGCCTCCCATGGGAGTCAACAAAGCAAGGCATATCAAGTTGAGGCAGGACCAAGCTCCTGCACCCTGCATCAAGGCTGAGCTGGGCATCCCACCACAGGGAACAGGTTCCAAAAAGCCAGTTTATGCACCAGGGACAGATCCTGGTCCCACTGCTAGGGGCCCCACAAACAGACCAAGCTACATAACGGTCACCCACAGGCAGAGGGCCAAAGTCAGTCCCATGCAGGCTCCCTAACTGTCGGTCTAGAGTCCATGAGCTCCCATGTGCTCAGGTCAGCTGTTTCTGTGGGTTTACTTGCCATGATCTTGACCCACCCCCCTTGCTTATATAATCACTTCTCCCTCTCTTTAACTGGACTCCTGGAGCTCAGCCCAATGCTTGGCTGTGGGTCTCTGCATCTGCTTCCATCAGTTACTGGATGAAGGTTCTGTGATGACAATTGGGGTAGTCACCATCTGATTACAGGAGAAAGCCAGTTCAGGCACACTCTCCACTATTGCTAGGAGTCTTAGCTGGGGTCATTCTTGTGGATTCCTGGGATTTTCCCTAGCACCAGGTTTCTCTCTAACCCCATAATGGCCCCCTCTATCAAGATATCTCTTTCGTTGCTCTCTCTCTCTCTCTCTGTCCCTCCCTCAACTCCACTATCCCAAAGATCCCTCATGTTCCCATCCCCCATCCCCTCACTTCTTCACCCCCCTCCTCCTCTGCCTCCAGTTTACCCGGGAGATCTCATATATTTCCCTTTCCCAGGGCGACCCATGTGTCCCTCTTAGGGTGGAGGTCCCTTTTCTTACCACACTGGCTAGCAGAATATACACCTGCTGGTAATGTTTGAGACAGGCAGGATCCTAGCTCTGCAAGTACAGTGAGACCATGTCTCTAAGAGACTGTACCATTCGGTGAGATTACAGATGGAGGCTCAGGTCCAAGACCCAGTGAGTACTTCATCCTGACCCCCTACCTACCCCTCTCTCCTCTTCTTCCTCTTCATTCTCCTCCTCCTCTTCTGATTTTGTTTGTTTGTTTTGTTTTTTTGAGACAGGGTTTCTCTGTGTGGCCCTGGCTGTCCTGGAACTTGCTCTGTAGATCAGGCAGGCCTTGAACTAAGAGACATCAGCCTGCCTCTGAAGCCTGAGTGCTGGGATTAAAGGTGTGTGCCACCACTGCCTGGTTCCTAATCCCTCTCTTGATGCCCAGCTCCAACTCCAACATAAGATTTACCTCAGCAACTCTCCTTTGGGGCTGACATGTACTGGAGCTCCTACCTCATGTTACCATCTGTCCCATTACAATTGGCCAGCCAGGACCAACTATCAGAGACGGGGTCTTCTAGCCCAGTGTGGAGGCCTCTGGTGAGGCTCACAATAACCAGCAGGGAGGACACATGCCTACGGCCCCAGCCACACCTGGCACTCCCTCCGGCAGTGGGTGAGTGGATGTCTCCTGGGACCTGGACCACAGATGGAGAGATTGGAGGGAGGTTTAGCCAGCTCCTATGGCTTCCAGCCTAGGAGGAGGCAGGTCCAACTGCCCATCTCCCACAGGCAATACCTGTCTGCTTTGACAAGTGGTCACTGTGTGCCAGGTCCAGCAGTTTGCTCTGAAGCCTGATCTCAGTGTGTGAAGTGGATGGATGAAGGGACTGGGCAAAGGAGTGGCCTCTAGTTGCTCCTCAACCCTGCCAGTGATTCCCACTTTCAGCCTCCTGTCCAATACCCAGGATGTGAGAGTCTGGATTTGGAAGTGCCCTGCTAGGCCCCAGAATTTCCTGCTCTTTCCCAGGTTGCCCCAGGAGCTCAAGCAGCCACTGCCAGCCCCACTTCCTGCTTCCCTGCATGGGATGGAGAGAAGGCAGCCACACATTTCTGTATTGCATGGAGCCCCATATGTCTGCCTGAGGCCACGTGGTGGGGCCTGAGGGTGCCAAGGCAGTGCCTAGGGCTGGTTCTGCCTTCTTTCCAGGCAGCAGCGCCCCCTCCCCCCATACACAGAGGAGGGGAATAATTTGGGCGGGAGGCCCGCTCCGGGTGGGTTCCCACACCCCACCCCCTGCCTTAGACATTCATCCTCCACAAAAGGCGCGTGCGCGGCAACAAACTCATTCGCCACGGGGCCGCCTGTGCTTTGTGAGCCAAGCTCCCGGCCCCAGAGGCCATCTGGGGAGCAGTCCTCAGGGCGGGCAGGGTGGGGGCTCCCCCTAGGCCGCCTTTGAGGCCCTGGGCAGCAGCAGCAGCTCCCTGGCAACCTCATTGGATGTCAGCACATCTGTCCTTGAGTACCCTGGATTTCTCACAACCTCTTGTGTCACACTATGTGTGAAGAGGGCACTCTAGGGGAAGCTTGCCTCTTGCCCTACCCATGGATGTAACAGGGCTGTAAGCACAGGGTTCAAAGCCATGAACTGTGAGCTGTCTGGGCCTCAGTTTCCTTATCTATGGAATGGGACTGATGGTGGTCCCAGCCCAGGTGTTCACCAAAGAGCCTGGTGGACAGAGGAGACTTCAGGGTGGCCTTGGAATCAGAGCTGCCGGAGGTCTAAACTCCGGAGCCCCAGGCTGTCAGGCTCTTCATTTGGTTTCCTGGTGGGAGACTCACAGTTGTGCTCTACTGCACGGATGTGGCTGGTAGATCAGGGAAAGGCCAGCCGTGAGACGGGCAGATAGGTAGGTGTGGTCCTCCCATGCCCCTAACTGTGAGCTAGGAGGGGGACCATCTAGTCAGCTTTGTATGCTGTAGGTGTTAAATAAGTGTACACCTCTCTGCCAAGCCTCTAGCTCTGGGCCTGCCTTGGGCACACAGGGTGAAGAGGAAAGAGAGAGGACTCCGATGGGCACAAGCTCTTCTGCTGCCCCTGGCAGCCCTGCCTGTGTAGTGGGCATTTCTAAGTCTGGGCAGCTGGGCTGGTAGGGTGGGAGCGGAGTGCTCAAGGGTCTTTCCACTCAAGGACACTTCCTGGCCAAAGGGCTTCTGGGTCCAGAGCCTGGTGGACAGACCCTCTGTGGGGGTGTCCCTGCCCCCAACCTTACTAGGGAGGGGGGTCCTTGAGAGGGTGTCCTACAGGCTCAGAGATAATCCCGGCTTTTGAGAGCCTGTGAGAGGCTGGCCCGGGGACTTTCCCACAGCCCCACATAAAGGGCCGGGCGCCAGCTGCTCTCCCACAAAAGACGCCCAGCCATTCAGAGCCTCCAGGCAGGCGGGGCCAGCAGAGCAGCTACCACAGCCTACCTGGCCACCCTCAAGCCAGAATGAGTGCATAAGGGGGTTCCTCCCTGATGACCAGTGAGAGGCCAGGATGTCCTCAGAGCTGGGGACCTACGTGCAGTTTATAGAACCCCACAGGGCAGCCACCCTCCCTTTTGCCCAAGGCTGGCACCGTCCCTGGCTCCATCACTCACCCTCAGTGTCTGGGGAAAGGACTCCCAGGAAGACCCTGCACACTCTTGCCATTATGCCTGGCACGGCGCCTCTGCCCTTGCCTCAGCCATCACTGGGCCGCCCCATCTCCTCTCCTCCTGCCACACGTCCTGCCTAGAGTCACACTGGCTGGCACACTTCCCTTGCTCCCTGGTGTGCCCATGCTAGCCTCACGCCCAGCATTCACTTCCACGCCACCCTCCCAGCAGCCCTGCCTGCCACTCAGTGTGAAGGACACAGTGGGTATGGATAGCAGGACAAGGCCTTCTCCAGTCACCTCAGTCACCGTATCTGATACGAGGAGCAGCAATGCCCTATCTGGACAAGTGGAAGAGACTCACGTTTAGCTGTTTAGAAATGCCAGGCTGGGCGCAGTGGTGCACCTGTAACCCCAGCACTTGGGAGGCAACGTCATCACTGGCAACATAGTGAGTTCAAAGCTAACCTTGGCAGATGTAACCAAAAGCAAAACCAAATAAAAAAGAAAGGGGAGAAACCCGCCAAGCCACGGAGATGTTGAGGGGAAGGATGGAGGGTGTACCCTTCCCCTAGGAATTAGGTACCTGGACCAGCACTGTGATGGGTTTTTCAATATTAAGACTAGCCTGGAAGAGGAAGGCGTGTGGAACTTCCTGGAGAAGGTGCTCCTGGAGTGTTGAGTATTGGGTTTAAGGAGGCTGGGCCTTCTGGGAATGATGGTTTTGACATTTCTAGGGATACTTCTGAAGTCATTAAAAAAATGGTTGATGAATTGTGTGTGTGTGTGTGTGTGTGTGTGTGTGTGTGTGTGTGTGTGTGTGTTTAGACAAGTCAGATGGCTAGATGGAGGGACAGGGGACATTTGTCCTGTGCTTTTCCTGTAGGAAGCTGGGGCCAGGGCAGAAGCTGCTAGTGACACTGACCTCTGAGATCCTGGCTGCGCTGTGCAAGGCAGTCACAGCTTTCTTAGGGGGTTGGAAGGTAAGACCCAAGGGCAAGGAGCCTACCAGGCAAGTGTCCTGGAATTTGCTGCAGCTGATCCCCACCCCTCACCCGGGAGGGATAATGGTCCAGCCTCTCTGTGGGAGGGTTCATGCTCTGTTGTCCAATCCTGGCTCTCCCCATTGGCTGCTGGGCGTGAGAAAGTGCTAGAGACCACACCAACACTTCCACCCCCAGTGGCATAAAGGCACAGTGACCTCTGGTCTGGCTGCTGTTTACAGAATCCCAGCTCTAGGAGCGAAGAGTGAGTCCATTGCTAGCAGTGTGGTCCAGCAGGGACCTGGAGGCAGCTTGGAGTCTCCTGTTGGAGGTTTGTGGGCTGAGGTGGGCAGCAGCCCTCTAGAGCTGGAGACAAGGAGGCAGCATTCTTGGGGACGGTGGCTGGCTTATTGCCCTGCCTTGGTTCACGCACCTCCGGCCCCTGCTCTTTACTCTGCAGAGGGAATCGGGAAAGGAAAGGTCAGAGCCCCTCCGGCCTAGGTGAAGAGGGATCCCTGTCGCCACTCAAGAGCAGCATGCGGGAGCAGTCTCTGCCCGTAAGGGACAGAGGCCTGGTGGCCATGGTATAAGGCCCTGGGAATCGGAGGTGGAGGCCACGGTTGCTGTCATGGCTCTTCCTGTAGCTGGAACTCTGTGTCCCCTGCTACTTTTCTGACTGGCTCCAGAGCAGGGACTGAGCAGTGGACAGGCAAGGGGCCGGTTGGCTGCCCTGACAGTGGCCCTAAGCTACCACCTGTCTTCATGTTGGAGAGAGGGTACTGGGGCACAGGATTGGTGGGTTACAAAGATTGCATACTCTCTGGCTTGTCCATGGCAGGGGGTCTGAGCCAGCATTCCATGGGGGATAGATGTATGGGGCGCATCTTCATGACCTTCCTAGCCAGACCAGAGCTGGATCCTGTTCCTTCCAGGCTGTGGAAGGGCTCCATGTTTTATATTGGAATGAGGCTGGGTGGACGAATGCTGTACCTCAGTGCTGTGCACTGGCTGCTGTAGCAGTATGGGGCTGCAGCGGTGTATCCCTTGAGTGACCCTAACCCTAGCGCATACTCCAGAGTGAGAAGAGCACAGACTTTGAATAAAGGCATTGGTCAGCAGTCTTCAGAATCTGAGTCTGCCATCCACCCAGGCTGTAACCCTGAGGTCCTGGGTGCCACTTTGGCCAGAGATGTTGGTATTGCCCAGGCTGGCCCTGTGCTGAGGGCTTCCTGGGCTGGACCCTTGTCCTGCTGACTTTGTCCCTGGTTCTGTGGTTAACAACAGTCCACTTACTTGCATCCAAATGACTGGAAAGACCCTCAAGAATGCTTTCAGCCAGGCTAGCTGCTCCCCCTAGTGTGAGCTGAGGAGGCTGATTCACCCAGCACCCCTGGAGGGTATTAACTGCTCATGTTGCCATGCTCTTCATAGCGCCAGTGGCAGAGCATATCACCCTCGTCTCAGAGAGGAGCATCCATCCATCCATGGGACCATGCGAGAGCATTAGGAAGTCAAGTAGAGGTGGTGTCAGACTGTCTGCCTCTGCCGGAGCTGCGGTTTTGACTCCCTGCCTCCTCTTTATTTCTTAATAAGTTCTAATTTCTCTCAATTCCCTGGCCCTGCTGGGCATTCATGATCCATAAAAACCAGTAGGGAGGATGTGGCTTTTTATGTATGTATGTATGTATGTATGTATGTATGTATGTATGTATTTATTTATTTATTTATTTATTTTAGACAGGGTTTCTCTGTGTTGTTTTGGAGCCTGTCCTGAATCTTGCTCTGTAAGACCAGGCTGGCCTGGAACTCACCACAGAGATCCACCTGGCTCTGCCTCCCGAGTGCTGGGATTAAAGGCGTGCGCGCCGCCGCCGCCGCCGCCGCCGCCGCCGCCGCCGCCGCCGCCGCCGCCGCCACCATCACCGCCCAGCGGGATGTGGCATTCTTAAGTAAACACAACCACTACAACCCCCAAACCTCCTCCTGCCAAGGGATGGCTGCTTGGTGGTGAGGTTAAGTAGCACAAGGAGCAGCCGGGCCTGGGTTTTGCTGCCCTCTAGTGGCTTCTGCCCAGACCCACTTATAGCCCAAAGGAAGGAAAGTGGCTAGGGTTTCCCAGGCAAGAACTAGGCTCCAGGCTCCTAAGTGGATATCCTGGAGCTCCCAGCTGCCACCAGAGGTCGCACTCAGCACTAGGCTGATGAGGGAGGAGACTTGAAGGGTTCTTTCCTAGGTTCTGGGAAAGATGACTGGGGTGTGTGGAGGCTCAAACGGAAAGTCACCTGTCAGGGGAATTCCCTGGCCCTGTGAATATCCCCACAGTACCTAGCATGACCTGGTAAAGGTCCATGGAGTGAACAGGGAATAGAAGTCTTTGTCCCAGAGCCGGATGTGGTGGCACACACCTTTAATCCCAGCACTTGGGAGGCAGAGGAAGAAGGTGGATGAGGCCAGCCTGCCTGGTATACAAATCAAGTCCCAGGACGGCCAGGGCTACACAAAGAAACCCTGTTTCAAAAAAAAAGTCTTTGTCCCTTTGATAATGAGAGACAGGTCCTCTGTGGGTAGTGCCCCTGAGCAGCCTCTGGCTACCTTGATAATGGCCTTGAGGCTTCTGTGTCCATGTGCTCCCCCGAGTGCCCCCCTTCACTTCCACCTGTTAGCGGGTCTGTTTTAAGGGAGAGCCTGAGGCCCTCCTGTGGCCCATTACCCAGCATATAGTAGGTATTTCATAAATGGGTTATAAACAGAGTCGGACTCTTGGTGCCTGAGGAGCCCAGGACTCAGGTGAGGCTCAGTTGGCTCAGGGGCCTCCCATTTTCTCACAAGGGCAGTGCCTGGAACAAGGGACCTACCCAGACCTAGCTGGGGCTTCTGTCTGGAGGAGGGGCTTTCCTAGCTGTGCAGACAGATGGAGAAGCAGTCTCTATCCAGCTGGGCAACAGGTTGGATGTCTGGCTCATGGTCCCCAGAGCCTGTCTGTTACTCAGTGTGTACACGTGGAGGCCAGAAGACAACGCGTAGGATCAGGTTCTCTCCTTCTGTAATGTGGATTTCTGGGACTGGACTCAGGTCATCGTCAGGCTTGGCAGCAAGCACTTTCATGGACATCTTGCTGACACTGACCACACTTTTGTCCCTCACTGAAACCACCAAGTCACAGTGTGTCCTTGGGCTGGGCAGGACCCTGCGGGTGGAGGGTGGAGATCAGCCAGGTGTGTGTGTGTGTGTGTGTGTGTGTGTGTGTGTGTGTGTGTGTGTGTGTGTGTTGGGGGCAGCCCTTACAGCACTTCTTGTTTGGGCATAGTCTGAGGACTGGTATCTGAGGAGTTTAGGATGCCACAGGATTCAGACCTGGAGTCCGTCACTGATCATTGAGGGATGGCCAAGAGGGAGCAGCTTACATTAAGAAGCCCATGTCTTCTTGGGGTCCAGGCCTTTCATCTGAAGTCCACCCTGCATGGGGCCCTTGTGCTTGACGCCCCTGCCTGGCACTGCTGACCTTTGTTCTGGAAATGCTGGCCATGCTCACAGGATTTGTTCTCTCAGGGCACAGGTGGGGTGGGCAAAGAGCTGGCAGGCCCAGGTGAGCAGCAGTCACATTCCATAGCATCCAGTTAGCAACTCCTAGATGTCTCTTGATGCACTATCTCAGCCCACAGGAGACAGGCTATCTTGACAGTTTTGAAGACCAGAGCCCACTCTGTGGAGAGAGGAGTGTGGAGAGAGCTTGGAGGCTGCCCTGCTGCTGGACTGAATGCTCAGCCTCAGTGTGCCTGTCTGTGGGACCTTAGCCACCACTGACCTGATTGTGTCACGAGGCTCTTGGGACACTGGTTGCCATGCCTTCTATCCCTGCATTGCCCTAGCTCCATGACTCTTTTCTCAGCATGTTAAGCTCAGATTTTTTGACTCCCAGGCCGGGGAGATCTGGACAATATGTCCTCATGAAGATGGACTTCAGGGTCCAGAATTAGCTGGCATGTTATCAGAACTTTGGGCTGCCCCATTAATACTGACTGAATGTTTGGGAAGACGGTAGAATGATTGGACAAGGTCCTGACCAAGTGAATTCATGCATGAGCAAAAGGACTGAGTGAATGATTAAATGAGTTAGTGTTTGTGTGGGGTGCATTTAACAAGTAAGGGAGGGGATGCTTTCTCTCAGACCCAGGAAAGTCCCTGACAAAGTCAAGGCTAGGGTCTTGCTACATATCAATACTTTACACATTCAGTATTTTCTCAGTAAAATTATGTTCCATGATCCTGTTTATGTAAAAAAAAAAAAAAAAGAAAGAAAGAAAGGTCATATTGAGAACCTCTTGGTTTCCACTATAATGAGTTGGTGGAAAACAGTTCATGTTTTGTCTTTAAGAAGAGCCCTGAGCCTAGCAGGCAGCAGGAAGTGTGGCTGTCTGAGGTTTTGACCTTATCTTCCCATGGCTTCCTTATGTGCCTGAGGAACCAGCCTGTGAGCTAAGCTGAGCCAGGGGCCAAGGCTCAGGTCTTGGGCTATGCTCAATAATTTCATAGGCAAAGTGCAAATCCTTGCTCTCCCTTGGGTCCTCTTTCCTTTTTCTCTCTTTCGTCTTTGCTGGTAAATTGTGAGGCAGTAAGGACCATCTATCAGAAACTCTTGTGAAGGTTGTCTTGCCAGTGTTGACTAGGTCACAATGAAGACACAAGATCTTCCATCACACCAGGGCTCCTCCTGGTTTTCTTCTTTCTTTTAAATCTGGGTGCTGGAGAGGTGGCTTGGTTGTCAGGAGTGCCTACTGCTCTTGCAGGGGACCTGAGTTTGGTTCACAGCACTGCATGGGGCAGCCCACAACTACCTGCAACTCCAGCTTCAGGAGATCTGATGCCCTCTTCTGGCCTCTAAGGGCACCACACTCACACGTACATATCTACACACAGAAACACACACATACCCATAAATGAAAATAAGGGGGCTGGAGAGATGGCTCAGAGGTTAAGAGCACTGCTTGTTCTTCCAAAGGTCCTGAGTTCAATTTCCAGCAACTACATGGTGGCTCACAACCATCTGTAATGAGATCTGGCGCCCTCTTCTGGCCTGTAGGAATATGTGCAGACAGAACACTACACATAATAAACAAATCTTAAAATAAAATAAGATAAAATAATAAACCTTATAAGAAACGTAGCAATGTCATCTTGGTATTTTGCGATAGAGCCTTACTATGTGGCTCAGCCTGGCCTGAAATTCTTTGTCCTCCTACCTCAGACTCCTGAGGGGTGGGATCATAGAAGTGCATTTTAAAGAAATACAGTGAGCCAGGCATGGTAACATAGGTCTTTTAATCCTGTTGTTTGAGAGGTAAAGGCAGGTGGATCTCTGTGAGTCTGAGGCCAGTCTGGTTTACATAGTGAGTTCCAGAATAGCCAGGGCTATATAAAATGTACAGGACATAAAATCTACTATGTTAACCATCCATAAATTTTTGAAACACTAGTGCAAAGGACACTTCCCATTTTTTTCAAAAAGACATATTGTTATTTTAATTAATTAATTAGTTAAGGGTTTTTCGAGACAGGGTTTCTCTGTGTAGCTTTGGCACCTTTCCCAGAACTCACTCTATAGCCCAGGCTGGCCTTGAACTCACAGAGATCTGCCTACCTCTGCCACCACTGCCCAGCTTGTTTTTCCTGGCTTGTTTTTTTATTTTTAAAAGATTTATTTAGTTTTGTTTTGTGTATAAATGTTTGCCTGTATGTATGCATGCATGTGCACCACATGCTTGCAGTGTCTGAAGGGACCAAAGAGGGTATTGGTTTCCCCAGAAACTGGACTTACAGATGGTGGTGAGCCCCATTGGGTGCTGGAAACTGAAACTAGGTCCTGAGCCATCTCTCCAACTCCTATTCTTATCATTTTAAATTTTATGTATCTGTGTGCATCCCTGTGTATATGCATGTGCCAGTGGAAGCCAGAAGAGCTGGAGTTGCAGGTAAGTCGCCCAACAGAAGGGCTGGGAAACAAACTCCGTTCCTTTTCAAAAGTGCTGCGTGCTCTGAGCCTCTGAGCCTTCTCTCCAGGCCCCACACTCCTCATTTTTGTAAAGCCACCAGCTCTGCCCACATGCAGAGCTTTTTCAGTGTCCTGGTGGGCTTCTCCCAGCCACCGTAACGCTGCTTCGCCCTCCTTCCTGTCGCCTTTCCGCCGTTCTTCCTGTGCATGGGTCTTACAGTATCTATTGTTCTGTGTCTGGCTTCTCTGTCTTTGCACGGTATCCTCAAGGTTCATCCATGTTGTAGTGTATGTCAGCGCCCTGTTTATTTTTTTGTGGGTGAATAACATTTCACAGTAGGATTTTGTTATCTACTTGCCAGAGGGAAGTATCTACTTGGCTGGTTCCACTTTTCAGCTGTTGGGAATCATGGAGATATGAATGTCCATGGTCCTGCCCTGGAGGTGGCCTCTGGAGAAAAGGGCTAGACTTGAATTCTGAGTCCAGCGCTGAAGGGTGGGGAGGGGGAAGAAGCCTGAGTGTGGGGCTGAGCTATGCAACTGGCTCTAATGCCCGAATGGGTCCTTGCTGGGGAAAGCATGGCCTCTTGGGTCTGCCTGGTGGTCCAGGCTTCACAGGGCTATGAGTGTTCATCCATCACTTGCAAATACTTTTCTGGTAAAGGGGCAATATCTGGCAGAGACTTTCAAGCCAGGCAGAAGTGAAAGTAGAAACAAAAATGGACTGCAATGCTCTCCACCAACCCCCTGGGGGACATGTCTGGCATTTTTCAGGACACAGATGAGAAGACACATTAACTCTTACAGACATAGAACATGGAGATTCACATCCTTGTGTGTGGGTTATGGGGTGTGGATGTGGGTGTTTCTGAGAATCAAACTCAGGTCTTCACACTTGTGCAGCAAACACTTTACTTTTACTGACAGAGATATCTCCCTAACTCCTGGGAACAGGGCTTCTGAAGTCATACTCTGAGCCCAATGTCCAGACTGTCTGAAGATGGAACTTTAGGGGATTAAAGTTAAGTAAGGTCATTAGAGTGACCTTGAAGACATGCTAGAGGCACCAGGATGTCAGTGAACACACAGAAGGTGCTCTCTGTGGCTGGGAAGAATGCATTGGAGGGGCCAGCCTTGCCAAGTTCCTACCCTGTAGGATCATGAACGTGTGAATATTTCTTTTTGCCATTGAAGTAGATGTTTGAGTCAAAGTCTCATGTAGACCAGACTGGTCTCAAACTTTCTACTTAGGCAAAGATGACCTTGAACAATTTCTTTTTCTTTTGAGACAGGGTCTCACTGTTTAGCCTGGCTATCCTAGAACTCCTTGTGGAGACCAGCCTGGCCTCAGCTCAGACCTTTGCTTGTTTCTGCTTCTAGTTACCTTGAACTTCTGATCCTTCTGCTTCTACCTACAAGGGCCACACTACCCAGCTTGAATACTTTTTTTTAAAGTCGCATCTGTGCTGTCTTGTCATGGCCACCAGATCAGCTCAGATGACCCCCACCCCAGTCACATGCTTTCTGGTTCTTTCTGTCCCTCTCGATTGCTCTGCTTGTCCCAGAGCTTTGTTGAAGTGCAATCATGTAATGTGGTCCTTTGTGTCTGCCTCCTCCACACAGCTTGTGTTCAGAGGACATGTGATGTGTGTCCACAGTTTATCCTGCCCTGTTTGCAAAGTAGGACCTCAGCTTGTTGGCCCTTGCTGGGAGGAAGATACCGAAACCATTTCCATTCAGAGGTGGTCTGAATTGAGTCGTTACCAACTTTTCTCTAAAATTGTGTGTGTGTGTGTGTGTGTGTGTGTGTGTGTGTGTGTGTGTGTGTGTGTGTAGGACAGAGGTTGACACTGAATGTTTTTCTCCATCACTTTCTACCCTATTTTTCCAAGACAAGGTTTCTCACTGAACCTGGAGGTTGCTGTTCTAACTAGAATGGCTAGGCATTGAGTTCCCAGGATCAGTCTAATTTCTGACCCTTCAGTACTGGAGCTCCAGACATATACCACATGCCTGGTTTTCATGTGAGTACTAGTGATCTCAACTTAGACACAGCTAGCACTTTACTGTAACTAGAGTTTTCCTGCCTTGCCCACAGTCAGGACAAATCTTTGTCACCCGCCAGTCCCACAGCCGCTCAGACCCAACCAAGTAAACACAGAGACTTATATTGCTTACAAACTGTATGACTGTGGCAGGCTTCTTGCTAACTGTTATTACGGCTTAAATTAATCCATTTCCATAAATCTATACCTTGCCTCGTGGCTTACTGGCATCTTCACATGCTGCTTGTCATGGTGGTGGCTGGCAGTGACTCCCTCTGTCTTCCTGTTCCCTCCTTTCTCCTCTCTGTTAGTCCCACCTATACTTCCTGCCTGGCCACTGGCCAATCAGTGTTTTATTTATTGACCAATCAGAGTAACTTGACATACAGACCATCCCACAGCACTTCCCCTTTTCTTCTTCTTCTTCTTTTTTTTTTTAAAAAAAAAGGAAGGTTTTAACTTTTACACATCTCCAAAGCCAGCTTGGTATATTTGGGAATTTGGGTGTAGCTTCTCTTACTACTTACTGCTGGAGGGGGGTGCTGTATCTTATGGGGACACAAAGAAAATTTTAGGATTATGGGGTAGTCCGTGAGGGTGTATTGTCTGAGCCAGTTGCCTTGAAACAGTTCTGGATGTTGGATCATCTGGAGACCTTTCAGGGGGTCTTGGCTGGTCAAACCTGATGTATCTTAATTTGGAACAAATCCATAGCCTCTGGCTTTCTGTGGAAACAAAAGCAGAGCCTCCTTTCCAAAGCAACATATCCTTACATCCAAATTTTGAAGTCAAGGTATCTTTAAAATATACATTTTGGCATAACTCAACAGATTTTGCAATCAAATGTTTTTCTTCAGTTACGAATATCAAAGAGAACATAATCCAGATTCTCTGTGTGGTAGCCATCTTTACGTGGCTTATTTTTTATATTACCTTGAGGCTATTGCTTTAAACTGCAGCATTCTAAGACTGAAACAGCGCTGTGGCTGCTGGCTGCACCCAATTCAGCTTCCCAACATGGTGGTGGTCCATTTACCACCAGCTCTGGGAGCCATTGTGGGTCTATGCTTTTATCTAAGCAGCATGTAGCCCAGAAACCTTTTTTTGTTTTGTACTAGCAAAGGCTAAATCCACAACACAGCTTAATGTGCCACTTGCAGAAGCCTCATTCCCGCCATACTGCAGGTCTAGCGCGCATGCCAGGAACCCACCATAGTAGCTCAAACACGCAGGTTGCCGCTAGCTTGAAAGAGACAACTAGGAACTGTTTTTAGCTCCGTTTTAGAATCTTTTTACTCATGTTTTAAGTGGAAACTCTTGCCAACACGTTGGGAGCTATTTGTAACTAGAGTTTTCCTGCCTTGCCCACAGTCAGGACAAATCTTTGTCACCCGCCAGTCCCACAGCCGCTCAGACCCAACCAAGTAAACACAGAGACTTATATTGCTTACAAACTGTATGGCCATGGCAGGCTTCTTGCTAACTGTTCTTATAGCTTAAATTAATCCTTCACATGCTGCTTGTCATGGTGGTGGCTGGCAGTGACTCCCTCTGTCTTCCTGTTCCCTCCTTTCTTCTCTCTATTAGTCCCACCTATACTTCCTGCCTGGCCACTGGCCAATCAGGTTTTATTTATTGACCAATCAGAGCATTTGACATACAGACCATCCCACAGCACTTCCCCTATGGACCCGTCTTCCCAGCCTGGCTTCTGACGTCCATAAATGTTTGTGTGCATACATGTTTAACTTGGTTGTGTACCTGGGGTTTGAAATGCCGGGTCACACAGATGATGTGTGTCTGACTCTAGATTTCACCACACCATTGTCCAAAGTGGTTGTCCCATCTAACATCTCATTAACAGTGAATGAGAGTTCTCATTGCTCCACATCTTGTGATGCTTGGTTGGGTCAGAGCCTTCTAATGGTGGAAAGGCCCCCCTCTTGTGGTTTTAACTTGAATTTTCCTAATGGCTAATGATGTATAGAGTGTCTTTTGTATTTTTTTGCTTGTCTTTTTTTTTTTTTTGGACAGGGTTTTTCTGTGTAGCTTTGGTTGTTCTGGAACTTTTGTGACCAGGCTGGCCTTGAACTCACAGAGATCCACTTGCCTTTGACTCCCAAGTGCTGAGATTAAAGGCACGTGCCACCACCACCTAGCTAGATTTTTTTTGTAATGTTAAGAAAACTTAGGTTGAGCCAGGTGGTGGTGGCACATGCCTTTAATCACAGCACTCAGGAGGGAGGTAGAGGCCGGTGGGTCTCTGAGTTTGAGGCCAGTCTGGTTTACAGAGCAAGTTCCAGGACAGAAAAAGAAAAGAAGGAAGAGAGAGAGAGAGGGAGGGAGGGAGGAGAGAAAACTAAGTTGTTGGGGCTGGAGAGACGGCTCAAGCTGTTAAGAGCACTGACTGCTGACTTAGGATTCAAGTCCCAGCACCCACATTAACAGCTCGAAACCATCTGTAATTGCCCCAGGGGAACTGATGCATTCTTCTGGCGTCTGTGGGCATTAAGCACTCATGCGGTACACATACGTACATGCAGGCAAAACACCCATGCATATAAAATAAAAATAAATAAAATTTCAAAATAAAACCAACAACTCTAAAAAAACTCCAACTAGGTTGTTTGTTGCTACAGTTTAGAGTCTAAATGCTCCCCAAAGGCACAGCTTGGGACAATATTGGGGGTAAGGGAACCTGGAGGAGGTGGAGTCTGGTGGGAGGAAATTAGGTTACTGGGAACATGGCCTCAAAGGGAATCATGGGACCCCAGGCTCTCTTTGCTCCTCATCTGTGTCCGGTGAGCAGTTCAGCCTTGATGCTCAGCCTCACCCATGCACAGTCTCCATGGTGTAGGGACACCGGTCGCGGACCGAAGTTTTCCTTTCTAAAAGCTGATTGTCTCAGGTATTTTGTTACCATGACAGAAAACTGAATAACATGTTTGTCTTCTCATTAAACTGTATGAATTGAAAACATGTTTTGGTTATGTGACTGTGAGGTTTTTCCCCTCCGGTGTGGCTTGCCTCTCATTTCCTCAGCAGCACACTCTGAAGTGCAGACATCCTCTGTCTTCACAAGGCCAGCTTCACTCGTTTCCCTCACTGCTTGTGTGATTACTATCAACTCAAAGACACCCTTACCCACTCAAGGTCACAAACGTGTTCTCCTATGTTTTGTCTTGGTTTCCCAGGTTGGTCGTTTACAGTCAGGCCTATGGCCCACCCCAGATACTGGATTTCACCACAGTGCTATGGGTATCAGAACACACCATCGATGTCTTTGCTTCCATTACTATTTTATTACTGTTATTTTTACATGAAGCCACTGTGGAGCTCAGGCTGGCCTGGAACCTTCTTTTATATGTCCCTCCCCCAATACTGGGATTATGAACCCAATTTTGCTCTCTTTTTTCTACTCTTTTTTAAGATTTATTTTATCATTTATTTATGTGTGTGTGTGTAGGTATGTGCACATGAGTGCAGGTGTTCATGGAAGCCAGGCGAGAGCATCAGATTCTCTGGAGCTAAAGTTACAGGTAGTGTGGACTGTCCAGTGTGGGTGCTGGGAACTGAACTCTGGTCCACTGCAAGAACAACAAGTGCTCTTAACTCCTGAGCCATCTTTCCAGTCTTAGAAGGCTGCCTTCTCAGGTAGCCAGCTCTCTGAATTAAGTGTAACGTCCTGTCTCTGCACATTGGCCTTTTGGTGACAGGCAGTATGAGCTCTAATATCCCGGTCCAGTCCCATTTTTCTGTTCTGTAGATGACTAGTAATTTTCAGGCAAATGTTAGACACCATTTTGAGCTCTTGCTGATCTGGGTTTTTGGGGCGGGGAGGAGCCTCCTCTGAGGGATGCTGCCCCTTGTGTGGAGTGCTTGGTGCTCACTTTCCTCTCCCTGTAGCTGCTCTCTGAGTCACAGCAACATTCCTGCGGTTCTTCTCTAGGGCTCTTTCCTAAGCCCTGGCCTTTCCAGGAAGTCCCACACCAGCTCTTGGGAGCTCTCTCCGAGTCGGAGACCTGCATCCCACAGCTTTCCAGTGGCTTGCTGTTCAGGGCTCAGGAGAGCACCCAGAACACATAGCAGACACTCTTCCTCCCTTCTGAGCACCCAGAACACATAGCAGACACTCTTCCTCCCTTCTGAGCACCCAGAACGCATAGCAGACACTCTTCCTCCCTTCTGAGCACCCAGAACGCATAGCAGACACTCTTCCTCCCTTCTGAGCACCCAGAACGCATAGCAGACACTCTTCCTCCCTTCTGAGCACCCAGAACGCATAGCAGACACTGTTCCTCCCTTCTGAGCACCCAGAACGCATAGCAGACACTCTTCCTCCCTTCTGAGCACCCAGAACGCATAGCAGACACTGTTCCTCCCTTCTGAGCACCCAGAACACATAGCAGACACTGTTCCTCCCTTCTGAGCACGGTTTAAGCATCTCTGAGCCCTGCCTTGTCAACCCAGCAAGGCGTCATCACATCCAGGCCTCTGTGCAGAGACCACAAGGCCCTACTGATGCTGACCCGTGAGTCCTGTGACTCTTGTCTTGAGGCTCATGCTTTTTCATATTGCCCAATTTTTAAAAACAGTTGATTCATGTATTTTCACTTCTCTTTCCTCTTTCTTTGTTTCCTTTTTGGAGACAGGATCTCTTTGTGTGTGTGTGTGTGTGTGTGTTGGGTGTAGATGTAATTCTAAATGGTCTTATTAAATAAGAAACACAGAGCCAAATAAAGAGTTAAAGGACCAGAGATCGAGCAGTAGCCAAGAGCTAAGACCACCTTATCTTACCACTCACTGCTGTCCTTCCCCTGAGAGAGACCTTCTTCCTGTGTCTTGTCATTTTATTGCCTTTCTATTCTGCCTTCTCATTGGCTGTAAACCCAACCACATGACTTCTTTGTCACTGTCTGTCTGTACAGACCTCCAGGTCTCTATGGTTGGTACTGGGATTAAAGGCGTGTGTCTGTCACCATGCTGGCTGTGTCCTTGAACACACAGAGATTTTGCCTGCCATGTGATTGGGATTAAGGGTGTGTGCTACCACTACCAGACTTCTGCTTAATGGCTTGCTCTTAGCTCTGATCCCCAGGCAACTTTATTAACACACAAATAAAATCACATTTCAGCCGGGCGTTGGTGGCGCACACCTTTAATCCCAGCACTCGGGAGGCAGAGCCAGGCGGATCTCTGTGAGTTCGAGGCCAGCCTGGGCTACCAAGTGAGTTCCAGGAAACGCGCAAAGCTACACAGAGAAACCCTGTCTCGAAAAAAAAAAAAAATCACATTTCAACACAAATAAAATATCACCATAGTTGGGGGTGGGGGAAGGTTCTCTATGTAGTCCAGGCTGGCCTTGAACTCACAATTCTCCTGTCTGCACCCAGAGTGCTGGGACAGGTATGTGCCAACACGCCAGACTCTACCAGTTCTGTTTGGACGAGCATGTGCACTGAAGAGCTCCCGAGCATGGCAGACATGGTGCAGACAGATTTTGCCCTTTACTCTTCTCTCTCCCTTGCTAAACACAGTTAGATTACATTCTAAAGCTGCCCCCATGGCTACTGACTCATTGCTGAGTCTAAACACCGAAGTCCAGCAATCAAAATTCATTATACAGCTATCCTGGCTGATTTGTCCAATCAGGACTTACCAAGTCACCCTAGCACAGACTCCACCTTCTTCTCTGTAAAAATCCACTCGTGCAAAAAACACCTGCTTCCTGCCTGCTGCTTGCTGTCTGCCTTTGCCCAATCCAAAGGCAGCTTCCCACCACCTTTGCCCTTCCAAGGTAATAAATGTCCTTTGAGCTGAGAACTTGGTGTCTGTGTGTGTCCTGTACGGGCTCTGAGGGGCCGCTCCCTCCTTACATGGACTGTTTCCAGTATCCCCATCATCGCCACACACGTTCCTCATGCTTGGCTATTTCTGAATCAAACTGGGAGTTGATTTAAACATACTCCCTACTTACTTACAAACAATTTTCTAGACAGGTTTACCTCATGGGCAGTTCCAATGGGCAATACGCTGTCCTCTTGGTCTTACGGGGTGGCCAGTGTTGACCTTCAGATAGCTTTCTCCAGCGAGTGCTCTGCCTCTCCTTCCCAAGACGAGCACCCTCACCTTCCTCAAGCCCTGTTTCCACAGATGCCCCTGCCCTCTGCAGAAGACAGCTGCTGCCCATGCCCAGCCAATCTGGAGCCCAGGGTCTCTGCGGCTCCCAGAAATGGCCATGGATCAATGACCATGGCTCTTTCCTAGATCCAATTACCTCCAGAAGGTCAGGGTGTAGCATGAATCCTAAAGGGTCTTATTAATAAAAACAAACCTGGAGCCAGGTATTGAGGTGAATGCTGGAAGATCAGAGAAGCAGAACAAGCCACAGCTTCCTCACCTCGCCAGTTCCTCAGCTGATCCTGTTTCCTCAGTCTGGAAGCCTCTGAGTCCTTAACCAAATGGATCTCAGCTGAACTGCTGCTCAAAAGCCTGAAAGCTTAACCAGCTCTAGTTTTTGGTCCTCACGCTGTATATTCCTTTGTGCTTTCTGCCATCACTCCCTGGGATTAAAGGCTCACTTTCTGGGATTAAAAGTGTGAGTCACCATGCCTGGCTGTTTCCAGTGTGGCTTTAAACTCACAGAGATCCAGATGGATTTTTGCCTCTGGAATGCTAGGATTAAAGGCGTGTGTGCCACCATTTTCTGGCCTCTATATCTAGTGGCTGTTCTGTTCTCTGACCCCAGATAAGTTTATTAGGGTGCATGATATATTGGGGAACACATTATCACTACATCCAATAATTCAGGAAACAGGAGGAGCCTCCCACTGGTCCTCTTCTATGGCTGTCTCTTTGAGCTGTCCTAGGAGTGGTACAGGGCAGAGGCTCAGCTCTGGCACCATGTCATCATATGTCTGAAACCTCTTTGCTTCTGCAGGGCTGAGACCTTGGTCTGGCTCAGGGTGCCTCTGTGTGAGGTGGGAGACTGGAAGGATCCAGGGTTATTGCGAGGGCTGGGAGGATGCATGCAGGCTGACTGTGAGTGTTCTTGTTACTGCAGGGCCAGGGAAGCTACAGCGATGAATGTACAGGCTAAAGAGGAGAGTGGAGTCTTCGGGCGAGCAAGCAGACAAGATGAACTAGAGACTCAAGGGGTCATGAAGATGGAGCAGTGAAGAAGTGGACACAGATTGTGGGTGGGCAAGGAGCATGTGCTGGTAAGAGGCACCCAAGGGTGAAGGAGAGAGGAGATTGGGGTGCTCTTGTAGCTTATAAAGTACTCCTAAGCACTGCCTGGAACCTGTGCTCAGGACAGGACAGCGTGGCTGGAGGGAGCAGGTTCAAGGACTTCCCTGGAAGTGGGTTCCTGGAGCCCAAGATAAGTTGCCAGGAAGGCCAGGTGTGGACAGTTGGTGTCCTGGTCCCTGATTTTGGGTAGTCCCAGAGGAAGGTGGACAAAGGTAAGCAGGGGCGGGGGAGATACGAGGACCACTGTGAACACCGGACTGAGATGTGGCCAAGTGTATGAGGCAGCAGCCTGGAGCTTGGACCTAGAGTCTGAGCTGGAGACCAAGATCTGGTGTCACATGCGTCTGCCTCAGCGTCTGAATCCTGGAAAGCCCCAGGCTGCTGATCTCTGTCAGCATCTGATTGTACAGCACACTCTAGATTCTGTTCTCTTTGCAGCTGCTAGCCTCCCTGCCCAGTCCACCTCCACCATGACAGCTGGAGCTGAGTCCCCTGTCTTCATCCAGCCCAGCACTGCTCGTCTTTGGTGGTTAGCCTCCTCACATCCTATTCTTCAGCAGTTGCCTCCTGGATGACCTTAGAGTCTGTTCCTCAGAGCTGCTCTTTCCACTCTTCACACAACACACAGCTTTCTCAGTGCAGAGTGTGTCTGTGGTCACTAATGGTACCTGGCATGCCTCACCAGCAGTGGACCCGACGGTCCAACGTGTGCCCGTAACAGAGAATGCCCTTCCCTCTGTGTCCTCTTCATCCCTCAGTATCCCATTTGTCATGGACAGCACAGAGCAGTCTTGAGCACTGAACCATGGAAGCCTGGCTTTCAGAATGGGTTCCCTCACTAGGAAAGCTTGGTGTTGGACGTCAAGGTGAATGAGTGAGAACATGAAAGTGACCTCACCTTCCTCTCCCAGAACTGAGATCAGATCTGCTTCCTCCACTTCACTCCCCATCCTCCCAACAAGAGAAAGAAGAAATACCAAGGGGAAAATTCCAGATGCTTGAGACTTCCCTGATGGGGGGGATGCCAATGCTGCAGGGGCACAGCAGGGATGGGCAGCCCCTGCAGAGGTCAGGCTGGGACTAGGCCAAGTCCTTCAGAGGATGGCTAGATGACAGGGATGGGATTTGGGGAGAACTTGTGGCTTGGGTCCTCTGTCCCTGTGAGGTCAGAGCATGGGTATCTGTATCTGTGATCAGACCTACTGCTGCTTTAGTTCCCTGTCTTTGGTTGGGAGAAGAGCTGTGCTCAGGATAACCTCCAAAGTCTTTCAGCCTTCCCTGGATCAGGTGGGCACCCAGCAGGAGACTGGCCACAGGGCCTCTGGGCTTAGAGTCTGGCTAGGAGAGCCAAAGGGATCTTGGGAGTCTTAGTGTACATGGGGACAGGAGCCAAAAAGCCAGGGATGTTGGCATCTCTCCATCTGTCAGGGAAGTAAGGGGGTGAAACCAACAGGTGACAGGCACTAAAGGATGCTCTGAGGGTGGGGTGGGTAAGACCTGGGTCCAGGCTGTCTGGATTGTCACGGGAGCCGGGAGCCCGAACAGAGCTTATCTGGTGATGGGCATGGGGTGGCCTGGGTTGAATGAGTGGCTAGTCACCCCTATTTTTCATTCAAGAGGTGATGAGGTAATCCTACACAGGTTGGAGAGTTATAAGGAGCAGGAATGGGTCTCACAGAAGACATGCTATTTAGGCCAAGATCCATGCAAAGATCACATGGCCTTTATGCTGGCCTCTGGTGGTAGAGGGGCCGAGTAACTGGGCATTCCCCGTTCAGCTAGGTACTACATGGTGTCAGTAACTCCCGTCTCTTACTGTGTCCCAGTTTCCCAGCTTGGTGATGATCTCTGATTGTGTATCTTCTGGGAACGGTGACTTTGGAGCCTGGTGGGGTTTTTGAGGGGCTGTACTGGGTTCAGGGATCTCATCAGAATCCTCTGTCCTCCCCATCCTGGGGCATGTCTCTGAGAGCCAGGAGACATGGAGACATACCAGCATCCCAGAGCCTTCTGCGTGTTCTGAGGCACCCGTGAGCTGTAGGGCTTTGGCCATTTCCCCAGGGCTCACTTGTGGGATGGGGTACAGGGGCTGCCTCTTCTCTTTGATAGGAACTCCCACAGTGTTGTGTTGGGCTGCCAGAGCAGGCGCTGGAGGAGTACACCCTCCCACAGAGCCTTAGACCACAAGATGAGTGGTGAGAATATTATGCAGGCACCCATAATCTGACCCGTGTCTGGCCCCCCACTTCAGAGCCTTAGAGACTGGGAGTGCCAACTTCTTCACCCAGGTGGAGGTCAGCAAAACTCTTTGACCCCAGGCCTGGGAAGCTTCAGCCTGACAGGGCACCTCTGTTTATGACCATTTAGGAACACTACTGCCCTAGCTAGTACCAGGCTTTTCCTCTTTGGGTCTCCAACTGTGACCTGAGGACACTGGTCGCTGTAGTCATTGTGACCCTTATCAGTGGATAGCCTTGCAGGGGATATCTGGGCAATGCTGGCTGATCCCAGTGCCTATAGCTTATAGTGCCAGGAACTTTGTAGTGGGGTGTCCCTGCCCCCATGTCCTGTTTTTACTTCCTGTGACTGGCCACCCTGTGTAGTCGGAGTTTTCTGCCTTGCCCACAGTCAGGACAAATCTCTGTCACCCGCCATGACCAGAGATGCTGCAGCCGCCGCCATGACCAGAGACACTGCCCACGTTGGGCACCAGATATTGATGTATCCAACTCTTATTAAATAAGAAACACAGAAACAATGCAAAAGAGAAAGCCGAGAGGTCAGAACTCAGAGCCAAAATCTCACCCTTCTGCCTGCGGTGTCCCAGCCTCCCGAATCAGAGCCCTATTTCCTGTCTGTTCATCTATTTAAAGAGACAGAACAAGCCACAGCTATCTCACCTCACCAGTTCCTCAGCTGGTCCTGTTTCCTCAGACTGGAAGCTTCTGAGTCCTCATCCCAATAGCTCTCAGCTGAACTGTGTTGCTCCAAAGCCTGAAAGCTTAACCAGCCAAATGCTTCTAGTTTCTGGTCCTCACGCCTTATATCTTTTTGCTTTCTATCACCACTCCCTGGGATTAAAGGCTGGTTTTCTGGGATTAAAGGAGTGTGTCACCACCATGCTTGGCTATTTCCAATGTGGCCTTAAACTCACAGAGATCCAGAGGGATTTCTATCTCTGGAATGCTAGGATTAAAGGCGTGTGCCACCACCGCCACACTCTTGCTATGGCTCTAATAGCTCTGACCCCCGGGCAACTTTATTTATTAACATACAATCAAAATCACATTTCAGTATAATTAGATTACCACCACAACCCTGCACTGTCTATTATAGGTAAAGGCACACAGGTGGCTGTGTGGAACATTGTCTGTAACATACAGCAGTCTCTTTGGTATCCCTCTGGGGTGGAATTCTGGAGGACTGTGGACTAGTGTTCTAGCTAGTTTTATGTCAACTTGACACAAGCTAGACTCATCTGAAAGGAGGGAACCTCAACTGAGAAAATGCCTTCATAATGTCTGGGCATTTTCTTAATTAGCGATTGATGGGGGAAGGCCCAGCCCATTGTGGGTGGGGCCATCCCTGGGCTGGTGGTTCTGAATTCTATAACAAAGCAGGCTGAGCAAGCCATGGACAATGAGTCAGTAAGCAGCTTCCCTCCATGGCCTCTGCACCAGCTCCTGCCTCTAGGATCCTGCCCTGCTTGAGTTCCTGTCCTGACTTCTTCCAGTGATGAACAGTGATATAGAAGTGTAAGCCAAATAAGCCCTTTCCTTCCTAAGATGTTTTTGGTCACTGTGTTTCATCATAGCAATAGTAATCCAAACTAGGATAGCAGTCAGCACCCAGAAAGAGCTGTGGGTGGCTTAGAACCAGGTATCTTCCAGGCTGGCCCACAGTGTTCCCTGGAACAGGGTGTGTTTTAGATGTGGGCAAGACTTGAATATGAGGAAAACCAGCCCAGGGCTGGGACACCAGCCAAGCCTATGAGGGTGGAGACCAATCTGGTTGGACGGAACAATCACGTGTGGTTAATTAACGGACAGTAGAGGGGAGAGAGCCAACAGCGCAGATCGAGGGATCTTGAGGAATTTGATTTTCTGTGTTCTGTTGGAGTTGCTCAGTCCTCTTTGGAGCCTAGGTCTATAGTATGCCCCCACCTCCAGGCTTACTGAGGTCCATGCTCAAATAGGGTGGCTCTGGGGCCCAGCATATTACTTTGTAGTGAGAAACCTCACCCACATCTGCAGAAGGAAAATAAGACTGTTCTGCCGGTTCCCTCTCAGGGGACAGGTGGGGAAGCCCACAACCTGTCTAAGGATGATAAGGAGTCTTGCTTCACCCTTGGAGGATAAAGGCTGGCTCTTGTTCCTAGGGCCCCATGTACTCAGAAGTATGTAGGCGGAGGAACTGGGCAGTGGCAAGTGGTGTTGGGAAATATCCCTGACATGGTAACTGGGAAGTGACCAGAAGCTCCTGGGGGAGGGTTCTGTGAGAAGGGTGTGTTGGGAGAAAGGTCAATAGATAAAGTTCTCAGTTGCCTGAGGCTCAGCTGCCAGTCTGTCAGAAAACTCGAGGTGAGCACCAAGGTATCTGCAGTGCCCTGGGAGGAAGACATACTTCCACAGAGTGTATATTCAGGCTGGGACTGTACAAAGGGGAACTTGCTAGTGTTCCTGTACTGCTTCTGTGGCTGAGGCCCCACCTCGTATTTTGGGGCTGGCCCTCCCAGCACCTCCTACCCCCATCTACTTGGTGCAGCCCATCTGTAAAACTCAGAACCCAACTGCATTTCCCTTTCGTTTTCACTTTTTGCTGATGGACTGAGGAGGGTGTGTGAGGCCCAGAGCCCATGGGGCTCCTGGCCTGCAGTGTCTTGATCAGGAACATGGAACCTCTGCCAGGATGGGGGTCTTCACCCTGGAGCCAGGCCCCCACAGCCAACACCTTCAGGCTGGTGAGTCCCAGAGCCTTTTCCTGTCCCCAAACTCTGTCCTCCCAAGCCCAACTCCAGCCACAGCACAGATCACCCCAGCCATTTCCTGTCTCCAGACCAGCTATCTTGGCTCTAGCTCACTGGGCTCTTTGTTGCTGGGTGTCCAGATCTCTGGAGATGATGGAGGACAACCTCATGTCGGGAGGTTACAGGCAGGCAGGCCCTAGGGGGCTCCACTCACAGACACCTGCTGTGGCTGTCATTCTAGAGCAGGTGGTGGTGCCCTGGACGTGGTGGCCCTCGGCAGGCCATGTCCTGGAAGAGTCCCTGGGCAGGTCCTGTAGCAGGAGGCCGCCCTATGCAGCTCTGCCCCTGAGGCAGTACAGTGGAGGTAGACATCAGGGCAGACTAGCAGGAGCCAGGGTGTCTCTCCTGTTTGCTCAAGGAGGCAACTCTGACCAGCAGTCAGGCACAGCTGTTCTCTCTCCCCTGGGACCCTGAAGAGCCTGTTCCCACCCTCTGCTGGGAGTCTCTGAGTGCAGCCCTAGCCGACCCTGCTGCCTGCTCAGGTCTTACATCTCCAGGCCCAGAATGAAGGCAGAAGAGAGGTTAAGCAGGTGTGGGCTCTGAGCCTGTCCCACAGAGACACTGCCAGCTGAGAGGCTGCTGCTACCCCACCGCACAGAGCAGAGCATTTCTGAGGCCCTGGGCCATCCTGGGGGAGGGAGCCACAGGGACAGAGGGAAGAACACCCCTCCAACACTCATCCCCTCCCCCAGGTGTGGGGCGTCTTCCTTTTGAACGTCCTGTGCTGTTTCTCTGTCCAGCCCGTATGCAGAGAAGAGGAGTATTCTGTGGGGGACGAGTGCTGTCCCATGTGCAACCCAGGTAGGAGCAGCTCCGGGAGCCAGGGCTGTGCCTGGGAAGGCCCTGTCCTGAGTCTCTTGGCCCCTGGGTCCTCAGTCCAATGGCCCAGCTGATCCAGGCTGTACAGTGTTCAGTTCAGGGACAGCCCCTGGCAGTCTGTACTCCTCAGCCTCTGGGACCTTTGCTGCTGCACACTGCTGCAGGGTGAGCCTGGGGCATAGGGCAGGCCCAGCATGACAGGAGGCTGAGACTGAGACAGAAGCAGGGCTATGGTCAGAGCTGGTCCTGGGTGAATTAGGAGGTTCCACATTGTGAACTTCTGAATTACCCATAGAGGGCACATAGAAGGCAGATGGGCCAACAGGTCCTGAGGGGCTTTGTTTTGGTTGGTGCCATACCTGCTGGAGTTCCTGCTGGAGTTCCAGGTGAGGGTACAGGGTAGGCTTCTGCAGGTTACGTCCACCACTGAGGAACTGTGGGTCCTGGCTGCAGGTTACTACGTGAAGCAAGCCTGCAGTGAGCAGACAGGCACAGTGTGTGCCCCCTGCCCCCCGCAGACACACACTGCCCATGCAAACGGCCTGAGCGAATGTCTGTCCTGCGGAGTCTGTGATCCAGGTGGGAGCTCCTGTGGAGGTGGGCGGTGCAGAAGGCAGGCCCGGCACCGGGACAGCCGGAGGATGGGTGCTCTCACGCCCTGTCTCTGATGGCAGACATGGGCCTAGTGACCTGGCGGGAGTGCTCCAGCCGGGAGGACACTGTGTGCCGCTGCAGTCCAGGCTACTTCTGTGAGACCCAGGAGGGGGACCACTGTTCTACATGCCTGCCGCACGCCACCTGCCCCCGGGGACAGAGGGTCCTGAAGAGAGGTGAGCTAGCCGAATGCAGGTTCCTCCTTGGAGGCCATTCTTGTCCCATGGCCCCTGCTGCCTGTGTCCAGAAACCCTCCAGCTGAGGGATCTCAGAAGGAGCAGAAACCTTGGCCACCCTAGGCCACCCACCCCAGACAAGACCTGGGGTCGAGAGGAGAGAGGACGATAGGCTGACAGGTGAAGGGAGGTGAGACAATAGATCGGGGAGGGCGAGAGAAGAGGGCAGCAGAGGAAGGCAGAGGAGGGGGAGCTGGGGAAGACATCAAAATAAAGACAGGAGGGGTGGGGGAGGGATGACAGGAGAAGCACAGACAGGGCAGGGGCGGGGGCAGGGGCAGCGGCAGGCAGGAGAGGGCAGAGAATCTGGGAGATTCAGGGCAGAGAAAAGGCTTTCTGGTAAGAGTCAAGGAAGAGGACAGAGGGCAGAGGAGGGGAGGGGAGCTGAAGCAGCCCCAGTAGCTCCCAATTCTGGTCTAACCTCAGCTATCCAGCCTCACCTCAGATGCCTAGCAGGGAGCCTGACTTGTAGGGTAACCTAGGCCACTAACCAGATGTGAGTGTGAGGCCAGTCTTTGCTGCCCATCTGGAGTCTACCCAGAACACCTAAAAGTTTATGGGGTGAAGGTAGAAGGAACCCTGGATTATTAAGTCAGGCTCTTTCCTTGTCCAGGATCTCCTAGAACTACCCAAGCCCTTCTCACATGTTCTTAGGGCGTCATCTACCACCACAGCTCCCTCTACTAGCCACAGAGCATTATGTGTTGGAAGGCTCCAGAACAGACAGACCCAGGCCCCACCCCAGGGAAGCCCAGCTCCCTGCAAGCTTGAGCCGTGTGTTTTCTGCTTGTCTCTCTCAGGTAATTACAGCCAGGACACTGTCTGTGCTGACTGCCTGATAGGGACCTTCTCACCTGGAGGGACTCGGGAGGAATGTCTGCCCTGGACCAAGTAGGTGACCCACACCCTGGGGAGGGAATTACTCTGTTCCTCTGGAAGATGAGTGCCCAAAGCCAGCAGAGCTGCACCCTTGATAGGCAGCAGTCAGAAACCCCAATGCAGGACAACACGTGGGAGCCTGTGTTCTCAGAGATCACTGGGCCTTAGGCAGGAAGCCACAGGCTGTGGCCAGTTCCCACCCTATGAATGTGGCACCCAGGAGTTACGGATGTGGGCACGATTGTCTTAGGGTTTCTACTGCTGTGAAGAGACACCATGACCATCACAACTCTTATCAAGGAAAACATTTAATTGGGGCTGGCTTAGAGTTCTGAGGTTTAGTTTAGTCCATTATCATCATGGTAGGAAGCATGGTGGCCTGCAGGCAGACATGGTGCTGGAAAGGTTGCTGAGATTTCTACATCTGGATCGGTAGGCAGCAGGAAGAAACCTCAAAGCCTGCCCCCAGTGACACAACAAAGCCACACCTAATCCAAGGAGGCCACACCTCCTTCCTAGTATCACTATGAGCCTATGGGGGCCATTTTCATTCTAACCACTTCAGGTGAGGTCCCTTCTCTCCCTGAGCCAGGACCCCTTTAAATGTGGGTCCCAGACTCTAGAGCTAACCTGGGAACTGAGGGTCTCTGAGTGTTGTTATGTTTCTTTGGGTGGTCAGGTGTGGCTTCCCTGGGGAAGGGCGCAGCAGCCCATCCTCAGTCTCTCTTCACCGCTGTCGGTTCAGTCCCTATCAAGTCCCCTCCAAGTCCCCTCAGTCCCCCCCCCCCCCCCGTGTCCCTTGCTCCTCGCTGTCATTTCTGACATGCTCCTTTGCTCCTCTTCCCTTTTTTCTTATTTCTTCCCTCTCTCTGTCTACCCATAAAGGGCTTGAAGACTGTGACAGACTTCAGTCCTACCTCAGAGCTGTTGACCACGTGAGGGACCTCGCCTTTGCCCCCGCAGTGCCCAGTCTGCTGACCTGACCCCACAGCCTAGGTCTCCCACCAAGTGCCCTGGCTGCTCTCTCCTAGGTGCAATGCATGGCTTCAGGAAGAAGTGGAACATGGGACCAGCAGCACAGATGTCACCTGCTCCTTCTCCTGGATCTTCTACACTATTTTCATCCTTTTGGGCCTTTTGGGCCTTTTGGCAGCCGTCTTAATAATATTCATCTACATTAGAAGAAAAAGGCCACACACCAGTGAGCAATACCCATCCTGTCAGGGCTCAGGACCCCAGGAGGGACCCCAAGGGTCCTTGCAGGGTTGGGTCCCTCTTTGCCCAATGGTTAGTGGTGTAGGCTTTCCCTGGAGCCCAGCTGTCAGGTGGCCTGTCTGGGGTCCTCCCATCTCTCCCTCTTCTCCCTCCCTCCCCCTTCACCCTCCCTTGCTTCTCTCCTTCCTCATTGTTCAGTCTTCTTCTGTTTCAGCCCTGCTGTGCTGAGCAGGGTACCAGAGACCAGCTTGCAGATCAGCTTGGGTCTGGGAAGCTCTGGGCTATGGTTCAGGGAAGCGAAAAGAACACCCAGGGCCAAACAGGCTACACTCTTGGCAGTGAGGAAGCACACTCCTGTGTGCTCACCCCTGGTGTTCCCAGTGTAGGTGGGTAAGGCAGTCCATCCCGACTCCCTACTCGTGGGAGTGAGCCCCAACTCTGTGAAGTAAGTGAGTGGTTGGCTTTGTCCTCTAGGAAGGTGGGCAGACCTGGTGGGCCTCCTGTGGGTCTTGACCCATGTCCAAAGCCCACTTCTCTAAAGAAGGCCAGACTCTGGGGGTAGACCACATAGCTGGAATCGCAGAATGTGGGTCCTCCATTGCTGTGTACCTGTCTTCTCTGGCCAGTTTCGCATCAGCCTCTCCCATGACCTGATGTCTTTGTGTTACAGGACCGGGGGCCAGGGGACTGGAGCTTCTGCAGGTATCACTCTAGGGGTGTTTGGACTGGGGGAGGAGGTCCCAACAGGATGAAGGACTCAACTCCTTTAGTCTATGCTGAGCTTTACATGTCCCAAGAACTATGCAGCTTGGTACCTGAGAGGCAGGACTTAAGTCTGGGTTTCTCTGACAGGGGCAGAAAAAAGAGAACACTGTCAAGTTTCCAGTCACCGAGGTTGGGTTTGCTGTGACTGAGGAGGAGACAGCTTTCAACCCTGTGAACTCTGGATGACAAGACACCTAGGAGGCCCTAGAGGGAAACTTCTATGGAGTGGGCTGCTGCCCTGGGCTGCTCCAGCGCCAGGACATACAGCAGTGGAGATGTGGTTTTGGCTCAGAGTCAAGGAGTTGCTTTGCCATTCTTACTGTGAAATGGGGTCCAGGGGCCTTTTCACTTCCCCATCTGCTCCCATGTGCCTCTCCATCCAAATCCTGGGAGATGATGACCCAAAACCTCCAGTATCAATGACAGCTACCATTGACCCTACTGCCTGGCTCTTCCAATCAGCTCAGAACAGCTCAGTCTAAACCTTAGGCCTCTGCCTGTCCTGGATATGTTAAGCCTAGGCCTGTTCATCTGGTGGGCTGGTGAGCACTGCCTCCTGGGTCTGGGGTGTACCTAGTGAGACGCCAGGCAAGCACTTCACCACTGAGCTGTACCCAGCACTCTTTTCACTATTGTTTTGAGGCAGAGTCATGTGAAATTGTCTGGGCCCACTCGGGACTCATTCTGTGTCTCCAACAAACCTCAAACTTGACCCTCTACCTCAGCCTTTAAAGTAACTGCATTTACCTCTGTGGGCCTCAGGCTGGGCCAAGATCACTTCCTGTTCTCTCCTTTCCTCTCCTCTCCTCTCTCTCCTCTCCTCTCCTCTCTCTCCTCCCCTCCTCCCCTCCCCCTCCCCCTCCCCTCCCCCTGCCCCTCTCCCTCTCTTTGCTTTTTTTGAGACAGAGTTTCTCTGTAGTTCTGGTGCCTGTCCTGGAGCTCACTCTGTAGACCAGGCTGGCCTTGAACTCACAGAGATCTGCCTGGCTCTGCCTCTTGAGTGCTGGTATTAAAGGCATGCGCCACTGCCTCCTGGCTCCTTTTCTTCTCTTTTTTGGTGTGGTGTGGGGTGTGTGTGTGTGTGTATGTGTGTGTGTGTGTGTGTGTGTGTGTGTGTGTGTGTACATATATGCTATAGAGGCTAGAGGTCAATTTGGGGTGTTATTCCTTTAGTGGCTAACCGTCTTGAGCCAGCCTGGGGCTCACCAATTCAGCTAGACTAACCTACCAGTGAGCCCTTGTCTCTGTCTCCTCAGTGTTGGGATTATAGGCATAGAGCACTACACTGGACCTTTTAAGGGGGTTCTGGGGATGAACTCAGGTTCAAGAACTCATGTCCCTATGCTGGGGGACAAACACTTTAGTGACTGAACCATTCCCCCATCCTCAGAATGATTTTCTAAAGTTACATTTGTATTTGTCTCTTTTCTACTTGTTATAAGAAATAAATATTTTTGTTACATGCCTTGTCTCTATGTAGACATCCATCACTGCCATGTTTTCCGGCCCCAGTGTACCGATAGGATTCTTTGAACATTTCACATCACTCCATGGGAGGGAGTTATTGCCGTGAAGCCAGGTGCTGTGCTGCAGGCTCACTTGTCTCTTTGCCTCAGTCCTGGAATCAGTTCTTCAAATAACTGTTTGCATTTATTAAAAAATAATGTTTAGGAGTTGAGACTGTGGCAAAGTGTGCCCATCCTGAGGTGCCCAGTGGTCAACCTTTACTGAGTTCAGAAGTGTCTTTGAGGTCAAGGTGCACTTGTGGAGCATCTCTGGAGATGGTTTGCTGAGGGGAGAGTCCCATCCTGAGCATGGGTACAGCCATCCCACGGGGTGTGTCCAGATGGAAGAAAAGGGAGGAAGGAGCCCACGAGCAACAGCATTTCCTCTCTGTTCCCTGGCTGCTGTGGAGGGAGCAGCTCTGCTCCACCATACAGATCTATTATGGACCTCTGCCACACAGAGACTCAGGGCAATGGAGCCAGTGATCATGGACGCTGCTGAAATGGTGAGCTGAAACACATCCTTCCTCCTTGAAATATTTCCTTCAGGTATTTGCCACTGC
This sequence comes from Peromyscus leucopus, assembly GCF_004664715.2. Taxonomy (NCBI): domain Eukaryota; kingdom Metazoa; phylum Chordata; class Mammalia; order Rodentia; family Cricetidae; genus Peromyscus; species Peromyscus leucopus. Next base: position 153,051,704 of record NC_051064.1, on the reverse strand, counting down.
AACGGATAGTCTCATTGATGCTACATGTCACAGCTCTGTGTATCTATCATTACATCTCTTTCTTAGTTACTGTTCTATTGTTGTGAAGAGAAACCACAAACAAGGCAACTTATAAAAGGAAGCACTGAATTGAGGGCTTGCTCATAGTTTCAAAGGGTTAGTCCATTATCATCATGACAGGAAGCAGACAGGCATGGCACTGGAGCAATAGCTGAGAACTTTATATTCTCATCCACAGGAAGGAGAGAGAGAGACAGAGAAAGAGACAGAGACAGACAGACACAGAGACAGACACAGAAACAGAAAGAGACAGAGAGAGAGAGAGAGAGAGGCAGAGACAGACAGAGACAGAGAGAAAGAGAGATTGGTCTTGATGTGGGTTTTTAATGCCCACCTCCAGAGATACACCTCCTTCAATAAGGCCACACCTCCTAATCCTTCCCAGTTCCACTAACTGGGGCCCAAGCATTCAAAAATATGAGCCCGTGGGACCATTTTCCTTCAAACAACCACAATATCTATATTATCTTTCTCATTTATGTATCTATCATCCATATATCTTATCTCTTTATCATCTGTCTTTTCTTATCTTTCATCTATCTATCTATCTATCTATCTATCTATCTATCTATCTATCTATCTATCATCTTCTTTATCCCATATAATCTTGCTACTCACCTACTCATTAGCCTGTGGAACATACGGAAGAACTTGTGTATTAATGCTCGAGGTTAAAGAAGTTGAGTTATAAAGAAGAGATGGGCAGGTTGTACAAGTGCCTGTCATTATTTGCCATGATACAGATGGACTGTAATTAGATTGTAGAACAGGCCTGCATTAATGTCTCACAAAGAGGACATCGGAACAGGAACCTGGTGATCATGAAGAGAGCTTCCAGTAACACACAGGACTCTGTCCACCAAAGAATCATACCAACTTTAAGTGCATGCACGGATACAGCTTGGCCTAATGCAGCCTTCCTGAGTCTTAACTATAGCAGTTCTGACACAGTAGCCACTGACCTACCTGGTCTGTTTTCAGCAGATAGTCTCCCAGCAACGAAAGGAGACAGAACTATTAGAGTGCAACATGGAGCCTTTTGTGGGGACTTTGTGCTATCAGCACTCAGAGTGTGCTTGATGCTCCTGGTGTAAGCGTGAGACAAATCAGGTGGACCAGGCTTGATTGAAGTCGCTTTTGTCCTGATCGCTTGCTGAACGCTTCATTTCGACATAAGTTGCAGGGATCAGTGTTCTGCCACTCAGGCCCATAGTCTGCCTGTAAGTCCCCAGTAAAGTGCCCATTGTATTGTTCTTGATCTGTTGGCCCCTGACTTTGCTCTAACTGTATCTAGGGCCTGGTCTCCAAACACAGGGCACAGGTTGCCCTAGAACAGCACCTAATAATGGAGCTTTGAATTAACAAAAGAGACATTAGAGTTACCAGCGGTGGGGGAGTGGTTTTTGGACATAAGGGGCCTGAGCACTGCACTTTTTGGTGTTGTCAGAATGGGTGGGCTTAAAACTTCAGACACGGAAACATGAGCAGGACCCTGAGACCACGGCTGTTTTCTGCCCTTGCACAGCCCTCTTCTCTCTGCCCTCTGCCCTCCTACAGCAGGACAGGGCATGCATGCTCAACCAATCAGAGGCAGAATTCACATCCACCTGAATAAATGGAGGCCTGGGGAAGCTGTGTGGCACTGAGTTCCTAGTGCTCTTTATGCTGGCTGTCTGAGGCTGTGGAGAACTCTGGAGATGCCCAGTCTAGATCCACTTGGAGCAAGGGGTCCCGAGAACCAGTTCCTTCAAGCCACAGTTACTCAGGCTCCATGAGAGGGGCAGTGGACCCTGAGGGTGATCTTCTTTGTATCCAGCTGCCCACACAAGATGCCTGTTCCAAACAGGGTTTTATTCTGATGGTTTGACATCTGGAGCCTCACTTACGCTTTCAAGAAGAGCCAACTCCTGGATTCAGGAAACAGTGACCGGGAAGTTTGCAACTTATGCTCAGACTAACTAAGCTGAAGCCCACCTGCGTGAGTTATTTTTCTCATTACTTGGACCAAATTCCTGACAAGAAGCAACCTAAGGAAGAGGGGTTTACTTTGGCTCCTAGTTTGAGAGCAGCATTCATCACAGTGGGAAAGGCATGAAGGCAGTAGCGTGAGGCGTCTGCTCATACCACATCTGCAGCCAGGAAGCACAGAGTGGAGGGGTCACACCACATCTGTAGCCAGGAAGCACAGAGTGGAGGCGTCCACTCACACCACATCTGCAGTCAAGAAGCACAGAGTGGAGGCGTCCACTCACACCACATCTGCAGTCAAGAAGCACAGAGTGGAGGCATCCAGTCACACCACATCTGCAGTCAGGAAGCACAGAGTGGAGGCATCCGGTCACACCACATCTGCAGTCAGGAAGCACAGAGTGATGGATGTTGATGCACAGCTTGCCTTTTCTTTATTCAGTCCAAAACCCTTGCCCATGGAATGGTGCTGCTCCTCTAATGTGTCAACCGACCCTAAGGGCTGGTCTTCCCACCTCAATCAACCCAATCTAGAAACTCTTTCCAAACATGCCTAGACATTTGTTTCCATGGTGATTCTATATCCCATCAAGATGATGATCAATATTAACCATTGCATTCTGGATTTAGAGTCACAGCCTGTGCCATAACAAGCCAGGTTTGGACACCTGTCCTTGAGAAGACAATTCCTTTTTTTTTTTTTTATAATTTATTTAACTTTATTTAATGTGTATTGTGTGAAGATGTCAGATCCCAGGGAACTGGAGTTACAGACAGTTGTTAGCTGCCTGGAGTTACAGACAGTTGTTAGCTGCCATGTGGGTGCTGGGAATTGAAACTGGGTCCTCTGGAAGAGCAGCCAGTGCTCTTAACCACTGAGCCATCTCTCCAGCCCTGAGAAGACAATTAAAAAAGCTACCTTAATAGTGAAAAGCAAAGAAGGCCTTACCAGCCTGCATCATGGTAGTGTCTGCACTGAGACAGGCACAGGACAAGACTGTGCTCTCACTTCAGGTGCATGGCTAGAGGACAGGGCAGCCTCAGGTCACAGTGCTGGGTTTTCAGCCCAGCTTCTCTTCTTCATGTATTGTGTGACGTTTGCTTAGGAGATATGAACAAATGTCTAGTTACCCCAGATAAGACACTAAAACCTTTGCCCTGCAGGTCTCACCCCAGTTGTGGGGCCTCACAGGAGCTGCCTTTGAAAAGTTCCAGGGGTGAGGTGTGGCCCCCCGAATCAGCAGGACTGTGGGGAGGGGAAGGCACTGAGTGCCCAGAGTGCACTACAGGGGCGGGTGGGAAGGAAGGTGACAAGGTCAGCTGAAGCCTGGGAAGTGGCAAGGGCAGGAATCACCAGAGTGGATGGAGTCTGCAGAGGGCCGCCCTGGGAAAAGGGACAGAGATCCAGTGATCTTTCCAAGTCCATCTTTCTGCTCCTGACCCAAGGTGGAGGTAAAGCAGAGGCCTGAGCTATGCATTTAAGTAGTCCTGGTAAGCCATGGTCCCACCCGCCACAGACCCATCCTTGCCTCTCCTGTAAAGTGGTCTGGCAAATTGGGAGTCTCCAGAAGTTTCCCTTCTGGCTGGCCCAAGATTTAGGCTTTCTTTTCTCACAGTCTGAGTTCTGGGGCAATTCTAGTCCCCTGGGGTCCCTGTTTCACTAGTCTGAGAGTCAACGTGAGGAACAAAATTAGTCTTCAGAACACCTTCCTCTCCGCCAGGTTAGTTACAGTCACACCACCCTCACCTCCCCCAGGAGGCATTTATACCTCAGGCCAATGGTCCCCAGAGCCTGAGAGCTCAGATTGGCCCCGAAGCCAACCAAGCCCAGGCCTGCTGAATGGCCTTGTCTGGCCTTCCCCATGGAAACCACATGAAGGCTCTCACCTGGGCACCTTTCCTCTTCTGCTTGCTGATCAACCCTGGGGCTTCCCCAGGTGGCCCTGTGTGGCGTGGGGGAAGGGCTGTAGCAGCCTGCTTCTCAATGGTGGTTTCTCCTGATCTGTGATATGACCAGCCTGCATCGTGGCAGTGTCTGCACTGAGACAGGCCACAGGACAAGACTGTGCTGTCACTTCAGGTGCATGGCTGGAGGACAGGGCAGCCTCAGGCCACAGTGCTGGGTTTTCAGCCCACCTTCTCTTCTTCATGTATTGTGTGACTTTTGTCTAGGAGACATGAACAAATCAGTTACCCCAGATAGACCCCCTCCCCCAAAAAAATGACACTATCTAGGTCTAGCTTAGAGAACTAGTGCATTTTTTTGGGGTCACTTACAGAACATGAACAACTCAGTCAGCTGCATTAGTGAAAAGCCTACCCCCACATGAGTGACAGCTCAGGAAAGCCACATTCCTGGAGCTCTGTGCTCTACTTGTAAACTTCTTGACTGGCCAGTGAACCGCCTCTCCCCACTTACTACCACTGCTTTTATAATCCTGAGAAGGGGCCGTGTGAACCATAGTGTGTTAGGATCTTCCCAGGACATCTCAATTTCCTTGATTCCCTTGGCCTCCAAAGCCCCCGTTCTCCCTCCAGGAGAGGTTGCTTTATTTGGGAGGAGAGAGCTGCACCACAGTCTCAGCGGGGGAACAGAGTGGTTCTACACAGGCAGGTGGCCGCCTGAGAACCTCAGTTCCTGAGCTCGGAGCAGCTGCCATGTGACCACAGGAACCCCATCACCGGTCCCTGGACAGCAGGGTCCCAGCTCAGGGGCAGAACCTCCTCCTGCACACCAGACTGGCTATCTTACTCCCTGCTGGTGCAGGGAGAGCCTGGATTGAATTGAGAATGGCCCCCATAGGCTCATATATTTGCATCCTTAGTCCCCAGTTGAATTGTTTGGAAGGATTAGGACATGTGGAGGAGGTTGTTGCTGGAGGTGGGCTTCGAGGTTTCAAAATATCCATTCCAGGCCCAGTCTCTCTCTCCCTGCCTAATGTCTGTGGATCAGGATGTAAAGCTCTTAGTTACTGCTGTAGAGCCCTGATGATAATGGGCTAATCCTCTGAAATGGTAAGCAAGATCCCAATTAAATGCTTTCTTTTTAAATAAGAATTGCCTTGGTTAATGTGTCTCTTCAGAGCAATAGAACAGTAGCTAAGACACACTAGGTCTGAACCATGCCATTGTGTCCTAGAGGCCCTCCCTGCTGTACCTGTGTAGAGTCTACAGAGTGAGCCTTGACTGCAGGGAAGGCCCAGGAGCCCACTAGGTGCATCCCTCCTTGACCAGGGTCTACTACCACCAGGAAGTGAATGCCTTTCCGTCTATTTTTTTTTTTTGAGACAGGGTTTCCCTGTGTAGAACTGACCTAGAACTCAGTCACTGTTGATGGGGGAATGTCTTTCTGTAGGGCTGCAAATGTGTTGCTCTGATTGGTTGATAAATAAAGCCACTTGGCCTATGGCAAGGCAGCTTAAAGGCAGGCGGGAAATTCAAAGAGAGAGACAGGAAGAAGGCGAGCTGTGCGTACACGGGGCGGGGGAGGGGAGGAGGGAGGAGGGGACAATGATGGGACGGGGGACAGGACGCTAGGAGCTGCCCAAGGAGTAACATGTAATGGGACGCAGATAAAGCCACAGAACATGTGGCGATAGGTGATACATAGATTAATAGTTATGGGCTAGTTTAAGATATAAGAGCTAGCTAGCAAAAGGCTTGAGCCATGGCCATGCAGTTATAATTAACATAAGCCTCTGTGTGTTTACTTGTGGGACGCGAGTGGGAGAGATTCGACCGGGACACAGGAAATCTTCCGACTACACACTGTCATCCAGGTTGGCTTTGAAGTCAGAGATTCACCTGCCTCTCCCTCCCAAGCGCTGGGATGAAAGGCGTGTGCCACCATGGCCGGGCCCCTCCCCTGTGTGTTGAGACGTGGCCACCGTTTGAGTTCACAGGTCTTTGCTGTGTCCCGAATGGAAGTCCCTCCCCTCTGGCTGTGTGTGAGGCAGTGGGGGCCAGGCTGAAGTTTCCCCACAATAGGTTCCCTCTCCAGGCAGCCCCTGCTTCCTGTGTCCTGCAGGTCCCACCCCTGTTGTTGTGGAGCCTTGCAGGAGCTGCCTTTGAAATGTTCTGGAATGGAGGGCATGAGGTGAGGTCCAGAGCTGGCAGGGCAGTGGGGAGGGGAAGGCACTGAGTGCCCGGAGGCCAGCACAGTTGGGAAGGAGAGTGACAAGGTCAGCTGGGGCCTGAGAAGTGTCAAGGGCAGGAATCGCCAGAGTGCCATGGCCAGTGAGGCCACAGCCGAGGCCTAGGGTGTCAGCTCCAGAGCCTGGGCCTGTGTAAGAAGGTAGCCATATCTTGGTGTGTGCCTGGCCTGCCTCGGCACCCCAGCTGCCTAGTCAGCACCCCAGAGGGGAACCTGAGCTCAGTCTGCCAAGGTAACCACTTGGCGGTACCTTGATGGAGGTGGTAGCTCAGTGCCAGCTCTGAGGGCTTAGGGACCTAGAAATCAAAGTGGGAATGGGAGAAAGGAGGAGTACACGTGGCTGGAGGGGAGACCCCTGATAGTGCTGTGGGTTTCAGGTTCCCTATCTCATTCCATAGTTTCCCTTGGAATTCCCCTACAAGCAGTCTCACCCCATCTGTGAGGACAGAGGTATCCTCTTACCTGCATAGGATAAATACGTGGATTGTTGGGACCTGGGTACCCTGTCAGATGTCTGTGCACATGAAGTAGGGCTTCCAGTAAACATGTATACATGAGGTTCCCATTGGACCAACCTGGGACAATATGACATAAATAATAACAGTCAGGGATCAGAGTCCTTGACACAGTGAGAGCTCAGGCAGTGCAGTGGGAACCGGAAGAAGGAGAATCTTCCTGCAGTGGATGGCCACCTTAGCTAAGGAGCCAGAATCTTTGTCAACCTTCCCCAGGCGTCATAAAATTAAGAAGGGTGAAAGTGGGTAACAAGCAAGATGTTTCCAGCCTGAGGTATCACCCAACTTCATCCTATCACAAACACAGGGAAAGAGGGTGAGGCTGGTGACCCGAGTTTAATCCCTGGGACCCACATGGTGTAAGGCAAGAACCGACTCCTGTAAGTTGTCCTGTGATCACTACATGTGTGCTGTGACACATGCTCACGTATACACCACACACACACACACACACACACACACACACACACACACACACACACACCATAAATCTAATAACATTTCTTTTAAAATAGGGAAAAAGGCAGAGAAAAGGCAAATGAAAAAAAAAATCACACCAAAACAAGAATGTCCCAATACCACATTCATGTCCACTCTGGTGCAGCCCTGATTCCGCGAGGCAGCACCCACAGACCTGACTTGCAGATGAGCAGACCAAGGCTCCTCAGGACTTAGGAAGGACAGAGGGCTGGGATGGGCCTGGCCTGTTCTGAGCTGGCTGGGAGTCTCAGGAGCAGGGCATAGAGCCTGAGGAGGCTGCTGTAGTGTCCCTGAGGTGCTAGAAGACTGCAGGGACCTGGGTATCATCAGGGCTGGCCTTTACACAAATAATCTTCTCCATGGATGCTTCTGGGAGCTTCAGAGGATCAGGGGGCTCCAAGTTGGGCAGTCACAGTCAGGGACCTTCTGCCACGAGGGTGTCTGCAAGGACAGTAGAAGAGGAAACAGCTGAGCAGCAAGGGAGAAAGGCAAGGGTCTTCATTAGGGGAAGGGGTGGGGGGACAGAGTACCCCTGGAAAAAGATCCAGCACTTGGAGGGACTGCCTGGGCAGATGGGAAAGTTGCCCTGTCTGGCACTACTGATACCACTGTGCCCAACCCTACCCAGCACCATTCCAGCTTCATCTCTACTGTACAAACATCCTTATCAGCAGGGAGGAGCTGCAGGTGTTCAGTCCCTTGTCCTGCTCAGGGATGCCAAAATCCCTGGTCGTCATGGTGCCACCACCACTGTTCCCTAATGAGAGCCATGGCAGGGGCCTTCTCGGTGGGTCTGGCTTTCCTGAACTCTCCTCCTTTGGGGCCAGGGCAGTGCAGGAGGGCCTGGGATAGCTCTAAATAGCTGAGCACAGGCCTTTACCTCATGAGCTGGGAAGCCAGACACAGTCATGGGACCTAGGAGAAGTCTGAGGTGGGGGTTGGGAGGCATGGGGACAGAGAGAGGCCACCTGGCCTCCAGGTTGGAGGAGGAACTTAGCTATCTTGCATCTGTGTGAGTCCTCGGTTCTGGGTTCCAATAGAAAGTTTCTCAAATGTGGAAGTTGTCAGAATCAAAATAGAGGAACCAGTGTTGAGCAGAAGGTTTAAGAAGGAGTGAATCTCCCCTCTCAGCATTACCCCAGAGCAACCACTGTAAACATATGACCAATACAACAGCCTTTTATGGAAAACACTGCTGTGGGAAATCCACCCAGCCCCTGTGTGTTCAGCCCCAGGCTGGCGTCATTCTTGTTAGCAATTCTGTGGGCAAAGATTATTGCTCCATGACACAGGGGTGGCGGGGTAACCTTACTCACTTTATCTTTTAAACACTTCCCTAGCCTCAGTTCCTTGAATATGGACACTGTTTACTGTTGTACATACGCATTCCCTTGGAATGCTCTGTCACTTCCAAATTCTTGGAGAACTGCTCTGCTTGTCATCAGGTTAACAAGATTTGGGGCAAAATGTGCAGAGAAAAGACACAAAGGAGACAACGGTAGGAGGGATCCTGGACGTCAAAACACGCAGGTGCTACGGAGTCACTGTGCAACCTTTCTTGCTCCTTGACGGAGTGTGGTCTTTGGTACCACCTGCTCCCAGCAGGTTGACTTAATCTCAGGGTCTTTTTTTGCATGTGCATGCATGTGTGTGGTGTACTTGCATGTGTGTGCCCATGTGTGAGCATGTGAACGTGTGTGTGTGTGTGTGTGTGTGTGTGTGTGTGTGTGTGTGTGTGTATGCCTGTGGAGGTCTGAAGTTGACTTTGGGTGTCTTCAATTGCCACTTTGTTTATAGAGTCATGGGTCTCTTACTAAACCTATAACTCACCAATTCTGGCTCACCAGAGTAGCCAGATCACTTTAATGGCCCTGACTCTGCCTCCTGAGTTTTTGGATTACAGGTGGACACTTGGATTTTACATGATTTCTGAGGATCTAAATTCCAGTTTTCACACTTATGAGGGAAGAGCTTTAACTATTGTACCATCTCCTCAGCCCTTAAATGTATGCATCTTTTACTCTAAAATATACTTTTAAAATTTCATTTTATTGTTTTATATGTAAGGATGCTTGTCTACATGTATGCCTGTGTATCACAGATATGCCTGGCACCCATGGAGGCTAGAAGAGGGCGTTGCATCCCCTGGAGTTTGAGAGGGTTGTGAGCCACCATGTGGATTCTGGGAACCATGGGTCTTCTGGAAGAGCAACCGGTGCTCTGCACCACTAAAGCCATCTTTTTAGTCTCTCTTTTCTTTTAAAGAGAGCTTTTGGTTTACAGTAAAGTAAACCACAAGGGCCAGTGTTACACAGCTTTGCGCAAGTGTGAGAAAACATCTGAGAAAAACTCAGCGGAAAGATTTTCTTTGTCTTATAGTTTCAGAAACAGAAACCTGCCCACTTCATGGCAGGGGAAGAGAGTGAAGGAGGGACTGGAGGTATATGCTTTGTTGTGTGTGTGTTCTCTAGAATACCCATTTTCCCTTTCCCCCCAATATAATATTTTTATTAATTATTTGGTAATTTCATACAATGCACCCAGATCACAATCACTCCCCATTACTCTCAGGTCCATTCTCCTACTCTGCTCGCCATCACCCCCCCCCCAAAAAAAAAAAAAGAAATGAAAAGTCCAATCTGTATTGCCCATGTACTCACTGGAACATGGTCAAACTCCCAGTGGCCTTCCCCACCTTTCCCGCTCACCCTATCAGAAGCCATCAGCCGTGAAGAGCTACACTTCAGCACTTTTATCACAGATTTTAAAGGCTCTCTTCAGTAACTTCATATCTGGACAGTTTCTTTTGGGGGACGGTGGGCAGAGGCTGTCACAGAAGCCTTCAGCATCTCTCATTCTCAGTTACGAGTCTGTAGTCGCTGATACCACTACAGAAGAAGCTTCCCTGCCCATGGCAGCGGACGGCAGCACAGATCACATACACCAACATGGCTTCTGGTGGCCGCACGGATCATGGAAGCCTTCATCCAGGAGGTGAACCATTCTTCATCTTGGATATCTACTTGTTGCTTAGCGTCAGGGTGATCGTTGTGTCGGGGGCAGGACCTGTGGCCCCTATGGCAGAGCGAGCAGCAGTGGCTCCATGCTGTGGGCCAGGCCTGCAGGCGAGTGGTGGCCCAGGACAGGCCGTACTCTGCAACAGCGTGCTCCTTTGCTCGCCCTGGTGGTACTCCCACACTGCTGCTGTGTCTCTGGTTCTGCTTCTCTCCACTGGGTGTGCGGCTCTGTTCCACCAGGGGACTATTTCCTCCAAGCAAGCCCTCTTCTTACTGTGCACCCCCTCCCAACAAGGCCCTTAAATTAGAGCTCCATCTATGGACTAATAATACTAAGTCAGAGCCCTCATGATCCCATCTTTTCAAGATTGCAGCCTGCTGAGGATCGAGACTTTAACACAGTAACATGGAAGTGGTGCTGGGGACATCCCAGCCATAGTAACTGGGAAGAGATGGAAAGCTTCTGTGGGAGGGTCCTGTGAGAAGGGTGTGTTGGGAGGAGGGTCAATGGATCAAGCTCCCAGTTCCCCGAGGCTGAGGTTCCTAGGTTGGTCTGTCTATCAGCAAACTCAAGATGAACACCAAGGCCGGTTTTATGTTTGCAGTGACCTGGAAGACAGGCATACTTCCAAGGGTGTACATAGGGCTGGGACAGCACAGAGGAGAGTTTGCGGTGTCCTTGGACTGCCTCTGTGGCTGGGGCTCTGATCTTGTGGGGTGGCCGACAGGAGGCTCCTCCCAGCACCGTTCCTGGTCTAACTGGTCTGGCCAACCTGCCTCTGGAAGAGCTCAGAATTCTCGCTTCTGGGCTGGACACCACCTGACCCTAAATGGTTCTTTTCTGGTGGTTTCTTCCCCCCTGGGCAACTGTGGACAGAAGGCACTCACTTGGGAGACGTGCCAACAGGACATCTGAAGGGCTCCAACAGGCCCAAGCAGAGCAAGCAGGGTGCTGGCAGGCCTTCCCCTTCCCTCTCCCTCTCCCTTGCTAAACTGTTAGATACATTCCTAAAGCTAGTCACCAAGGTCTATTTCCTTATTTTTTGTTTTTTAAGATTTTTATTATGTATACAGAAGAGGGTGCTAGATCTCATTACAGATGGTTGTAAACCACCATGTGGGTGCTGGGAATTGAACTCAGGACCTCTGGAAGAACAGTCGGTGCTCTTAACCTCTGAGCCATCTCTCCAGCCCCGGTCTATTTCCTTATTTAACCACTTCCTTTATGCCTGACTAAAACTTCAAGGTCCAACTATCAAAACACCAACGTCTAGAATTCATTTGGTTACACTGACTAACCTGTCCAATCAGGACTTACCAACTCACAGACTTCCCACTTTTCTCAATAAAACCGGCTCCTGCAGTCACGCTTGCGGCTGTCTGTCTGATACAGAGGCACCACCTCCTCCCAACCCTGACTTATCCCTCCAGGGTAATGATATCCTTTGTGCTGAGAATTTGGTGTCTGGGTGCGTCCTGTGTCCACTCCGAGGCCCCTTCATCACCCAAGTTCCTTCCTGAGGGCTCTGTGCTGCATTTCCCTTTCGTTTTCACTTTTTGCTGATGGACTGAGGAGGGTGTGTGAGGCCCAGAGCCCATGGGGCTCCTGGCCTGCAGTGTCTTGATCAGGAACATGGAACCTCTGCCAGGATGGGGGTCTTCACCCTGGAGCCAGGCCCCCACAGCCAACACCTTCAGGCTGGTGAGTCCCAGAGCCTTTCCTGTCCCCAAACTCTGTCCTCCCAAGCCCAACTCCAGCCACAGCACAGATCACCCCAGCCCTTTCCTGTCTCCAGACCGGCTATCTTGGCTCTAGCTCACTGGGCTCTTTGTTGCTGGGTGTCCAGATCTCTGGAGATGATGGAGGACAACCTCATGTCGGGAGGTTACAGGCAGGCAGGCCCTAGGGGGCTCCACTCACAGACACCTGCTGTGGCTGTCATTCTAGAGCAGGTGGTGGTGCCCTGGACGTGGAGGTGGGCAGTGCAGAGACACTTTCGCTCAGCATTGGTTCTAGAAGAGGGCCCTGAACCTGAGGGAAACTCACTGGACTGCAGGACTGAGATTCTTGCCATTGTGGGCAGGTTCTCAGGGCGTCCACCCCTATTTCCGTCTCCCGAGGTCCTTCATTATGGACCTCACCTCATCATCTGCTTCTTGTTTTCCTCTTCTCTCTGGTTGATGCGGGTATGAGAGGCTCTCCTACACTCCAATTTCTCACCTGTGAAGGGGTCAAGCATCACTGGGTGCTAATATGATCATTACTTTTTCTCCTTCGTGTGAACAAACCCAGGCAAGGTTCACCTGTGCACTGATGGCTGCCTGGGCCTGGGTAGACAGGGAGGGTGACAAAGATCCTGGGACGTTTGAACCAGTGAGGTGGCTCGTGCTTCTGTTCCTACCGCAGACCCACACTGTGTGGACACCACCATTCTGGGTGCCCCTGTGCCTGTGTTTGGCTTTGCCCTTGTAAGGATGACCCTGTGCCTATCACAGCGTGCAAATGGAGTTGGCCTCACTCCTACAGAGTGTGGCATTGGACCCATACACTGCATGCAGAGTTATCCTCAGTCCCTCAGCAGGAATCTTAAAAGTTCTTATTAATAAAACAAACCTGAGGCCAGTTATTGAGGTCAATGCTGGTAGATCAGAGAGACAGAACAGGCCACATCTATCTCACTTTGCCAATTCCTCAGCTGGTTTTGTTTCCTCAGACTGGAAGCCTCTGAGTCCTCATCCATAATGAATCTCAGCTGAACTGTGTTGCTCCAAAGCCAGCCAAATGCTTAACCAGCCAAATGCCTATCAGTGTACATTGGAGATGGCCTCACCCTTACAGAAGGTGAATCTCTATACCCACACACAGTGCCCTCATGGAGTCAGCCTCACTCCTACAGGGACCCTGTACCTATTCACACAATTCCCATGAAGAGTTGGCTCAAGTCTAGAAAGAGAAGATCGCTCCTTCACTTTGATGAGGTTACTGAGATTCCAAGAGCCACCACGTCATTCTGCTGGATGCCAGAGCCTACCAACTCCACATTTCCAGGGCGGTGTTGGGGAGTCCAGCTTCCTGGAGTAGGAAAAAACAGAGGCAAGGAGGATTTAGACTTAGTTAAGACCCAGGTCCTGGGCCTCCAACCATCCTGTAACCCATTCAGTCCTAGACACAGGCCAGAGCTTAAACAGTTGTGCCGTGTCTGGCTCCCCCTGCTGGACAAAGTTGGTATCACATGTGTCTTCCCGGAACCTCTAGTAGAGGAGCATGTGGTAGGAGCCCCTGGCTGACAGACAGTGCAGAAGGCAGGCCGGGCGCACTGGGACAGCCAGAGGATGGGTGCTCTCACGCCCTGTCTCTGATGGCAGACATGGGCCTAGTGACCTGGCGGGAGTGCTTCAGCCGGGAGGACACTGTGTGCCGCTGCAGTCCAGGCTACTTCTGTGAGACCCAGGAGGGGGACCACTGTTCTACATGCCTGCCGCACACCACCTGCCCCCGGGGACAGAGGGTCCTGAAGAGAGGTGAGCTAGCCGAATGCAGGTTCCTCCTTGGAGGCCATTCTTGTCCCATGGCCCCTGCTGCCTGTGTCCAGAAACCCTCCAGCTGAGGGATCTCAGAAGGAGCAGAAACCTTGGCCACCCTAGGCCACCCACCCCAGACAAGACCTGGGGTCGAGAGGAGAGAGGATGATAGGCTGTAGCGTGAACTGTTAGATCTTGTTAAAAAAAAAAAAAATCCGGAGCCAGGTATTGGGGTGAATTCTGAAAGATCAGAGAAACAGAACAAGCTACAGCCAACCTCACCTCTCCAATTCCTCAGCTGATCTTGTTTCCTCAGACTGGAAGCCTCTGCGTCCTCATCCGAATGGATCTCAGCAATTCACTGCTGCTAAAAGCTTTAAAAGACTCTAGTCCTCACACCTTATATACCTTTCTGCTTCCTGCCACCACTCCCTGGGATTAAAGGCATGTGTCGCCATGCCTGGCTGTTTCCAGTGTGGTTTGAACTCACAGAGATCCAGATGGATCTCTGCCTCTGGAATGCTAGGATTAAAGGCGTGTGCTACCACTGCCTAACCTCTATGTTTAATATAGTGACTATTCTGTTCTCTGACCCCCAGATAAGTTTATTGGGGTGCACAATATATCAACATTTATATGGACTGCACATTTCCCCTTTTTTGTTTGAGATAAAAAAGTTGTAACAAATATAAGAAAAAGTATATACAATAAATACAGTCAAGAATTATATTAACAATATCTAGTCCATTCACATTTGACAGATTCAGACAAAAAACTCCATTATATACATTAACAATGTCCAGTCCATTAACATTTGACAAATTCAGACAAAAAATTCATTTCGTATCCTATTTAAAACAAGAAGTTCCTTTTTAAAAGTAGATTCAGTAATCTACCTTTTATCTTATCATACCCATGTTCTCTCTTTTTCCTTTTCTGAGTAGATTCAAAAATCTACCTTTTATCTTATCATTTCTATATCTTCCCTTAAAAAATTACCTTTTGTCTTATTATTTCTATATCTTTCCTTTTTTCTTTTCAGAGTAGATTCAATAATCTACTTTTTTATTCTATTATTTCTATCTTTTTTTAAAGAGTAGATTCAATAATCTACCTCTTATCTATTTTTTTTTTGTCTTGTTTTGTTTTTTAAGTCAGGGTTTCTCTGTGTAGTTTTAGTGCCTGTCCCGGATCTTGCTCTGTAGACCAGTCTGGGCTCAACTCACAGAGATCTGCCTGGCTCTGCCTCCTGAGTGCTGGTATTAAAGGCGTGTGCCACCACTGCCCAGCTATATCCTCTTTTTTCTTTTTCTTTCTTTTTTTTAAACAAGAACCTTGAATCTAATCTCCTTTATTTAGATTTTTTTCCTGACCATTAACAGTTAATAACTTGTAACCAACCTCATAAACAATGACAATATCCATAACTCATTAAACAATCAAAAACCACCACCCCACCTCTTGGGGATGTGGGTGTTGTTTTCTAAAAATTACTTCCAGCTTTCTGGGGGCAAAGACATCTTTAGGGGATCCTGAAAAGAAAATTCTTGGGTTAATTGTCAAGTCCTGGGTGAGGTAGCAGTATCATGTGTTGTTCAGTCTCAGCATAATGGGAAAATGCAGGGCTTGTCTCAAGTCCTTGCTCGAGTTGTCTGTGAATCTGGATCATCTCAGCTAGCCATCTTGAAATTGTCCTGAACAGTTTGTAGTCCAAAGGCCATCTTTCGGTGGTGTTAATCAGCTTAATGGCTTTACCATAGTCCATGTGGAATCATCATTGTGGGGTCCCAGCATCCTTTTGGAGATTTCAAAGTTGCTGTTCCGTGTGGTCAGGGTTCCCTGCAGCATTTTTTTTTTTTGTGCCTCCTCTGTGGTTTGGAGCAATCACAGTCTGATAAAGTCTGTCTCTCGGAACCACAATCGTACTTCCCTTGAAGAGAATATCTTCACAGCAATTTCTCCCCACCATTTACCAAACTTTTCCAAACTGACCTTTGCTGATGCTTTCTTGTAACATGATGGTCCTGGCAATTGTTCCCTGAACAAGGAGCGGTAAACCTTTCATCCCCAGTAGCCACCGACACGATTAGAAACAATCGGCAGTGCAGATCTGCGGCCGCCACGGTCCCAGCGCCACCATTTGTGGCCCTGCCAGGCCTCGGCTGCAGCTTCTCCTCAGCAAGCCTCCCAGGCCGGCCTCAAACTCGGGATCCTCCTGCCTCCATGTCCTACCGGCGTGCACCACCACAACTGGCTGAGTGCAGCTCGGTCCTGAGCTGGGGACTGAAGGCCAAAGGCGAGTGGCTTTTTCTTGAATTTGTGCCTGACAAGTTGGGTGCCAGATGTAACAAGAATTGCTAAAGTCTTATTAATAAAATGTGATTGATATATTGTGCATCCCAATAGACTTATCTGGGGGTCAGAGAAAAGAACAGCCACTGTATTAAACATAGAGGTGAGGCAGTGGTAGTACACACGTTTAATCCTAGCACTCCAGAGGCAGAGATCCATCTGGATCTCTGTGAGTTCAAAGCCACACTGGAAACAGCCAGGCATGGCGACACATGCCTTTAATCTTAGGAAGCAGAAAGGTATATAAGGCATGAGTACCAGGAACTAGAGCCCCTTTAAGCTTTTAGCAGCAGTGAATCGCTGAGATCCATTCGGATGAGGATTCAGAGGCTTCCAGTTTGAGGAAACAGGATCTGATGAGAAGTTGTCGAGGTGAGGTTGGCTGTAGCTTGTTCTGCTTCTCTGATCTTTCAGAATTCACCCCAATACCTGGCTCCTGAGTATTTTACTAATAAGGCCATTTAAGATTCGCGTTACAATAGGCTGACAGGTGAAGGGAGGTGAGACAGTAGATCAGGAGGGTGAGAGAAGAGGGCGCAAAGGGCACTGAAGGCAGAGGAGGGGGAGCTGGGGAAGACATCAAAATAAAGACAGGAGGGGGCAGGGTCAGGGGATGACAGGAGAAGCACAGGACAGGGGCAGGGGCAGGCAGGAGAGGGCCAGTCTTGCTTCAGCTTCTTCCTTGACCTGAAAACTTTGTTACAGTGTTAGGGGGGGGGGCCCGCGGCGCAGGGAGCTGGAACCTTCCCAGGTATCATTGCTGGAGGTGTTTGAGTTGGTGGAGGAGGTCCCAACAAGATGAAGGACTCAACTCCTTTAGTCTATGCTGAGCTTTGCATGTTTCCAAGAACCATGCAGCCTCTGGCTTGGTGCCTGAGCAGCAAGGCTTAAGCCTGGGTTTCTCTGGCAGGGGCAGAAACAAGAGAACACTGTCAAGTTTCCAGTCACCGAGGTTGGGCTTACTGTGACTGAGGAGGAGACAGCTTTCAACCCTGTGAATTCTGGATGACAAGACACCTAGGAGGCCCTGGAGGGAAACTTCCATATGCCTGCGGAGTATGGCTGCAGCCCTGGGCTGCTCCAGCATCATACTGCAGCAGAGATGTAGTCATGGCTCAGGGTCTAAGAGTTGCTTTGTCATTCTTAGTGTCTAATTTAATTCAGGGGCCTCTACATTTTCCCATCTGCTCTCATGGGTCCCTCCCTCTAAATCCAGGGAGATGGTGACTCAGAACCCCTAGTATCAATGACAGTCAGTCCAGTCCTGTGCATTTACCTGCCTGGATCTAGCTTGACTTAATACACCGTGACCTGCATGGTCTGTTTTTCCCTAATACTCTCACAGAAAAATGTAGAGGCAAAGAGCTGGGCATGGTTGCACACGCCTTTAATAACAGTAGTCAGGAGGCAAAGGCAAGAGGATCTCTATGAGTTCAAGGCCAACTTTGTGGTATTGTATTCCCCCAAATATTGTGCATGTTAATAAACTTATCTGGGGTCAGAGACAGAACAGCCACAATATTAAACATAAAGGATAGGCAGTGGTAGCACATGCCTTTAATCCTAGCATTCCAGAGGCAGAAATCCATGTGTTCAAGGATACAGCCAAGCATGGTGACTCATGTCTTTAATCCCAGAAAGCAAGCCTTTAATCCCAGGGAGTGGTGGTAGAAAGCAGAAAGGTATATAATGCATGAGGACCAGACAGTGGAACATTTGGCTGGTTAAGCTTTTAGCTGGTTAAGCTTCAGGCTTTCGAGCAGCAGTTCAGCTGAGAGACAATGGGATGAGGACACAGAAGTTTCTAGTCTGAGAAACAGGACCAGCTGAGAAGTTGGCCAGGTGAGGTTAGCTGTGGCTCATCCTGTCTCTCCGATCTTCCAGTATTCACCCCAATAACTGGCCCCGGGTTTAATCTTATTAATAAGAACTGTTAAGATTCATGCTACACAACTTTGTCCACATAGTGAGTTCTAGGAAAGCCAAGGCTTCATAGAGAAACCCTGTTTCAAAAACAAAACAAAATGTAGAATTAAAACCATTAGAGGACGATAAGAATCCTTATTGACCACTGACCCTGTGGTGTCAGTGTTGGTTAAGTGGCGGTGCTCGTGGCTGGCCACCACCTGCGGCGGCCATGCAGACAAAAGAGAGCGCTAGATGTTGCGATGGCGCAAGAATCACGAACCATGGTTACCTTTCCAGAGCTTTATTGGAGAGAGAGAGAGAGAGAGAGAGAGAGAGAGAGAGAGAGAGCAAGGAGGGGAGGGGAATACGGAAGGAGAGAGTGCGGAAAGAAAGAGCACAGAGAGGGCACCCCTGCTTTTTAAGCTGGGACGCCATCGCAGGCTGGTGACATAATTAAGAACATAATCCTTACAGTCAGTGCCATGGCTGGATTGTAATACACCTGGTTTGAATGAAGTCACTTTTGTCCTGACCATTTTTTTAAGTCCCCCCTCCTGACACAATTTGTGGAAATCAGTTGGTCTTCTGTAACCCAGGACCATGCGCTCTGTTCTTGAAATCCTAGTAAATGCCTACTCTGCAGTCCTTGGCCTGTCTGCGTCTGTCTTCACTCCAAGGGTATCCAATGAGTTGGACCATAGACATTGGATCTATGTTAGTCTGGAACAGCACCTAATAACGGAGCTCCAATTAATGAAACAAACATCTGAATAAGTAGGAAACAGAGCCCCAGGGCACAGGCACAAAGAACGCTGAGCAAGGCTTGAACATTGACAGATGTGCAGACTGAAGACCTTGGGACGAGGTGGGGGCAGAGTCTGAAGATCACTGCTTTCTTTCCTGCCATCCCAGAGTGCTTCCCACCCTACTCCCCAGTAGCTCACTACAGTTGGCAGAGGCTGAGCTCATATATGTTTGTGTGGACCCATGCCTTAGTGCTCTTTGGCCTGGATCCCTGAGGCTTTGGCAGGCTCTGGGGACACACAGCATGGAGCCATTACAGGTGTATCCCAGGGATACTATTGTCCCCAAGCCACACTTACATGGGTTGTCAGCAAAGTGCATTGGGAGCCCATGGGATGTTCTGTTTTTGTAGTCAGCCACCCACAACAGGATGCCAGTCCCAAGCATGTGTGTTTATTCTGATGAGCTGATGGGTTACACCTGGAGCCTCAGTTACATAGGAGAATATGCTTCTAAGGAGAGTAAATCCTAGACACACACACACACACACACACACACACACACACACACCAGCAGCCAGGAGTGTGCAATTTGTATGTGAACCAACCAACCCAGGCCTGGTCTTCAGCTTGTGACCCCAATGCCAGTCAGCTGGGATTGGTCCCTGTGCCACAGTGTCTGGGAAACCATCTGTACCAACCAAGCCTAGGCCTGCTCACTGGCCTTGTCTGGCCTTTCCCATGGAAACCATATAAAGGTTCCCAT
This sequence comes from Peromyscus leucopus, assembly GCF_004664715.2. Lineage (NCBI taxonomy): Eukaryota > Metazoa > Chordata > Mammalia > Rodentia > Cricetidae > Peromyscus > Peromyscus leucopus. The sequence goes on along the minus strand of NC_051064.1, from coordinate 153,032,220 downwards.
CCATGGGTAGTATGATGGGTTGAAAGAAAATGGCAGAAAGTAGCCACATTCTTCATTAAAGAACAGTTTCTAAGCCACATTCTAAAATTCTTCTCTGAAACCGCTTGAGCCAGCCCCCCACAGTTCAAATCACACTCAGCACCACTGTCTTCCATGCTCCTACTGGTATGGCCCATTAGGCTGCACTGGAAGCATTCCACTGCTTCCTTAACCCAGAGTTCACATTCCCCCAAACAAAAGCATGGTCAGGCCTGTCACAGCAATACTCCAGGCCCTGGTACCAACTCTACCTTAGGGTTTCTATTGCTGTGAAGAGACACCATGACCACAACAAATCTTATGAAGAAAAACACTTAATTGGGGCTGACTTACAGTTTCAGAGGTTTAGTCCATTATCATCATGGAAAGAAGCATGGCAGCATGCAGGCAGACATGGTGCTGGAGAAGTAGCTGAGAGTTCTACATCTTGATCTGCAGGCAACAGGAAGTGAACTGTCCCACAATGGGCATAGCTTGAGCATATATGAGATCTCAAAGCCCGCCCCCACAGTGACACACTTCCTCCAACAAGGCCACATCTGCTCCAATAAGGCCACACCTCCTAATAGTGCCACTCCCTATAATTAAGCATTCAAACACGTGAGTCTATGGGGGCCATACCACACCACCACAGAAGGTTCTTACCCATGGGTATTATGGTGGTTTTAAAGGAAATGGCCCCCATAGGCTCATAGGAAGTGGCTCTATTAGGAGATAGAAGTGCACTTGTTAGAGTAGGTGTGGCCTTGTTGGAGGAAGTGTGTCACCAGGGATAGACTTTGAGGTCTCAGATGGTCAAGCAAGGTCCCGTGTGGCATTTTTCTGTTACCTGCTGATCTGGATGTAGAACTCTCAGCTCCTACTACAGTACCATGTCTGCCTGCACATCACTGTGCTTCATGCCATAACAGTAATGGTCTAAACCCCTGAAACTGTAAGTCAGTCCCAATTAAATGTTTTCCGTTATAAGAGTTGTCTTTAATCCCAGCACTCGGGAGGCAGAGCCAGGCAGATCTCTGTGAGTTCAAGGCCAGTCTGGTCTACAGAGCAAGATCCAGGACAGGTACCAAAACTACACAGAGAAACCTTGTCTTGAAAAACAAAACAAAACACACACAAAAAGAGTTGCTGTGCTCATTGTGTCTTTTCACAGCAATGGAACACTGAACCTGCTTCTTTTATTTTTTGACCAACTTTGGGGCTTCCCCAGGTGGGCCTGTGTGGCATGGTGTAGTGGCTTTAACAAGCTTGCTTCTCAGTGGTGGTTTGCTCTGATCTGTGGCCTTGCCAGCCTGCCTCATGGTAATACCTGCATGTGACATAGGCCATAGAACAAGAGTATACTGCTTTATCAGGCAGATGTCTAGAGGTCTGGGAAATTTTAGGCCACAGTGCTGGATTATCAGCCCAGCTTTCCTTCTTCATGGATTGTGTGACATTTGCTGGGGAGATATGAGCAAATGTTTAATCACTGACAATAACTAAAGAAATGAAATCACTGAAACTCAATGAAACCAGTGAATTTCTTGTATTTCTATCAACTCAAAGGCAGCTCTGTACCACAAAAAAATCCAACAGCCTGGGTGATGATTCACAAAAGCTTCATCTCTAGAGCTATTTGTACAACCTAAATGCAGCTCAATGGGTAGAGATAATCCACTTCCTAGATGACATTACATTTCTACAATCTTGGGGAGGGGCTTTCTGAATCCTTTCAGTTTCAGGAACTTCCTCTGAGCCTTGTAAGTTTCCCTTACTGTCAGAGTTTCAAGAACTTTCCTCTGCCCTCTAGAAGGGACATTTTCAAATGGGAATAAATAGCTACACAATAGCATTCCTGTGGGTAGGGCTCCTACAATATCCCTTAACCTGTAGAAAACTAAAATGACATCTTTTTTTTTTTTTTTTGAGCTGAGGATCGAACCCAGGACCTTGCACTTGCTAGGCAAGCACTCTACCACTGAGCTAAATCCCCAAGCCCCTTCAACATCTTTTTTTTATTTGTTTCTTTTGTTTGTTTGTTTGAGATAGGGTCTCTCTCTTGTTGGTTCTGTCTGTCCTAGAACTCACTATATAGACCAGGCTGGCCTTGAACTTACAGAGATCCACCTGCATCTTCTTCATGTGTGCACCACTACTCCCAGCCCTGAAGTGAGATCTTGTTTGTGTGGGGCTGAGTCATACTCTTACATTCAGCAGCTGCACAGTGATCAGTGTTAGGAGTACAAAGGCCCTTGCACCCACAGGTCACCAGGAAAAGCAGGAATGTTAAGCATGCAGGACTGTCCTCTCAAGGGAAAGGATATATATGTTGCAAGATATATGATTACACTGTGAAGGTGTCTGTTTTACCTCACCCACTTAACGCTCCTTTTGATTGGTTTAACAAAGAGCTGAACGGCCAATAGCTAGGCAGGAGGGGATAGGTGGGACTTCTGTGGAGAGAGAACAACTTGGGGAAGAATCTGAGAGGCAGGGGAAGTTGGACGTACTGTACTGAAGAGAGGTAACAAGCCATGTGGCAGAACATAGATTAACATAAATGGATTAAGTTTTAAGTGCTAGTTGGGAGCAAGCCTAAGCTAAGGCTAAGCTTTCATATTTCATAAGAAGTTCCTGTGTCATTATTTGGGAGCTGGCAGTCCAAAGAAAGTCCATTACACACAAAGCATGTTTTTCTATCCAGAAGGCTGGGAATTGGAGGTGATTAACAGCCTGAAGATCTGCATTATCAGTAGGATTGGGCTATATCAAGCGTCCACAACCAGGGCCAGGAGTGGCTGGTAGTCAAATGCCCCTTACATTGTCTGTATAGCCAGGGGCTCCCCCAAGCTCCCACAGCCAGGACTAGAGGTGGCTAACATCCCCAATGACCTCTATGCTAGCTGTATGACCAAGACCACACCAGATCCTTCTCTAGGCTCTTAAGCTAATACAGGTAGCCTATCTCTAAAACCCATTTTCTTGGAAGAAATGACATGGATTTTGAGTTGAATTTCAATGTAATTATGTCTTCTGTGCAACAGGAATTGTATTATGCCAGGAAACTTTTCCAAATTGTGTTTAAATATGCTGGCAATAAACTGCCTGGCACCAGACTGCAGAGTCTGATTCAGCCTAAGTCAGGATGAACTGAATTTTCATTCTCACCTCTTCACAGATCATGTGGTTGCCAATCATGATGCCTGCAGCCCCCAACTCCCCCAGGTCTGCCAAACTACCATGATTTGGTAAAAAAATGGCAGTCTGGAGCATTACCTTTGAGGGCTATTTGACCTCTGACATCTCCAGATAAAAGAGGCAGGCTTCTCTTGGACTTTCCCTCTACTTCTGCAATGTGAGCCAAGGATGGTGTGTTGGTTTGAATAAGAATAGCCTTGGGTTGGGGATTTAGCTCAGTGGTAGGCAAGCGCAAGGCCCTGGGTTCGATCCTCAGCTCAAAAAAAAAAAAAAAAGAATAGCCTCATAGGATCATATATTTGAATGTTTAGTCACCAGGGAGTGACTATTTGAAAGAATTAGAAGGATAGGTGTGGCCTTGCTGGAGGAAGTATTCCACAGAGGGTGAGTTTGGAGCTCTCTCTCTCTCTCTCTCTCTCTCTCTCTCTCTCCTCCTCTCCCTGCCTAACGATCAGGATATAGCTCTCAGCTACTGCTCCAGTGTCTGCCTGCATACTGCCATTATCTCATCCATGATGAAAATGGACTAAACCTCTACAACTGTAAGCAAGTTCTCCATTAAATGCTTTCTTTCATAATAGTTGCCTTGGTCATGGTGTCTTCTCACAGCAATACAACAGTGATATAAAATAGATGGATTCTCCTTTTTCTACCCAACCACTATTCAGGGACATTGCTGAGGGTTGTGTTTGCCCTGATAACTCTTGAGGAACCTCTACATCATCCTGTTTGTGGGCCACACACACACACACACACACACACACACACACACACACACACAGGCTCCTCCAGTCTGCTGTGCCACAAGTAATTATACCTTATCCCTTGCATTTATGCCCTGAGTCTCATATTTTCTGATAACAGTAAGGAGTGATAGCTAGCTTGCTCATTTCCAGGCTAGAAAATGCTTTGTGGAAGACACACACTTCCCTGCCCCCAGCATCCACCTGGCCATTGCTGAGCTCTGGCCAATGCCATGTGCCCCAGCTCTGCTCTGCCAGGAGAAAGGCGTGTTCCGGGTGCCATGGCTCCCGTGGCCTGGATCTTAGCATGAAGCAAGCACCAGGAGCAGAGCTCCACCCTCTGACACACAGGAGCAGGAGGTAGAACTTGGTTGCTGGGATCAACTGGTTTAGGTTGTCACTGTAGCACACCCAGTGAAAGCGGACACAAGTTGATGGATTAAGGTTTACAGGCAGATAAACCCAGCTGCCTCTGAGGCTGGCACTTCTTTACTTGAATATTGTTTAATTCCATGTGTTATTAATATTTGTGAGAGGTCAAGAATATACCACACTGACTTTGCTGGTTTGGCATAAGAACCAATAAAAGCAGAAGCTAAAATGATCATGCCAAAGAGGCCCTCCTTACCCTGGAGGAAAACACCACAACCCTGCCCTCAAGGGTGAAGAAGTCAGCAGTCCTGATAGAATTCTGAAGCTATCCTGTTCAAACAATTCACAGGTTTGCCTCCACACAGAATCAACGCACCTCCCCTCAGCTTACGATCATTCTTTGTCCTGTGTAGCACACAGGAGTGGCCTCATGTTTCCAAGGCTTCACATCCTTAGTTTAGGAACCTCTGTTTCATAAAACTTGGAGCAAAAACTCTACAGTGCTTTCCTCCTGTTGATCTGTCATACCACATTTTAATTCCAGGTCCATCTAGGACCCCATGAGGATGGAGGTGAGGTTCTGCCACACTCTGTGTGTGTGTGTGTGTGTGTGTGTGTGTGTGAGAGAGAGAGAGAGAGAGAGAGAGAGAGAGAGAGAGAGAGAGAGAGAGAGGAGTTGCCTCATGGAGCAGGCCTGCTGGCTCTTCTTGCTCAGCATGCAGCACTTTCTGCAGACTTCCTCCCACCTTCCTGGGAAGGACCCTCTGCTCCTGTACCCCTGAAGAGCACGCAGAGGACCCCCACCTCTGACTTTCTTCTGGTGGTGCCCCTGAACCAGTGGCCATTCTCTACAGACCAGCTCCTCCTCTGGGCTCTGCTTTTTCCTTTCCTTTCCTTTCTGTACGTATGTTGGTGCACCTGTGCGTGCCGGTGGAGGCCAGTCTTCCTCAGTCCTTCTCCATCTTATTTCTTGAGACAAGGTCTATTACTGAATACGGAGTTCACTGGTTCAGTAGACTGGCTGGCCAGTGAGCTCCAGAGATGGCATGTCTTTGCTTCCCCAGCACTAAGATTACAGACACCTGCCTCTTTACTGGGTCACCTCCCCAGCCCTATTCTTGTGTTTATAGTGTTTTGCCTGCATACATGTTTGTGCACCATGTGCATGCCTAGTAACTAAGGAGGGCATCAAAGGCCCTAGAAATGGAGTTACAAAGGGTTGTGAGGCACTGTGGGGATGCTGAGAACCAAACTGTGGGTCCTCTGGAAGAGCAGCTAGTGCCATCTCTCCAGCCCCTCACCTCTACTCCTTTTGACATGGTGACATGGTTCCTGACTTGCTGACTTCTGCCTCACCACTTTTGGGTATCATGGTGATTCTCTTCCTTTCCCAGCCTCTGCATTCGTTTGTGGGCTTGGGAATACAGCCAGTTCCAGGAGCAAAAGACCTACTGCCTGACTGGTCAGGCTGCCCAAGTGGTGCCCAACTCCAGTCAAGCAGGGCCCGAACTTGGCAGTGGAAGCTCACATCACAGGGCTTAGTGAGGAAAGGCCAGGACAAGCCGATTCCCGAGCCCTCTACTCTTCCATGGGGGCACATTGCTGTGAGCTTCTGCTTATCTCCTTCGGGTTGTTTTACTCTCGAGTCCATGGTTTAAAAGCTGACGTAAACACAGCAGGAAACGTACTTTAGGACGAAAGCCAATACATTTTTGAGAAAATGCGACACCCTGGGAATTTTCAAAGCAGGAACCCAAGCTCTGGAAAGGCTGGTCCTTTCCTGTAATTAAGTGCCACTGCCCTACTGTTCCTCACACTGGTGACACGTGAGTTCGGGTCTCCGCTTCAACTCCAGCGCCACTGCCTTTGAAGGACTTGTACGTGCCGCCTGACGCGAGCTGACTGCCCCACGAATGCATCCTGCGCAGGCGCACCGCTTGCGGAAGTCCGTCGAGCTTCCCCTGCTACGCCATTGGCCAACGGGCTCATGCATATGCAAATAAGCAACCCAGTTCCTCCCCCACGTAGGCGGACGGATCTTCAGCGAGGGGTGGGAGGGAGTGAGTGCTGGGCCATCCGGGGCGGGGTCTGGGGCGGGACAAGGGCGTGGCCCGGCGGACCCCAGGGGATGGTGCCGCCCTCCTTGACTGGGAGAAGCGGCGGAGTGTTCCCGACCAAGGTTCCGCGGGGCCCGGAGCAGAAAGGGACCGAGGAAGCCATGAGTGTGGTGGACCTTAGTCGCGTGGGCGCGTGTGTCTTGAAGCATGCGGTGACAGGGGAGGTGAGGCCTGACCGTCGCAGGGCGGAGAACGTATCCCAGCACCTGCCCCGGTGTCCTGCCTACTCACATGGGCTAGGATGGGCGTCCTGAGGGGTCCCGTGGGTTCGCATGCTGGGCGTGGGTATAGCTGGTGGCTCACAGAGCAGGATCACCAGTGGGCACTGCGGGACACGTGGGGCTGCAGGACCTAAGGAAATGAGCCCACGCCCCCTGACAGCTCCATTCTTCAGGCCGTGGAGCTGCGGAGCCTTTGGCAGGATAAAGCTTGTGTGGTGGCCGGTCTGCGACGCTTCGGCTGCTTAGTGTGCCGTTGGATCGCCCAGGACCTCAGCAACCTCCGGAGCTTCCTGGATCAAAACGATGTGCGCCTAGTGGGCGTGGGGCCTGAGGCCCTGGGTCTGCAGGAATTCCTGGATGGTGGCTACTTCTCAGGAGGTGCGACTCTTCCCGGACTCAGAACCTTGGCTGGCCTCTCCGCCAAGCCCTGTCCATCCCTTTCCAGGCCCAGCAGGAACATATTCCTATGTCAGCGCTCTCCGCTCTCCCTGCCCTTCCTCCAGCCTGTGCATTGGCACCTAGACCTAGTGGCAAAGTCCCAGTGAGTTTTGCCCTTCCCGTTTAAGCAGTGCTGACATTCAATCCCTCCTTGCTCCTCTTGGCTTGGTTTGGTTGAGCTGGACACCGTAAGTGGAGGGGACAGATGGCAGAATGTAGGAGGCCTGGACACATGCCTGTGGCTTTCCTTTCTAGAACTCTACCTTGATGAGAGCAAGCAGTTCTACAAGGAGCTGGGCTTCAAGCGGTAAGTGACTGAGGGAGCATGAGACTAGCCAGGGACAGGACAGAGTGGCCGCTGCTCTCTTGTTCTGCATCTTCTTGCTGCCACCCTCTGCTGTGCTGTTGAGTCTGTCCCCCGGTAACTGACTCTGGTGGCATGGGCAGTTTCAGCTAGCCCTTCTTTGGGGTCTTCTCATGGTCCAAGCCAGGCCTGCCCTCAGCAGTCTGCAATTTCATAAACAGGAGGGACCTTGGAGCCCAGTGCCTTAGTCATGGCCCATTTTAGTCCTCTGTTGCCACAGACTGTCTGTCATGATGGGCAGTGCCGACTGAGCACTGGCCCATCATGACAGATCCCTGGGCACACCCAGCGTGGAGCTCAGTCCTCACTTTCCACCACCTCTCCTGGGCCTCAGGTCAGCTGTATTCAGCCTGGGGCTGGCTCCCGATGCTTCTGTAGATGTTCCTGGTTAGGCTGGTTGCTGGTCTGGCTGAGCCCTTGGTAAGATAAGTGGGTGGGGCAGGACACTGGAGTAGGTGTGGGTGCTTGTGTTTCTCCAGAATCTGGACTAGGGACCCTGTGTCTTTGTAGGTACAACAGCTTGAGCATCCTGCCAGCTGCCCTGGGAAAACCTGTGCGTGATGTAGCCTCCAAGGTCTGTGGTGGTCAAGATCATGTAGGATTAGAGCATGGTGGGAGTCCCTGGGGACTTCCCTATGGGACTGATCTGGGCCCTGTTCCTGTCTTTCTAGGCTAAGGCTGTTGGCATCCAGGGAAACCTGTCTGGTGACCTACTGCAGAGTGGAGGGCTGCTGGTGGTCAGCAAGGGTGGGTCAGGGCAGGCATAGGACTCCATCTTGCCCATCTTGGTGGTCCATGTCCTCACAGCCCCCGCCCCCCAGCTCTTGTGTACCTGGTTGTGAGGTTGGGGGCTGCTTGGCTTGGTTAGTGGATTACCCTCTCTCTTCCTAGCACATGGGTGTAAGATACAAGCAACTTGCCTGCCTGCCTGTGGCTACAGGTGGTGACAAAGTACTGCTACACTTCATCCAGAAGTCCCCAGGAGACTATGTTCCCCAAGAGAACATCCTGCAAGCCCTGGGTATCTCTGCAGAGGTCTGCTCCGGCAAGCCACCCCAGGTGAGTAGAGGCCTTGGGAAACACTGCTTGTTACCCAGCCCCAAGTGTGTGCGCATGGGTTAGACTGTTTCCTGTGTCCAGCATGCCTCCTTCCCTATTCGATCAGTGGGTGGGCACCACTGCTCTTGGCCTCTGAGGAATATGACCAGACTGACAGGGTCCCTGTTTTCCCTACAGTGTGATGAAGAGGTGTGTGGGAGGTGATGCCTGGCCTCTGAGGACTTGGAGGCATCAACAACCTTGGATGTATTTGGAAAGAATCACTGTGGAGCCACTGGGACAGGATACTGGACATTGTCTCATCCTGAACAGCAATGAGCTATTAAAGTGCACGTCCTGGGCAGTGAGTGTCCTCACTGCTTCCCTACATTGCATCCTCTGTAGTTCCTACTATACTGTTGGTCCCTCAGGTAGGAGGGATGTCCAAGGGTCATCTTCCTGGAGGACAGACTTCAGGCTTTGGTTATGGGACCCTGGGAAACAGCGTCATTTCCTTCCAAGGCTGCCGAACACTGTAGCCCACTTTGTTGGGGGATGTGGACTAGGACTCTGGCCCCAGCCCCACATGGAGCCCAGTTGCGGGGAATTGGGAGGCAGGTGTCTGCTTGTGTCTGTGGTGGAGGTTGGTGGCTGAGTGGGTTCAGGGAAGAGGTGGCAGATGAAGACTGAGGAACCATTTCCAGAGCCAGAAACCCTTTCCTGATCAGAGTGGCTGGTGCTGTCCTGGAAGAAGCCTGATCTGGCTGAGCATATGTTTCCCCAGGGTCCTAAGGTCTGAGCAGAACTCCAGACACCCTACCATCTCAGGTCTCCCCTTCTCAAGGGCTCATCCCTCTAGGTGGGCTCTGATGACCAGCTTAGCACTTTCTAAGTCCAAACCAGGGTGACTGCAGTATTCACCTTGCTGTCCTCCCTCTCTCCAGGGATCATCTGTAAACAGCAGGTAATGCCCCCTTTGCCATCTAGACCATCTCTGGCTTCCACATTCCACCTGCTGCTCCTCATGTCTTGAGGTCCCTCTGCCAGGTACTGACATGAGTCACTAGGATATAGGTCAGGTCCAGTCCTGGAAACCCAATCAACTGAACTATAGACCCAGAGGGTGACCTCTAGTGGCATCCTGGTCTCTTCAGGGTTCTTAGCACCAGGATTCTGGGAGGCTGGTCAGGAACCCTTCTCCCTCAGCTGTAATTCTCCCCCTGGCCACAGCTGCTTCCACCTGACCACCCACCTGGCTCCTACATGAGCAATGCAAAGTCTTCTTTGAAGCGTTTACTTAGCTCAAGTCTGAAAGCTCGAGGACATTTAGCCACACGCTATGGAGAGGGTGGAAAACAGCTGACAGCTTCTACAGGCCTGCTGACCCTCCTCACTGGCCTGAAGGGGCGCGGGACCGGGCACCACTCATCCCAGGTGCGGGCGGGCGGCTGCACTCTAGGCTCCAGTGGCCTTCGGGCAAGGACTTGCACATCTCTGCCAGCTGCACCTTTCACAAAGCCTCTGGGTGGCAGGTGGGCGTGGGCCGCAGCATAGCTCAGCCTTGGCTACCAGATGCGACATCGCTTCTTGGGGTGCATGGGGCTGCCCCGTGGGCAGTGGAATGCCTCAGAGAAGGCGGCCAGGTTCTGTAGTGAGCCCAGTACCCTGTAGACCAGCAAGTCCAAGGAGGTCTGAGATGTGGGGAGGGGCCAGGGCAGGGTCAGGCAGGCATGCTTGTTTAGGGACTGTACACTTACCTGTACTTAAGAGGACTGTGGACATCAGTCTTGATAGACTGGACGGCAAACTCAGGCCTGTAGGACCCACACCATACCTAGAGGTACGTGAGTGGCTTGGTTACTGGCCTGAGGGCTGGAACAGTGCCCTCTGCAGTAGAGACCAACAGATTCCTTCCTTCCATGTCTGCTGCCTCCTCCCCAGCTGGCTTCTAATTACCAGCTTCAGTCTTTCTCTAGGAAGCCTGCCAGACCTGCTTGTTCTGGTTTTGGGGTGTCGTAAGCTCGTGGTACCCTTGGATGTATCCTATAGTGGGCCCTCCAAAGCTGTGAGTGTGGGGACCGGGACTAGAAGTTACCTGGGCATAGTTGACAAAGAAAAGCTGGGTGTAGGTCAGGTTCAGTCCTGGCAGTCGCTGGTCCCTGCCGCCTTCAGTCAGCCACTGCAGGTAAGCCTGCAAGCACCAAGTCGGGGCTCGGCCCAGCCAGGCTTCCAGAGAGCCCCATGTAGAATGATCTGGTTCCAGGACCTTCCCTAGGTGGGTACCCTGCCTCCCCAGCTTAGGGCTGCTGTGTACGAGCCAGCTAATTCTTCTGTAGCCTTCTACAGGCCTATCCAACAGAGCTCTGTGGGACCCTTGGCCATATAGCTGCCACCTGGAGTCCACCCATATGGGCTCCTGGTATCTGGTACTCTATTCCCAAGACTGTTGATGTGGGCTGCTGAGGCCCATGGTCATGTTGTCTCTACCCTGTATACTCATTAGGAGAGAAAACAAACAAAAAATGGTTCCTATACGAGCTCATGTGGGAGATGGGTGAGATGTCAGATACACAACCATGGGATTTGGGTCTCTGCTTCCTTCCCATTCCAAATGGAGGACACAGCCCTAGTTTGGGCATTGCCCTGCTATGCTGAGACTCCCAGCTCCCGCTGAGGGCTCTGCGAGGGCCCACCTTGTATGCCTGTCGCACCCCGCCGTTGTCAGCGATGTTCTCTCCGAGAGTGCTGAATCCGTTTACCTGCACAAGAGAGACAGGATGGGGCGCAGCCTCGCCTTGTCCCTGTCTTGTCCCCTGGGGCTGGGGCTGGGTGCAGGTGCAGGGCCACTGCTGGTGATACGCTTACATTCTGGTCGTCGGCCAGGTCCCAAGAAAAGTTGCCATACTGATAGATCATGCACTGTGACTGTTCTCGGAAGTGCTGGGCCGAGAAGTTGCTCCACCAGTCCAGCATGTTGCCGTTCTTGTCGAAGTTCCGACCTGTGTGGTAGCAGAGTGCGGGCACGCTGTCCCCCTGCTTTCACTGCCCTCCTGCACCCCTCTAGAAGGGCCAGTTCGGTGCTTGGATGTTTAGACGCTTTCTCCAGCAGCTAGAGTTCAGGGGTTCTGAGCACACAGCTCCATGTTGAGGACTGCCCAGGAGAGCTTCCATGCCACCCCATCCTTCCCCCCGAAAGCTAGGACCAGGAGTCTCAAATTCAGCTGATCTAAACCCAGCCATGTGAGGGGGCACATGGCTACCCTCATATGATCCCCCTGGCTGAGCCACATGGGAAACCCAGCTGAGACATCATAGATGGTGTCAGGCCCTAAGAGTCAAACAGGGCAGCCCCTCCAGGGATGGAGACCAGGCAAGGCCCCTGTCCAACTAATCCATTGAGAGATTGAATGGATGACCCCAGGCCGCCCAGGAGAGGTGGGAGTGTGTGCGTGTGACTTACAGGTGTGTCTGTGATTGGGGCGCTCCCATATGCCCTTTACCATTGTCATCAAAGCCGTGTGTGATTTCGTGCCCGATCACCATCCCGATGCCCCCAAAGTTCAAGGATTGTGGTTGCTCCTTGCTGAAGAAGGGTGGCTGGAGAATACCGGCAGGAAACACTGTCTCCGAAAGGGTGACAAAGAGGAACTGTGAGTGGGTACTTCTGTGTGCAAGGCTCAGGTGGGCACCTCTGCTGGGCCTGCCATCTAATGCTGTGGCCTAGGAAGTGGAGGTTAGGACTCCCTGCCCAAGGTACAGGCAGGGAAACTGAGGCTCAGAGACTAAAATAGGAGGGCTAGATTGACGATCCATGCCCAGTTTCTTCCCACCCATGGCTACCTTATCAAATATACTCTGATAGTTCCTCTGTGTCCCTTCCAACCTATAACCCTTGAGGTGGGCCATAGGGCAACATGAAAGAGACTGGAACCCACTCTCCTTTTTGGGATTAGACTAGGGGTTTCCTGAGCAAGGGTGAGGGGCTGTATGCTGGCACTGAGAGGCAAGGTGGGCTTACCGATCTGGTTTCTGTTTGGTGAGTAGAACGCATTGACCACGGCAGCCCCGATGATCCAGCTGTGGTAAATACACTGGTCATTTGGAGTCCACATCTGCCAGGACCCTCCCTATGGTCCCTCTGTCCTGGCTGACCAGATCCTGCCCTGAATAGGTCCATGGCATAGTGGCCAGCTAGTGTAGTGTCCTAAGTCAATCCCAAGGTCTGGTTCCTCTCTGAGGCCCCCAAAGCAGAGGGTGCTGAGGAGGGGAGGGCTTAGATCTCGTGTCCTCTTTAGCTGGCATCAGGCCAGACTCATGCAGCCACCCCTAGCCAGTGGGTAAGTTCTGTGTGCCAGGCTAGCCTTGTAGCCACTCCACTCACAGGTTCTGGTCCACTTTTTCCCGGAGCTTCTTCAGGCTCCTCTGGGCACTGGCCTTGAGGTTCTGAAGCCCATTCTCAAAATACAGTTCCTCTGAGAATATCAACTAGGAGAAGAAAAAAGCTTGATACGACTGGCACTCAGGCTGAGTCCTCAAAGTGCTAGAGGGAGGGCTGAGGGTTGGGGAAAGGTCTCAAGACCCACAGGTCAGCTGGCCTGTGGCCCTCAGGCTCCTGAAACTGGTAAGTGGGGGGAAGGTACTCTGGCTCTGAGCATGTATGTGACTTTCAGAAAGTTTAGTTTCTCTGGGCCTCAGTTTCTCTATCTGTTAGCAGGGTGAAATTAGAGCCACTCCAGGGTATAGAAGTGTGGCTGAGTGAACAACTAAGAGAACAAAAGGATACAGACATGGAGTACCCCCTCCTCAGGGGTGGTTCAGGGTAGAGGGCTTGGGGAGGGGCCAGGCAGAGCACTGACGGGTACGCACACTGGAGTATTCCTCATCCAGGTGCCTATTGTGTTCATCCAAGATATAGTCAGGGTAGCCGATCTGTTCCCGGATGTTCATGGCCTGAACAGAGGAGGGACAGCTAGGACCATCCATCATGGGAGGGCCCTAGTCCCACAAGCTAGCTCTGTTCCCTACTATGTGGGTAAGGGGGTAACAGACATGTTCCCTCATCAGCTTGCAGAACAGACACGTAGGTGGGGCTCTGTATGGATGCTCAGGAGTCAAGTGACTGTGGTTTGTCACTGGGCCCAGAGGAGCTTGGGTAGCAGGTCCTAGTCTCAGACCACTGAGCCCACTTCTGTTTTCTGGGGGGTTCCCAGGCATGGCACCTATTCTAGCTTCTCTCCCTGTCTTTCCAGCAGAGGGTCCTGACCACAGGAACTCCCTTCGGGTTTTCACACAAGTTATAGCTCACCCACCTTTTCCTGGGCCTTCTTCTTAGATTCCTCATCCATCCAGTTCAGCTCATCCAGGGTATCCACAAACACGGATCTTACCTTGTCAATCAGCTCTTTGACCTGAGGGGATGCATATCCTCGTGTCCTACACTGGTCTGGGGGGCATGACCAGCATTCCAGACTTGGTCTAGGACACCTTTAGGATGAGGCCAGTGCTGCCCTGCCCCTGCCCTCCTGGGAGGGGTGTGGCATTGATGTGGGGTGACTTATCTGGCTCAGAGTTGGAGCCTCACAGGTGGGTTGGAGGCTCGCTTGCCATGGGCTCAGAACCCATACATACAATCTGTGCCTTTCCCAGGGCCTAATAGGGTCCAGGGCTGGAGCTCATGGTCAGGAGCACCTGGGGGCAGGGTTTCCCTTGACCTTCCTCTGTTCTGGTGGGCACTGGTATTAATGCATGTCCCTCTAGGAGTCACTGAGTCGGGGGAGGAAATAGGGGTTGAAATGGCTGCAAATGGGAGTCATCGGGTGGGGTGGTGGTGATGGGGCGGTACCCGTGCCAGGAGGCTGTCCCAGGGTGAGCTTGAGAGCTGCCACGGACAGTGCCCATTGGAGTCAAGGTTACACACCATTTCCTTGCTGTCCTTGGTGAAGGCCTGCTTGATGTAGAGGGAGCCCACGGCGCTCTCCATGTTGCTGTTGACATAGCTGACACACTCCCGCCAGCGCACCTCCTCCACGGTTGTGCCATACAGCGCCTGGTGTGTTCATTCATTCACTCACTCACTCATTCTATCCCATGAGCCAATGCTTAACCTTCCCAGGTCATGTCTGGGGCCCTGAGCTTGTGAGGCAGTCAGATCCTCCCACCATGGGCTTCAGGGTACCCAAGAGGGGGACACAGGATGACTCAGACCAGATGCTGGCCATGGACATGAGAAGACCACTGTGCTGTTTTTTTAGGGGACTTGTCTTTACTCTGGAAAAGCTAGGGTCCCACTCAGACCTGGTGGTCTGCCTGGACACTACCCAAAGCTTGTCCTAGTCTCTTTATGTCTTGAAAACCAAAGTGACCTCTATCAAGCAACTCCCTACCATGCCCGGTCCCTCCTGTGGTCACACTTGGTTTTTGACAGCCCAGGCTTCTGCGTTGTTGGCTTCTGACTGTTGACTGCCCAGAAGGACCACCGAGGCCTTGTCTATCAGGTTCTTATCCCAGACCCCAGTGATGACTGTGCATGGCCCACAGCTTATGCTTAGCATCTTGAGATGAATGAATGATGCACTTACCTTGCGGTAGTGCACCCTCGCATCTTTGAATCTCTGGCTTAGGCTGCTGATGCGATCTAGCACCAGGCGCCAGACCAGGTAGTTCTGCATGGTCCTAGAGGAAGCGGAAGTGAAATCGGACAGGTGAGCGGCTGTCTGCCAAGAGAGGAAGCACAGGTTAGCCAGCAGGTTCTACACCAAGCAGGGTTCTAGATTCTCTAAGAATTAGTTTGTTTGTCCCCCATGCTTGATAGGATTCTGCTACGGGATGATGCTTTTGTGCACTGGTTTAATAAAGCGCTGATTGGCCAGTAACCAGGCAGGAAGTATAGGCAGGGCAAGCAGACAAGGAAAATTTGGGGAAGAAGAAGGCTGAGTCAGGAGACACCAGCCTGCCATCCAGGGAGCAGCATGTCATGGCACACAAGTAAAACCACAGAAAACGTGGTGACATATGGATTAACAGAAATGGGCTGAGTTTAAGTATAAGAGCTAGTCAGTAGTTAGCCTGAGCTAATGGCTGAGCAGTTTTAATTAATATAAGCCTCTGTGTGTTTACTTGGGTCTGAGTGGCTGTGGACTGGGTGGGACCCAGAAAAACTTTCAGCTACAGCATTCACATCACTAGGGTGAGGCACCGTGGACACCAAGATTGAACCTCTGTGTCCCTCACACCTGAGAAGTAGTTGGCATCCTCTCCTGAAAGAAGGAACATTCTCTCTCCTCTCTCTCTCTCTCTCTCTCTCTCTCTCTCTCTCTCTCTCTCTCTCTCTCTCAGTGTGAGTGTGTGTGTGTGTGTGTGTGTGTGTGTGTGTGTGTGTGTGTGTGTTGTGGGGCAGGGACAAAACTGCTGTGGAAACCTCCCCCCTGCCTCACCGTGCTGAGTAGATGTCAATGACATCTTCAAGGTTCTGCAGGTAAGGGATACCATAGACAACCACCTCCTCATCTGGTAACAGATCGATTTGGACAGAGGACAGCACACTTTGTATGAAAAGGGTCCAGTTAAACCCCTGCAGAGAGAGAGAGAGAGAGGTGGGGAGGAAGAGAGAGGTGGGTGGACCTTGTGCATTTAAGAAACTCAGCTCCCACTGAAGAACATTTGAGAAACAGGTGAGAAAGGACTGTTAATAAGAATCAGGACAAAGGGTGACATTTCCCCAGAGCATGTGGGCTGTGAAATTGCTAAGAGTCTATGCAGAATATTTGAACATTAAGTGTAGTTGGAGAAATTAGTGGACAAACATGGTTTAGCAAAAATGATGAAAGTAGAAGATATGATAGCCTTACACGTTACATAAGCTGGATAGTTATTTATGCTGAGACTTGAACATAAGCCCCATGCATGCAAGGGCAGTGCTCTGCCACTGAACTCTACTTACCCCATGGCAATTTTTGTTCTCAGTCAATAATATTCCACACTGCTGAGCTTAATGGTGTACTTTAATTACTTTGAAGAAAAAATGTTCTGAGACAGTGTCTCTAATCAGGCTGTAGCTGAGAATGCTCTTGAACTTACCCCGTGTGTGTGTGTGTGTGTGTGTGTGTGTGTGTGTGTGTGTGTGTGTGTGTGTGTTTTCAAGACAGGGTTTCTCTGTGTAACCCTGGTTGTCCTGGACACACTCTATAGACCAGGCTGGCCTCGAACTCAGAGATCCACCTGCCTCTGCCTCTCAAGTGCTGGGATTAAAGGTGTATGCCACCATGCCAGGCTTGAACTTACTGTTTAATTAAAGATTTATTTTAATTTTTCTTCTGTGTATATGGTGTGTGTGTCTGTGGGTGCTTACTGAAGCCAGAAGAGAGCATTGGATCCCTAGAGATGGAGTTATGGGTAATTGTGAGCTAGAAACTGATGTGGGTGCTGGGAACTGAACTCTGGTCCTCGGAAAGTGCAGGTTCTTAACTGCTGAGCAATATCTCCAGCCATGACCTTCAAATCTAGGTAAGGCAGGGCTCTCTTGGGGTTCGCCTGTCTTATCCTGTGCAGAGCTATGGATCCGAGTGCTTATTTATACATTCTGGTCAGGAGGAAGGGCTGCAGGCCTAATCACCTGCTTCTTTTTTCTTTTTTCCCGAGACAGGGTTTCTCTGTGTTGTTTTGGTGCCTCTCCTGGATCTCACTCTGTAGACCAGGCTGGCCTCGAACTCACAGAGACCCACCTGGCTCTGCCTCCCCAGTGCTGGGATTAAAGGCATGCGCCACCACTGCCTGGCCCAGTCACCTACTTCTAACCTGGGCCCTGTCCCACCACGCCCTCTCTCTGACATGGCCTTCTTGTAGCAGCTGTATCCTGCCCTGTGGAGGAGGTATGTCCCTCTGGAATTTTCTTTGCTGTGCTCATTTAAAGGCTTTATCTGCCTGGGTGCTGCTATACGTTCCCCTTAAGGCAGGAATAGCTGTGTGGAGAATGAGTACCCAGAAGGGTTGGGGCTGGGCCAGTGCTACTTCCTGGGTGGGTGCCTGGGTCTCACCTTCAGACTAAACCTCTCCTGCAGCTCCACCAGGTCCATCCTGTGGTATAGGCTGGTGACATCATGCCTCTCCTCCTGGGGGACTGTGGCCTGTGTGGGAACTTGGGGTCACATGGTGTGGCACTCAGCACCTAGCCCAAGCCTCCCAGCGCGGCCCTGCCTCACATTGGCCAGATGCGCCTCCAGCTCCAGCACTTTCGTCATGTCCTCCTGCACCAGAGTGTTGTCCTTGGGTAGGTTCAAGTCTTTCCTCAGCATGGTGGCCACTGACATCATGAAATGCAGGTAGGCTTCCCGCACCTGGGCCAAAGGACGATGGATGGAGCTGGGCGGCTTTGGCCACCTTGGCCACCATGGAGCACTCTGTGGGGTGGGGGTGGTGTGTGACATGGTGTGTCCCCTGGAAACTTGTCCCTCTAGCCTCCCCAACATGCTCCGGCATAGACAGCACAGAACGGAGCATGGAGACTGTCCACACCACACCCAGCTGACACTAACATCTTGACCCCACTCTAGGGACAAGCCTGCATGATGGTCTTTGGGTTCTGTGGTCTGGGTCTACTCCCTAAACTTGGTATGGAGTCACATGTCCTAGTCATACCATACAGCTCAGGACCAAGTTCTGGTCACAACTCCCTTTTGCTGAATGCCCCATGCCCAGGCCTCTATGGGTAGGGACAGTTTTTCAGGGCTGCACAGTGCCAAGTTGGCCTCCACAGGTGCTCAGTAACTCTTCAGGTACTGGTGCCAGGATGAGGTTGGACTGCCCCAGCCATGATTTGGCTCTGAGGTGGGAGATTGGCTCTTTTAGTTGTCCCATCCAGCTGGACATGCTTCCTGGTGCCCATTCTTGGAGGGGCTTTCCTCACTCTAGCTGAAGCTGAATACTGCCCTATCCACTGGTGCCTAGCTCTTTCAGCTGCTAGACTGGACTGGGGGCCACACATGAGGTTTTGGGATGCTCCAGGTCTTAATTTTCTGTACCCTGCTACCATCCTTCTTTCTGGCTTCACCCATCTGTCAAAACCCAGGCAGCTCAGTGCCTACTAGTACTTCCAGCCCTGCTGGAAGGCCATTCCTGCCTCCTGCCTTTTCCTACCCTGTTCCTGATCGGATGTCTTTGCTGTCCCTGCCTTCTTTCTGTCTATCCCAACACTTCCTTCTACCCTGGCCATCCTGGGCCACTCCACAGTTGATTCTTTCCACAGATACAGGAGCAGACTCTGAAGAGCAGTCTCGGGGCCTCTGCTTGCTTCCCAAACACTGGGCCTGGTTCTGCATAGGTGAGCCAAGCCGAATGGACTGCCTGTCCAGATGAGCTCACTCACCTCAGGGCTGACACAGTGTGGAAATTGGGTGTCCATGTTTGTGTCCCCAGTGCTCAGTGCCTGGCCACATACCCACAAGTGCTTACAGAGGCCGGTTGTGGGGAGCAAGGCTGGTGGACAAACAGGAGTGCTGAGCCCCAGTGGGGGCCATTATATGTGAAGGGAGCTGCATCTGACCTGGGCCTTGAGGACCCTTCCTTACCTTGTGGTTGCTGCCTTCTTGGAAATAGTACTCCCGGGATGGCATGCCCAAGGTGGGCTGGTCTATCTGGAAACAGAGAGTGTGACTCCTGGTGGGTGGTGGGGATCCCTGCAGCCTGGCTGAGGTGGGCAGCAGTCCCCTGCCCCCAGGACTGTGCCTGGCAGAACACTGGCTTCCTGTGGAAGGCAGATGCTTCCGAACCCAAGCCTTTCCCTGACAGAGGGGCTGGATGGGGGGCACAAGTCCCCACAGGAGGGACTTGCTTCGCAGTCTGCCCCAAATGGCATCTGAGTGTGCTTCTCTGACCCTCCAGTCAGGGCTTCTGGAGGCCTCCAGCCCAGGTGCCGAAGACCTCACTGTGGGTAAGGAGCAAGCTAAGCATAGGGCAAGCCTCTCAGAACACAGCAGGGGCCATGAGGCCCCATGGGAGCCCCACTTAGCACAATTCACACTGTGGACTAAGCTGTGGAGAGAGAACACATACATTGGGCTCACAGATCCCCCCAGCCACCACCCTATCTATCTCCGGAGTTAGGCTCAAGGACCCTGCTGGCCCTGACCCCGCCTCCCCACTGAGGGTGTTGCATACATAGATGACATGCCGGCTGGAGTTCTGGTCATCATTCCAGATGAAGAGGTCGATGAGGACACGCCTGTTGAACTGCGAGTTCAGCAGGGCCAGCTGCCGTTCCAGCTCCCACTTAGGGCCTGAGGAGTCAGTATCCATGCTGGAGACCAGATAGCTCCTCTCCAGACAGGGAACTGCCTCCTAAGCACAGCATTCTGGGAGTATAGGAAGCCCTGCCTGGCTCAGGCAGTGAATTCCCTGTGAGACTTTGGGGGCTTTTAGGGACAGTTCTTCAAAGGTCCACAGGGAAATAGTGACTGAGAGATCACCGTGTGTGTGTGTGTGGGGGGGGGGAGATGCCTTATTCCAGGCATTATCCCTGCCCCTGAGTTAGAGGTGGGCCACATTCGGAGGGCTGAACAGGGATGGGAAGACTGGTGTCTAGAATACTAGGAGGGATACCCCAGTGCAAGTATCAGGGGACCAGCCTCAGTGAGCCCCTCATGGATGCCACTGACTACCTAGTGTGGAGCCTAAGCTTGTCTCTGAGAGGAATGAGCCTCTTGGGGCTTTCTAAGAGCAGGTAGCTAGCCTGTGGGCAGTTGTGGGGTTTAAGCCTGAAAACTTGCCTGTACTTACCCATGATCTCAGTCCACTTGTCCATGGCCACAGGCCAGCCTCCTACCACATCTAAGATGTTCAGCAGAGGCTTAGAGTCTCTCTTCTCTATCACACCTGAGAAGAGAAGGAATGCATGCTTCTCAGACTCCGGTGGCTCAGGTGCCACGACACATCGTCACAGGCTCAGCTTTAGGTCAAGGGTCGCGGGTGAAGCACACAGTCCCCTGGGGTAAAGGAGGCTGGGGACTTGGTAGCTGGCAGAAGAAGAGCAAGCCTAAGGAAGGAGAGGTGGTCAGGAGGGAAGCCCTGAGACAGAAGGTGTCTGGGCAGGAGTGGAGTCACACAGGGGCCACGCGACTTGCTTCTGTAACATAATGGCAGTCTAAAGGCTTGGGCGAAAATCCCAGAGCAGCTTCCCTCTGGGGAAGCTACCCTAGATACACCCTAGAAGTCACCCTAGATATAGAGGGAGCCTCGGATGATAGCGGCAGTACTTCAGAGCTGGCAGTAAGAAGGGGCTGACGTCCACAGTCATGGTCTGTGGCAGGGCTGAGAGGCCACAGGGAAAGGACGGTGGTTCAGTGGAAAGAGAGGCACCAGATGAGTCCGATGGAGGCTGCTAGCCTCAAGACGCTGTGGGTGTGTGATAAGAGGAGCGTCCCGTGGGTGTGACAGTAGCACTTCTGGCTTCCTCTGTGTGGACTTAATTTGGAAGTCGGGACAAAATCAGAGAAACTATCATAATGAGGTCATAAATGAAGTCCTGGCTGCCTCCATCCAATGGAGCAGGGTTCTGTGTAGCTGATGGGCTGCTACTGTGGCCAATGGGCTGGAAGCTGAGGCAAGGGCTCAGGGTTCTGTTCACATACTGCTGTCATCCTGCCTTGGATACCTAGCCTTTCAGGCAAGAAATTAAGTAAATGTGAGAATCTGGAGGAAGTTGTCTGTGCCTTGTGGGTATTGGCCACATGATTTGTGGAGATAAGACAGCCCTGGCCATGCCCAAGTAGGTGTTTTGATGGAGATAACCTCATAAAACCACAGTCCCATTGAGTCCCATGGTTGGTACACAGGAGTCAACCTCAAACCTCTAGGAGATGCCCAGGGAAGACAGCTGGCCTCAACTCTGCAACTCAGCAGATAGGAGCAGTACCTTTGGACTATGTAACCACAGGCTAAAGTTACAAAGCCCAAAGCACAGGGCAGATGGTAATGAGTCTGGCCAGGTGAGGCACAGCACACAGATACTTTGTATAGGCCCTGCATGATGCTCACACCCATCCCATGGTACTTTGGTGTGCCCTGTGGTGCTGGAGCTGGCTGGGCCCTGGCAGGTGTTTTCACTCACTTTCGTTCATGCAGGAGCGGTACAGTATCTTGGCCTTCTCCACAGCTGGCCGGTCTTTGACATTGGAATCCTCCAGCACCCCTGTGGGCAGAGGAGAAGGCTTAACAGGGTTGAGGTGACTGCTGGGGCCCCTTTTGGCTCTGGAGAAGCATCCTCAGGCTGCACAAAGACACACCGAAGTCCCAGTTCACTCCAAGTCCTAGGCAGTGATGTCTCCACCGGCCCTGCTACCTAAACACTGAACAGGAGCCTGCCCAAGGCTCAGTGACACCTCTGTGCCCCAGATGGTTGGCCACTCCACCTTTGAGGATGACCTCCAGCTCGTCCCGGAGAATGTCAAAGACGCTGTATCGGGAGTTGGTCTCGGGGATCACATGATGCCGCAGCCAGCCTCCGCAAGCATACTGGTAGAAGTTGTCACAGGGCTCCTTCGATTTGTCCATGTTCTGAAGGATTCTGGCAGCTGTTTATCCAGAGGGGGTGGAGAGAGGAGGGAGGAGAGGAGACCCTGAGTTGTGGACATCTTGGCATTGTCTCTAAGTCTGAGAGACAGTGTCGCCCCTTTGGGGACAGTTTGTCTGAGATTTAATATCCACTATTAACTTGCTGGCAGCTACTAACTTGCTCTTGGGCAAATTGGTCACTCTCCCTGAGTCACAGGGGGGCTAGAAACAGTGGAAGGATTGCCCACGTTGCTTCAAGGACTAGTGCTGCCACTGATGAGCAACCGGACCTCGAACCTTCCTGTCTTCTCTCTCCTGAGGACCTGGTAGTGGAAGATGGTTCCTGCTCACAGGAAGGGCCCAGCTGGTGGCCCTGTGCTCTCACCTGGCATCAGGACCCTGGCCTCCTGGTCATAGCCCTTCTGCTCCATGCATTCCCAGTGATCTCTCACTCCTCAGGTACTCTGTCCCTCGGGGGAGAAAAAGATCCCCCATCCTGTCTACTGCCTTGAGGTTTATTTTTTTTTGTCAGAAGGGACAGCTGTGTCCTAGGATCCAAGGCATGTTGGTGACAGAGGCCTGAGCTATGGGCTCCATGGCTCTGCTGACTCTGCCCAGGACTACCTGGTCTGGGGCTCTTGCAGCTGGAAATTTCAAAGAAAGCATCACGGGGGGTGGGGGGGCTGGACCCACTCAGACAAGAAAACCTGTTCTACCTTCTCCCCATAAAACTCTTTTTTTTTTTTTTTTTTTTTTTTTGCCTCCCAAACTCTTGGGAGAAAATGTGAAATAAAAAGATATCCTTTAATTTGACTTTGTTTTCTATAAACATAGATAAGAGCTCTTGGGCCTCTACAACCCGACCTGCGTGGGGGGCCTGCACGTGGGAGCCAACCTCAGCCTATGGTGCCGCTCAGCTTGGCTTCAGACAGCCCCAGACAGCACTGTGGCCACCCTAGTGGAGGGACTCACCTGCCAACACACAGCCTGGGGTGATGCAGACGTCATTTTTCTGTGATGACTCTTTGACAGCTGGAGGAGCAGAAGGAGGAGTGTGAGGTGTGGAGAGTCGGACGGGTGGTCCAGGGGCTCAGGTGCACACTATACAGGCCTTGGTGAGGCACAAGCTGGGATGGGCATGGCAGGGAATACCAGGGGCAGGGTAGATGGGGTGGGCCTCCATTCTCCCCCACCCACCATGGACACCTCCAGGATAGGTCTGAAGCACAGCCCTGGTCTTCCCCAGCTGAACCCCAAGTGTGAATTTTACTTACAGCAGTGACCTGGGATCCCCTTAAAATTCTCTGCCTCCATTGACCCCTATTGTGGCCCAGAACCCTCAGGACTGAGGCTGCTCATGCCCTCCTACCTTGCTGTCCCACCAGCTCTAAGGTACTGTACTATCCCACCCTGTCCTTACCCTGTAGTCAGTACACCAAAAGATGGTATCAGGCCGGCCTGTGCCCAGCTGCATACAGCAGGCACCGGAGACTGGTGTCCCTGTCAATGTCTTCCCTTCCCTTCCCCTCCTGGACTCCCTGGCCATCTACATTACCCTACCCATGGCAGGCCCAGATGCCAAGCCCACCTCCTTAGGGCTGCCTGGCAGGGAAGGCAAAGGCTACCTCGTTTTACAACCGTCCTCTCTTCCTGGGAGAAGCGTAGTCGGCTAGTTAAGAGGGGCAGCGGCTTCCCTGGGGAGAAACACAGTGCTCAGCCTCCTCCAGTCACCGCCCCCGGAGCCTTGGGGGTCTGGCTACGTCAGTGCTGCCATTCTGTACACGGTGCTGTGGGCTCTAGTGCTCACCACACAACGAGGGGTGGCTACCAGGGAGCTGCGGCAGGGGGACCGTGGAACTTAGTGTCCGCCATCCTCTCTTTTATTCCCATCCTCCTCCTCCTTCCTGCTAGGCTTCAGTGGGGAAGGGGAAGGGTCCACCTGTCTTGCCATCCTATCTTCTTGTCCTTCTGGAACTACCCAGACTCTGCCTGCCTCCCTGGGCTGCGCTTGCAGAAAGCTCTTGCAGCCCTACCACAGGAATAAATAGGCTACTTAGGGAAATAGGTTCTTGTAGGCAGGGGACCTCCCTAGTGGATAACCTTCACTCCCCAGCTACTCTCACTGCCCGCTGAAGGTTCAAGGCCACCCTCCTTGTCCCTGTTTCCCCACTGCATGTGGAGAGGGAAGCTGCTTAGCATAGAAATCTTCAGGACCTGGAGTGGGGTTTGGGAACAAGCAAACCAGGCCTGGCCATCTTCAGACCTGGTTTGTGGTGCCGAGGCTCCCCACAGTCAGACACACAGACCTGTGCGGGGGAGGGAAGGGGGTACCTGCTTGGCTCCGGCACAGTCAGCACAGAAGGTGCTGGAGGCGCCGACCGTGGGTGCTCCTTAGGGCTAGGCCCTTTTGTTCTGCACATGAGGATGTTACAAACCAGACCTGGGTGCACACATTGGCTGTGATGCCAGGGTGGGCTCTGTCCTCCAATAGCCCCACCCTGTCACCCCCAGTCCGAAGGTGCCCTTGAGGGAAAACTTTCGAGGGTCAATCTGAGCTCCTGGGATAAGTAAGTTGACTCCTCAGGCCTGCGATGGAAATGAGGGGTCAAGGGAAAGGGTGGAATCCTTGAGCTTTGGCTGTCCTGTGGGGGTGTGCCCATCTCAAGAGCAGAGTCTGAGGGTGAGATCTCATAGAGTCACACCTCCAGTGAGAGGGTATGTGACCAGGAGGAAGGTGCATCTCCAGACTCAGCACAGGTGAGCTTAGGACGTCACAAGGAAGATAAGGACACAGAAGGACAAAAGAGCAGGAGTCTAGACACGAGTCCTTCCCTTCCCACAGAAGAGTGACCTGGCCAGAGTACAGGAGGGAGGCTGGGCTGCAAGGCTGATCGCAAGTATGCTGGGTGCACACATGCGGGCTGCTGCGAGGAATTAGGAGTGCAGAGTCGGATGCGGAGGGTGTGTGTTCCCACCTGTGCTTGTTCACATAGCCTTCAGGGAGTTTGTGGTGATGTCCACTGGCAGGGGAGGGGAACAGAGAAGAACCCTCCACTTCTAGCCCCCAGTGAAGCAGGTAAATATTGTTGACAACCAAGAGGGAACTCCAGGGATCGGGGCGTAGCTCAGTTAGTAGAGTTAGTAGAGTGCTTGCCTAGCATAGACACAAAGCCCTGTCCCCCAGCACCACATAAACCGAGTGTGGCACTTAGGAGGAAGAGGCAGGAGAATCAGGAACTTAAAGCCACCCTCAGTTATATAGTGAGCTTGAGGCCAGTATGATGGTATTTTATTGGTACTTAAATGTGATTTTAATTGTATGTTAATAAATAAAGTTGCCCTGGGGTCAGAGCTATTAGAGCTATAGCAAGAGCGTGGTGGTTAGAAGAGCTAGGTAGATTTCTGTGTGTTCAGGGATACAGCCAGCATTGGAGACATACGCCTTTAAGACCTGGAGGGCGGTACTTACAGGTAGTGACGAGGCAGTTATGTGTTTGGGTTTACAACCAATGAGAAGGCAGAACAGAAAGACTATTTAAAGACAGACACACAAGAAGTAGCTCTCTCTCGGGGAAGCTAGGAGCACTGCAGGAGGTAAGATTTTAGCTCTGTGCTCTGACCTCTTGGCTTTTTCTTTTACATTGGTTCTGTGTTTCTTATTTTAATAAGATGGTTGGTTACATCTACAGGCCAGCTCCCTGGGCTACATGAAACCTAAAGTGTTGCTAGGCATGGTGATGCACACCTCTAATCCTAGCACTTGGGAGGCAGAGGCAGGTGGATCTCTGAGTTTCTGGCCAGCCAGGGCTACATAGTGTGAGACACTGTCTCAAAACAAATAAACCAAATATATACAAACAAGCAAACAGCAACACCCCCCCCCACAAAAACAAACAAACAAAAAACAAAACAAAACAAAAAAAACATTAAAAACAAAACTCCAAACCCTAACCAAGACAAATAAGGAAACGAAGAGGGGACCCCAAATGATCAAAAGGAGTGGAGTCTAGGGTGACCCCACTATTAACAGTCTGTGCAATGGCTGTAGACACTAAGCTGAAGAGTCTTTCAGAAGAGGTGGAGAATTACAGACGTGCCATGTGCTTCACTGGGCAAGTGGAAGCCACAGGAAAGAGCAGGATGGAAACAGCATGAGAATTGAGGTCACTGAGAGTGTTGGAGATACTCAGGACCACTCAGGAGAGAGACAGGAGGGTCGGGAGTTCAAGGCTAGCCTCTCTGCATAGCCAGTTTAAGGGTACATGAGACTCTGTCTCAAAAAAAGTAAGGAAACCCTGTCACAGGTGTGGCAGTCATTGAACCCCACAAAGGAAGTATTAATGTCAGCACATGCCAGTCAGCAGGACTATGCAAACCTAAACAAAACACGAAGGGATGGGGATGAAATGAATAGAGGGAACAATAGAGGGAAGAGTTACCAAAGCCTAGAGGGTGAGTCGAGCATGGTCGTCCCAAGTGTTTGGGAAGCAGAAATGGAAAGACTGCAAGCTCAGGGCTAGCCTGGGCTATGTGGTGAGATCTGAACTCAGAGAGAGATGGAAACAACACAAGAGTCTCTGAACTAGAGCCACAGGTAATAAATAACTGGCTAGAATGGAGGGGACTCCAGAGACAATCACATTCCCTTGACGTCCCCTGATGTTTTTTTAGGCAACTTCTATGGTGTGCCAAGACCAAAAAATAGCCTTGAGGGTTGGGAGATGGCAAGGTGGGCAAGCATTTGCCATGCAAGTATGGGACCTGGAGTTTGGATCCCCAGCACCCAAGTAAAGACCAGTATGTATGATGGCCCACCTACTTACACTCCCAGTGCTTTCTAGGTGGAAACATGGGGTCTCTGAGGCAAGCTGGCTAGCAGATTAACTGAACCTGTATGCTCTGGGTTCAGTGAGAGACTCTGCCTCAACACATGAGGTTTAGAATGACTGAAGAAAACACCTAATGTCCACCCCTGCCCCCCGACCTGTACATATATGTGTGCCTACACATATGCAAGCATATATATATATATATATATATATATATATATATATATGCACACATGCATGCCACACAAATACATAATAGTCTTTACAATCCCTCTGAAAGTTTGTTTTCCTAAAATTTTGTTTTCAGAAACTTAAAAATTCCTTGACTTGACTAAGACCTTAATAAAGTTTATTTTATGTATATGGGTGTCTTTGTATGTATGTCTGTACACTACAAGCATTCTTGGTGCCCATGAGGACCAGAAGAGGGTGTTGAATCTCCTGGGTCTGGAGTTACAGATGGCTGTGAGCTTCTATGTGGGTGCTGGGAATTGAACCTGGGTCCTCCAGAAGAACAGCCAGTGCTCTTAACCACTAAGTCATCTCTCCAGCCCCTAAGACCTTAATTTAAATCATTTATGTTTTCCTTCTCCTTCTCAGTCTCTCTCTTAGGAAAAAAAAAACTATAGAGGGTCTGGGAAGACCAACCAGTTGGTAAAGTGCTTGCTGAACAAGTGTAACTGAATTTAGATCTTCAGTGCTTGTATGAGGAGCTGGGCATGGTGAGTACCACTGCCATTCCAGGATTGCCAGGGCCTTCTACCCAGCCAGGCTAGTTAATCAGTGACCTCCAGGTTCAGTGAGAGACCCTGTCTCAAAAAATAAGGTAGAGAACCTGGAGAGATGGCTCAGTGGTTAAAAGCATGAACTACTCTTGCAGAGGACCAGAATTCAGTTTCCGGTTCTGGGGTATCTCACTCCCTCTTCTCACCTTAGAGGGAAACTGCATGTGTGTGCACATGCTCCTACACAAACATATGTACGTGCAAAGTGCTAAAAATAAATACATAATAAATTTTTAAAAGATAAAGTAGAGCATGATAGAAGTCACCTCTCACCTCCACATCTGAATGCACAGTGCATGCACTCATCAGACATACACACACACGAGAGAGAGAGAGAGAGAGAGAGAGAGAGAGAGACAGACAGAGAGAGAGAGAGACAGACACAGAGACACAGAGACAGAGACAGAGACACAGAGAGAGACAGAGACACAGAGAGATACAATGATGGAGAAAACATGTTCCTTTGAGGTTGAGTAATCTGCTGAGGAGGTGGGTTATGAGGCAGATGTGAGGTGTGAGTGTGGTGTGGTCAGGAAACTCATCCGAGAGTCAACATGAAGCTGTCCCAAATGGAAGCATCTCAAGAGGCTGGATGGAAACAACACATGTTCTCAGAGGGAAACTTCCTCCACTTACATCACACAGGAGGCCAGAGACAAAGCCCATGTGGATGTGAATTTGTGTTTATGAAAAGAAGTTGTCCATACATTTAGGAAGAACGTCGAGCAGAGCCTGGAGGAGTTCAGATATGGGGCAGAGGGGTACCCACGTGGCCTGCTTTGGCTGACAAAATGAGGTGGGTATGGCATGCTCCAGTTCTAAGCTAATGCCCCAAGTGACCTGTGTGCTTTCGTGTGTCCTTTGAATTTCTGCTCTCCATGAGAGGAACATGACTAGTTAGGTCGCTGTACCTGGATGAGGTTCCCCTAACACAGAGGTGGATCAACCTGGCCTCAGCCAAGGTCAGACGTTAGGTAATTGTTTTGGGCACGTGGTGTTGGGGTGTTTTATAGGTCTCTAAGTGACACAGAAAATAATATACTTTTGAAATACTTAGATGAAATAATTTAAAACAGACAAGGAACAGTCAAAAATCAGTTTGAAAAAGAATCAGTTGTAAATGCTAGAAGCAAAAGCCTATGGGACAGTGAGAGAGTTCAGCGGGGTCAAAGTGTGCAAACCTGAGGACCTACGGTGCAAAGAACCAGCTCTGCAAGTTGTTCTCATACTGTGTGGCATGCATCTGACACACTCAATGTCTCCTCTCCCTCTCTCTCTCCTCTCTCTCCTCTCCTCTCTCTCTCTCTCTCTCTCTCTCTCTCTCTCTCTCTCTCTCTCTCTCTCTCTCTCTAAGCCATTCTAAATGACTGCATTGCTTGGAGAAAACAATGGAGATGCTGATTTCCTTAGCCTTTTATTTTTTATTTGATTGGTTTTTATTTTATGTGTGTTGGTGCTTTGTCTGCATGTATGTCTGGGTGAGGGTGTTAGATCTCCTGGAACTGGGTGCTGGGAATTGAAGCCTGGTTCTCTGGAAGAGCAGCCAGTGCTCTTAACCTCTGAGGCATCTCTCCAGCCGCTCCTGAGCCTTTTATTAAGTAAAATATGTACCTGGAATGAGAGAAGTTCTATTTTTGACATCAAAACTCACAACAGAGTGTTATTTCCTTCTTAGAAACCACAACAAAAGCCAGACAACCTATTAAAAACCACTATATTTTTTTTGGATCTGATCTAAGACTCAGCCACAAGATGAAGAAAATGACATTTGAGAGAGTTTGGCCAGTTTTGGGGAGAGATGGGATACACAGATGGCTTCACCCTTGATAGGATCTGGGAGAGAAGTGTCAAACAAGGGGTAGGAAGAAGTCAACCACTTCTAGATCAGTTGGCCACCCCGTATGGGAGTGCTCCCATTTCGCTTCCAGAGCATCCATGCATGCCCAAGTCCTCTCCAGAAATCTTAGCCAATTGCCTTCGAGGTTGATGAGGGAAGATCTCAGACATTCCTAGAGAGCCTGCTTGAGAGGGGAGCCTCCCTGAGAGAGAGAGGAGTTTCCAGTGATGGCAGGGAGAGCCAAGAAAGACTAAAGGCTCAGCAAAGAAACTTCTGCTCGCCTGGACGCGTTCTGAAGGAAGCAAGAGCTGTACACTGCTGGGGAAAGGTATGCCTTCACCCTCCAGGCCAGGTGAGCAGCCTGGCTCTGCAAGAGCAACAGGAGAGCCTGCGGGCCCCTGAGCTCAGACCCACCTCAGGCTGGGGTCTGCTACCACCACAGAACAGGGGGTTCAGCAAAGCCACCTTCAGCCAACCAGAAGCAGAGGCAGTGGCACTGTGACAGTGTTACTCCCTGAGCCCAGACTCCTGGGCCTGTTTGCAGCTAAGTCCAGCAGGTCCCACAGGGAGCGTCCACCCTCAGCCCAGGACTAGGCAGCAAAAGCAGAGTGGCCTACCACAGAGTGTGTGTGTCTCCTTCTGCCAGAAACACCAGGGGTGGGGTCTTTATCAATCACACCCGAGGGTGGCGGCTTTATCAATCATATTAGGGGTGGGGTTTTATTAATCATACCGGGAGTGGGGCCTTCAAGGAATGGAACCAAGTTATTATGGCCTGAAGCCTCTGAAGCTATATCCAAATATGAACCCTTTATCCTTTAAGTCATTTATCTTGAGTACTTTGCCACAGCCCTGGAAAGCTAACAAAAACTGTGAGAGGCTTGTCTCTGACTTCAGCTTGAGGGCTGAGGATGTGGCTTACTTGTGTAAAGTTAAAGCTGTTTATTTTTAAAAATTGATTTTGAAGAAAAGATAAGAGGTGCCAGGGAAATGATTTTAGAAGTTACAGATGTATCTTGAATGGGCTTACATCTAGGGTGACCTTATCCACTATTTTTCCTGTTGCTGTGACAGAGTAGCCTGACAAAATGCAACGCTGGAGAGAAAGGGTTCATTTTAACTCACAGAGGGTTGCATGGCAGTGGGAGTGTGAGGCTGGCTGCCAGGCAGGAAGCAGAGAAAGAGAGCAGGAAGTGGAGCCAGGTTCCATAACCTTCCCAACAGTGCCACCAGGTGGGGACCAAGTGTTCAAACACAGGATCCTATGCCAGGCGTTTCAAATCCGAAGCACTACAGGACTAGCCTGATGTTCAAGTTGCCCGTTACATCCTCTGGATAACCAGCAAACTATCTTAAAGGCACTGGCTGAATACAGGTGTGGAGGTGTATCCCTGTAATTCCAGCGCTTGTGAGGTAGGGACAGAAAGATCAGAAGTTCAGGATCATCCTTGACTATATAGTACGTTGGTGGCCAGCCTGGGCTACATGAGATCCTGTCTCTCCCTTTTCTCCCTCTGCACCCCACACCAAGCACACAAAAGGCACAGATGTTTTTTTGAAGTGGTAAAGACAGGCCTTGCATAGCAATTACTAGACAGAAAAAAGGAACTGTCAAGAGAGTCATGAATGATGTCATACAGTAGCAAGGAAAGAAAATGTAACTCATTATTCTTCATAGTTCAGCAGTTTAAAAAATAGACTAGGGGCTGGAGAGATGGCTCAGTGGTTAAAAACACTCACTGCTCTTGCTGAGGACCTGAGTCCAGTTCCCAGCATCCACATGACTGTTCACAGCCACTTGCAACTCCAGCTCCCAGAGCTGACGCCCTCTTTTGGCCTCTGAGGGTACTTGCACTCACATATCCACATATCCTTCCATGTATACATCATTAAAAACAAACAATAAGCATTTTAAAATACATCATAAAATATATAAACGATGAGTGTGGACTTAAAAGCTACGGAGACATCTATATTGAGGGTGGGGGCTTGCTGTCTCACAAGCTAATCCACCTTCACACAGGATGGAATGACAAGATTTATGGGGTCAGAGGCAAGACTGACATCTTGTTATGAAATTTGGTGAGCAGTGTAATGGGTGTTTTTCTAAGCATTCCTGTTGTATGAGTCTTCAAACCCTCTTATGGACTCTAATGAACCCACTCCTATACTTTCTGTTTTGCAGGTCACGAAATTGAGGCACAGAGACATCATGGAAGTTGTCTGAGGTCACACAGCTGGGACAGGAGCTAGAATGTCCACCCAGGCTGTAGAGCTGGGAACCGATGTCCTGAGTAATAGGTAGAAGAGCCCAAAGATGTGCTGCAGATGCCAAGGACACAGCCCAGGTCCAGGTTGGCAGGCTCTGGCCCACCCCCTCAGCTTTGCTGCTCAGCCAGGAAAGGAGTATAGGCATGAACAAGAGGGCAAGGCAGCATATCAATAAAACTTTATTTACAAAAACAGGCAGGGGCCATGGTTAGCCAACCTGAACAATGAATATGGTTGCTTGTGAAGAGAATTCTGGATGAATATGAGTGAGGGCACAATACTGAGCTATTTATGAAAATATTTGACTTTCAGGGCCAACCAGATGGCTCAAGAACAAAGACACTTGTTGAGAGAGCTTGGAGACCTGAGTTTGATTCTTGGAACCCATGTAAATATGGAATGAAAGAATCAACTCCAAAAGGTAGTCTCTGACCTCCACACCATGCCACACATACCCCACCACATGCATACAAAATAAAATGGACTTTCAGGAATAAAAAGCTTTATTCATAATTTTAACCTAGCAAACGAAGTAAAGACAAACTCAAAACCCAGTCATCATGGCTGCAGGGGAAACAGCTGAGCGGCACACAGAAAGCTTCCCGAGAAGAGAGTGGAAGTACTCACGTTCAATCCTCTTGACCCACGTAGTGGAAGGGAAAACTGACCCCTACAAATTGTCCTCTGACCTTCATGTGCGTTTCATGACATGCCCCCACTCCAACTATATAAATAAAATGTGATGGAAAATTGTAAAAAAGATTGTTTTGTTTTTACTATTTTATTTTTATGTGTATGTGTGTGTATTTGCTTGCATGTATGCCTGTATACTACGTGTGTGCTTGATGCCTGTGGAAGCCAGAAGAGAGTATCAGATCTCCTGGAACTAGAGTTGCAGATGGTTATTAACTGCTATGTGGGTGCTAGGAATTGTACTCCTGTCTTCTGGAAGAACAGTCAGTGCTCTTAATCACTGAGCCACCTCTCCAGCCCCATGTAAAAGATTTAAAAAAAAAAAAAAAAAAAAAAAGAACAGAATCCAGGGTCAAGAGCATCGCTAACAAAAGATCACTGTTTAATGTCATGTAGTGGGCTTATTCTGTATGTATATCTAAATATAAAACTGCAAGGACAAAGCACTCATGCACATAAAATAAAAATAAATAAGTCATTATTAGTGCATAATTGCATAATTAATGAGACTAAGTTTATAGTTTATGACTATTTGATGGCGAGTGATTGAGGAAAATATCGTACAGTCCTCTTTTTTTGAGATTTTATTTTATTTTAGGTGCATGGGTGTTTTGTATTTGTGTATATCTGTGTATCATATGTTCTTCTGGTGCCTGTGGAGGCCTGAAGAGGGTGTCAGATCCCCTAGAATCTGAGTTAAGACAGTTGTGAGCTGCCACGTGAGTGTTGGGAATTAAGCCTGAGTCTTTTGGAAGAGTAGCCAATGCTCTTAACTGCTGAGCCAACTCCAGTCCTTTTGGCTAAATTTATGTTCATGTACTAGTCTTAAATTGGTAAGATAAATTAATCCTTGATACCACTTCAGGAATTGGACAAATCTCTAGTGCAAGAATTTCACACATACTCCTTTTAATAACTATCTGGAAGATCAAGAGAATGAAGGAAGAAAATATTATAGGCCCTTCACTGAACTCACAGGCACCCAAGGACACTGTCACTCAGCAGGCAGGGATGGGCATAGCCCTCGAGTGCATCTGGCCTATTTTACAATTTTCTTGTAAAACAACTGACCAAAGCTTGGCCTATCAGCATTATCAACTTGATAGAATCCAGAATAACCCGGGACAAGGGCCTCTTGTGCATGCTTGAGGTGTGAAGAGCTGCCCACTGTGGGTGGGACCATTCCCTAGGCAGGCATCCCAGGATTGTATAGAATGGAGACAATGAGTTGAACATAGCATTCATTGCTCTCTTCTGACAGCTTCAAGCTCACGCTGCCTTGACTTCCCCAAACATTTTCTCTCTTATGTTGCTTTTGTCAGGGTATTTTATCACAGCAACAGAAACATTCCTAAGAAGGCTAACCTTAGGCAAGCACCAGAAATCTCACCAGATCACCTCCAACTGAGTTTCTGACAATTGTGCAACTGACCTAGAAGTCAGTAAAATTTAAAAAGGTAACATAAGATCATATGTATATAGAAATTAAAGAATAAATAGTAGCTCATAAATCAGAAATAATAATAATAATCCTCCAAACAGAAACAAGGAAGTACTTTAAAATGGATAATCCAAAACTTTTCATCTGCCTAGTCCTGACTGAAGTCCTGGGCTGAAGCCTAGGTTAGCTGTGGGGACATTCCAGCAGCCTGGGAGCCCTGGAGGAGGAGGAAGCAGAGATTGTGGGGTCCTGGCATAGTCAAAGAGACCCTGGCTGTCCCAGAAGTCATACTGCTTGAAGGGTGAAGGGAGAACCAGGCAAGGAGAAGACAGACAGGGCAACAGAAGAGGAGACCCCCCTCTATCTCAGGGCTGTGGCCATTAGGCCTGTACACTGGAGGCCTCAAAATCAGGTGTTTTGAGACTAGTAAACCTCAAACAAAGGTCCCTGGAGCCCTGGGCTCCACTGGGCACATTGGCCCTGTCACTCCTGCCCTTGAAGTTGGCTGCACCTGTC
Organism: Peromyscus leucopus; assembly: GCF_004664715.2. Taxonomy (NCBI): domain Eukaryota; kingdom Metazoa; phylum Chordata; class Mammalia; order Rodentia; family Cricetidae; genus Peromyscus; species Peromyscus leucopus. The sequence goes on along the minus strand of NC_051064.1, from coordinate 152,997,794 downwards.
AACCCTTGCAAGGGGACAGAGACCACATTGGCGACTGGGCAGAAGCCACACTCTATATGGAGCCTTGAAGGCAGCCCTGGGTGGGGTAGAACCCACTTGTGTTTACCAGCTGTCCCTCATCAGGAGTCCCCTGAGGGAACATCAGGCTCTGGTGCCCTGGTGTTACAGCCAGACCAAGGTGAGCGCATCACTTAGGGACATGGCAGAAGTGGAGTATGTGGGCCTTCCTTCCTCCTGTATATTTATCCCCCTGTCCCTGGCTCAAAAGGGATGAAGGGGTTGGGGGTGCAGGGATGCTGGGTGTCTAGGTGCCCTATCCAAAGGGGGACAGCCTTGTCCTACATGTAGTCCTTTAGGAAGAGGTCAGTGTGCGTAAAGCAGTTCCTGAGACACCTGAGGTCTACCCAAAGGGCAATCCTAGCCACACCTCCGCCTTCATGGGTCCTTAGGCTAGCCCTTCCTTCAAACTTGCAATAAGCAAGAGCCTTTATCAGAAGCCACCAGGACATCCTGACTGGCACCAGATGAGACAGCTGGAGGGACCCCTTAGCTCAGGGGTTGGGCTCCTGCTGCTGGGCCACCTGGGCACTCCAGCGGCCACTCTGCCAGGTTGTGCTGCTGACTAGAAGGGGGCTGGTCTGCTGGGGCGGGGGACCTGTCTGCGGTCTGCAGCATCCTAGAGTCCTGCTGAGGCAGAGGGGGCGGAGGCAGAGCCTGCAGCGGCTGCTGCGCCAGCAAGCCAGGACAGAGCTTTCTGGATGGGGTCGCTGGGTCCGTGCAGGTCAGTGTCCCTTCCGTGGCTCCTCTGGAATCAGCAGCATGGTCCTGGGAGCGGGCAGGGGGCCCTGGCAGAGACCTCTGCCCTGCTCTACAAGGCTGGCTCCTCTCAGGGGCATGTAAAGCCCTGGGCGGGGGTGGGGTAGGGGGAAGGTAAGGGGGCAGGGTATCCTTACTCACCTCGGCCGAAGAGGACACCCAGGGCCACTAGGGCTCCCAGCAGAAGCAGCAGCATCAGCATCAGCCCCCACACCAGGAAGCCCTCAGGCTTCTTCCCAGATCGGTCTGATCTCTCCACCATCTCCACTGGGCTCTCTGACTTCCCCATCAGCCGGTTCTGGGTGGAAAGCACACAGATGAGCACCCCAGACTGAGCACCCCAGGCCAGGGCCAGGAGAGGCAGCTGGAGCGTGAATGCCCCGACTACACTGAAGCTGGTGCTTTGAGAATGCTGTGTCCTGGTCTCTGTTCTCAAAGCTGCAAACTATGCCCTGAGTGCCCTGGTCTTGGGGTTCTTATGATGGGGGCAGGGGGTCTCTGAGTGCCTAGTGAACCCCTGTGTAGAAGGGGGATCTGACCAACTGGTCATGATGGCCACTGCTTCTCAAAGTCAGTTTCTCTCTTGTTCCATTCTCTGAGACGGCAGGGGCAAACTAGTCCTGGAGCTATTCTGCTCCTGGTCTGGGGTCTGCATGCTGGACCCAGGCGGTCAGCCTGGATATCCACTGGTCTCTGCAGTGGAGTCTGTTTGGGTTGCCTGTGCCCAGGGGTTCCTGGAGTTAAAGGCCTGGATGACGGATCAGGGATGCTGTAGGGAAGGTGGCTCAGGCCCTGAGCTCCTTGCATGTCCTTCCACTGCTCCTGTTGGAATCCAGGAGTTTCAGGGGTGGTGGGGGTGGGAAGGGCAAGAATGTGTGTGGGAACCATGCAGAGCAGAGATCAGCAGCTTGAAGCTGGCCCCATTATCCCTTGGGCTGTGAGCAGATCTGGTGGTCATGTTCACTTTGTCACTATGGGGAAGACATTTTTCTGAGCCACCATGAGGTGTACAGTAGTGGAGGACACACAAGGTTGGTGGCAGGTTGCTGCGGTGACTAGGACAGGTGGCTGGGTAGGGATGGCTGCTGGACAGGTGCAGGTGACTGACAAGGTCTCTGGATTGGAGAGTGCTCCTGTGAGCCTCAGTTCTGCTCCCATTCACTGGGGATCTCAGGCGATTCTTTATACATCATCTTCCAAATGGTCCAGCCTGGGGAGAGGGTTTAGATGCTCCTGAGGTAATCCTCGCAAAGCTGGCATGGCTCTTTCTGATAGGGTGCGGAGTGGGCTGGGCCCTGGGCCTCACTTCCTGCTGTCAGTTAACTGTTCCCTCTGTCTCATGGTGTTCACAAACCCAGCACTTCAGATACTTCCTCATGGTCTGGATGCCTGGCCTTTGCACACCCACAAGGCTTTCCTCCAGACAGTCCTATTCCCAAGTTGTTGAAGACTTCTGTTCCAGGCCTTCAGTTCTGCCGGGGTCTGACCTTGGCTCCGTCCTGCTGCCCCAGTTTGCTCCAGGCTGCCATTGCTTGAATTGCAGCCAGACCTACTGAGGGCATGTCCCCTTTTCCATCCAGAGTGGGGAGGTCAGAAGATGTCACTCCTTCTTTAACCTTCCTTGGAGCAGCATTCCTGCTGTCATCGTGGGACACTGTGGGCCTGCCACCTCACACTGCCCCACCACTCTCCCACTTGGTCAGTATGCCCATCTCCCAGGTCTCTAACTAAGGGGAAAATGGAGAAGGCCCCATCTTTCAGGGGCCTTCACTGATCTGGCTTTCAAGTTCAATTGAGCAACCTTAGCCAGCTCCTGTTCTGTGTTATCCTGACATACAGTTCTACAAACCCCAATTGTTCTGATTCATGTCATACTCATGAGAATACCAGCTCCCTGAGGCCTGGGGCTCCTGTGTCTTCATGTGGGGCATCCACAGCACCAGTTGAAAATGTGAGTGAATGAAAGAATGAGTGGCTAATGAGTGAGTGAACAAGTGTATGTCAACCCTGCAGGACAAGCCTGGGCATGGGTCATGTTCCAGTAGCCTGTTCTGACTCCGAATGCATTAGCTAATTCTCTTCTGTGTTCTGCTGGTTCAACGTCATTCTGTCCTGAAAACTTTACTTCCTGCTAACAAGGCACATACAATAAAACACATACACACACACACACACACACACACACACACACACACACACACACACACAGCCAGGTGGTCTGGGGCAGGTGGGGCATGTCTGTGTTGGGTAAGAGGGGAAGGAGTCAGTGCGGCCAGGCCCTGAAGTGGGTTTTCATCTCCCTGGAGATCTTCCAGGAGCCTCTCTGGGTTGTCATGATGAGGGGACAGGGGCCTTTCGTGAAGTGGGTCAAAGGGGCTACCCAACTAGGTGTAGGTGATGAAACGCTGAAATGTTAGGTGCCCTCGAATGAAATGCCTGGGTTCTCAGAGGGTGCCATGACAAAGCTTAGTTGTCAAGTGTGATGGTGCATGACTGGAATCCTAGCATTTGGGAGGCTGAGACAGGAGGATCGCTGTGATCTCAAGACCAGCCTGGATTACAGAGTGAGACTGTCTCAAATAAAACAAACAAAAAACCCAAACCCAAACAACAAAACAAAAACAAGATACCGCCCAGTGAAGCAGCCGGGCAGGGCCCTCTCAGTGAACCTTACCTAGAGATCTCAGGAGCCGCTGGGCAAATCCTTATAGGCTGGGTTAGGATGTCTCAGAGCTGGGGTGAGCTGGCCAAGATGGGCTCTGGGTGGAGTAGAGCAGCGGTCAGGCTGATCTGGCTGTGAGGTCACACGGTGCTGGCTTCTGGTTCACCTTTGTGATGGCATGAACTCCTTGGAGATGTGACATACTCAGGCATTCCATGGGCTTTAGTGTGGGGGAGGGGCCGATGTGCTTTCTGGCATAGGGACCCTGCTGAGTGGGTGTTCTGATCCTCCCCCCCCCCCAAGCCCTGTCTCCCTCTCATTTCTGTCTCTTGACTCTAGTTCGAAGGGACCTAGGGACTGCTGAGCAGGAACCCCGATGCTCAGTGGGCCTGAGGTGCTGGTAGGGTTTCTGCTGCAGACTGATATGAGTGGCGCCTCCTCTGGTCTTCTTCCCTGCAGTCTCTGGGTGGGTGAGGTGTGGTTATAGAGAACTTGCCAGCATAGGGGAGGCCCTGCCCATCGAGATGAACAGACATGGCAACAGAAAGGATCCTCACTCGAGATTATAGTGAGAGGTTGGACTGCTTCCCAGGGCCGGTGGGGAAACTGTGAAGTTCAGATTCCAACCCAGAGCCAGGGAGGAAGCCTGGCTAGGACCAGGAAGAGGGGCTTTGGGCTCAGGGGCTGTCTTCCAGATCTTCTAATACGAGCCAGGAATATGCTCAAAGAAAGTGGAAGGGCTCTAAGCAAGGGCTGACTTCGGGCCTGACTGGTGGCCATGGACAAGTGCTCCTGGCCTCCCAGAGCATCTGGAAGGGCTGGACTGCAGAGCCAGGGGCCCAAGAAAACAATCTCCTAATGGGGCTCTTGGAAACACTGGGCTTGTGCTCTGATGGCTTCTGAGGGTGGCCCCATGGCCCGTGGGGAGGGCAGTCTCCACCTGTACCTCAGAACTGGGCTCAGACCTTAGGTCCATCACCTGGAATTTTGGGTGGAATTAGTAGCTTTCTTTTTGGTATGAACAAGTGCCTAACAAAAACACTTTAAGGAAGGATTTAGTTTAGAGCAGTTTGAAGGTCCAGTGCATCATGATGGGGAAGTCAGGACACAGAATGATGAATGCTGGTGCTCAGGTCACTTTTTCCTTTTTATTCAGTCCAGGACCCCAGTGTTGCATACCGGGTGTGGGTGTTCACACGGGTCCGTGGAATCAAGAGACAGAGGCACCTGAAGGATGCTTCTAGCCTTTCCCAGCTGCAGGGGGGATCTGTCTCCATGGACTGGTCCACTGTAGCTTAGCAAAGGGCCCTTTTATTGTCCTCCAATTTACACCTTTTCACAAGTTAATCTTCGTACCCCAACACCTCTCATCTAAGCTTCTCAAAAGGAACAATGCCAAATGCAAATTCTTGGCCAAATGGTGTTCCAGGTTTTTCTTCAAGCAAATTTGCATAGGCTGTGCATCTTCAGAAAACTCTTAGACAAGTTCACATAGAGGGTACTGAGAAACAAGAGGTAGCAATCACAAAAGGCAGATTAAGGCCAGGTGCTAACATTCTGGTGCAAACGGGCTGCGGCCCCGCAGGAATTCTCCCAACAATATCCCTCCTTTCCATATGCAACAATCAGTTATTTTAGAGGTTATGCAGCTTTACAGCAAATATAGCCTTTTCTCTATCTCTGTTTTACAATCTTACTTAAGTAAGCCAAAATATTTTAAAGCCAATAAGGTTACTATTTTTGGACAAGATTAACACTTGCTAAAACCAGAAATCTATTAAATTGATTCACAGGGTTGAATAAGTATCTGCAAGGCCTTCCGTAACATCCGTGCTGTGAGATGATCCTTCTGTATGATGTGAATATGTATTACTCTCATTGGCTAATAATAAAGCTGTTTGGCCTACAGCAAGGCAGGATAAGGTTAGGGGGAACAATCAAACTGAGGACTGGGATGAAGGGGGGCAGAGACAAGAGGGATACAAGTCAGCTACCCAAGAAGCAAGATGCCAGAGGACTGGTAAAGCCATGGCCATGTGGCAATACATAGATTAATAGAAATGGTTTAATTTAAATATAAGAGCTAGTTAACAATAAGCCTGAGCCAACAGCTGAGCATTTTGTAATTAATGTAAGCTTTTGTGTGTTATTTGGGACCAGGCGGTCAGGACAGAAAACTCTGCCTCCACTTACACCCCAGCTCCTGGGATGGCACCGCCTACATCTAGGATGGGTCCGCCCTCTCTGGTTGAACCTTTTTGGAAATACTCTTGGAAACACACCTAGAGGTATATCCCCCAGGTGATTCCAAATCCAGGCAAGTTGATACTGATTAACTAACACAGATGGATCTTATCATGAAAACAATTGTATGCCCAATGACAGGTGTGGTCAAGCTTCACCTACAAGGGGCTGGGTAGTGTTAGTAGGGAGCTAGTCTCCTGAGCAGAGAGGGGGAGCTGGCTGGTCTGACGGATGCCTCAGAACATTTCAGTATGTGATTCATGAGTTATCTTTACCCCAGTTACACTAACAACTTCCTAAGAAATAATAGCTCCCTATATAAACTGGTGCTATGGGCATCTCTGGTGTGGCTTCAGCTTCCTCCTTCATGGACGTTTCCCACTGCCTACACCAGTAGGAAGGCTGGCTGTCCAGTTAACCTCAGGGGTTCTTTTGTCTCTGGCTTTCCCAGCATTGAGATTATAGGTGTGTGGCACTCTGGCCTGGCATTTTATCACCCCAGTTCTGAAATTGAACTGAGGTCCTTGTGCTTGTAAAATAAGCACTTTACTGAGCTGTGTCCTCAGCCCCTTACTGAATTCTTATGAGAAAAATTAGGGCATTGAACAGGAACTTGACTCTGAAACTTGCAATGGGCACATCTGGATGGGCTGAGGTGAGAACTCAAGGCCCCAGCTTTTCAAGGGACCCTCCACCAGAACATATGGGGACAACAGGCTTTCTCGTTTGAAAACCCCATGGTAAGTCAGTGCTAAAAGACCTGGCTTTAGACCCTTAGCAGGTCAGGTTTTAGGAACCTCTGAGTGTGAATAAAGACCAAGTTGGGCCCTTCAGGCTGTGGTTTACACACTGACACCTTCAGGAGTCCTGGGAATGTGGGTGGGAGTAGAGTCTAGGGTGATAGCCAACTAGATTGCGGGGCTTTGCACACATAGATCCTGATGAGAACTCTGTTGTTCCAGATCACACTCTGCTGGAAGTGACTCATGGTTTGCTTGGTGCAGTGAAAGCTGGACTCCATGGTCCACAATAAACCAGAGACACTGGAACCACAAAAGGGCTAGACACCTGCTCCTGGGGCACAGGGCTTGGGTTCTTTCCATTCCAGCCAAACATGGAGGAGGAGCTGGGAAATTGTGGGTAGGAGTTTGGGGGCTGCAAGTAGGTGGATGGATCTGCAGAGTGTGAGCTCCAGGATGGTAGGAGCCTATGTAGTCCTGTAAATGGCCTGTAGGCATACACCCTAGCTAGGGTGCACGCACAGCCTCTAGAAACCTCCACCAAGATCTTCAGACCTAATACAGCCTGGGACTGTTTCATGAGACCATGTGTGGGCTGAGGGGGCTTGGCTAGCTAAGATTCCCCTCCATCCTCAGGGACCATAGGTCTGTGGTCAGGGCAGAGGTGGTGGTGAGGAGACACTATTTCAGTTCACTCAGCTGCTATGGCAAAAATTTTACAGGCTGGGAACCTTATCGAGTGAGATTTATTTATCATGACTGGGGAAGTCCAAGGCTGGGTACTGGTGGGCAGTACCTGCATCCTGGCCTCACACACTGTCCTCACACGTGGGTGGGCTGAAGTGTCTTATAAAGTCACTCACCCCAATCTTTAAGGCTCCATCATCACAATCTAATTCCTCCCTCCCCACCCGAAAGACTCCACACCATGGCACCATCTCATTGGTAGTTAGAGCTGAACAAATGAATTCTGGGAACACATTTAGACCATAGCAAGGTGCCAGATAAGCAGTGGTGTGTGTGTGTTTGTGTGCATGTGCACACTCGCGCACTAAGACTCTGTGAGATGAACCATGAGGTGCCGGGTGACGCCCCCTTGTGGCTGGAGAAGGAGAGGCCTGGGAAGAGTATTGCCAGATTCCAGTGCCTTCATGCTTAGAATGACAAGGACTGAGGTGTCCTTGAGTAGATGAACGTGACAAGACACCTCAGGCTGAAGGACAGCAGGAATAAAAGGCACAGGAATAAAAGGCACAGATGTCCAGGTGACACCTGCCTGCCACCTCCACGCTGACCAACCTTAAGCCACCAGGATTCCGTGGCCTTGACCTTGGTCCTGCTGGGTGTTGGCAAGTGTCTGCAGTGCCAAGGAACGCACAGGTGGAGAGATGGACATGTGGTGGGTGAAGGGGCAACCTGGGGAGAGGCGCATCAGGCTATCCTGGAGGTTGTGGTGGGGAAGGAAGGCAGGAACCAGGCTGTGCCTCACAGAATCCTTTCTAGGCTCCCTGCTCTTCCTAGTTCTCTGTGGCATCCAGGCAGAGCTTGGCAGGTCTCAGGTACTATAGCAGCCAGGAGGAGGGCTTTCACACCACAGAGGGATGACAAGGCAAGTGAGGCCTTCGTAGGAAGGGGGCTGCTGACCCCACCCAGTTACTTCATCGATGCCTGGGGATGGGCAGGATCAGCAACCATGTGTGTCTGAGCCCGGGAGATGGTCTGTCTAGGAGGTGAGGCAGCGGGTTTCTATGGGGCTAAAGATCGCAGGAGGATGGGGCAGAGAGCGCGGCCCATGGCAAAGGGAAGTGCTCAGAATTCAGACACACTGCCCTCACCCTCACAGGAGAACCCGGGACGGGCTTTGTGCCACTTAGTGCCAAGCAGCCCTGTCCATTGTAATGACAGCTTTGGTGATGGAGGTAGTGACGGTGATTGGCTGGAGTCCCATGACAGGGAGCAAGACTGGATGGGAAGTTTGCCCACATAAGGAAATTGCTGTCACAGCTCAGAAGGACCCAATCACATGCTGACAACTTGGACAGGCCAAGGCCAAGTGGAAACCTGGGGTCTCTCAACCTTAAGAGGGCCGGTGGAGGAAAGGGGCTGCCTGGGCTGTGCTGGATGGCATTGGCATGGAGTTCCCTGGTGAACGCCCTTGCAAGCCAGTTCCACAAATGCATCTAGGAGTCTGGACTTTGGGGAAAGTTGATGCAGGAGGCAGTCCAGGCCCAGTCTAAGCAGTTTTCTTCTCAGGGAGGGCTCTCTGGGACAAGCACATCTCCCCCAAGACTGTCAGGTGCCAGCCCTGATCTTGCCTTTGGCTGCTCCAAGGCCAGGCGTGAGCAGAGCGCCAAGTTTGTCCACTTCAGTGGGGCTGTGAGCCACCCAGCACAGCTGTTCTGCAGAAGCAGGAATTGTCTATCTCCTCTAGTCCCATAGCAAAGGACAGAGACAGGTGGCCAGTGGAGACAGCAGCTCTTGGATCTGGGGAGTCAGATGCACCCTAGATGAGAAGTTAGGGGCTGGTGGAGGAGTCAGGTGGGTTAGCTACTGGTCAGTGTAGTCTGCAGCCAGAGGACCCCTCCTTGCGAGTCCTCACCTTCAGCCTCTTCAGCCCCCTGTGGCTGGGGTCCACCAGGAGGCCATTCTGGGCCGCTGTCCAGGCTTCCTCATAGCGCTGCTCCTCTAGACAGCGCTGCCCATGGATCAGGAACACACTGGCTGTGGGGGCCCGGCCTGGTTGCTCTGACAGGCTGCTTTGAGCTTGAGTTGGTGACAGGGCTAAGGCCTGGGTGAAGGCCCCTGCAGCTCCATCCTTATCTCCCAGACTCAGTAGCAGGCGACCCCGGGAGCAGAAATCTTCTGTCCGCCTTAGGAGGTCACTGTTCCCTGTACTCTCCTGCAGCACATGGTCCAGGTCCCTGAGTGCCCGGTCATATTCCTGCAGCTGGGTCAAGCAGGCCATTCGGAGACGCAGGTGATAAGGACTGCTGCCACCAGCCAGGACTGCCAAAGAACAGTAGCCCAGTGCCCGCCCGGGCTGTCCTAAATCCAAGAGGTTGCTTGCTTCCTTGGCAGCGGCCTGAGCAGGGGACACAGAGAAAGCACACAGAGTTAGCCTCTCCGCAGTCAGCCTCTGTTGGTGTCCGGTTCTCTCCCTGTGCAGGAAACCCACCCACTTCTGGGGGCCTGGTCATGCGCAGGGATGCCTCAAGGCCCCTAGGTATTCGACTGACTCCCTGTGACGGAGGGCTGCAGCTGGCCTGTATGTACGGCTGCCTCCCCTGGGTCCCAGTGCTCTGCAGATTCACTGCTACAGAGGCAAACATCGCACGGTGTTAGATGTTTCTGCCAGGAGGGCTGAAGGGTCCTGGGGCCAACAGGGGCAAGGAACCGGCTCTCCCGCATGGGGTGCAGTGCCTTCTCTCTGCACTAAACTGAAGGCACCAGGCAGGGCTTTAGGTCTGAGACTCTCACAAGGGCACCTGCTCTTCTTGTTCCCCTGCTGTGTGACCTGCAAGACCTCTTGCCCTCCCTGCTGAGCTGCCTGTTCCTCATGACTGCCAGGTGCAGCTAGAAGGGACTCAAAACCCATCAGTGCAGAGGTACACCCAAACTCTGCAGACACCTCGCTCTGACCACCTCCGGGAGGGGCGCTGACTGTGTAGGCGCAGGCTCAGTATAGCAGAACCGCTCGTGGCGGGCGGGACCAGTGGGAGGGGGGCAGGAAGCTAGGAAAGGCCGTTTCCGGGTTGGTCCCTGTTGCTGGGCAACCAAATGCTGCCTTGCTAAACCCAGCCCCTGGGGGTCTGAGACTCCCTAGGCCTTGGGGTCTCCCCAGTGTTTTCTCGATTCTCCCCTTCAAGCTCCGGGACCTCCCCATTCCCTACTCAAGCTCCAGGAACCCCGTAGCGGCGTCCCCCCCCCCCTCCAGAACTCAAGATTCCCTAGTCCTCCTACAGCTTAGGGACCACGACTCCTCTTCTGACCCTTTTAGAGCTTCAGGATCCCACTCCCCAGCCCCCTCCAGTTCTGGGACTCCTATCTGGCACCTAGGACCTCAGGTGTATCTCTGCCCCCCCCCCGCAACCCTAGGACTCCCCAAGCCCCGGACCCTTGGGGACTCTCGCCCACCTTCCCTGGGTGCCGTGACCCCTTTCTCTTAGCTCACAGGCCAGATCCCAGGCCCTCCCTGCCCTGAGGCTTTAGTCCCTTAGAACTCTGTACCATAGAATACTATTCTATAAAGCCTGTGGACTCCAGCCTAGCCGCTCCGCTAAGTTCAAGTCCAGCTAGCACCATCACAGCCTTTGTCCCCTTCCTCTGGGCATCAGGTCCTTTGCTTAGGAAGCCGTCAACACTGTTCTGCCAATCCTGCTGTTCCAGCCACTCTCTGATACGCCCTTTTCCATGTCGCTCGGCTGGCAGAATTCAGAGTAATGGAGAGAGGGAGGCATTTGGAGACACTTGTTTGCTCCATGTCCCTCTGACTCCAAGGCCTAAAGCCTGGACTTGTACACCCTCTCCTGGTCTTCCCAGCCTGAGCTGGGTCCTGGAGTGGGCCTTGTGCCAGCGTAAGGTGCCCACGTCACTCGTGGCTTCCAGTTACAAGCAAAGAAGCAGGGGTAGTGTATCTAGAAATCTTCCCTGCTCAGATCTGGGGCTTCTTACTCGACCCCACCCCGAACCCAAGGAAAGCCAGCCAACAGCAAGAAGGGAAGAGCCGCCTGGGTGGGTATGGAGTTCTGAAGCTTGTGGTACTGGGACAAGGTCAGCATGGGGCTCACAGGGCGCTGCATACCTGGGTGAGACTCTGCTGCTCTGGGGGTTCAAGGAGACGCAGCAGGAAGCTAAGGTCCTGAGTGTCTATCTCTGCCAGGCACTGCAAGTCGTGGGCAGCAGTTGACGCATCTCCCCTTTTAAGCTGGAGCAGGCCTCGCCGGGCTTGGGCAGCCTCTGATGATGGGGTGAGGTGGAGGGCTTCTTGCAAGTGGGTGCCAGCCTCCTGATACTTGCCTGTGGGAATCAGGAGAAAATGGTCAGTGTGTGTGTGTGTGTGTGTGTGTGTGTGTGTGGTGTGTGTGTGTGTGTGTGTCTGGGGCAGAGGCATGCCCAGGAAGGGGGACATCTAGCCCTAGGGAGCTACTTTTGTGTCCCCCATTCTGTCTTGGTGGGGGTCCAGTTGATAGGAACAGACTCAGTCCAGTAGGAGCAGAGCTGTGGAGAAACCCCTAAGTCTTTGGAGGGTAAATGCAGATTACAGAGAGCTTCCTTTCGAACAAGGGGGTGACAGGGAAACCCACATGGCATATGTGGATTCATTGGTTCTTTGGGCCTTTCCTCTGCCAACAGGGATGTGACTTGAAAAACTGGAGAGTAAAGCCAGGTGGTGGTGGTGGTGGTGGTGGTGGTGGTGGTGGTTGTGGTGGTGATCCCAGCCCTAGGGAGGAAGAGGAAGATGGATTTCTAAGTTTGAGGCCAGTTTGGTCTACAAATCGAGTTCCAGGACAGCCAGGGCTATACAGAGAAACCCTGTCTTGAAAAACAAAACAAACAACAAACAAAAAGCCAGAGAGTTGCCATTGCACAGCCCCTACAGGGGTCAGAGGTCACAGGATTTGGAAACTTAGAAGGCATAGTACAGGGACTCTTTCTCCACAGAGAGTAACACAGAGGATCAGGAGTGTGGGACAGAGGCTCATGCTCCCCACTCTTCCACACACCCAGGCTTGTGAAGATGTCTGTGAGAAGCAGGTGCCAGCTGGGCTGTGCAGCATCGAGTCTAATCAGTGCCTCCCCGATCGCAAGGAGGCTCTGGGTGTCCTCCCCTCTGAGGGGGCCTCCAGCATCCAGCCACTGGTTTCGGAGGGCCTGGCAGCGGGTATGGAGGCTCTGGGTGAGGGGCAACTGAACTTCTGGCTTCAGGGAGTGGATCTCAGAGATCACAGTGGCTGGGTCGAGCTTCAGGGCAGAAACCATGTCATCCATAGCTTCCTGCCAAGGGAGGAGGGCCTGTGAGCATCAGAGTGGGAGGACGCTCTCCCATCCTTCCATTCTCTTCTCAAGGTCTCTCCCTGGAGGCTCAGAGGGTCTGCCCCACCCACCCTTCCCTACTCTGACTACCCTGGCCTACCTACCATCTGCATGGAATTATTTAAGATCCACTTAGTTGCCCCAAGGGCTTGCACATCTATCCAGGCAGATTGAGGCAGGGAAGCAGGGAAGGCAGGCTTACCCAAAGGTCTGTGGGAATGTGGCTCTTGTTCCCCGAAGTGCTTCTGGGGAGAATACCAAGTTCTGACATGCACCCCGATGGCTCTGGAAGGACTGACCCTGCTCACCCTCCTTCAGCAGGGGAGGAAGGCAGCAACCCTGTTCTCCCTCACCCCTGCTTGCCCAGCCCCAGGTAGGGAGGATGGGCTGGCACCTGAAGCTGGTCCAGGGCCAGATGCACGAAGGCTCGCCCACACAGAGCTTGCACGTTCCTTGGTTCCTCCCGAAGCAAGCAGTTGAAGTCAAACATGGCAGTCTTCTTCTGACCCAGGAGCCCGTAACAGCGGGCTCGGGTGAGGAGGGACTCACTGGCCTGACTCCCTGAAGGAAGGAAATGTGGTCAGGAAATGACTTTGGCTGGGGTTCTTGTGCAGGGTCCCATCTAGTGTCCAGCCTGGGTGGGCACAGGAACACAAGGTCACCTCTGGGGTCCTAACACTCCATTGGGTACCAAGACAGAGTTAGGCTGCCAGGGTTACTGGCCCCTAGGGCAGAAGCCCAGTCAGGAGGGGTGGAGCCTGGGGGGCCAGTGGATGGTTGGGGTGTTCTAAGAAGGTCTATGCCACTGTTTGGGGGGAAAGGGAGAGGCAGGACTTGAGTAGTAGGATAAGGTCCGTAGGCCAGGGTAGAGAGAAGAAGCATGTGGTAGGTAGGCTGTAAGGCTCAAGATGGGCAGCAATTCCCAGTGAACTCTGGGAGATGGAGCCCTTCCCTAAACAGAGTGCCTCTGGCACACTCCTTCTGTGTGTCATCTAATGCCCCACACAGGGAACCACATGCTCACCCTGCAAGCCACTCTGGGCTCTGGCCTTTCCCTGCCACTGGTGACCCACTGGAATCAGTACACTAACCACTCCCCTCCTGCCTGCCATGGGCTCTCTTGTGGGGAGGTACCAATACAAGCCACCAAGAAGCCACCAATCCGAGTGGAGCTCTGCACTGCTCCCACCCCTGGCCCTGCCAAGCTCCAGGCACTTGTGCTAGCACCAGGGCACTTGAGCGCTGCACTCCAGCACACTCGGGGCAGACCTGCTGCAACCCAGATGGGACGGCTTGGCTGGATGTGGAGGCCACGTGTGGTCATACAAAACCTGCCGCTACTGCGAAGGGCCCAGGAGAGCCAAGGTCTGGCCTACACCTCAGAGTGGAGCATGCAGTGGGAGGCAGTTCAGGAGCAGGGCAGGGTCCCAGCTAGCCCAGACCCTTTTCAGGCCTCGGTATGTTCGCTGGACAGCCAGGGTTTAGCACTTAGGTGATCTTGGCAAACGGTCCCATCTTGTCCACACTGCGATGGCTCCAGGGCACAGGATTTTGTGGAGCAAGCTTGTCCTCCAATCCCATGTCCCCCATGCACCTGGCACAGGATTAGATCCCCGGGACTGGTGGGGGGTCCTACCTGCAGCAAAGATGGCCAGAGAGAGGTAGGCGATGGCTTCCCTGGTGTGGGCCTCGCTGTCGGGCCCACCTGGCCTTGCCCGCAGGATGCTCAACGCCCGTGTGTGGCAGTGGCTTTGCAGTAACTGCAGGTCTTCATGGTGGAAGACGTCCAGGGTGTGCTGGAGACAGGCCGTGTCTCCAGACTGGGCCACCTTCTTCACGAGCTGTGGGAGCAAGAGTCATGGCTGTCCTCTCCGAAGGACTCTTTTCCTCCTACCCATGCCCTTCCCAGCACTTGCTGCCCTTAGGAGGGCCTGGCCCTGTCTCCACAAGCCTGGGGTGGGGAAAACTGTCTATTTTGCGCACTGGAAGGTTTTCCATGCATCGAAGCCCCAGCTGTTTAAACCCTTGAAGGTATGTCTGCCCCCATTTACTGTGTCTCCTCCCAAGAGGACAGGGATGTGGGGGGTGAAGAAGCACTCTGCGGTAGAAGTCCCCTCTGCAGAATGTCCAGGTGGGGTGGGGACTCCTTTCCCTGAGCCTTAGTGTCCTCCTCTGTCACATGGGGGGAGACCCCACCCCAACAGGTTGACCCAAGGGAGGCTTGAACAAGCTTGAGCAAGGGACCTCAGAACAGTACAGGGACTCTGGGGGGCTGCTCATAAGGTGTGGACCAAAAGCCAAGGGTCTGTCTGGGCCCTAGCCAGAGTGAACTCCTCAGGCAGAGACAAGCTCCTCCCGTAACTCCATCCTGGGAATCACAACAGTTTCCCATGGGCCTGGTACAGACTCCTGTCCCTGGCAGAGAAGGATTGGTTAGTTACAGATTTCTACCTACCCTTCTGCCCAGTGGATCAGGGTTCCAGGCAGGCCAGAGGAAAATGAAGACCTCGAGGCCCCAAATCCTCCCAGAAACATGACGCGTGGACCTCAGGGAGCAGGGGTTCTCAGAGGCTGGTAAGCAGAGTTAGGCTTGAGTAGGAGCTCGGCCTATGATTCATTGGTTCTTGGCCACTTTATACCACATTATACCATAGCCAAAGCAAATAGGAAGCACCTACTGTATGCTGGCACCTCCCAGGTCCCAGGCACCACCTCAGCCAGTGACGGTCAGAGAGGTGAGGGCTGGCAGCAGGTGATGGACTGGGGCTTAATGAGGCTTGCCTGTTCCAAAGCCCAGGCTGCAGGGAGCAGATATGGGGTCACAGGTTGCATGGTGTCCGCAGAGCTGTGCCCATTCCTACCTGAACAAGCCCACCCGGGACTTCTCACCTGGTTGGCATCATAGCAGAAGCCCCTCCTCAGCTGAAGCAGGGCCAGCCGCACCAGCACAGGGGCTGCCTGGGGCTTCCGGGACAAGGCAACCAGCAGGGATTTGTGAGCATCATCCAGGCGGCCCAAGAGGTACAGGGCATCAGCCACCAAGAGGCAGGAAGTCTCATCCTCCGCATCCAGCTCCATTAGCAGCATGGCCAGCTGGTACACCCCACAGGCATCCCTATGGAGAGGTGGCTCCATGTGGGATAGGCCTTTTCCTGCATCCCCTACATTGCTTAAGAGGTCAGGTGACTCTTGTCCCCATCCATACCTGTAGTCTTTGTAGACCCATCCCAATGAGCTGCAGAGGAAGGGCACTATCACCTCTCTCCAGATTCCTAGCCTGCCCCTTCACCCTCTCCCCTGCCCCTTCTACCACCCCATGGGGCAGGTGCTATACAGAAGTCGGGACTAAAGCCATCTAAGGTCTTTGAGCAAACCCTGCCTCAGTTTCCTTTCTTATAAATACAAGAATTGATGGTTTGGCTTTGCTGGGCTCACCACGAAGAAACATAGCAACAGTAATTCACATCAGGGCAGAGGAAGCTCATGGGTATGTGTGGAGTGTGGACTGACCCAGTGGGCGAGGGCCAGACAGCTGGAGGTACATCCTCAGGTAGCAATGTGTCACATGAGTCTGGGAGGGCAGGGTGGGTAGTACTTGAAGTCAAAGACCGTTCCTTGGAGCTGTCTACTGAGCCAGAGCTACACCTGTCCCCCTTTGGAGACAAGGTGTTGTTGTGGACAAGGTGTCACAAATGTGTTTAGCAACAAAGGGAAACGTAAAACTCAACACCAGCTAAGTTTAAGAGGAGGGAGGGATACAAGCTGCAGCTTCAGCAAAACCTCCATATTTTGAGACATTTCATGTGCACAGTAAGAAATTACTAGACTGACACTACAGGGGACTAATGTTCAAGGATTTCATCCCTTCCATTTAAAAGGGAAGAAAAATGGGGGCTGGAGAGATGGCTCAATGTTTAGGAGCACTGAACGTTTTCCTAGAGCACTAGGGTTCAATTACCAGCACTCACATGGTGACCACAACTGAAATTCTAGTCCCAAGATCTAATGCCCTCTGCTGGCTTTTGCTGGCACTGCACACACATGGTACACATAAATACAGGCAAGCAAAAAAAAAAAAAATCACAAAATAAAATGGAAATATTTTATTTTTAATATTGTGTGGTGTGTGTGTGTGTGTGTGTGTGTGTGTGAGAGAGAGAGAGAGAGAGAGAGAGAGAGAGAGAGAGAGAGAGAGAGAGAGAGAGAGAGAGAGAGAGAGAAACGCGCGCGCGCGCGCGCGCATGAGTGTGTGAAAACGAGTGCAGGTGTCCTTGGAGGCCAGAGGCAAGGGATCTCCTGCAGCTGGAATTATAGGCTGACGTGAGCTACTCCATGCATGTTGCTGGGAACTGAACTCCGGCTCTCACTAGCACCTGTTCTCAACTGTTAAGCCATCACTCCAGCCCCCTGACCTTTTCGGGTTTTCACTTTTTTTGTTTGTTTGCTTTTTTTGTTTTTGAGACTAGGTCTCCCTTTGTAGCCCAGGCTGGCCTGGAGCTCTTTAGCTCAGGCTGTCGCCTTGGTAGCCCTCCTGTGTCAATGTCCCAAAGCTGGGGTTGCAGGTGTGAGCCACCACACCCAGTGTGTTCCTAACATTAAGGGGAGGAAGCCCACAAGGTACCACTTTCTGAGACTCAGGATCCTGAGATCTCAGCCATGGCTCCAGATCCCCATCCATCCTTGCTTAGGGAAGCCACCTAGCCGATCCTAGTGAGCTTTCTATCAGACATCCCTCCCTAGCTTCCCCCACCTCCAGCGCAGGGCTGGCTCTCACCCTTCCTGCGCCTGTGAGGCGGGGCCGGACCCCTGCGCAGCTTTCCTCACGCAGCCTGGCGAGCGCAGCAGCATCCTGCGACCCTCCTCTCGCAGCACTGTCAGCAGCAGCCCTCGCTGGTTCCAGGGCACGTAGGCTTTGGCGACTAACAGCGCCTCCTCCGGCCGCAGCCGGCAGGCGGTGACATAGTCCAGCGCGCCCAAGAAGGCGCTGCCCTCCAGCACCCGCAGCAGCCCTCGGCCGCACAGTGCGCGCACGCAGCCTCCCGCATGCGGCGCCCCGCGCTCCACCACCTCCTGGAAATCATCACGCGCCTGCCGCGCATCGCCCGCGTGCAGCGCGCAGAAGCCGCGCAGTGCCAGCAGCGGCGCGAGGTCTCCGGTGCGGTCTCCCACGCACTCCCCGGAACGCCTGGGCCTCAGGAGGCGCTCACACTGCGTGCGAGCCCCCGCTACGTCCCCGGACAGCAGCAGGCACTCGGCCAGGCGGATCCCTAGCGCGGGTCGCCTTCGGGCGGGCGCCACGCGGAACAGGACGTGTAGCGCGTGGGTCACGGGAACCAAGAGCTCGCGGTCCGCGTCCTCTCGCAGCTCCGGGCGGCTTCGCACAGCCTCCAGGAAGCGGGCGAAGCCCACGTCCGCCACCTCCTGCGCCTGAGCTTGCAGGCGTTCGCGGTCCTCGGCGGACAGCAGGGCCTGGAAGTGCCTCCGTGCCCCGGCGGGACTCTCACGGAAGGCATCCTGTAGGTCCTGCAGCGCGTCCCCGGCTCGGCCATCCAGGAAGAAGGCTGCGGCTGCGCGGGTGACCAGCAGGGCCGCCAGATGCTCACCTGGGGAGAGAAACAGGCGTTGCTCTGCCTTCCTGTCAGCTCAGGGCATCTCCCCCAAGTGCGTGGGTAACCCAGGGCTCTGAAACCACAAGGACAACCCCAAGCTCATGGCGCCCGTGAGTGATGCCGCAGCATATCTGCCAGTACCACAGCTAGGAGTTCCTGGTGCCACCCAGCACTGTTCCCCGAGAGTGGCTCTGGGTAGGCATCACCTCTCAGTCCCAATCAAAATTTATTTACATTTCTTTCCACCCTGACTTTCAGTGATGGGTTTTAGTTTCCTTTCAGGGATGCAGCCCCATCCAGCCCACTCTGTGAAACTGAGGTTCTGACTCTGTAGGGTCACCAGTCCTGGAATCTTTGCACCTTGCCTTCCTGGGACCCAACGCTTCCCTGTAGGAAACTGAGATAGCAGAGGGCCCAGGAATGAGGGACTCAGTAATCGGAAGCCCTTACCCGAAGAGTGGGTGGACCTCGGCCACTGGCTGAAATCATGGTTTCTGTCCGCTTCCCATTGTTAGGATGGGAGCCCCAGGGTGTGAGGAGGGATGTGTGAAGCACACCACCTCTGCCCTGAACCCAGCAACTTAACTACCGGTTTGCACAGACTGACCAAGAAACCCCCCACCACCAGGGTCCCCTGTCCTGGTGGCAGAAGCCAAAGGTGTAAACAAACTTGTGAACAGGAGAGAGGTGGGAAGCAGCAGAGGGCTGCAGCTGCTGACATCACACCTACATTTCCTTCCAAGAAAACAACCACACACACAATTAAGAAATTGTCCCACAGTCTACTAGGGCTCTATTCATTTTTTCTTCTGTTTTTCATATCAGATCATCTCCATTTTATTTTAAATTTGGCTGACTCTTCCCCCATCTCTATGATGCTGATTTTTTTCATTATTATTTCACTTCTCAATTAATTTCCTTTTTGGGGGGCGATGTTGGGTATCAAACCCAGGTTTGCGTACATATTAGGCAAGCACTTCACCATTGAGTTATATACCCCAGCTAGTATTTATTAAATTGTACACCAGACATTTGAGCAATGCTTTGTAAAAACTCTCAATTTATTTATGTTCCTCAGATGAGGGCTGAATTTTGTTTTAGTAATCAGTTAAGTTGCCTGAACTCAATTTCCAAATTCTATATGTAGCCCTGGCTGTCCTGGAAATCAATCTGTAGGAAATCAATTTAGCCTCGAACTCAGAGATCTACCTGCTTCTGTTTCCCTTCCAACCTCCACCCCAGTGCTGAGATTAAAGGTGTGTCAGGAGCCTGGCAAGATTTATTTATTTATTTTTTATGTGTATGAGTGTTTTACCTGCATGTATATCTGTGCACCACGTGTATGCCTGGTGCCCATGGAGGTTAGAAGAGGGCATCAGGCTGGGCGGCAGTGGTGCTACACGCCTTTAACTAGCCCTTGGGAGGCAGAGGCAAGCCTGGCCTACAGAGTGAGTTCCAAGAAAGGCTCCAAAGCTACACAGAGAAACCCTGTCTCAAAAACCAAAACCAAAGAAAAAGAAAAAAAAAAAAAGGCATCAGATCTCCTGGAACTGGAGTTGCAGATGCTCATGAGCCACCATGTGGGTCTTGGGAACTGAATCCAGGTCTTTTACAAGAGCGGCCAGTGATTTTAGTGCTGAGCCATCTCTCTAGCCTCATATGTTCTTTTATTGCATTGCTGAACATGATGAATCATGTTATTCTGGAAACATAGACATGGCAAGTCCAATATTATTGTTGTTTTTGTTTTTGTTTTGAGACAGGGTCTCACTATGTAGCTCTGGCTGGCCTGGAACTCACAATGTAAACAGGCTGGCCTTGAATCCACATCCATCCTGCTAATCCTGCCTCTGTGTCCAGAGTGCTGGGATTAAAGGTCCAGCTTAAGTCTTAAATGATGTGATGCACTTTTGCCCACCACACACCTGAGAGCCAAGACATGGAGCCTCCAGTTCACCCCAGCTGGTTCCTTCTTGTTCCTCACTTGTGTCCAGGCCCTCAGGAACCCTGGCACTCAACAGACACTTTGTCCCTCCTAACCACATCCCAGCAGCTTTGTGTGCTCGCCGCTTGCTGTTCTGTAAGACCCTCTGCACAGCTGACCACAGATTGAAATCCACAAAGAACGGCACGCTGAAAGAAACCTTTACTCGTTGTAAGTTGATTGTCTTAGGTGTTTGTTACAGCAAGAGAAAGCTGGTAGCATAGGGTTCCCCAGTCAAGCCCTCTCCAGTCAAGTCTTCAAGGCTAACTTTAAACCATTCTCCATCCCCCGTTAATTATGTCCACAATCCTGCCCATGTGACTCAGTGACACCTCAAACTCCTTATTTCACTCTTGGCAAAGCTTCCTCCCCGGTCTGAGGACCATGGCCTCCTGTCTGAGAGTCCAGGGACTCTTGATGTTGCCTCCCAGTCTGAACTATCCTTCCAGCTTTCAGCCTCCAGCCTCCTCTCAGCCTCCCAGTCTCCCCCAGCCTCCTACCTTCCCAGTACCCTCTTCTTCAGCCACCCCCAACTCGTTCCGGCTTCCCAGTCTCCCAACCTCCTCCCAGACTTCCAGATTCCACCAAGTCTGGCCTGCCTCTGGCTCCCGAATCACAATCCATACACAATAGCAGAAGAAGCATTCTTACATCAGTTTGAAAAACCTCCTGTGACTTTAAGTAAGGGTAACAGCCAAAGTCCTCCAGGCCCCAGCCTTGGCTACCTTCTCCCCTTCCAGCCACCCTGACTATTTGGTGGCAAGGGCATTTCAAGCTTTCTTCCCAAAGGTTTGGCATATGGATTCTGATTCATGGACTGTTTCAGTCTCAACTGAAAAGCCACCTCTTCTGAGAAGCCCTCCCTGACTAACAGCAGATTTGTGCCTTGCATTTTGTAAGGCAAGAATCTTGTTTGCTCCTCTTGGGTTCTTTGTGTTTTCACTGCGGTGTCCCCAGCTCCAGCCCCAGCTCTGGTCCCACCATAGGCAGGTTTTAGCTGTGGCTGGAGTGACTGTCGCCCTGGCTCTTGGGAGAAAGTAACTTGTGATTCACTCTCCTACCTTGGGGTCTGCTCCCTGTTGAGTCATGCTGAAGGTCCCGGCTGCACGCGGCCAGGCAGTCTTCAAATCTGCCTCTATGAAGCAGAGCTTTAGGTGACATAGCACCCACCCAGCTGCCCCTGGGGTCCAGGGCCTCCAGGAGTCCCCGGCAGTTGGTCTCCTGTGGGCCAGTGCTCCCTGTGGCCTTCAGCTGTCCTGAGAGGTACTTCTGGAGGGTGCCAAGTAGTGTGGGGAGGTAGGGCTGCTGATGGCTACGGATGAAGGCCACTGTCCGGTCTGCACTGGAGGCAAAGGTCTGAAGATAGGCAGCTATGCCCTCACTGGCCTGCTCCACAGACAGGACCCAGGCCAGGGCACGGGTCAGCTGCAGCTCCAGGGTCTGCTGCGAGTGTGCATCCAACAGGGCATTGCAGCGCTGTACCACTTCCGCGTGGCGCCCGTGAGCCAGCAGGCCAGCTAAAAGGTACAGGACCGTGGCAGGGTGGTTGGGGTAAATGGCACCGAGGAAGGCAGAGGCCAGTGGCCCAGTCAGGGAGACCACTGCCATGCCGTCCCAGTGGATGTCAGGGATCTGACTGTCCCCACGACACCAGGCCTCCAGTGTGGCCACCACAGGTGCCCCTGGGGCCTCAGCCAGGACAGCCCGCGTGTGCCGCATGGCTGAAGGGGCATGGCAGCTGAAGGCAGCCAGGTAGAAGGCTGTGGCTAAGGGCAGCTCCCCCAGGGCCAGGTGCTTGTCCCCCTCCTGGCAGAGGCAGGCCACTAGCTCCTGAGCCGACATCATGCTCTCAGTCCCCACTGGTCCATGTTGGGTCTTCATGAGTACCTGCAGGAGAGGAGGGGAATTGTAATTAGTGTCCAAAGAACCTGTGCAGACCCTGCTGGGTGGAACCTGGGACCTGGCCACTAAAGAGACACTTTTGGAGCTGGGTGGTGGTGGCACACGCTTTTAATCCCAACACTCGAGAGTCAGAGACAGGCGAATTTCTGTGAGTTCGAGTCCAGCCTGGGCTACAGAGTGAGTTCCAGGAAAGGTGCAAAGCTACACAGAGAAACCCTGTCTCGAAAAACAAAAAAACAAACAAACAAACAAACAAAGACGTTTTTGGAAGCCCTTGGCAGACAGTCTCCATTAGCTGGGCATGGGTTCTGCTAGGGCCCGTCAGGCTGGATTCCAAGTTACTCTTCTCTCTTGAGCCTCAGTTTCCTCCTTTGTCGGATGGAATAGGACCCTCCCTACTCAGGCCAGCCTCAGAGGGCCTTGGTGTCCATGTTGGGGCAGCAGCTGAGTGTTTAAGGAATCAGGGGCCTGGGCCAGCTCTGGGACACTTGGATCCATCTATCAGGAAGGGACATAACTGGAGTGTCTCAGAACTCCAGCCCGGCACTACAGCCCCACCAGCCTGCTCATGCCTGGCTGATGCAGGCTGAGGCCTAGCGCCAAGAGCTGTGAGGTCTGGAGCTGGGTGGGGAGCACCACTGCACAACCCATGGTCAGCTCCTAGGACTAATCTGTCTTTTAACCCCGACCTCTGACCCCAGGAACTACTCTTGGCCTTTTAGTTCCTGATCCTCAAGTACTTTCAGTGAAGAGCCCCAACAAGCCCTCCCTGACAGACATGTACGCATACATGCCTACCCTCAGCGCTTACACTCGCAAGCTGAACCAGCCAGGTCTGGGGATGGAAAGGCTCTGATGACTCAAATTCCTTATTAGGCTGGGACCAGGGGTGGAGGGTGCAGCTGCTGGTCAGCCCCAGGAGCTCTGGGCCCCTTTAGAGACGCTGGCCCAACACGGAAGACACAGGACCAGGTGAGGCCAAGCTCCCGTTTCCAGGGAGAGTGTCAACATCCCAAAGCTGCCTGGCTGCTCAGCTATGCCCTCTAGTGGCCAGACATACCCGGGCCGAGTGTCCACTCCCCAGCCCCAGCTTCGGTAAGGAGAGGGGAGGGCAAAGAAAGTAGGCGAGGCTTCCCGGGATGGTCTTGGAGAGGGAGGCTCAGGAGTGTACAGCCTCTGGGTTCTGGGTGAAGCTACGTTGTGCTAGTCCCTGTCCAGCACATTCGGGCTTTGTCTCTGTACCCCAGAACTCAGCCTTGCATGTTCTGACGGCTTCTCTAACCCCGCATCCACTCTCATTCCCCCCCTCCGTCTGCAGGCCCCTGTCCACTTTGGTGTCCCATGGGACTTCTCACTCGCCCAAGTCCCTGGCCCTGCAGCCTGCTCCGTGAACCGGGCAAGTGGGCTAGGATGCATTTCTGGACCCACAACCTGTTCCTGGGGTTGCCCTGGCTCTGGCAGCCCTGATTGAATTCCTCCTTGTTGGGGATGGCCAGGTCTAGACTGAGGAGTGGGCTCAGCTGTAGAAAGAGGGAGTAGAGGCTGGGGCTAGAGAGTCAGTCCAGATTCGGTCGGCTGCCCTACGGTGCATGCTGGGTAACAGCTTCACATGACTGCACAGAGAGTCTGCCTTGGGTAGCCTCCCCAAACTCACCACACCAAGGTGTCCAGGTGCAGGACAGTGCTTCTAGGGACTCTGGGGGCTGGATGCAAGCTTCCTGGGGAGTGGGGTCCTCTGATGTCCTTCTCAGAGGCTCGCATCCCAGGAGGGGTCCTACACCCCTCTGTGGCGGGAGCTATGTTACAGAAAGGCCTGGTCTGAGGTCTGAGGACGCAGGGCGGGCAGTCAGCGAAGCCCATCTCCCGTATGGCCAACTTTCTCTTCATCTCCTTGACATTCACAAAGGCACAGAACTCTTGCAATCAGCAGTGGTGAGGGCTTATTAAGAAATTTCCTATTATGTTACTTTGATTACTTTCATTTTAATTACCCTAATTAGGCGAGCTCTGTAATGGAGTGGGCTGTCCTGTGGGGCTGTTGGAAGGGCCTGGGGCACAGAGGGGCACTGACTATGGCAATCACATTAGCCCTGATCTGTCCCCTGTGTCTTGCCAGGGTGTATGGAGCCTGAGGGCCCTGCAGGCACTGGCCAGATGGGCCGTCTTCTGCTTGGGACTGAGCCGCCACCACAGCAACCGCAGCTCCCATTTGAGGGCAACACGCCTGGGTGCTGGGACCTACCTGCCCACGCTGTCTTCTATACTGTGTTTCCATTTCTGATATTATGGGAGACAGACAGCGGCTGCAGGACCTGGGTGGAGAGGCCAAGGCCTGTGGCCTCGGGTTTCAGAACCTGGACATGGGAACAGATCACATGGCTTTAGTCTCCCTGGCCCAAAGGATTTCTGCTGTGTCTAACTCAAATCTAGCTGGTGGTGGCCAGAATTGTGGCCCTGTGTGCTACCTGGGTCCCGCTGCCCAAGACACGCTGTTTTTGTTGGGAATCCAGTCAGTCCTGTCCATAGTGATAGCCCTCTAAGACACCCCATGAGAACAGTTGCACAAGAGGTACGCTGATCATCTGACCACTCGTCTGTGCTGATGGCTTTGTACCTGTGGTTGTGGTTGGCCCCCGGAAAGAAGGGAAGAGTCATTGCAGCCCTTTAGGCTTCCTGCATGCAATGTCTAAGCAGGGCCTTGGGATGTCCTGCACTGGAAAGAGCACTGGGCCGGGACCAAGGTCTTCTCAGATGAGCAGGGACTGTGGAGAAGTTGAGAAAACTGAGGCCGGCCGGGCGGTGGTGGCGCACGCCTTTAATCCCAGCACTCGGAAGGCAGAGGCAGGCGGATCTTTGTGAGTTCGAGGCCAGCCTGGGCTACCAAGTGAGTTCCAGGAAAGGCGCAAAGCTACACAGAGAAACCCTGTCTCGAAAAAACCAAAAAAAAAAAAAAAAAAAAAAAAAAAAAAACTGAGGCCGACCTTGTGGGGTGCAGGTCTGGTAGCTGTGAGTTACTGTTCAGGGGCAATGCCCGCAGAACCGATAGGAAGTGCTTTCTCAGCTCTCTAGAGGAAGACTGGGAGTGACTATTCCCATGGGAAGTCAGACCCCAGGGTGCTCTCCCAAGAGGGCTGGATTAGAGAGATCTGGTCCATGTCTTTCCAGAGTTCAGACATGTCACCCACCTAGTGGCAACTTGCCTCTCAGATACTGATGTGTCCTTGATGGTGAGGTTCAATCGCGGGGGAGGGGGCTGGGAGAATGTTCTCCCTCCCATGTGGGGGTCTGAGCCCTCCTGACGCCGAGAGCTACTGGTGGTGCTGGATCCAGGGTGGAGGTCATGGAATGGCTCAGAGGTGAATTGGTCAGCCTTGTTCGCCCATCCCAGGCCCCCAAGGGGGTCTGAGCTTCTCTTTGCCGCTGACATGGCCTCCCTTAGGGTTTCCCCGGGGCACCTTATCCATCTGCCTGCTGCCAGTCCTGCTCCTCCACGGGCACTCACCTCAAGGGCTCATTTTGTCTAAGCCAATATGAGTTAGAGCAGGTCTACACCCAGGATCCCCCAAAGGGCAACCTTGGGCTCTCAGTGGTGCTTTTCACTCAGCACCGGCCTGAGAGTCTGCTACAGCACTGGCTAATTCTACGAGCTTGGTTCCTACCCATACCCACCAGGGCCACCTGCATCTCGAGCATTGAGATTGCTTTGTCAGGATGTATAAGCTACCCCAAGCACCCCTAGCCACCAGAGCTTGGGGTACCCTCCCCCAGCGAGGGTTCTATGTGACCTCACTCAGTAGAGAACCCTCCAGGCTTCAGAAGATTTACCTGGGGCGATCTGGGAGTTACCTAATGGAGTTTCAGCTTGTCTTCTCTGTTGACAGTGAGCCCGAAATGCAAGCAAATGAGGGGCTCCGCTCCTCTCCTCTCCTCCTCACCAGCCTAGACCCTACCTCAGTCGAGCTCAGCTCTGGCAGGCCCTGCAGCTGGCAGACACGCCCAATCCACACCTGCCAGGGAGCTGGCTCCTCTTGTTCCCTGGGGCTCTTGTTCCGTCCTAGGATCAATAATGTAGTAGGATGATGTGTTCCCCTTTTCCCAGCCATCTGCTCACCTGCTGCTTTTGGTGGCTTCAGTCTCTCCTGTAGGTGTAGAGCCACACCTGTGCCCAGGAGGTGGGCGAAACCGAGAGTGGGGTGGCTGAATAGGGAAAGGGTCACAGGGTCTATGTTCCGGCATGTGTGGGGGCTCCCCTGGCAGACAGCTCAGCTACAGACAGGGTTGTGTTCATAGAGGGGAAGCTATGGCCCTCCATGGCTGGTTTGCTCAGTGGGGACCCCATCTCCCCAGTGAGGACTGGGTTTTGAGGCCAGGTGATGGGCCCAGGTCCTAAAGGGGAGACTTGGCTCAGAAGTGTCCTGTCTGGAGCCTTGAGTTTCTGGCTACCTGAGCACAGGAGCTATGCTAGAGTGAGGAGCTCTCCTCAGATACGCCTTCCATGCAGCTCCTCTGCTCCCACCCACATTGCCTCATCGCTGTCAAAGCATAGCATATCCCATCTCACTGCCTGCATGTCTGCAGCCCATTTGTACCATGTCTGAAGCTCAGCTCATGGAATCCACTCAGATCCCAACCTAGGGACCTGTCTTGCCTCTTCTCACCCCTATTGGCACCTGGATTCCTCAGGCCACTTGTAGAGGTCCCTTGCAGGGCCAGACCCTATCCTCTTCCCCCATAAGCCTGGTCCTACTCCAGGGTCTTTGTATCACTGTTTCCTCCCAATATCCACCTGGCTCTCCTTAACTCCTTTAGGCCTGGGCTCAGTCATCCCCACCTAGACAGACCCTCTTATATGAAATTACTTCCCTGGTCCTCTTTGCCCCCATCACCATCAGCCTGTGATCACTTAGGTATTGTTGGCTTCCTTGCTGGGATTCCAGCTGAGGAGGCCAGGGTTGGGTTACCATCACCTAGCAGGTGCCTGGCAGACAGCTAGGAAGGAAGAGAGCTAGGGGACTAGCAAGGAAGAGAAGGTAGGAAGAAGGAAGGAAGGGAGGGAGGGAGGAAGGGAGGGAAGGAAGGAAGGGAGGGAGAGAGGGAGGGAAGGAGGGAGGAAAGGACAGGAAGGAAGGAAGAGAGGAAGGGAGGGAGGGACAGGACTGTGAAGGTTCCACCTAAGAATTTCATGTGACACTGCACAGGGCCATCCTGGTCTCCTAGGTCAGCCCTGAGACACACAGAGCTCCCCTAACTCAGCCCTGTAACTGAACACAGCGCACTGTTGCTGGGCAGAGTGGGTTCTGGAGCCTTTCCTTTAACACCAAGAAGTTCTCTGGCTTCAGAACTGCCCAACTTTCTCTTTTGCTTCCTCCTTCTCTGTCACCAACGGGGGTGGGTGGGTGGAGGTGGTACACAGAGAGATTGATGGCGCTGCGCCGGGAGCCGCTCCGCAGTCTGTGTACACAGCCTAGATTGGCTTGAACTAACGAAGTTTATCAACCAGGCCACCAGGAACCATTAATCACTCAGAAAAATAACAGAGTGAAATGACTTTTCAAAATGCCGTGGGTATAATGATCATCTTGCCCATTCTGCTAACTGCTGCCATTTGTGTCTGAGATACTTAAGTATGCAAACAGTAATTAACGTGGTAATGAACGGGGGCTCAGAGCCTCCCCTCCCCAAGCTCATTTGCATGTTAATTATCATCAGCGACCAGGGAAACAAGTTATAAACAGCCTAATTAGCAGCCGGATCATTTTTACAAGAAATCTCGTGCACTTTGACACAAGAGCAAGCATGAGATTAATGATGTCAGGCAGAGCTGTGCCCACTTGGGCTGGAATGCTCAGGGTGCCCTCCTGCCATGTCTTTGGTAGTCTGGGTGACAGTGAGTAGGTTGAGTGTGGACTCGGTGTGGACTAGAAGTGTCCAGGTCAAGGGCAGAGGGCACTGGCAGGGAGATGATCCTGATCCTGTTCCAAGGGAGCCTGTTCTGAAGGCTGGTGCTATAGTTGGAGGGGTGGAGGCTGCAGCCTGCTACAAGGACAGGTTGGTTCCTGATGGTGGGAGTGGGATGGCCCTAGAGGAGTCCATAGTCAAGGGGTCCAGGGTCCAGGATTGCTAAATGACTCATGACAGCAGAGGTGACTGCACATCATAGGTAGGGGCCTCTTTACCCTGATGAGCAGGACTTTTGCTACAGATTGACTCGGTTGGCCACAGGCAGGCCAGGATGAGGCTTGCCCACAACTGGACCTGTCTAAAGTCCATCCTACAAAGCCTAAGATCTCCCCAATCCCTGCATGGGAGAACCCTAAGCCAACCAAGCTGTGTCAGTAGTCCTGTGAAGGGTGAGTGAGATAGACCGAATTCAGCAACCAAGAAGCTAAGGTTTAAAAGCTGGAAAACTGAGGCCTGGGCCTTGGAGAATCTTGGTTTCTGCTAGGTGGCTCTGTTTTAGAAAATCAGCCTGCCTACCATCCCAAATCCACCCATTATTCTGGCCCATCTTGTCTTTTCTCAGGCCCTGGCCTGTTCACACAGTTTTGTCAGTTTTTTTGTTTGTTTGTTTTTTAAAGATTTATTTAGCTGGGCGGTGGTGGTGGTGGCGGTGGCGGCGGCGTACTCCTTTAATCCCAGCACTCGGGAGGCAGAGGCAGGCGGATCTCTGTGAGTTCGAGGCCAGCCTGGGCTGCCAAGTGAGTTCCAGGAAAGGCGCAAAGCTACACAAGAGAAACCCTGTCTCGGAAAAAAAAAAAAAGATTTATTTATTTCTTATGTATACAGTGTTCTGTCTGCATGTATCCCTGGGGGCCAGAAGAGGGCACCAGATCTCATTACAGATGGTTGTGAGCCACCATGTGGTTGCTGGGAATTGAACTCAGGACCTTTGGAAGAGCAAGCAGTGCTCTTAACCTCTGAGCCATCTCTCCAGCCCCAAGTTTTGTCAGTTTTGACTCTTTCTGCTGCCCCCCATGTGGAGCTGGTCCCTGAGCACCATCCTGCATTCTCCCAAGAGGGGCTGGCAGATGTTTTCTAGAAAGCTTCTCCTATGATGTTTACATTTTTGAGCCTTGTGGGCTCTGCAAAAACTTTTCCTCCGTCTCCACAGAGCAGAAGCCATCAGTCAGCAGTGGAACAAGTGGGCCATCTCCACCTCACGTGGCTGAGCGCGGTGTCTTCCTGACCCTCCCCGCCCATCTCCACCTCATGTGGCTGAGCGTGGTGTCTTCCTGACCCTCCCCGCCCATCTCCACCTCATGTGGCTGAGCGTGGTGTCTTCCTGACCCTCCCCGCCCATCCCCACCCATGAAGCCACTCCTGCTCTTTCTTCCCCTAGTTCCACACGAGCCCTGGGGTCTCACATAGGTGCCACCTGATTAGCAGGAAGATTGTCTCCACCTCCTTGGCTCTTGCTGTGTCCACTGAAGGGCTGTGCCCACACCTGCAAGGAAACCACCATCCCTTATCATGAGGGATCTTGGGACAGGGAACAAACACTTGTCCTTTTCTAGGCACCAAGAAGGTCCTGGCATAGGCCGCTGCTCAGTGCCTCGAAGATCAGACTCTCTGAGGAACAAGGAAATAAGCAGGTGACTCTGGGTCACTCCCTCCTGGTCACCCCTCCGGAGGCTGCTTCTGGATCGGTACTGGTTCCTCCTGGAGGACGACAAAGCCATGTGAACTCAGGTGGGAGATCTGAGAGCCTTGGGCCAGGTGCTGGTGACAGCCCTGGATAGATGGCCTCGAGTTATCAGATCCCATCTGGATGACCTGGATGGATGCAGGTGGAGGTGAGTGTCAGGAAGCTGGTCACATGGCAGGTGCCCACATCAGGGGTCTTATTAGGAAGGACTGTGTCTGGGTCACTGTTGACTGCCTGCTTTTGGAAACATGGCAGAAACACAGCCATTTTGGAGATCAGGAAACTTTCAAGCTGGCCCGTGCTCCCTAGTGCTTGCCTGTCCCTCATTCTTTCGGCTTGCTAATCAGGGCTGACTCATCATAGCTGATCATGGGGATAGTCAGGTCCTTCAAGAACTGGCCCCCACTTGAGGAGCAAGAGGGCAGTCTCAAATGGATGGAGGACTCTGGGGCCCCTGCAGTAGAGAGCCAGAAGTGATGGGCACAGAGGGTGGGATGTGAGGTTGAAGATTCTGTGTTCTGAAGATTCTTGGGTCTGCAAGACTGTTGGGACATGAGACAAAAGACCAGGTCATGGGGGCTCTGAGTGGGGAGCATGAGGGTCAGGGAACCCAGGAAGGCCCAAGAAAGCGCTACCAGGTCAGGGACAAAGGACTTACGGCAGCAGGGTTCCTGGGCCATGGCAAGGCAGCTGTGCATTATGGTCAGGGTGGGTGATGCTGCTGCAGAGCTCTACTAATGTCTTAGTGCAGGTGAGACTGGGCACAGCACTGCAGGTACCATCCAAATGGGAGCGATGAGCAGTGTGTGGATCCACAGGGAACTGTGAGCTCAGCTGCCCCATTCTTCACCTGTGGTGCATGACTAAGATCTCAGTAATGGAACCAGCAGAGACCGATGCTATTGGCTTAGCTCACTTTTGCCTCTTGCTCTGCCGTGCCTGGGAGCCACAGACTGCTCTACGGGCCTTCCTGTTTTGCTGAGACCCAGGGGTGGTCATGCAGCCCCATCTTGGACAAGCTGCCACCCGTGTGCAACTGTGATTGCCCACAGGAGTATACCAAGACTACAAGGGCATACGGACTTGGGGTGAGCTTCAGCTGGTTCAGGTGTCATGGGACACAGGTGGGGGAAAGCGCCCCTTGTCAAAGATGAGGACAAAAAGCCAGTGAAGGAAGGGGACCTTCAGGAGTCTGCAGCTTTTGCCTGGGAAGTCAGATGTGAGAAAGGGGACACAGATCTGGCAGGCTGGTTGGGAGTCCAGGCTCTGCTGGGATAGTCCTTGCTGCTTGCATCTTAGGCCTTATCAGGAAGGTCCTGAAAGCTGGGTTCCTGCGTCAGTGAGTCTGATTGTGTATCCGGGACCCCAAATCTATATAAGTGAGTGATACTCTCCAGGAAGTCTGGTGTTGATGCTCCAGACTGTCATAGAGACATGGATGGAACATATGAAGTGACAGATCAGCTGTGTTGTAGGGACTCAGCTCACAGCTCCTCCTTCCTTGCACTGGCTCATCACTGGCCCTGCTACAGCTGACTCCTTTCCCAAAACTTCATTCTGGCTTTTCTGTACCTCATCAAGCAACGTAGAGCCTTGCCCTTCTTGTGGAGCCCACTCAGTACTGTACCTATACCTGCCAGCCAATCTGCAGCCTGGCTTCCAGCCTTGTCCTGGTTTCCTGGCTGTGTCCCCGCTGGTTAGCTGATCTTCCCTCACCCCTCCCTGAGACAGAAAGGTCAGTAGCCCCTCAAGGTGGGGACATGTGTCTGCGTGGCAGAAATTGTCAGTCCAGGCTCAGCTGAACTTCTGACCTCCGGGGGGCTGCTACCGCCTCTGCTCCCCCCATCCCCTATTTAAGGCCCCTGTCTTTGATCTCCCTGTGTTGTCCTTACTCCCTGTCCAGCTTGGCAGCTTTCTTGTGGTGAGGACAACAGCCAGGATAGATGGGCGTCTGGGTGCATAGCTCATGATGAACCACAGGTGTGGCGGGGTGTGAATGACACTCCCGGGACCTGGCCCGGGTTCCTCAGCCAATCACTGTTTGTGTGTGGGGCATATGGCTATAAGTCCAGATCCAGGAGAGGTCCAGAGCTTTTAGTACGTGGCCACCTTTGCTTAGCACTGGCACTTCATCTGCCTCTGTCCTGCAGGGCAGGGTGACCCTTGTCCTCTGAGCACCGCTTTCGGTCCAGAGAGCTGTGCGTTCCTTGGGAACTAGATCTGAGCTGGCTCCTTTCCTCCTCCTTTCACCTGGCCTACCGAGTCCAGTAGGACACAACACTGGAGTGTTAATGGTAGGCGGGCAGGTGGGCTCTGGAGCCAGGGATCCTGAATGTAGCTTATCCCCACAGCTGTTCACTCTGGCCTGTGACCCTGGCCCCATATGGAGGGGTTCCCAGGTCAATCCCAGCCTCTTACCCAGGATAGATATCTGCAATCAGAAAGAACAGACCTTTGAGTGTCTGATGCCTGTGAGTATCAGGAGAAGCCCCAAGAGGGCCTCTACCAGCTTTTGCTGTGGCCACAGGACCTTAGTGACCGAAGGCACCAGTTTTCTTCTGTTGGATTTCCCTGGGATGGCTGAGCCCTTCTGGGCTTTGCTGGGTCATCTGGTCTTGACTCAGCTTAGTTTGAAGCCAGGAAACAAGGCCAGCTGCCGCATTGAGGGTGATATTCTTCCCCAGGCTTGGACTCAGAGGCCAGCTTTTTTATGATTTGAGAGTCTTGTGGTTATAAAAAGCCTCAGATCATGAGAAAGGTCACTTGGACCCACAGCCTATTCCCCTGGGGAGTAACTGTCCCTGTCCCCTTGGAGAACAGGAATGGAGCCCAGAACTGGCACACTGAGGCAGAGTTTTTGGATCCAGTTTGACAGTTCAGATATAATCTCTGTATTTGGCATTGTGAATATCCAGGCTGCTGAAGAGGCACTGGCTGCCTCACTGTGTGGGGATGAGCCCGTGACTGCTGCTCACATTCACTAATGTCATAGTTAAATGGTAGTTAAATTTCAGGTAGGCAGCATAGAGCAGCTTTCCTCAGGGTGTGAAAAGTGGTGGCATTTCAAGGGAACTTGAAGATTTTTCTTTGACAATTTAAGTCACCCGTACTTAGAAAAGTTGTTTATCAAGATAACAGAAATCTTCAAGAAGGAAACTACACTGCATTTATACATATCGGCAGTGTTTAAAGGAGCTATCTGGGCCCCACCCCTGAAAAAAATAATGATTGCTGGTTTGAAAGTAGAAAAAGAACAGGGTGGTGTTGCAGAGATGGCTCAGATGTTACGAGCGAAGCCGTTAAGAGCCATTAAGAGCGAAAACTCATAGGTGGCTCACAGCTGCCTGTAATCCCAATTCCAGGGGATCCGATGCCCTCTTCCCTCCTCTGTGGACACCTGCACATACACCACCCTATTTGTGCAATTAAAAATAGTAAAAATAAATCTTTAAGAAACAAAAATGAGAGAGAGAGAGAGAGGGGGGGGGGAGACTGAGACTCTTGGGGCAACCAGTGGCAGCACTGAGCACTGCAGGGCATCAGGGGCAGGAAGCCAGGAGGGACCTCATGGCCCCAAATATGGAAATATTGGCAGAGGTGGTGGTGGGTGCCTTCCTATAAGCTGGCTGCTGTCCCTGGACTAAAGGCCACGGCTAAGCCTTCCTGAGCTGTGGCCTTTGACCAGAGGGCAGTATGACAGTGTCTGACTGTAGGGCTTAGAGCCCCAGTGGTCCTGGCTAGGCCTCCAGGCCTCCAATGGCGTCTAGAGATCTGGTGGGGTAGGGACAGGAGCCTGCAGGCTTGGGAGCTTCTGAGTATTGGGGGAGCCGGGCCCTGAGCAGAGTACAAAGGCCCTTGTCAGTGAATGCTTGATCCTGCTTCAGGGGAGGAGACATAGGTGACTGAGTTCAGAGAGTCAGGGCTGTGTGTGCACTGGGGTTGGGGTGGGGGTGGGGTGTCAGGTTCCACGGAGCAGATAGGACCTTCATCTCACAAAAGAGAGCCCTCTGAAGCTAGTTTCACTGCCCGGGAGTATCCCAGCCCAGGACTTACCCGTCCTGCCTTTGGCCTGCTGGGGTCTCCACTTACTTATTCCACTCTCCTTGGGGTCCCTGACTGAGGGAGGCCTCTGACAGCATCTTATGGGTGCTCTAAAAGGGGTGGGCTATCAACAGGGGCTTGATGTCTCTTTTCTCAGTTTTTCTATCTAGGCAAGACAGAAAGATCTTTCTGTCTGGGAGTGAGCAGTGGCGGTGGGCAGATGGTATGCTTACCCATGTAGCACTTGGGGTGAGGTAATATCCATGTAGATGGTTGTCTCTTGCCTGCATATATCTGTTTTCAGACAAAATAAATCCTTATACATGCCCCAAGACTGGGAAGGTACCACCCCCCAGTGTCCATCTGTGCTATTACTCAGCATGGTCCCTCAGAGGGATTTGCCTTCTTGGCTGGAGTCTCCCGTGGTCATTGCTCAGAGGTGCCAGCAGAGGGCAGCCACACTCCATAGCCCAGACTGCCCTTTGCACTGTAAGCAGGTCCTTCCCAAAGTCAGCTGCGACCCCACGAAACCCGCTCGCTGCTCAGGTCCAGGAAGTGATCATGGGCTTGGTCTTACAGGATCACTTCAGACAGAGGGAAAAGATCCCTCCGGACAAGGCCTGCTCTGCAGGGGGCACAAGGGGGCAGTGGGAAACAAGACAGGTGGGGCAAAGGCTCACTTGGGGATGCTTAGCTGCTACTCAAATGGGTGGTGGTTTGGGGACCAAGCTGAAAACGTCTACCCAGTTGCCAGTTCTGACTTTTGTCACCCTCAGAATTGATTTCTTAGGCCATTTTGTTCTGGTAGAAAACTCTCCCGTACTGTCCTTACACAGACAGAACATGTTGGAAACGTGTTTGGGATAAAGAGTGCTGGCCTCCCCATCATGGCCCCCATGACCTGGCTGTGAATAGCTGCTTCTGTCTGGGGAATGTAGAATGGACCAAAACCATGGACCAAAACCATGGAGGCACATCTGCCATGAAATGTGGAGTCTGTCCTCACTCCTAGGTCAGAAGGAATACGGGGGTGAAATGTGAATATGGGGAATGTTTGAGGTTGGAGATCGGATTTCTAGTTAAGATGGTTCCTTGAGGAATTTGGGGTCCCCACAGTCAAAAGTTTAGTATCCTCTCTACGGGAGAGGTGGCTGAGCACTGAGGAGTTGTTTGCAAATTGCACAAAGGGCATTTCAGAGGAAGGGGGTTCTCCTGTGGCTCAGGGAAAACAAGACACCCCCTCCAAATGTCCAGGCCAAGGCTGAAACAAGCTGTCCTTCAAAGCTGTCAAGCACACCTTGATATCTGCAGAAAAACAAATCCACCCTCCTCTCGGTGTCCAGGGTAATGCTGGGGTGTCTGTGGGGGGTCAACAGGCTAATTCAGAGGTGGTATTCAGACCTGGTGGCTCTGCTGCTGGGAATCCAAGCAAAGAACGTGACACAGAAACCCCTGAGGCTCTGGGGCTGGAGCGTTCACCTTTGTTGATAGTGCCTGGACTCAGAAACAGCAAACAAAAACAAGTGTCAGCCCTGGAGGAAGAGCTAAGCAGGTGAGATGTGACATGAAGCAAATTTTTACCTAGCAAAATGACTCATAACACAAAGAGAAAAGGAACATGCTCATTTGTTCCCCGAGACAAAACACTGGACACTGCTGCTTGAGAACAGCACTGACTTATGATCTCAGACTCTGGATCAGGGTCCTGATATGGAGGTGTGGGCAGGGCACACCTCTCTGGAGGCTTCCAGCAGAGAAACCAGTTTTTTTCCTTTCCAGTTTGCAGAGGCACCCACACCCTCTACCCCAACAGTCCAACCAGTGTCTTCCAGTCCCTGAATCCCCCTCCATCTTCATAGTTCCTTCTTTGTCCACCTCACTCTCTTCTAAGACTTACTTATTTTTATTTTACATGTATGATGAGTGTTTTTCCTGTGTGTATGTCTTGCATCACGTGTCCCTGGTGCCTGAAGAGGTCAGAAGACGGTGTTAGGTCTCTTGGAACTGGAGTTACAAATGTAGCTGTGAACCGCATTTGGGAGCTGGGACTTGAACCCAGGTCCTCTGCAAGAGCAAGTGCGCTTACCCACTGAGCCGTCTCTCCAGCTCTGCCTTTGTTGTAGGCTGGCCTGGAACTCACAATCCTCCTGCCTTAGCCTCCTGAGTGAAAGGACATTAGGCCTGGCCACCAGACCCAGCTCGCCAGTTATGACCCACCCGCCTCCCCCTGGTAGGGTCTTCTGATGGCTCTGTCCCCATCCAAATAATCCAGGACTTTTTCCCGTGGGAGGCTCTGTGCTTAGTGTCATCTGCAATGTGAAGGTTACTTTTGTGTTTGGCCAGGGCACCAGACGTTTGGAGGAAGTTTCTTCAAGTGTGTCTGTGAGGGTCATGAGATAAACATTTGAGTCTGGGGACTGGCTGCCTACAGTGTAGTGGGCCACTTCTAGTCAGTTGATGGCCTCAATAGAACTATTTGGTTATCTACACAGATAACATGGCCCCCCACTGTGCCTTGAGATGTGAACTGAAATGTGAGATCTTCCCTCTTGCTTTCAGATCAGAGCTACACTTGAGGCTCTCTTGGTCTCCAGTGTGAAGAACCTGACACCTCATGCATATGTGGCTACCTCCTCACGGTTGTTCCTTCTCTCAAAGCCTCTGGGTTCCATCTCTCTGGGGAGCCCTAAGAGCAAGCAAGCTGGCCACTGAACATGGGAGCATCATCATGCTGGCCACACACAGGCAAGTCCATCAGGACATTGTAATGGCGCCATAAGAAAATTCCAGAGCAGAGCAGCAGAGCCCAGGGGGTTTACCGTCTGTCTGTGGTGTGGGGACTGGGGACAATGCCCTTCCTCAACACATCTGGGGATTTTGCCTTTTTGCCTGGTGGGAAATTTGAATGTAGGTATCCTGGTTGGTTTTTATTGCCGACTTGACCCAAACTAGTGTCATGTGGGAAGAGAGAACCTCAATTGAGGAATTGCCTATTTCTGATTGCCTTATAGGCGTGTCTGTGGGGCATTTTCCTGGCTAATCAATGTAGGAGGGCCCACTGTGGACAGTACGAAGGGACAGTATGCAGGGTTTTGGCCTGTATAAGAAAGCTGACTGAGAAGAAGCCAGAGAATAAGCTAGTAAACAGTGTCCCCTCCATGGCTCCTCCTGCCTCTAGGTTCCTGGCTTGGCTTCCCTCTCTGATGGAGTGTAAGGTGAAATAAACCCCTCCCTCCACAAGTTGCTTTGGTTATGGTGTTTATCACAGCAACAGAAGACAAACCAAGGTGTAGCAAATGCAATGGAGTATGGGGCTGCCTGGTGTACCCGTGTGCATGTGAGCGCGGTCTGTGCATTCCCCAGATCTCATGTCTAGATGCTCTGATGTATCCTGAGGGTTATTCTGCCCAAGAGCATTTCAGGAAGCAGGGGAGAGGACCAGGAGGCTGGGATGAGAGTGTTCCCTCAGGCTCCGCTCCAGGAGTGGGACACAGCTGCCGTCCCGTCACCTCCTATCGGCCCCGCACAGCTCACTCCCTATCTGAAGATCAGTTGGGCCGTGGCCAGGTTAGAGATGGGAGGGACATCTCATCCGTGTGGTTATCTGCTTTAGATCAGGATCCTTTCTGTTAATCTTAGGGGCTGAGCTCTGCTGGGCTGGATCCAGTTTGCCATCCAGGGCCAGATGTGAGTGCTGGAGGGAAGACTGGGTGTCCAAGAGGAGCCTGGGGTCCCAGTCAGCCATGAGATACAGTCATATGATTCCTTCCTAGGAATCTACTGAGTACTGAGGAAGCCATGTTTGGCCATGGCTCAAGTTCACGAAGAAGGAATATCTGGTGGTGAAGCCAGAGTCAGGTATCTGTTCATATCGAGCAGACTCTGCTTCAGAACACTTCTGTCCTCTACAGCCTCCAGCAGAAACAGACCCAACTGCCTATGTCTGATCTGGGGTGTGGGAGCAGGCAGGGTGGTGTCCTCACAGTCTAGGTGGCTGAAGTCCTGGATCTAGGTTCTGACCTGCTGGTTCCTCCCAAGGCCTGTTCTGACTTGTGGTGGCGTCTTTCCCCTGCATCCTCACACGATCTCCTACTATGTGTATGTATTGTCATCTTTTTTTCCTCAGAGGACGCTGGCCACTTAGATTAGGCCTGCCAGATGACCTTATTTTTCCTTAATGAACTCTTTCAAGATCCCATCTCTGAATGTAGTCACATTCTGAGGTGCTGGGGTCAGGGTCAGCACACTCTCTATGGGAGACCCTGCTGCAAACAGAATTCCTTCATAGGCTCTGACAGGCCAGCTGGGTGTGGGCATTTGCCTAGGTGCTCAGTGGGAAGTCCCCTTCCAGAGTTTCCAGCCCTGAAGAGCTAAGAGCCATGGAAGTTTGCTCAAGACATCATGGGACAGGCTTGGGGCTTCTGATGGTCTAGCTCTGGTCTGGTTTTTCTCTGTCAGCTTCTTTTGCTCCCTGGTGGAGACTTCTTCTTATCTGTGGTGATAGGTGGCTTGAGTTGTGCATTTTATTCATTCATTCATTCATTAATTCATTCATTCATTCATTCATTCAGTGGGGGAGCAGGGAAAGGTAGCTGTCTGGTCCCTGGGACTCCCATGGGTAGGGCCTAGGGGTTAGAGACCTGATCTGCCGGTCCGGAGATGGAGGCTTACCTGTTCCCAGTGGGTGTAGGGTAGGCTTATGATTCTGGTGATCCGGTTCAGTGGCTGGGTGGTGCCTTCTTTTGTGTTCTCAAGTCCCGTTTTGCTCACTCGTCAACTCCTCAGCTGATCTTGTTTCCTCAGACTGCAGACTGTAGGCTTCTGAATTCTTTCCCGAATGGATCTCAGCTGAGCAGGTTGTTTAGTAAGGTAGTCTCACCAACACCTCCAAGTTGTTGGGTTTTGCAGGATCAGCAGCTGGGCCCTGGGTTGTCCTCAGGCAGAGTGTTTGGGTCCCACAGATTAAAGGCGTCCCTGTTCCCAGCTCTTAATCTCCTTGTTTTCACTGACTCCTCAGCGGGTAAAAGCTCAGTTTCCGGTCTTTGTTACAACTGCGTCTTTGCCGCCACTCTGCCTACCTCTGCCCGAGTTGTGAATTTTATATCAGCTGACTGTTCGGTGGAAAGGAGTGAAGGCATTCTGGTGCTGCCACTGTCATAACTGCCACCGTTTCTTTGAATGGCTCGTGGACTACACCGGGGCTCAGAGGCCAGTGTAGAAGCTCACTGGACCAGGCTGTGGCCATGGTGAAGATCTCACACTCTGGGAAACAGACTGGGCAAGAGCTCACTGACTCCTTAGGTAACCCATTCTTGCATCGTGGGGTTCCCTAAGGCGTGGTGACCACAGAGGTGTACCCGCCTCTCTACCCAGCTTGTGTTTTAGAGCCTGCTCCACCTCTGTTCCCATCCTATGGAATCAACTTCTTGACTGGGCAGAGTCCACTGAACAGTGATACCTTTGGCACAGGCAGTGCAGACTGGCTGTGTGGACACCTATCTGGGCTAGGAGAGAGGAGCCATGGGGAAGGGGCAGGGGTAAGGATCCAGCTCTGAGTTCCTGCTGGAAAACTAGAGAAATAGAGAGATGACGGGTGAAATGGGCCTGTCACTGGCCCCAGTTAGTCCTGTCTAGACAGAAGCCCTGACTGGAGTGTGGGATAACGAGAGGTGATGGCTGGGTCTACACTCAAGAAGTTCAAGATGTCCACCCCCAGCACTGGCCCATGAATGGCACTGGTGGGAAGGAGCTTGGCTCTGAGCTGCCTCATACTCCCCACCTTAAAGACTCGGAGTGTTCCTGGAGTGCTGGCATCTCAGTGTCATATGGCCATCGTCAACATCGTTATCTCCACATTGCCCACAGGTCTGAGCCTGATGTGTTGTCCAGATAGCTGCCTCTGGGTCGAGTCTTACCAGGAACCACCAGGGGCCAGATATGGACATCCAGCGTGTCAAGGGTTGCTGGATGTCAGGCCTAGGGATCCTTCCTGGGAAAGGATCCTGCAGTGACCCTGACTGAGCTCCTGGGGTTGCCTGGGAAAATGATTGTTGAAGGTGGCTTCTTGTCACTTTAGTGGTGTTAGGTATGGGTTCACTTTAGTAGGGCCAGGTATGTATTTAGGACTCATAGAGGGGGCCTTAAATCTAACCAGAAAGGGGTTTGTTACTCCCATAATATTTGTGTCGTGATTACACCAGTGTATCTTACAGGCAGGTCACTGCTGTGGGCCTCAGGGATCGTAACTGGGTCATATAGATGATGCTTCCCTCTGATAGCGTGCAGAATATCTTACCACAAATACTGGTCAGTGGGGGTAAAGCACCTGGTTGGGCACCAGCTCGTTTTCTCCATGTTCGATAACATAAGTAAGTTGTATCTTCAGCGGTAAAGCTTTTACCATCAAGTTGTGGAGTGTAACCAACAGCCTTGGCAATAGCTTCTGATGCTTTGGAGGGTCTATGGGGCCCCTCTGGCCAACAACTCAGCAAGCTGTCTCCAGGTCTGGCACTGGAGGTTTTACCTGGTAGCTCAAGATATTCCTTTAGGCTCGAGATCTCTTCAGAAGAGGAGGAAAGAGAGTAAACAGTCTTCTAGACACAGCAGGGCTGATGAACACATGACTCACAGAGACGGTCACAGCATGCACAAGACATGCACAAGCTCAAGCCAGACGAGACAAGATGCAGCACTGAGAAGGGGAACTGCAGAGTCCCAGTCCCAACCAAGAAGCGATTTGCAATCAATGCCCACCGAGAAAGGGAAAACCAGTTTTCACCAGTGGAGTTCAACCAGACCTCAGGGCGGGCCCTATGCCCAGGAATAGTTGACCAGCACAAAACGGATTCCATTTAGTTTTCTTTGCGCGCGTGCGTGTGTGGCGTGTGCGTGTGTGTGTGTGTGTGTGTGTGTGTGTGTGTGTGTGTGTGTGCATGTGCGTGTGTGTATGTGTGTGTGTATGTGTATGTGTGTGTATATATGTGTGTGTGTGTAGCTTTATTTTGCTTTGTTTTTTCTTGTTTGTTTTGACTCCTTTTGTTTTATTCATTCATTTATTTTTGAGAGAGAGAGAGGAGGGAGGGAGCATTACCTTGGATGGGTAGGGAGGTGGGGAGGATCTGGGAGGGGCTGGGGTGTGAAAAGAATATGATCAAAGTATAAAATATACTGTATTTTAAACTTCTCTTCCTTTTAAAGGTGGCTTCTGGTGGCTATGATCAGCTGGAAAGGTATGGATCTCTTCCCAGTGAGAGGTCCTGGCTTTGGGAGGAAGGGGTGTGAGGGGAGTCTTCAGCATCTTGGCCCCCAGAAGAAACAAGTGTGCTGGCCCCAGGAGACCTCAGCTGGACAGCAGGCCATGCTATCCCATTGCTTCCTGAGGAGCACTGGGGACTTACTTGTGCGAGCAAATGGATCCTTGCTGATCTGATTCAAATTTCATCAGGCAGCTGTATCGTATGCGGCAGCTCTGTCCACAGGGACCACTGGCTCACAGATGTTCCTTCTCTGCCAGGACACCTGCAGTGGCCCTCAGGAGTCCTCCCTCAGAAGTGGCTCTAAACCATAGGCTGTGTTCCTGGAAGTTCCTGCAGCAGCCAGGAAGGGAGGAGGGAAGAAGGGAAGGAAGGAGAGAGGGGAGAAAGGAGGGAAAGAAAAAGTAGGAGGGAAGGATGGAGGAACAGAAGGAAAATGCTAAGGCAGGAGGGAGGGAAGTGGGGGGTGGGGAAGGCGGGAGGGGGAGGGCAGGAGGAGGAGAGGAAGAAGGGAAAAGGAAGAAGGGAAGAACAAGGAGGCTCTAGAGCCAAGGACGCTTCAGTTTTACCAATTCCTTGCGTCTATTATTCAGCAACCATTTTCTGAGTTCCTCGGGGGCTGTGCTCAGTGAGACCCTCCCTGTGGAATTTTTGCCTGCAGTCTGGCTCAGGCTCCTCCCGTTTCCTCCAGGCATGGATATGGCTATGTCCTGTTGTCTCTATCCCTCATGTGATGAGGGACCCTGACAACGTCATACCTGTGTGTGATAAGGCATCTCAGCTGAGAATGGGTTTCCCTGTGGTGGCCTCTGGGAGAGCTTAAAGCTAGTGCTCAGAGTCCCTGGAAAGATCTCAGGGAGTCAAAGACCACAGGCACAATCTTATGCACCCTAGTTTCTCTCCTCAGGGGCCTCGCCAGGAGCCAAGTGTCAGGGACATGTTCTTGCAGGGCAGTAATGCACTTCA
Source organism: Peromyscus leucopus (assembly GCF_004664715.2). NCBI lineage: Eukaryota > Metazoa > Chordata > Mammalia > Rodentia > Cricetidae > Peromyscus > Peromyscus leucopus. The sequence continues at coordinate 152,955,899 of NC_051064.1, read as the reverse complement.
AGGCCACCATGGTCGTCTTGGAGGGCATCAGGTTGTGTCACCGATTCTGGTGACTTCCCCTTATACTGGTGTCCTGGGGAGGGCCCAGGGCCTTCTGCATAGCCGCTCATCTCCCCCATGCACCCCTGGTACCTCCTGTGCTCTCTGGCTCAGGTCCCTAGGGCCACGTGAGGTTTCCAGCTTGGGAGAGGGTATCAGTCTGGGTTTGGGGGCTACTGCTGTTGCAAGGGTTCCACATAGCCAGCATGGGCCTGACCACAGCTCTGGTTCTGCATGTTGGGCACAAGCCCACGTTTGGAGGCAACAGGAGACTGTAACTGCTCTCCCCGGGTGCCTGCCTGGGGGTCCCCCATTCTGGCAGCGAGGGCCTTGGCATTAGGGTTTGCCAAACAGCCAGGGAGGTGTAGGTCAGCCAGTGGTTGGAGTGCAATCCAAATTCGGGTGGGAATCCAAGGCAGATTGAGAGATGCCTGTGTGTAGCAGCCATTAACTACCAGGTAACAGATTTGATTAATTTTGTGCCTGGAGGTTTTTTAGGTTTTTGCCCCCCCCTCTTTTCCTAAAGAATCAGAGAAAACAAAATATTTTTCTAATTAAATAAATCTACGGTGCTCGCTAATGGAGCCCGTCTGTGGGCTTGTGACAGGGCACGGGGAGCTGTGGAATAATGATTTTATTTTTTCATTAAATAGAATTATAGGCAGTTACTCAAAGCAGCGCTGAGCCTAATTGAAAGAAACCCATTTCTTCTTAATTTACTTTCACGGTTTTGGATGATAAAAGAGTGTGTTCGTTGGAAAATTAAATAAAAAACACAACACAAAGAAAGGGCCCCGTTTGGGTTATTTTCTCCCCTGTCCCCAGGCCCAGGTGAAGAAAAGGGAATCGTAGGCTGCGGGGATCCATCTGGGGTCCCCTGGGTGGAGGAAGTCCAGCAGCTGCAGCAGGGAGATCCTGAGTCCTCCCTGGTCTGAGGGGTCCCGGCTCAGTTCCCGGGGGTGCACTCGATCCCATCTGGCCAGCAGGGTCTGTGCCGTCACTGGTGTCCTGCTTGGGCCTCTGTCCTGCTTCTCTGGCAGCTTTTAAGAAGTGATTTCTACTTGGGAATTGTGGAGATGGCCTTAGGCCTGATGTATAGGACCATGAAGTCAGGCCTGGAGTTCTCTGGGTACTTGGTGTCCAGTGTCCACTGAGAGCTCCTACCCCTTGTCTGTGTGGAAGCTCTGGCTGTGCAGTCCACAGTCCTTCTGCCTGCTCCTTCATTCCTGTCACCTGCCCCGTTGTCATGGCTCCCCTCTTCCAGGCAGCCCTCCTGGGCCAGCTTCTCTCCTGTACTCATCCCCCAGCTCTTTGGGAGTGTGTGGAGTACGTGCCCGCAAAGACAGAGACAACCGGCAAGGCCCTGGGCCCTTCTGGCTGTGAGTCTGCTCTGCCCTTCGGTAGCCTGTCAGGATGCAGAGGCTTCAGAAGGGCTGACCCAGGCAGAGGGCTGCTCTGTCCTGGATGGCCCGTGTGATGATGCCCTGATTCTGGTCTCTCAGGGTCCTCCCAGCTCTCTTTCCTTGCAGAGTCTCCATCTGACCACCTGGCTGCGCCTTAGGGTCACCTCTGGGTGAGGTCCTAGCTGGCTCCATGGGGGCTGCAGCTGCTAAGATCTGTTTCTACTCACAGCTTCTGCTACTTTTTATACTAACTACTTCCCAGGAAGGGCCTGGTGGTTCAGATAATGTTTCCAGTCTGTGAAGCCCTCCAGTTCTCCCTCTACCTCTTTTCCAGTCTGGGACCACCAGAGGTCCTGTCCCCTGAGGTGGTCCAAACGTGCGTTGGGGTGTCCTCCAACAGACTCTGAGCATGACCATTGCCATCTTCCCAAGGTGAAGCTGTTCAGCCGGCAGGAAGGCTCCCTGTCCAGGCTGGTCTCTGCTACTTACAGGTGCTTATTAAGCGTCTGTTACACACTGGCTGGAGAGAAGTCTCAGCTGCTAAGAACACTTGCTGCTCTTCCATGGGACCTAGGTTGGATTCCCAGAACCCATATGGTAGCTCACAATCATCTGTAACTCTATCTCTAGGGACCTCTCTGTCCTCTGAGGGCACCAGTTACACATTTAGTACACAGATACACATTCAGTCAAAACCACCTAGACACAAAGAAAATAAAAATCATTTAAAATATGCCTGCTGTGTTCCCAGCCCAAAGCTGAATCCGGAGACAAAGGGTGGGTGGTGGTTACCTTTGCCAGAGTGGGAGGGGATCAAACCCGTGTCTCTACCTCCTTTCTGAGGAGAACCCCGGGAACTCCTGGGCCCCCATCTCTTCCCACAAGCCAGCCTAGCCCCAGACAGACATATTACTGACCAAGTAGCATCCCTGGATGTTTGAGGAAGGCTCTGGGAGGTTCTGGGCAGCAGTGGTACAGCAATTGGTTAACTATGCCTGCTGTGTGTGTGAGATGCACAAGGTGTACCAGCAGCAGACATTTCCATCTGCTGACTGATTTTTATTTTTTTTTGTCTTTTGCCATGGTTAGAATGTGTCCCTTCCAAAGTCCAAGTGTTGAAACATAAGGCTGACAAGATGGTGCCAAGAGTGGGACTCTAAGAAGAGATGGGGTGATAAGGGCCCTTCTCCCCAATAGTGGGATCCAAATGAGTCCTTACAAAAGAGGCTTCCCACACTGACCTTTCCCCTGCTGCTGCCCTGTGGGAACAAGGTGTGCTTCCTCTTTGGAGGACACAGTCCTCCAATGCTGAGCCTTCTAGCACTTGATCCAGACCAGGGCTTCTTAAAAATCTTCCACATGTGACCTCCTCTTGTCTAAGAAGATTTTAATGTGACCTTGGAAATATAGGTATGTAAGTCAAATATTTACAGAGACTAAACAAGAAAGAAATTTGTTGTTTTAAAATAATTCTTAGGTATAAATATAATTTTAGTAACAATGGGAGCACATTTGCATACTAATGAGATGGATGTGCATACTAATGAGACAGATGTGTTGTTTATTTCTCTCTCTCTCTCTCTCTCTCTCTCTCTCTCTCTCTCTCTCTCTGTGTGGTGTGCATGTGTGTCAGGTGCACATGCCCATGTACACATTTGTATAGAGGCCTGAAAGGATACCCATGTCCTACCCTTTCACTCTCCACCAGAGACAGGGCCTCTCTCTGAACCTGGAGTGATTTTTGGCGAGGCTGGCTGGCCAATGATTCCAAGAGATCTTCCTGCCTACAGCCCCACCCCCCTCACAGCTATAGCACTGTAGGCACATGACCGCACACAACTTTGTCCGCAGGTGCTGGGACCTGAACTTAGGTCCTTGTGCCGGGCAGCAAGGGCTCTTACCTACTGAGCGTCTCTCCAGCTCCTTTACTTCTTCTACGTGAATCTTGTCTGGGTGTTGCTACTGCAGGGCACAGAGCGTCCTCAGTGTCTTTCAGAGTTGATGGACGCTTGGTTTTGCAGTCCTCAGTGCTGAGAACTCTGCTTTGCATAAATAATGCAGTTCAAAACGGCAGACGAATGTTTAGGTTCCTTTCAGAATCTCTATCGATAGAGATTCTGTCCTAATCCTAAGCCAAAAAAGTCATTGAAGATTTTTTTGTTTTTGTGAAACTCATGTCATTGACTCAAATAGCAACGTTTAAAGTCAAACACTCTAACACAATGTAGTCCAAAGACACACAAATTTGATACTCAGGTGCTGAAGAATGAGAGTAGGGAAATATTGAAAGTCTTTGTTTTCTTTAATTAACACCCTCCACCCTTTCTGAGACAAGCTGGACTCTAACTTCCTATGTAGCTGAGGCTGGCTTTGAACTCCTGATCCTCCTGCCTCTGCCTCCCAAGTTCTGAGATCACGTGTGTACCAGCACTCTCAGCTGACCGGCATGTTTCTGCAGTGGCAGAAAGGCTTTTATGTAGAGTGGAGGTACTGTTAAGTCCTGACATCAAATAGTTCCTCATCTGAGCTGAGACATTCCAGGCAGCCATCCTTGGCGATGTGTCCTGGGAAAGCATGAGAAGTGCAGCACATGCAAGGCTGTGGTGAATTCATGGATATAACACGGTTCGGCACTGCCAGAAACACCTTGGATTCACGACACACTTGATTTTGAATTAATTTTTAGTTATTTTGTATAACCGTTGCCAATCTTTTGTGTCCCCCATCACTCACTGTTAGGAGGCAGGATTGTGACCGCCAGCTTCGGAAGCTGTGATCTGGATGGTAGCCCTCCAGAACTGAAGACACAGAACTCTCTCGCAAGCCACCAGGCCTGGTGTGTGGCTCTGGCGCATGGGCTTCCCAGTGGGATAGCTACGCCCTCACAGCAGTGCTTACCCACTTCACTGATTCAGCAGATGGTAAACATGGTTGAACAGCACTGAGTGCCGGGCACCGTGAGTGCGGGGGGGGGGGGGGGGGGGGGGGGGGGGACGACGGGACGGACGGACGGGACGACCAGGGAGGGGAGGGCCTAAGGGAGGGAGGACAGAGAAGCGGCACTGTGGCAGGGGCAAGGAGCCAGGACAAGGAAGGCCTGTGGCTATGAGAGTTGGGAGGAGCCTTGAGCTGTGGCTGGCAGTCATACTGCCCAGGCCCTCCACCAGTGACCCTTCGATACCCTGTACTATTCTGGCTTCCATGGGGTAGGGCACTAGCCCTGTACTCTGACCATTGCACACAAATTGTGAGAAAGACCCTCCTTTTTCCATGTAGGGTGGTACCATGACACCTCACCTTCTCATCATAGAACCAGGAAACAACTGGCTTTGTCTCAGTCCCATCCAGGGATATTGAGGACTCATCTACACATCCTTCCAGGTGGCACCAGCCCCCCACCACCAGGGGGGCAATTAGGACATTCAGCCTCACTGGCCAGCTATGGGTGCTTGCCTGGGGCATGATGAATGGGAGAGACCATCTGCAGAGCGGTGACAAATGTCCCTTTCATTCACAGGCTCTCTTTGGAATCCTCTAATACTCCTCGAAGGTGAAGTTCCATTTTTCCCTGTAATCACAGTATTAAACTTTAATATCCAATATTAATAAAACATACTCTCCCTGATAGACCCCTCAAGGCTGGGGGTGAGTATGCTGAAGATGCCTCCCCACCCCTGTTGGGTGGGTACCAGGGCCAGGGGTGCTGGAAGAGGGTTTGTGGGGGCCATGCTGAGGGGGCAGCAACTGTCTGCTGGTGGAAATTTTGGAACTAGGCTCTTTCAGATAGTGAGCTGGAGTGTTGGGCCTCCTGGGCACCAGGTGTGACCCCTTAATCTGCAGCAGGGAGTGAGCAGGGCCAGTGTCCTGCAGTAGTCTACTTCCCAGCTGAGGCCCCCCGCAGGAAGAGGGTGAATCACCGCTCTGCCCACTGTGCCCCAGCCCTGCTGGGTCTGGTCAGCCACTGGGGTTGCGGGGCTATGCTCTACTGAGTTGGGGTGCTCCTAAGGTGGGAGAGGACACTGGTGCAATGGGGACACCCAGGAGCCCCTCTTCACTTTCCTGTCTGTGTCACCTGGCCTTGGCTCAGGGGACACCTGTCCACTATGCTTTCCTGTTGTCCCACCCGTGAGGACAGTAGCATGTGTTCCCTGGAGCTGGCTCGTTGAGGACATGAACTCCAGCCTCCTTGCCCTTTGGTGTGTTTTGTGCAGTCTGAGGATGCTGCCTGCCCCGTGGTCAGGGACCAGGCAGTGGAGGGAACAGAGCAGATCTAATGAGGAAACTGTAGATCTTGCCTGGCATTGCCATCTGCAACTAGGACCTAGGTGGTACCAGGGGCTGGAGTAGCCAGTAGGTACCATGGAAGGGACCTCTATGGACCAGAGGCCTCTGTGGTGGCGGTACAAGCTGGCTTGATTCTAAGATGCTTCACTTCTCCCAGACAAGGCTGTGTGTGGCAAGGGAAGGTGTGAGTTACCTGAGCCTGCCAAGGTGAGTGTTGGTAAGGTGCCTGCAGCTGGACTCTCATTCTCAGATGCTGTCTTAGGTCTGTGGGTGGCATGTGGTTTGTATCTTTATGTTCTTTGTTAACTTTTCTGTTTCAAATGGCCCCTGCAGCTGGGGAGAGGGCTCAATGGATAAACACGTGCCACATGAGCATAGGGACCGGTGTCTAGATCCATAGCAGCCATATAGAAACTGTGTGGAAATAGAGGCCTGCCTACAATCCCAGAGTTCTGGCGGCAGAGCTGGAGATGCTTCTGTAAATGAGCGCAGCAAGGAAGACAATGGCACCAGCCTCTACCCTCCACATGCACTCCCATGCACATGTACTTGTACACATGTGTGTCTCAAAGTGTGCAAATCTGCACACATTCCACATGTACGCAAAACAAAACAAAACGAAAAAGAAGTCTTAGCTCGGCATCCCTCTGGTTTGGATGTCCTGTGGGCTGATGCAGACATGGAGATATCAAGAGCTGGAGAAAGCCCAGACCCCAGAGCCACCCTTGGGACACCCCACCTATGCAAAGTGTCAACCCATGTCTATCTAGCCGCCTTGGGGGGGGGCGACTTTATTTCCCTTTGAAGATAAGGAAGCTAGGTGCTGAGTAGCCATGCCACTTCCTCTGGTTACCTGTGGATCCAGGACAAATGTGTTGTCCTTGCTTCAATTTCTTCCCCGCTGCCCTGGCTCCCACTTATCCTTTTCCCCCAATGCTGGCTTTTTATGGGTATAGTAGGCGCAGTTGGGGATGTCTGTGTGTGTGAGAACATAATGTCACAGTTACTGAGAGGTGCCCTGCTGGGACATTGTGAGTCCTGAGCTAGTTCACTTGATAGTGTCAAGACCTCTCACCTGGGAAGTGAGTTTACATCAAAGAGGAACCACATCCTGTCCCCCACCTGCTTGCTTCCCTGCTTCCTGCCTGGGAATCAGAGAGGTAGGCTGCCCGCTGTAGCTACGATCCTCTTCTCAATAGATACAAGAAGCTCCTTCCTCTGCCATGTGGGCTCTGAGTCTCTTCAGTCAGCCCCCATATACACCATGCTGTCTGTCTCTGGAACCCCTGCCATGCTGTTGCCCCCTGTCTGTCCATGGTGTTAATAACTCTTAAGAAATTCCTTATTCTCTAGTAATGCATCTCAGTGTTCTCTTGAACTACCAGCCCAACCCAGAAGCTAACAGTGGGTTCAGGGTGGGAATGAAGAGAATCCAAGGGTGTCTAGGCTGGCAGGTATCCACTGAGGGACTGAAACCAACCTAGCACAGAGGTCAGGGGCCTGAGCAGGTTTTCCAGACCTTGAACCTGGAGAGGGATTGAGCTTGTGAGGAAGCTGTGGACAAAGGGGTTTTGCTGGTGGTGTGTGGGAGCTGTAGCAGGGGTGGGCCTGGAACAAACAGACTTTTACGCAGCTGACTGAAGCTTAGCAGCTCCCCAGAGGGAGGATGCAATGGAGGAGAAGGGAGGCTTGATCCCCTCACCTTGAACCAGGATGGGTCTTACTCTGGCAGTCCTTGCATCCACCAGGCCCAGAGTGACAGTCTCTAGAGACTTTCAGAAGCCTGGCTTCCTCCTAGCCAGACCCAGGGTTTGTGGCTGTAAATGAGGGCCCTAGATCAAGGGATCTGAATTTAAGATCAGAAGGCCAGGTATATGAGGTATATCTTGCTGGCTTGACTGGCTGGTGGGTGGGAGGGAAGGGCACAAAGGCTGAACTGTGGAGGGGCAGGAGGGCCCAGACACCCAGGAGTCACTGGGACCCTCCCTGGAACCTGAGGATCACCTGGTGAAACTGTAACTGATTGAAGTTTTAACTCCAGGTGCTCAGCCTACCACCCTAGAGTGTGAGCTCCTGGATGAAGAGCTGTTGTGGTTGTTCTCTGTGTTCCCATACCAGCTGGGACATTCCTTCCTAGCCTGGGCTACACAGCAGCCAACCTGGGTCCTGCAAATAAAAGCCAGAGAGCCGCTGAATACTCTGCCTGCAAGCCCTGCTCTCTCTGTAGCCATCATTCTTCCTTCGAGGTTTGGGGCTTCTGTTTCTTGAAGGACGTCCCTGGGTCACTGGTCTTAGCCACTGGTCAGATGGGTTTTTGTAAGCAGGTGCATGTGTGTGTGTGTGTGTGTGTGTGTGTGTGCGCGCATGTGTGTGCTTGGATGAAAAAGTCATTTGGTTGCCATGTATCCACTAATGTGAAATTTAAGATTAATTATGATTCCCACTGAAACCCCATTATGTAAAACACCATCATTTTCTCCTGAAGGGCTGCACTGGGGTCTGGAGGCCCCTCCTCCATCTCCAGGGCTCTATCTGTTAGGGAACTTTGTCAGACACAAGCACGGAGCCCCTGAACAGGAACGCTCAGGGACCTGCAGGAGAAACCATGGTCCCTACCACATGCCTAGAAGCAGCAGCAAGGTGCCTTTCAAAGCCTTGCAAAAGTTAAGAAGGAATCAGAACTCAGTTAACAATAGTTAATGCACACTGCACCACTGTGGTCACAGGACAGACAGGCCATGAGCTGAGGAGAGTGTGGGACACTTGTCACATGACTGTACCTACACTAGCAGGGCCAGCCATTGTCCCCATCGCTAGTGCCTGCCTGTGTCCTGGATGTCCTGAGGGAGAGGTGGGGGTCAGTGTTCCTGCTCTGCTGTGGGATGTCTTTCTATACACTGTGAATATATGCTATTCCTTTTGGTTAGCAAATAGAGCTTCGTTGGCCTGTGGCAGGGCAGGATGGAGCCAGACGGGAAAGTCCAAGAGGGATGATGAGAGGAGAAAGGAGAGTGGAAGATACACCAAATTGCCATTCAAGAAGCAGCATGTAATGGGATGCAGATAAAGCCATGGAACATGTGGTGTACACAGATAAATAGGGTGGGTTAATTTAAGATGAAAGAGCTAGGTAGCAAGAAGCTGAAGCCATAGGCCATACAGTTGGTAATTAATATAAGTCTCTGAGTGATTATTTATAAGCTGCTCTGGGACCATGGGGTCAAATGGGACTGGAGAAACTTATGCTATAGTTTGGTGCCCCATGTTGGGTGCCAGATAAAGGGAAAAATATCTCTAGCAATCCACAAAGTCTGCTTAATGAACAAAGGAATTTATTTGGGATTAACTCACAAGACAGAATAAAGGAATTTGTCACAAGATCCTGGAAGAGTGAGGAATGGTCCAATGCAGTTCTTTGGCAAGTTCTGCCCTGATCTGTTCCAGCCTCCAAAACCACAAGGTAGCCAAGAGAACACTGCATACATGCATCCCAGGTCTTAAGGGTCCTGACTGGCCATGCCCCAGAGGCATGTACTTCAAGGTCATAGGCCTGTTACCTGCTACCTCACTAGGGACGGTGCTTCAGGGCATGGTGAGAACAGCTACCCACTACACTCTTAGGTGACTCAAAAGAGTTTGAATCTTTTGTTTTGTTGCTTCTAGGAACTCTGCACAGGAGCAGGGCAGTGTCATGCTGTGGACACTGCTTGGGGAAGGTCACCTTGGGTCCAGCAGGATGACTGCACAGAAGAGCCCTGAAAAACTCCAGGAGGTGGCCTGGAGGGAACAGAATGACCATGTCTTTTCACTCACTGTCTTAGTCACTGTTCTGTTGCTGTGAAGAGACACCATGACCAAGGCAACTCTTACAAAAGAAAGCATTTAATTTGGGGTTTGCTTAAAGTTTCAGAGGTTTAGTCCATTTTTCATCACACTTATTCCCTTGGTGCTAAAGCATGTAGCTGAGAGCTACATCCTGATCTATAGTCTGACAGTGAGTGAGCCTGTGCCTGAAATAGGCTTTTGAAACCTCAAAGCCCACCCCCAGTGACACACTTCCTCCAACAAGGCCACACCTGCGAATCCTTCTAATCCTTTCAAATAGTGTCACCCCCTGGTGATGGAGCATTCAAATACATGAACCCCATTCTCATTCAAATCACCACACCCAAGTGTCCTGCTCACTCTAATGCACAGCTAAGGAAGTGTCTGGGAATGGCAGTTGAGATCCTGTGGTCACAGGGTGGGCCCTTCAGCATGCTGCTTAGATGGTAAGTGTGCATGTCACATGACTCTCCTACATTCAGGGATGCATCATGCCATGTTTGCTGGGAATGATGAAAGCTGTTCCATCAGGTTAAAGAGACTTGATCCCATTGTGACAGTCGTTCTACTGGCATGAGGTGATTCCAGTATAGAGAACAGAACTAAAGGAGGTAGTTAAATGTACAGAGGTGATGGGGTGTGTGTGTGTGTGTGTGCTGTGGGATGCCTTTCTGTATGCTGTGAATATGTGTTGCTCTGATTGGTTGATAAATAAAGCCCCTTGGCCTATGGCAGGGCAGGTTATAGCTATGTGGGAAACTGAAGAGAGACAGGAGGAAGAAAGCAGATGGGAGAGATGCCCGCACCACCAGGAGAAGCAAGACGTGGAAAGACAGGTAAGCCACGGCCACATGGCAGCTTGTGGGTTAATAGAAACGGGTCAAGTTATAAGAGCTAGCTAGCAAGAAGCTTGAGCCATAGGCCATCCAGTTTGTAAATAATATAGGCCTCAGTGTGTTTGCTTGGGACTAAACAGCTTCGGGACATGAGTGGGAGCTATTTGTCCCGACTGTGGGCCAGGCGGGACACAGGAAAACTTGTGACTGCATCTACAGTGGGGGTGAACAAAAGTGTGGAAGTGTGCATGTGTTCACCAGAGACACCACAATGCCGTTCACAGCACACCAACAACAGAGCCTCCCTTCCCACCCACCGTGGCCTCACTGTGGTTCTTAGTTTGCATTTCCCTGAGATTGGTGATGCTGAACATTTTCCCCTCAACTGTCGGCCATTCATATGCTTTCTTTCGAGAAATGTCTGCTCAGGTCCTTTGCCCATTTTTTAGACTGGGTCACCTGTTTTCTGCTGTTGAGTGGAGTTCCTTGTATATGCTGGACATCAACCCTGTTTTCAGATGTGCTGTTGTAGATATCCTCTCTCATTTGTCCAACTGTTTCTTTGCTCTGCAGATCATTTTCTTTGTTGAGTAGAAGTTTCCTAGTTTGATGTGACCCCCTTGTAGTTGGGTATCTTATGATGACTCCTTTGATTACTAGCTACTTATGATTTCTGCTTGAAAAAATAATCAGGCTGGAGAAATGACTCAGTGGGTAAAGCGTGTGACAAGCAAGTGTGAGGACCTGAGTTCAAATCCCCAGAACTCAGTTAAAGCTGTTGCAAATCTCAGGGAGTGTACAGGCTCACCTGGCTTTTGTGGACCATCATGCCTACAGTTAGAAACAGGGAGAGGACACAACAGAGGCAGAAACAGGGATGGTACCCTTTGAGTATGGAATGCTCCCACAGGCTCGAAAGGTTGCTGGGTCTCCAGATGGTGGCACTATTGAGAGGCATTTTGCACATGCTCTCGCTGTCTCTTTCTCTGTCTCTGTCTTCCTCTTTCTCTCTCTTTCTGCTCTCCTCCTCTCTCCTTGACTCTCATGCAGTGAACATCCCAGCTCCACTATAATATTCTGCCATAGGCCATGAAGCAGCGGAGGCCACCAGCAATGGACTGAGATCTCTTTAACTCTTAGCCAAGATATCTTTCTTCCCTAAAGTAGTTTTTCCCAGGTATTCTGTCACATTAATGAAAAACCGATTAGCTCATGTGGTGACCTTGGAATGAGGCCACAGGTCCCCCCCTCATCCCAGCCTTTCGTCTCAGCCTCACTTCCATTTTCTTCCCTCCTGGTTTCCACAGGGCTGAGCTGCCCAGTTCGAGCGATCCATTGGCATGTTCTGTGTTTCCTCTAGGGGTTCCCACACCTTTTTTTTTTTTTTAATTAAGAAAAAACTTTCATTCATTTTACACACCAATCAAAGATCCCCCCACCCCTGCCTTTCTAACTGCAGGAAAGAGTCACAGAGAAAGCCTCTGGCTTTAGTCTTTTCTCAGTCATCCCAGTAGCTGGTGACCTGGATGACACCCTACACTCTGTCTTCACAGAGAAAGGGCCGGGTGGGGCTTAGGCTGTCTGGGAGGAATTGATTTTTCTTCCTTGAGCCCAATGGAGAATCAAAGGAGTTATCATGTGCCACCCCCACCCCCCAAGAGCAAATGGGTCTTTTGTGTTTGTTACAGACTTTTGTTTAAAACTGATAGTCCTGGGAATCCCTCATCCCCGGCAATTTGGGACAGCTGTCCACCTGTATCTACCCTTTGTCCACCTGTGTCTGCTGCTCTGAAGACATGTTTGGAGCTCAGAATACTTCAGGATGGGAGGGAGGCCATCCCTGTGCTGGCATTGCCTGGTAGGGAAGGCATTTTGCTTAGCTGACTCTATCCTGTTCTGTGGGCACCAGCTGGAGACTGTCTCCTTAAGGCTCTCTAACTGCTCCCCTTAAAGTATCACTTCTGGGCTCTTATTCCTATACTCTGCCACATTCTCTTAGGTTTGCAGGAGAAGCTCATGTGGGAGATGCAGGGATCAGCTTCCATCTGTTATGTTCTGTGGGCCCCTGGGGTCTGTTCAGCCACTACCGTGGCCAACAGAGTGTGTGGTTCTCACCTTGAGTCAGCAGTGTTGTGTCCCAGGTGGGAGGGTGAAGCCCACTGTGCCTTGGGTGGCCTGAAGTGAGTTTTGCATGGGAATCAGCATGCGAAGATGGGCCTGAGGTACCTGCCAACAGCACTTCCAGGTCATTGTGCCTAGATACTCTCCTGGTGTGGCTAATCTCTCATGTCTCAGCTGGTGGGTGGTATCTCTTCCTTTTGAAGGCCCTTAGGCCTTGGAGTTGGTCTGTCTCAGCAGAGTTGGGAATGCTCAGATGAAAGGTTGGTGGCCTGCAGCGGCTGCCCTTGCTGCCTTCACTCTGTGCAGCAACCACAAAGACCCTCCTCCAAGGCTTCATTTGGACACTGGATAAGAGGTATCCAGACAAAGGTCTCCCATAGAAGGGGTGGAGATCTGGGAGGGGACAGATGAGGTCTCAGCTCCTGTGAGAATGTTTGTATTGAGTGTCTAGAACTTTGCACTGCCTGTTCAGAGACCAAAGTGCTTAGGGGGATTTGAGCTCCTCCCTGGGGTTAGGAATACAGCATAGGGATTAACATGTTTTTTTTTTTTCCATTTTGGTTATTTTATTGAGACATCATTTACATATTAAAATTAATCATTGAAATGTATTTTATTAGGATGCCTAATAGAGAGAGAGAAAAGCAGAAACAAACTCTAAGCAGTAACTATCAAGTGTAGGCAGGCTGTAGAAAAACTGGATCACCTTCACACTGCTGAGGGAGATGGGTAATGAAGAAGCTGTACAGATGACAGCGTCGTGATCTCTCAAAAATAGTGAACAGAATTGCCAGGTGCACCAGCAGTCACATTCGATGGGCACGCACCACAAACAAAAGCCAGAACAGGTGTCTACAGCCTCGCTCTCAGCAACACAGCTTCTAACACCAAAAGGAGAAACAACCTAAGCGTCCATGAATAATAGGTCAGGGGAGGAGCAACCTCCATGGTCGCCACACAATGGAGTATCACTCAACATTAAAATGCAGGAACTTAGGTCACAAAGTACAGCTTGGAAGAGCTCTGAGAACACGGAGGGCTTGCAGAGACAGAGGTGGAGGCTGGTTTCAGGGGCCGAGGAGTTCATGTTTAATGGGGGCAGAGTTCCAGCTTGGGAAGGAGATTTAAGGAGAGTCAGTCTACAACACGAACGTACTTTCTGTTTTGTTGTTTGAGATAGGGTCACGCTATGAAGCTCGGACCGACCTGGCATAGACATTTTGGCCTTGTTGGCCTCAGACTCAGGGCAGTCCTTCTGCCTCAGTCTCCACATGTTGAGATTATAGGTGTTCATCATCATGCTTGGCATTTGTGAATGGACTTAATGCCACTGAACTATTCACTTAAGAATGGCCAGTATAGTAACTTTAAAACTTATTTTTATTTATGTGTGTGGGTGTTTTGCCCATATGTACGTCTGTGTACCACATGTGTGCAGTACCCACAGAATCCAAGGGTGTTAGATCCTTTGGGACTGGAGTAACAAACTATTTGAGTCATGCTGTGGGTGCTGGGAACCAAATCAAGCCCTCTGGAAGAGCAGCCAGTGCTCCTAACTGCTAAGCTATCTTTCTAGTCCTGGATACAGTTATGTATGTATGTATGTATCTATCTATCTATTTATCTATCTAAATATATATACATATATATTTACATATACATATATCCACAATTATACAATGAAACCAGATAATTGTCCAGTCCTCTAAGTTTTCTGTCCTTCAAGTTACATACTTGGCCAAATCCCCTAGACATTCTTTTCTCTTTCCTGTCCACCCCAAGCAACCTTAGATCAGATTCCTGTCATTGTAGATTAGTTGACATTCTTTTGGAGTTTTACAGGAGTGTAAGTGTGTCCTCTGAGGTCCAGATTCTTTCTCTCAGTCTGATTGTCCTCTGAAGCACTTGTGTTACTAGGTACCGGTGACTTTCTATTATTTAATATCCATCCCTCCAAACCACCTGTCTGTAATTCACACATTGCATCCCTTGCACATATCTGCTCATTGCTTGTTTGCAGGGTGTACAGCCAGGGTGTATACTTACTGCAGGCTGTACCCACTGCTTCCTCCACACTTGCTCAGATCCAGCAGGCCACAGGATGCTGTCCACCAGTCTTTTCTACCGTGTTTGAGTGGTTTCCAGTGTGGTTCACCTAGCTGCTCAGAACACTTAGGTGCACGCTTCATGTGTCAAGCAAATACCTAGGCAGGTGTGAACAGTCTGTGTCCTTTGACAAACTGTTTGGAAGATGGCTGTGCCAGCTGTCCACAGCTACAGTGACCGCACACCCCAAAGTGCTTGTGTGCCTTTTCAGCCCTTGGCAATGTCAGCCTTTTCCATTTCAGCCATCTTGAAGGCTTCATCTTATTTTATGTTTATTTTTTTCTGCTTTTTACATTAAAAAATTTAACTGGCAAATATAAATTGTGTATATTTATTGTGCACAGAATGTAGTTTTGAACTACGTATGTTATGGGATGATTCTTTCTTTTCTGTTGTTTGCCAGGGTCTCTGTGGCTCCCAGCTTCTGAACAGGATCTTGGCACTGCCAGATGGGGCAGGAGTGGAGTGTGGCAGAGCCTGAAGGTTAGAGAAGTGTCTAACACTGTGGGAAGGGGCTTCTGTTGGGGTTGCTGTATACCTCAAACTCAGGCCACTCCCTTATCTGTTCTCTACTTGGCCTGGGGAGGGAGCCAAGGCCCCATGGTACATGTGGGAAAGCCAAACTTGGAACTAGCCATATGATCAGCTCTGGGGCTCCCAGGAAGGAGATGCCACAATTCAATGGGCCTGGGACCCATGGCCAACCAGGAAGTGCCTGGGCATATGATGTGTCATTGTGCTGTTCATGGCTTCCTTTGGCTCATAAGCTTACACCTTCAGTTTCACAACTTACCTGGGAAGTCAGAGTGACAAGGATTCTGAACCTAGAATCCAGACTCTGCATCCTGTTCCGATAGACAGGCTTCTTAAGCTGATGGGGAACAGAGGGTCTGGGTGGTACTTTCCCAGTCTTTTGTGTTTCACAGCTGCTGTGTCGAGGCTTTGGTTGGCATCTGAAGGCTCCGCTGAGGGTGGAGGTGGGTGATGGAGTTAAGCCCATCCCATGCTCAGTCTTCTATGAGGAAGTCGTCACAAAGGGTGGGCTCTTGCTCAGACCCTGGAGGGGCTGGGCAGAGCTTAGATAGCAATGTGCTTTTATAGACTTTTTAATTTTTTTTGATGTTAGTAGACTCTTTTCTGCATGTGTGCATGTACTGGTGTGTGTGTGTGTGTGTGTGTGTGTGTGTGTGTGTGTGTGTGTGTGTTTGTGTAGGCCAGAGGTCAGTATGGGTATCTTCCTCCATTGCTCTCTACCTTGCTCTTTGGAGTCTCTTTGGAGCTCTCTGATTTGGCTATAGTGGTTGACCAGCAAGTCCCCAGGATTCTCCTCCTACTCCCCCCCCCCCCCCCTAGTGCCACAGTGCACAGCTTTTTACATCGGCGTTGAGGATCAAACTCAGGTCTTCATGGAAGTACATTACTGCCTGAACCATCTTCCGAGTCCCCCTCCCAAGCATGTGAAAGTGTGGCCTCTGCTGTCGGGAATTGTTCCATCCAGACCCTCCCCACCTGGTCATCCTGTGGTGGCCCATTTCGCTGCTTCTCTCCTGTAGTTCTGGAATTTGGGCCCAGATGTCTTTATTAACTAATGATTATTTCAGTTTCTCCTAAAAAAAAAAAAAAATTAATCAGAGACATCCCAAGCTGCCAATCTGAGGTTTGATCAGCCACGATAACCAGCTTGCCTACACGGTGCTGGTGGGATTCCAGCCTGGAGCACGGAAACTTGACATTCTCGACAGCCTGGAAATGTAGGATTTCCGTTTGCCTTGTAATGTGGAGCCAGCTCAAGGGACCCCATCTCCCACTTTGTAGCCCCTAGCAGGGGGCTGGCTGGGACCATATGGCTTGGCAGTGGGGTAATGTTTTCCCTGGGGATACCTGATGCCCCCTCTTTCTATCTGCTCCGCCCCTCCCTCCCCAGGGCGCTTCCAGAGCTGGCTCTTGGCTCCCGAGCCTGCAGGTTGCAAGTGGGCGATCTGAGTGCCCGGGCTGGCAGGCCTGCCCCTCCCCCTCGGAGCTCACCGGTTCTGCGCTATCATGCCCTCTATCGCCTTTGTGCGAAACGTAACCCACAAAATGCTTTCGTGGTAACCTTATCCATCGGCAGCCAGCGATAGCATCTCGCGGCCCGTGACGGGCAGGAACTCGAAAGCATGGAGTTAATAACGCAGACTTTCAAAAAATGAGGCTGGCAGAGGGAGACGAGGGCGGGAATAAAAGGGGCCGGTGTGGCTGTAATTGGGACCATGTGAACTTCCTCGGAGGAGGATTAGGAGGAGAGACAGGCCTTGCCCGCGAAGATTAGTTTCAATTAGATGGGCTGGAGGCGAAAGGCCGGGCTCGGTGAAAGATTAAAACAAGAAGGAGAAAGTTTCCGCGGCGAAGGCTCCGGGCCTGCAGCAGGGGCCAGCGAGATCCGCTAATTGAAGGCAAAGCGTGCACCGGGCGGGCTCGGAAGAACGCTCATTAATTGATTCGATGCTGGTCTGCTTCTAGGCCTTCCCCTGCTCACCCCCATTCTTAACTTACTTCCAGATACTCATTTGTGTTTGAAATCAGGGGGGTGGGGCAGGGCCTGCCCTGCCTGAGTCCCTCAGGTGGGGGGGAGGTGAGCAGAGGGCTGTGGTCAGCCAGCCAGACATCAGTCTGGTCACTTGGGGCTCTTGTCCTCAGCCTGGGGCCTCAGCATTACTCAGTCTGAGGTGTTAAGATGTCTGCTGGCTGTACTCTGATCACCCACCACTAGGCCCTTGAGAGGCTTCAGGGGGACCCTCAAAGACTTGGCTGTGTGTTCCTCTTCGCCTGTATCTCTGTCCTTCCTTTTCTTCCTTCCATGTTTCCATTCACCTGTCCACTTCCCTCCATCCACCCAACTGTCCATCTTTCCATCTACTCTCTTCTTTCCGTCCTTCCTTCTTTCTTAGCCTCTGGCCTCTGTTCCTTTAAAAACAACTTTCTCAATAAGCATGTCTCCACTTGAATGTTTTGTGTCCTGTGCTCTGAGTTTCTGTGCATGACTGGTGACCAGTGGCTTTTGAAGCTCCATCTTAGACACCCAGGGCTAGGGACAGAAGGGGAGTGTCCCCTCTCCCTGTTCCCATCTTTTCTTTCCCTCCTTCTCTGAGGCTTGGCTATCTATCTGCCAGGTGGTTTCCTCCATCTCAAACCTGCCTTGAAACAGGGCACTAGAGAGGAGCTGGAACTGGCCAGGGGATGGTGTGGCTCCTGCTGTCCTTGTTTCCCAAAGAGGCAGAAGAGAAACCTGGTCATAGTTCCAAGTCTCAGTCCACAGTCTCTGTCCCATCTCCATTTGGTGAGGTACAGGGCTCAGGGGATGGCTGTGTTCTGCTCCAATGTGCCCTCAGCAGCATCCTGTCCTGGCTAGGTGTGGCCAGCAGCCTGCATTTCACAGTGAGGGCAGCTGCTTCCAGGCCTTCCCCGGACAGCTCCCCTCCAGGGCTTCTGAGCACGTTGTGTGTGCGTGTGTTTTATAAATCCTTCCCATTGTAATGACAGCTAAATTATGGAAAATGCATTTTCACAGCTGGTGAGAAAACCCATTAGCATTAATCAAGGACTGGGCCTCGTTGGGGATTCTCAGGCTGGGCTCTGTTGGTAAAGTTATGGACGTGCTAAATAGTCATTAGCAGTCCTCGTTTGCAACGGACCAATCTTTCATCTCACAGCACTCGGATGCCTCCCTGCCTGGGACTGAGGGTGGAGCTCTGTGCAGGGCCCCTGTGGCTGCTGTGATCTCCACCTTGGTGTAGGTGGGGCCTCTGTCTTTCAGGGACTCTCCTAGACCAGAGGAGACTTTCTGGTCATGGCTATGGCATCAGTTCAGTCACAGTAATGGGAGGTAGCCCCCACTGTCCCTTCACCAGCGGCCTCACTGGCATCAAGCAGGCCTACTCAAAGGGCATGCATTCAGGAACCTCTGAGCTCGTTGCATTCTGGGGTCTATGTTCCCAGCCTCACACGGGTCTCTGAGCTGGACAGCCCGGTGCATCACAGGAGCTCTGTCTTGAGGGTGTGGAACAATGGCCTAGCTGCCAGCTGAACCAAGTCTGAAACTCAGCACTGGTCCTTGGGTCTTGAGTTCTATCTGTGAAACGGCATCAGAGAGGAGCTGGAACTGGCCAGGGGATGGTGTTGCCTCTGCTGTCTTTATTTCCCATGCCTGGGTAGCTTTGTGTGCATGTGCTGTGTGTGTTCATGTGCACACATGTGTGCGTGCCACTGTGAGTGCACTTGAAGGCCTGGAGAGAACATTGGGTGTCCTCCTCTCTCTCTTTGCTTTATTTCCTTGAGACAGGGCCTCTCACTGAACAACTCATTGATTCAGCTCGGCTGACCCATGGGTTTCAGGAATCCACCCATCTCTGCCTTCCACTGGTGGGGTTATGTGCTCATATTACCACTCCTGGCTTTTACATAAGTGCTAGGGATACGAACTTGGTCCTCATGACTTCATACCAAGTATTCTCACTACTGAGCCTCACCTCATCAGCCTCAGGGTAACTTTTAAAACAATGTTTTATTCTGGAACAACTTCAGAGAGCACAAAGAAAGAATAGCAAGTTATTTCCAGTATCCTCTCTGAGATTTCTCTCCAATATCCATAAACACAGGCAACTCACAGAAACACATCAGTTGGGCCCAGGTAGGTGGCTTCTCAGGGCAGCCAGTTGGACCTTCCGATGACTGATGGTCCTTACATTCTCAAGGGATCTTTGCTACAACCAGCGTCAGTGCTGTGGAAGTCGTAGGAAGATATATAGTGTGTCAAATACCCATGAAGCAAAGTAACTACTGGTTCCCTGACACTAGAGTCTCCCCTCTCTTCCTCCCCATCAACACTGGGAAATGTGTCTTTGTCCAGTTCTCTAGGGGCTTGTCTGAGTCTCCCCCACACTTCTTTCTATGGCACTGTATATATGTGTTAGTGCACATATATAAATGAGTTGGTGCACACACACATAAATATATGTCAGTACCTGAGTGCAGTCTGCACACACACCGCACACACCACACACACACACACACACACACACACACACACATACACACACACACACCCCAATCTATGCACAGTGATATGTGCACACAGACTGGAATGTGCGCTTGGACACATAGGGGCAGGGGTCCACCCCTTTTCACCTGGTCCATTCACCAAGAGTGTACAAGGTCATCCTAGCAGCAGAAGCACACCAACATCCTGGCTGTTTTTTAGTTCATCCTCCAGAAAGGAGAAACAGTCATCCCAGAGTTGGAGAAGGGAGCCTGGTGCATCTTGTAGTATCCAGAAAGAACACATAGAATATAAAATGCTGGGCAATGTTAAGGAAAATAAGCCAGTTGGGTAGGACTCCCAGTTGACTAAATTGGGGGCAGGGAGAAAGAAGTTGGGGAAGGGAAGAGACTGCACTTTCTGGTTGAAGAAACAATGTGTAGCTGCTTCTCAAAGAGGTGGACTTACTCCAACTATCCACAAGGAGATACCTGGGGTCTTACATCTTGAACAGATGTTGGTTATGGAACTTGCCTCCTTGGACAAGTGCTACTGGTCCTGGGTCACTATGGGACAATGAGGGAGCCCAGAGGCTGAGTTACCTGCCTGGGGTGATGAAGCAGGTGCCCGGGGTCTGGCAGGTCTCACCCATTTATAACTAGCCACAAGGGCTATCCCTCACTGCTTACAGGACAGTGTTTGCTAAGGAAGACTTCCAACTTAAATGCAAGGGAAGATACCTCTGGGTTCTCAGAGCTGATACTTGTGGGGCTCGGGAAGTGTGTGTGTGTGCAGGGCTGGGATGTGGGCCAAGTCCTGAATGGGGTCTTTGTCTTGGGTCCTGCATATGAGATATAACTTCACTTCATTTCTTCAAGTATAGGGTGGAGAGGCCAATACCTTTCTGCCATCCTGCTGGGTTGCTTAGGCTGGGAGTCAGGAAAGAATGGGGTCAATTGAAGGAACACTAGGTATTTTGTGTAATTATAACCAAATCAATGCAGTTTTGGAAATGGAGGGAAGTTTTTTTCCCATCTCTGTTGGAGGGTCTGTAGTGGTATTGGTCCCACGACACTGTTTCTGCTGCCCTCCCTGGTGGCCTCAACTTGCAATCACTTAGTTGGGTTCAGGGGCCTTGGAGCCTCCACATGACACATGATTGTCTGTTCTCTCCCTCCTGGCCATCAGTTGGAGCTAGAGAAGACACAATCTAACACATGTCAATACTAAAAGCTTAAGGGAGCGTGGAGGCTCCCTTAAGAACCCCGGTGAAGCCTCCACGCCCAAACCAGTTCATCCCTGGAAACCTGCTCTGTGGCCCCCAGGTTGGATAGTGTAAGGCCACCAACCTACCACTGGTGATCTAAGAGCTTCTTGAAGTTTCTTCTTCCAAACATCCCTGAATCTTTTCAGAGTCCTCAAGCAGCCAGTGTGGGGCTCTGCTTACCTTGCCCACTAGAGGGCAGCATAGCCACCCAGTGGTCAGGACTCACCTGGTGGCCAGTCTCTTACATGCCCCTCCATCTAAGACCCCTCTTGTTGGAACTGGTGACTTGCTTGAGAGAGGAGGATTCCAAATGAAAATCCAGCCATGTTGAAGTAGGACCTCATTGAATGCACACTTGGGGATCCAGGAAGGGAAACAGCCTTTGACCTGCTGTTCATGTTTAGGAAGCTGGAGTTAGACAAGGGTGATTCTCTCTCTCTCTCTCTCTCTCTCTCTCTCTCTCTCTCTCTCTCTCTCTTGTGTGTATGTGTGTGTGTAAGAGTGTGTGTGTGTGTGTGTGTGTGTGTGTGTGTGTGTGTGTGTGAGAGAGAGAGAGAGAGAGAGAGAGAGAGAGAGGGAGGGAGGGAGGGAGAGATCCATGAACAGCGTTAGAGGTGTAGGATGGCACAGCCGGCCAGACAGGTGTTTTCTGGGCCAACAAGCATCTATCTGTGACCATTTACTCCCAATAAAGCCACGTTTATTAGTCCTCCAGAGGATAGGTATTAACCCATCTGTGAACTCAGTTGGGTGTCCAAAGGGCAGGGATGTGGCTCCTGTGTTAGGCAGGAGTGAGAGACACGAGAGCCCTCATTAGGCAGCGGCACTCTGGTGGGTGCTAAGATTCACACCTGGAGGTACCAGAGCTGTGGTGCCTGCTGGCACCTGGAAGGGCCAGGCACTCTTGTTGAGCCAGTGGGCCAGAGGCATACTCCATTTGCTAAATTTAGTGTAAACTCAGATGAGATTGATCTAAGTTTTAAAGGTTCTGTTCATTTGGGGCTGAACCTGTGGCTCACCAGGCTTTGAGCTTAAACTCTTAAAAATTAACGTGGTAATGGTCAATTTGTTAGTGAGAGCTGCAATAAGTACCCAGTCTCCCATCTGGCCAGTTTCTCAAAGCCTGTTGATAGTAACTAATTGCCTGTGGAGTGGGTTATTGCCTGGAGAGGTTCCTACCTCCCCACACCTGGTGTGCTATTTGGGCTGAGAACAGATTCATGCTCTGGCCAAGGCCCCACAGAAAGTTTCCCAGGAGACAGGAGAACAAGGCTGCCAGGAGCTTTCCTGCTGATAGAGCCAGAGGCTTGGTGTGTCTAGGGGCCATGGAAGGTCTGCAGGACCTTAGCTCCCTTAGGTGAAGTTTCTGTACTTCCTGGATGAGCTGTGAGGTGAGCCACCCCATAGATGAAAAAACTGTTAGAAAAGTCAGAATTCCTAGTGAGCATCTCCCACAAAAATGACATAAGAGGGCCATGTGGCCAGCCGGCTCTCCAAGCTGCCCCTTGCTTCTTGGGGCCACTTTTAGTCCCAGGGCCAGTACATTCTTTTCTGCCACCCCCTGAAGCCTTCAGCTCTCAGAGGCTTGCTCTATAGCCCAGGCTAGCTTAGAACTATTGACTTTCTTCCCTAAGTCTCCTGAGTGCTTACAGGTGTTTCCCACCACACCTAGTTTCTCCTAAAGATTTGGTAAAGTTTGTGACCTTCATGGAGGGAACATCTGGTGAAGGAGGAGGCAAGGGGTGTTTGAGTCCAGCTTCAGGACAGTTAGGGACAGACAGCTCAATACACTAACTCTAGACAATCAGGTGGGCTGCCCAGGGTCAGCTCTGCCCTCCCCACCTCTGTGGCCCAAGGTTCATGAGAAATGAGTCTTTGACAGCACGAAGGGATTTCAAACTAAAGAGAAGGAACAATAAAGGATCTGAGCTTTGGGGTAGTGGTGTGGCCTTCCACTATCCCACTGGGACCCCAAGCCCAGAGTCCTCTATGCCACTAAGAGCCACCCAGTGATGTTCCAAAGCTATTGCTCTTTGTGGAGGGACGTGTGGGGCAGCTGGGACCCAGCTGAGGGGTGAGGGCTCTTTAGACTTGGGGGGGAAACAGCATCTGTCACAGCAAGAGGCCAGTGACCATGAATAGATGCTAAAGAAAATGCCATTTGTTTAAGGGCATAGATGTCAGGGGAGAGAGAGTGCTCCTCTCTAGGATCACCAGATCCAGGATGTCAAGAGAGCATGTGCCCAGCTCCAGCTATCTGGGCCAGCCTCTGCTGGCCTATGCATGGGGAGCAGCCTCTGGGAAGCTTACTAAGGCTCCACTCAGGTGGGCAAAGCATCCAGGTCTTTCCCTACTCTTCCTTTGCCATCTGGCTTTGAATTCTCTCAAAGGTGGGGGTGCTCTCCTGACCCCCTGAGTCAAAGCAGACTTTCTCCATGAAGGGAAATGTATATCAGCAGCCTCCTGGAGGTTAAGCTGCTTCCTCCTGTCAAACTGTCTCCTTGCTCTCCCCAACTGACCCTGACCCTCCCTCCCCCAGCCCTGCCCAAAAGTCCTTTCCCTATTCAGGGACTTTCAGAGAAATGGCCAGTGGCGATGGTGGGTATGGGGTGAGCTGTTTCAGTGGGAACAGTTCAGTACTTTCAAACACTGACAGTGGGGTCCTCCAGGGCATGGTGGAGGATGCCCAACAGCCTCAGGTCCTCCAAGGCCATTTTCATGTCAGGGGCTGTGGGCTCTGAAAATCCTTCTACAAGAGACCACAGACAATAAAGGCTAGCACTCTCAATTCTCATAGACTTCTCTGGTGGGGACAGCTTCCACTCCTGTCCTTAGACCAACAGATCTTGTTGGGTCCATCATTAGCCTTTGATGACTTTGTCTAAGCCATCTCCCACCCACCATGGGGTGTGGTTTAGTAGAGGGGATAGTGTCTGGCCACACATAGAGGCCCTCAGGTCCAGAGTGGGAGGTTGTATTTTCTCCTCATCCACTGTCCCAAGCATCTGTCAAGGACACTGCTGGGAGCAGCTGGAGGCAGAGCAAGGAAGCCCTGGCATTTCCTCTGGGCTTCTCAGGAAGCCTCACTATGTGAGGGGCTCCCCAGGGCTGAGCTATGGGAAGGCATGTGGTCATCGTGGTCTCCCACAGCCCTACAGTCCTGTCCTTTCTTCAGGTACACCTTTGAAGGTGTTCATGCCTAGGCCAGAAAGTCCCTCACATAAACCCTCCCAGGTGTACACAAGGCTCAGAGCACCTGGGGGCCATGGAGAGGACAGCAGGGAGACCCTGAGCAGGGATTACAGATCTGGTTAAAGGTAGGCATGGATTTATACCAAGGACTCCTATGCCCAGTCCATGGCCTGGTCCCTGTCTTCATGGGCAAAGCCAGGCTGAGCTCTGGAGAGGACAGGAATGGCACAGGGTGATGTCGATGCACTTCTCATTAGAGGCTCATTCTCTGAGCACATCCTGAACTCCCGTTGTCAGCCCAGCTGAGGGCTGTGGCTTCCATCTGGGAAGGATGCTGGTATCAGTCAGATGCATGGGCTCCCCTCTGGGCTCTGGGAAGTAGTCAAGACCATAGAAGATCCCAGTGGGATTTCTTGTGGCTCAGCACAGTGGAATCGGGAGATGCAGGCCCCTAAAGGCTATGGTCTGACTTGGCCTTCAGCCCAGGTATGCCCACCCTGAACTGGGTATAAAGTAGGGGTAAGGAGGCACAACAGCCATCTGAAGATGATCAGGATTAGGAACAGATGGGGACAGTGACAGGAAAGCATGGAGAAGGAGGGGTGCACAGGGCAGGCTGCTGATGCTAGCAGCCTTGAGACCTTGCTCCAGAGAGCTTCCTCCCCACGGCCCTCCCCATGGTTCTTGTTGGAGCTTGGGATAAGCATTCCTGGAAAGACATCAAACACAGAGGCCAATGTCTGCAACTGAGAGCTGGGGATGGTGTAAGTGATCATCAAGGGTGTCTGGCCATCCCACCCCTGTCCTGGACTCAGACTGGCTACCTGGTACCGTGTAGGACCATCCTGGCTCTCTGACAGCCACAAATATTCACAAATATGTACTTGGAGGGACCTGTGTCTTTCTGTAGCAGGTGTTCTAGTTTGGAGGTGAAGAGCTGTCCTCAGCTTCCTCTCAGAGACATGGAGGGGATCAGGTATGTGCCCACACCTGTGGGGCCTGGCATACACCTTGCTCCATCATGGTACCTTGGCATGCTGAGGGACTACAGAGGCTCTGCCAACCCCATCCTGAGGCAGGGGAAGCTGCCAGCTTCTCCAGGGCTCGGTATGACCTTGGGGCCTCCACTGAGTGCAGTGTGCAGGTCCTCTCAATTCAAGGCTGATGCGGCCACACTCAAGACCACGGAGGCCCATGGATTAGCTCTGAAGTCTGGCGCCCCGTGGTGTCCTCACCCCTCCTATGCCGGGAAGAGACGGAGCCCTGTTTATTTAGACTTTTCCTAAAGCTGACAGTTTGAATCAGGCTAATTCACCTGAAGTATACCAACCGTCCTTATATTTATTTTAGGATATTCCACCGGTGTAACCCAATCCCGCCCTCCCCCGCCTTGTTTACATGGCTCAGGAGCATGCATCTGTCTCCCATCCTTTGCAGCCCCCTGCCCCACATTCCAAGGACGAGGGCAGGGAAGTTTGCATTCGGGCTGGGGTGGAGTTGGGGGCCAACAAGCGCTGGACTACACAAATTGCTTTGGTGATGGCAGAGGCCTGTGACCTTCTGTTCTGGAGGTGTGGGGCTGGTGCATTGAGCTGGGTCTCACGGACAGTCAGGGACAGTAACCTGGATGGGGGAAGGAAGGCAGGCAGTCCCAGCAGGGAGACTGAGTCTTCACAAGGCCACACTGTTGTCACTTTTGGTCACTGGGCTGTCTGATACCATAGGAAGGAAAATGCCCACTCAGAGCAACCTGCCCACAACAGTATCAGGGCTGGATGCTTGTCCAGCCCAGGCTGCTCCAGAATGATGTCCCGGGGATAGAGATGGGAGCTGAAGGACGTGGTAACCCTAAGAGTCAGAGGGAGACCCAGAGCCCAGCCAGGGAAGCCCAGACCTGTGTTTTGGTGGCTGAATCAGGAAGATACTCCACGGAGGCCGAGACCATGCCTCAAGGGACTTCTTGCTGTGTTATTATCAGCAGAAAATAAACAACTTCCAGGTCAGGAACATTATTTTTTTAACCTTGGTTCAGGCACGGCTTGGGTACCAGTTGTCATTTAAAAGGGCATCATAGACCATGCATGCTATGTAGGCACCAGTTTATAGCTCAAAACTACACCTACTTCTGAGGGCTGCTTGTGCTGGGCTGACTGGACACCAAGAGGCAGCTGCTGCTCACCTTCGGCCTGTGAAACAACCTCAGCCAAGAACGAATAAAGAATAGGCAAATGTTTCTCAGAGGAAAATTGAAGGGGAAAAATCATAGCCAAAAAAAAAAAAAAAAAAAAAATGGTGATGTGCTTGGGCCCTGGTCCCGGCAGAAGTGGCCCACGGGCAATCTGGAAGGGCTTCATGGAGGAGGTCACATTTGCCTCTGAGGCTGGACTGCTTGGGACCAGCAAGGTCCCCAGAAGAGGGAGTCTAAGTAGGCTGGCCTTGAGGGTGTGGCAGAGTGTGGGGAGTGGGAGAAAGTAGAGGGCGGTCAAGTCAATGGATATGGCAGTTCCAGAACCTTCTCTCCAGGGCAAGCCCAGTCCAGACTTGATATAAAGATGCCCAGAGGCCCATGGTCCTTGGGTGGTGAGATGGTGGGTGACTTAAATTGAAACACTCTTGGGATGTTTTCTTTTACTCTGCTGCTAAAAACAGGAACCCCAGATGGCATAGCCATTCAGTAGCCAAGGTCCTTGCTAAGAGGGAGTGCCCAGCTTCAGCCTGTCGCCAGCTTCCCGTGGCTTCTTTGCAGCTGCTCACAGTCCTGGGAGTTGGTGGGGATGTCTGGGAGAAGGGACTTCAGGGGATCTTAGATAACCATGGTAGGGTTGGTGGCCTTCAACCATCCTACCCTGTGGCTACAGAGCAAGTTTGCAGGTTTGAGTATGGAGGTTTCATCTGGGCTCTGCCTTTCATGGAAGGAAGGGCACACTCCCCGAAAGGGGTCATCAAGAGGAGAGGGGAGGTCTGTGTTGGCCAGACAGAGCAAGGCAGATCCAGGGGCAGTGGGAGGGGCGGGCAGGCCCTTGATGGACTCTGGCCAGCCCGTCTGTGGCACTTGCTCTTCCATGTGTGTGCATGGTCCCCTGGGCAGGGCCCATGCTGTACTGTGCCATACATCTCTGTCAAAACCCCTATGAATAAATTAACCTTTCTAAAGATTAGCACACTCTAATACCTCGGGGTTTTTAAACAGAACAAATGCTAAAAATATTTTGACAGAGCTCACAGAGTTTGCAGGCTGGCTCGTCGACAGAGGCAGGGTCGAGGGCCCCTTAAAGGGCCAGACCTACTGGCTGCACTTGTGAGCATGGTTGCCACTTATGGAAGTTACCTCCTCATCACTGGACACTGCAAGGAGACATAGCCCTTTCAGAGGAGTGGTGTCTGCCCTGTGGAGTGGAAGCCTGGAAGGGAACAGGACCGCGGCCATAGTGGAGTCTCCATGCTGGTCTCCACTTCTGTCTGTGGATGTGCTCTGCCAGGCCACTGTGGGCCTTGTTGATTCAGGGTTAAGTGAGACTTCAGCTGCAGGTATTCATCCGCTGTCAGCTGCAGGGAGACAACTCAGAGCACATCCAGGCTCAGGGACTAGGCTTCTCTCCAGAAGCCAAAGAGAAGCCCGTGTCTTAGGAAGGGACTTAACCTGCACAAGGGATCAGAGCAGGGAAACATGGGGATTCCCTGAAGCTGGGATAAGGGCATCTGCGACCCCATCTGCTGATCATGGTATCTCCAGGCAGTGGGAGAGAGGCCTCAAGGACCGCTCCGTAGAGCATCTGTGTGCAGAAGAGAAGCTGGCTTCCCACCCTGAGCCACTGAGGTCTGTGGAGGAGGTGACAACGTGGTATGACCAGGAGAGGGCATCACAGAACACAGGTGGTACAGCTGGTGGGGGCCGCAAGTGGTCCAAGTGCGGCTGAGCTGGCGCTTTAGGGGTTTAGAGGGGCAGCTGGGTCCTTCCTTATGACAGACATGCTGCTCTGTGAAGCTCCTCTTAGCTTATGCTGGCCTCAGAGTCAGAGTCAGGCTGATGTAGCCAGCTACTCAGGTTGGAGGGAAGGCTAGGTCTTCCTATGGAAGGCTATGTGGACCCTGGAACCTGGCTCCTGTCTCTGGCCCCAGACCCATCTACTTTCCTGGGAGATGGGGTGACAGTGTGTAGGGGTCCTGTGTTCCTGGAGTCCCCACGGGCTTGGAATAGGTATCTCTACTGTTCTGTGGGGCTAAGGAAGAACCTGCCATTTGGCTTGGGGACCAAAAATTCTCTTTTCTCTGTAGGGGAAGACCTCCTTCTAGCCTACCTTAGACTTTGTCCCAGACCATCATAGGTAGCAGAACTTTGGAAGCCCAGTGGCTCTATTGCTGTCTGCAATGGAACCCAGAGAGCCAGACAAAATAGAACCTAGCACTTGCCCTTGGGAGCCCTGGATACAAACGGCATCTAGGAAATGGATGTTGTGTAAGAGACTAAAGCTTAGGCCAGGGCCACCCTGCCATGGCCCTGTCACCACTGTCAGGGCTTAGCTCAGATGCAGGCTCCTAACCCTGGCCTGGCCTTCCTTCCATGGATTGGAGAGAGAAAGGAATGAAGGGTTTAGAACACATTTTGATCTTGGGCACTGGCTGGACATAGGTCCAGCTGTTCGGCTGTGTGCAGCTTTAGAGGTAGCCTAGCAACTCAAGGCTGTGTCCCACCTGGGGAAAACTCAGGCTGAAGCCCAGACCAGAAACATCTGGAGCATAGCTCCTCTGTTACACCTCAGCTTCCTGGTCTATATATCGATTCTAGAACTTTCTACCTGTTGAACACTCTGAGGCACCAAGGACTGCTAGAATAGTCTTTGGAAATGCTTATAGGCTTTGGGGTGGCATCCGCAAAGGGCTTGTGGTGAGCTTATGTCAAGTTGGGGGACCGTGGCAAGGCTGAGATGGGCAGGCATTTAGGGATGCTGAAATTGAGCCATTCAGGCATCCCTGGACCCTACCACTCTTCTTTCCATCAGGGACCAGGATCTGTTCTCTCCTAGCTGCCTGATCATAGCTTCTCTCAATGGCATAGGTCTGTCTTGGCCTCTTACTCAGTGGGTGGAGCCTGGGAAGTGGGATAGGAAGATGGTGATGATGATGGTGGTGGTGATGATGATGATGGTGGTGGTGGTGATGATGATGATGATGGTGATGGTGGTGGTGGTGGTGATGATGGTGGTGGTGATGATGATGGTGGTGGTGATGATGGTGGTGGTGATGACGATGATGGTGATGGTGGTGGTGGTGATGATGATGGTGGTGATGATGATGGTGGTGGTGATGATGGTAATGATGGTGGTGGTGGTGGTGGTATGAGGGAGGCAGTGATGGTGATGGTAACAGTGATGATATGATGATAGAGATAATGGTGAAATGACAACTTTCCTTGGAGTGCTTGCCATGTTCAGGAAGTGTTCTATGCTCTGTCCCTGTCTCTCTATGAATTCCCATCCCAGCCTTTTGGGCTGGCAATGTCACTACTCCTTTGCTTCAGACTCATACCCAGAAGTCTGGGAAAGACATGTTTCTACACTTCCAGCTCATGTAAAGTTGCATGAGTGGTACCTCTGAAAGGTTGGGCAGGGGTAGCCAGAGGACAGAAGGACAGGGAAGCCTGGCAAAACACACAAAATTGAAGCAAAGATGCTCTAACTGATGTTTGCTTAGGTCACATGGAGTCAGAACTCTACAAGCCAAGAGGTCTGGGCTGTGTTGGGGGGAGTCCCCTCCCAGTATCGCTGCTCTTCTCAGAGCTCTGTGTGGAATGCATGTAGCTAGAGTTTTCCTGCCTGGCCCACAGTCAGGACAAATCTTTGTCACCCGCCAGTCCCACAGCCACTCAGACCCAACCAAGTAAACACAGAGACTTATATTGCTTACAAACTGTATGGCCGTGGCAGGCTTCTTGCTAACTGTTCTTTTATCTTAAATTAACCCATCTTTATAAATCTATACCTTGCCACGTGGCTGGTGGCTTACTGGTGTCTTTACATGCTGCTTGTCCTGGCAGTGGCTGCAGTGTCTCTCTGCCTCAGCCTTCCACTTCCCAGAATTCTCTTCTCTCTTTGTCCCACCTACTTCCTGCCTGGCCACTGGCCAATCAGTGTTTTATTTATTGACCAATCAGAGCAATTTGACATACAGACCATCCCACAGCAAATGCAGATTAATTAGTCAGCAAATGCAAATGTCAGGGTGTCATGCGGAGATGCCAGCCCTCATCCTGGACCAAAGCAAGACCACTAATGATATTATTTTAAATCATGTACCAAACACTTCATGTGGAATATGAATTACACTTACCCTGGGACTAGCAAAGGTCGGGAGGGACAGCAGTGAGGCTTGGGTACAATATCAGCTTCTGGTGCTATCCCAGAGCGTCTTGGTGGAGGGAGTGGCTACACTGAGCTGGGGTTAAACTGGGGTGCACATTTTGGATGAGGTTACATTGAGAAGAGGACAGACCCCCTCTCTTTTCCTGGGGATAAAACTTAAGGATGGAAAGGGCGATGGGGTGGGCAGCACCACGGGTCTGAGCTTATAGGATTGAGTCCCTGCAGTTGGTGAGGTGGTGTGGGTTTAGCAGACCTGAGGTTCCCAGGCTCTCTGCTCCTCTTACACTGTGGCTCCCACTCTCGGTTGGCATGGTGATCAGGTAGCTGGAGGTGTCGGAAGGCAGGGTTCCCTAAAGGCACAACATGAACAAGAAGGACAGAGCAGGGTCCTGACATTTCAAAGACACGGGCCTAGGGAGACCTCTGGAGACCCCCATCCCCATTGCTTACATTTGAGGGGGATTGGGAAGGGCCCCAGGGCTGACAGGAGTGTTCCTGTGGGGTCTCTTCTTGAACTCTGGAGGCAGGACAGCCCTTCTCTGGCCAGCTGGCTCCTGTCTGTTCTCAGTGTCTCTGACACTGGTGTAGACACTGGGCCCCTGTGGGTGTCTGTCCTCTGGGGTGGGGCCCACTTTAGGAGAAGCAGCCGGGCAGGCCTTGTGGGGGTGTTGTCAGATGCCATTGCTGTCCCCGGGGTCTGCCCTCACCAACACAGTCATGCGGCAGCTTTTACAAACGGTAATTCAACAATCTTTGGAGCAAACCCCGGGGTTCACTCACACGGCTTCTATTTATAGATGCTGCTCCTCTCTGGGGTCAGTCAGCCATCCGTGCACTTTCAAGGGTTTATAACTCTGTTATTAAATTTAGAGCTGGCTTCGGCTTTAATTCAGAGTGAAAACTGCATACCGTGGGGGAATCCCGGGAATGCACTTTGGGGAGATTGCCAACAAGCCAGTTTCTAGGACTCCTGCCCCCAGAGATGGGCAGTGGGCCCAGGAGACTCCACGATATATGGAGACCATGCCCAAAGGTGTGGCAGCAAGGTTTCTCACACCAGGTGTCTGTCACGCTCAGTACCCAGGGATCACAAACTGGAACCTGGTGGTTGGACTTTCAAGAATACTGGTTGGCCAGATGCTGCCAGTGTCCTCTAGGTTAAATGGAGCCATCTACTAGCTCCTGAAATTTTTGGTAACTGGATGGGGAACCTTCTTATAGCCCAGAGGGATGAGGGCAATTTGAGAATCCAGATGGACCTGTTCATGGAATAACTTCACATATTGCTCTTGTGTCCTTGATGTTGGTGTGGAACCCTGGGTCAGGATGTCGTGTGGGAGGGCTCACACTAAGCCCTTGTCCTTCCAAAGCCTCCCATGCTCTCCAGGTGTTAAGCATACCCTGTGCTCAGGATGGCTTCTGATCCACGCCCAGTGCAACTGACTCACGTCCCTGGGAGGAAAGCTGTGCAGACGCTATCCAAGTCTTGTAATCTTAGAGGCTGGTAGGAGGCGGAAGGTAGCCAGAGAGGGCTTGGCAGGGTAGCCAGGACCCTACCCCTGCAGTCTCTAGGCACTGTTGATGGGACATCCCCAGGCCCACGGAAACCTGCCTGTGTCCATAATGCAACAGGTAGTCTGGAACTGGGGGAGTAGGGAGGCTAGCCTAGGTGGTGTGGGTGCTGCCCAGCCACTGGCCAGCAGGTGGTGTTCCTTGCCTGCTTTCCCTTCCTGTACACTATATACTATGCCTTTCTCCTCCACCAAGCTGGGCCCATCTGGAAATGTTTGATTTGATAGAGTGTCGCTTTACATTGCAGAAATGAGCGTAAGCGGTTTTTTAACCCACCAAGTGAGAAATGTGATCTGGGTTTTACTGTCAACCCTTTAAATAAAAAACAGATCACTTATTAAACCATTATCTATTGTGGGTGAGGGCACTGAGAGTGGACCCAGACTGGACATCTATGGAAAGAGATGGTTCCGTCTTGTTTGAGTGAGGGAGACCTGGGCTACTGGACATCATTCCCAGGAGACCAGGCAGGGGCTGGCACCAACCACCAACCCCCTCTACCTTTATTTCAAGGTTACTGGTCTGTAGATGCTGTCCCTTCCCATCAGGTTGGCTGGAGGAGCTATAGTGATTGGCCAAGTCTGAATTACGGGTCTCCAAGGCGGAGAACTCCAAAACCATGGACCTGCTTGGGGTTCCCTGGGGGCTTCATTCCTTTGACCCCTTCTTGGGCATGCTGGGACCCCAAGTGCTGTGACTCTGGGTGGAAGCTGTATGGGGGCCAGGGAAGGGCAGCATCTAGCTTTCTAATTGTGCTGATGGGCATGTGCGTGGTCAGTGCCAGCACAGCCTTCAGGGTCCTTCCTGGGGCAAGTCAAATTTCTAAGCCAGCTCATTCATGCAGAGAGTACAGGTCCAACGGGCATGAGAGGTGAGGAAATGGAAGATGGATGGCTTCCCACTTCCTGGGCATGGCCCATGCTGAGCTGCCCTGCCCGATGAATGGGGTATCTGTTTTGATCCTGTGTGTTCCCTGGGTTCTGGTGTTACGGCCCTGTTTTGCTGTGTTGGGGAAATGCTTCCCTATCCTGCTTTGAGGAAATGCCCCTGGAAAGCTGGCCCAAGGTCTTCTGATCCCAACACACAGAGACATACTGTGTTGAGCAAGTGCTGAAGGTACACAGCACCCCTTGCCCCATCATCCAAGGGTGTGACCCTGGAGGTAGCTTCAGCTGGAGCACAGTGGTCATGAGTGGTCAGAGAGGGTGAAGTTCTTGAGGGTGGGAGTCAGTGGACTCTCACAGTGGCTGCCTCTGCTGTGAGCCCAGGTGTTATTATTTCCCTCGGTCTTGCTGTTCAGTAAAGCTCTGTGTGGCATAGAGCCCTGATCTGGGGTCTCAGAGATGGTCACCTAAAGTCTCCTCAAGAGTGGAGACACTTCCTAATCATCAGCTTAGCTGTGTCACCCAGCACCTGGCCCAGGATCCTTGGGGTTGGGGTTTCTAGAGTAGTCAACATGGAGTCTTGGGAGGTTAGTGAAGGCTATGCAAGGAAAAGATGCAGTCTGAGGGCTGTGGAAGCCCTTGGGAGCTGGTGTGGACAGTAGGAGGGGAGGTCCTAGAGAACCTGTCTTGGACCAGCATCCACCAGGTCAGTGCCAGGAATGAGGGATTTCTTGAGTTCCTACTCTGCGTCCCAGGATACTGAAGACTAACCTAAACCAGTAACGCTTGCTGTGGCCCGCCAGCTCTTTGCAGCCCTGATGCTGGTGTCGTGGGTTTTTGTATCAGGCTCCAACAGCTGGCTGAGAGTTGCATCCCTGCTCTGCAGATGAGAAAAGGGAGGTTTAAAGAGACTCCAAGACTGCCCCAGGGTCACATAGCCATAAATGACAGATATAAGCTGGGATTCCTAGAGTGGGGGCAGGGCAGGAGTCCAGTGGTTGGATATCTGGTCAGCCTCTCTCCCCCAACTCCCCTAGATCTCTTCACAGACATGCTGTGGAATGGGAGGAGAGGTTCTTAAGTTCCCTCTTGAGCAGGAAGTAGCAGCTTCAAGTCCCCAAGTCTGGCAGTCCCTGGGCCTTTGGGTCAGTGTGAGTACAAGGTCTCACCCTCCCTACAGCTTGGTCCCCAATATCTCCTGCTTCTATTGGCTGTACCTTCATTACTGTGCCCTGCTGCCCACAGTTGATTGGCTGGGGACAGATTTCTGCTGTCATAGCCAATAGAAATATTCTTCTGTTTGAGTTACCATGTAACTACAGTGACCAAACTGAGACTGGAGTGCATCAGGAATTTATGGTCCCTAGTGGAGATAGCCAGTCCAGGGGCCAGGTCCTGCAGGTATGCTCCTGCCATTGAATGAAGGCTCACAGTCAAGACAGGGACTTTCACAAGTGGTGGGTATGTTGTGAGTTAGCCTGTCCTAGTGGCTACATCAAACTAGACTGACTAGGGAGGGCATGGCATCTCCACTTGGCAGCCTAGATCCAGGTGGGGAGGGGTCCTGAATCAAGGGAACTGCTCAGCCTCTGATGGCTGAGGCCTGAGCAAAGGTAGTGCCTTAGTCTTAAACATGCACATCCAGATCATTCACCCTCCTCCATCCTCTGACCCAAAGTGCTCTCAGTCATGGCCATCCTCATATATCCTTACTTGCCATCCATCTGTGGGGCTCTGTTTGGGAGTCCAGCTCTTGTGCTCTCCTTCCTGGCTGCCTCCCAGACCCTGTTCTTATTAAACCACCCTCTAAAACCCTGCCTTAGTGCTACTGACCAGTTGGTCTTAACTGCTGTATTCTGGAGCTCTGGGGCCTT
Organism: Peromyscus leucopus; assembly: GCF_004664715.2. NCBI lineage: Eukaryota > Metazoa > Chordata > Mammalia > Rodentia > Cricetidae > Peromyscus > Peromyscus leucopus. The sequence goes on along the minus strand of NC_051064.1, from coordinate 152,921,123 downwards.
CTGGGTCTTTGGTGGGCATAAGCACTATGCTCCTGGGAGGTTCCTATGAGCCACCTTAAGCTGAGAGTCAGCAAGAGTGCTTTGACCTTGTAGTCAGTCAGAGTCATCCTAAGCCAAGGGAAGAACACTGAACCCATCATAGCTCCACCAGCATAAAGTGGGGCATGTGCAGCAGAACAGCATGCTTTGCTATTATTATTATTATTATTATTATTATTATTATTATTATTATTATTATTAGCCCCACCTGCAGGGCTTCAACAGGTTCTCGACCACCCTAAGGAGGGAATGTAGGGACAGGAGATACAAAGGAAAGACACCAAGTCTGGATTCTGATCAAGGTGCACTTTATTTCTCTTCCACAAAGATTTATATAGCTCCACAGGGTGGGGGGAGCAAGAAGCTGTCATCTGCATAAGGTGGGGCAAGCTAACAGGATGTTTGTATAGGATGTTTACAGGGTGAGAGGGTCAAGGGCTCTGACTCAATGTCCTGTTGCTAGGCAACCTGACTGTAAGATGATCTAGTTCCCCGTCTTATTGGGGATCTGTATTTTTCCACTAACTAGAGATTCTGTCCTTGTCCCTGACAATTATTATTATTATTATTATTATTATTATTATTATTATTATTATTATTATTCCTCTGTACTCTGTGCAGGGACAGACATTGGCCCAGGGGTGTGTTGGTTGCTGCAGCCTTGCCATGTCCTCAGATCAGGAATCCCTGTGGGTTGCACTGATTTACTTAGGGGCCTATAAGCAATTCCACCTCTGCTTCCAGATTCTCTGGGATCCCCCACACCCTTGCCTGTGACCAGTAAGGCTGAGAGGGTCCCTGCATTCCTTGACCTCACTTGGGTTTCCATTTGGTAGGCTAATCCTGCGATTCCTGGTACAATGTCTTAGTTACTTTTCTATTGCAGTTATAAATCACCACAACTAAGTGTTCAAAACCCACCCTCAGTGGCACACTTTCTCCAGCAAGCCCACACCTTCTAAATAACCTCAAACAGAGCCACTAACTGGGGACCATTTCAATGCTGTAGATTGTGGTGGATGTCTCACTGAAATCACCACACATGGTAACCCTTGCTTCTTTGGGCAGAGCCTCTTCCACGCTGATCCTGTGTCCTCATACAAAGGGAAATGGGGGCCCAGGGAGTGGATATTATAGGCACAGATGTTCCAAGGTCAGACTCTAGTGTAGGGGCTTTCTGACCTTCCCCAGGGACTGTCATGTCTGCAGGACGAGAGTCAAAGGAGATGGTGGAGCCACACAGGCTGCACTGAGGCAAATGAGCAGGGTCTCATGACAGTCCTCAGAGTGGAGGCCTCCAGCTGTGTCTCCATAACCCAGCCTGCCACGGCTTGTGTGGAGGGTACCTCCTCTGTGCTCAGGTCTAGGAAGAGGCCTGGGATGAACACCACAGGATAGCCCCAGGCAGTAGGCTCTGAGGTCCCTGTGTAGAGTAGTTGATGGTGGAAGCAGGGGAGGGGTGTAGGGAAGAGGAAATAGCTTCCACAAGGGCAACAGGATGACTATGGTCTCAACCTTTTTTAGATCAAAGCTGAGACAGAGAAGGATTGGAGGATGGGATGTAAGGGGCCAGGGCACTGGACTATGCATGTGGTTTCTGCTCTGAAGGCTAGGTGGCCACAGGGGAACTCATCTGCTCTGCCCTTCTGCAATGAAATACTAGACTGCCAGCACAAAGAAGTTATGGACCTGGAGATCTGGGGTTAGTTTCAATGTTTGTTGGGTGCATAGGGCAGTTCTTTCTAGGACAAGTTACCCTCCCTCTACCTGCCCAGTTTCTGGAACTAGACCAAGTGCATGCTTTGGCAAGCTTCAACTTGGTAGGCAACACACTTCTGTAATCTTGCACACCAGTCTTCAGAACTACTCATCTGTTCTAGCTTCCAGCACTGTCCCAGTTCTGACTTGTATTTGGGAAAGATGATTCCAATTAGACCAATAATAACAGAGACACTCCACTCAGTACTGCAGAGCCTGGAGGGATATTTATTCGGAGGGGGGTGGGTTCTGTCTAGAATGGAGCACAGGAGTCTATACAAGGCCTGATAGAAGGACCAATGGCCCATCCTGCTTGCACAGGCTTATAAGCAAGGGTAAGGATTAGGATCTGGGGCCAGGCAGACTAGGACCTGATCCTTCATGGTTCTTACCAGTGGCCTTCAAGTGCTACTCACCGGCTCACAGAAAAGCAGATATAGGGCCTCTGAGAGTTTGCAATGTCTCCAGCATGGCTGGATACGCAGCAGGGTAATGTTGAGACGCCAAGGAGTTCTCTATTTAGTCTTACTGCCTGAGATGCTCTGACCACAGACATGGAGTACAGTACTATTTTTCTAGCCTAGCTACTATCACCTCTTCAAACCCAGTCAACATGAAACACGAGGTGTCCTAATTATGTTCTCAGGACGTTGGGGGCCAAGGGAACCTGGTGTCTACATATGAGACCCCTGAGCCAAGCTACCTCTCTAAGAGGTGGGCTAAGCTCCCATGGGACCTTTAGCAGATGGTCCCCAACAACATGGGGTTCTATGTAGGGCCCGCTGACTCCCCCCCTACTGGCCAGTCTCCTACATGGTCTGGTGCTCCTTATCACCAGGGCCATGTGGGAACCTTCCTGAACGAATATCTGTACTCTCCTCAGGTCAGCTGCTATGTGGAGGATAGGTCTGACCAGGAGCCCTGGGATTCATTAACCTCAAGTTGTCCTCAGGCTTGGAAAACACTGCAAAGTTAACCCGCGCCTGTGGTGTGATTGTATCAGGCACCCATAGGCCCAAACTGCTTCCTTCTTCTGTCTTTTAGAATCACAGCTGTGTGGACATAAAGGCATCTGGGCTGTTGTTCATCTAGGCCAGCCCCATCTGGATGGATTCTGCTTCTCTGTCCCACCCAGAAGACAGAGGCAGGAGCATGGGGTCTTTGCTTAGGGCACAGCGCACTCCCCTGTTTTGTGTGGTGCATGCCTTGCTGAAGGACAGAACTGGCACGGGGAGGGTTTTTCAGACTACTTGTGCTGCAAATGCAAAATTCGGAACCAGGACCGACCTGCTGTGGGTCTGCAGGGCCACCCTGAGCCCTAGACTCTAGCGCCTGTCAACCCGGAGGAGGAACATTCAGACGAGGATGGGCGGGTCACTGCCCACAGCCAGCCCCACATCTGCTGTGGGCACCTTGATTTACTGTCCCTGCTTCCTGACTGGCCTTCCCGCACACCCGAGCCCCTCCTGCCCCCACGCTGCCCCGTGCGGCTGAGCTTGGGAAAATCTATTACCGCCAAGCCATTAATCTGGGGCTGCCGCCTCAGGCACTTTCTGGCCCCTCTATTTAATGGGTTCTGCTTCCTGAGCTCCGGAGCCGTGCTGCTTGCCTCTCTTGATCAGCTTTGTTTAATTATCAAAATATTTGATGCAGAAAATTGACATTAGTTCTGAAGGTTCTGCCCTCCTCCCCCCACCAGGCTCCCGGTGACATCGAGTGGCTCAGCCAAGGCACCGATGGCCTTAAAATAGCAAATGGCCACTAGCCTGTGCTCAGCTAGGTGAATGCATGAGGCTGTGGTGGGGGCATGCCCCGTTTTTCAAATGTTCCTCACCTGGCTATCAGGGGCAGCTTCTGGGAATTACTGGAGTTGGGTATAACTCTGCTGAGCCGTCATGGGGACTCACATGCCCTTTGTCCTGTCTGAGTTAGATGAGAACCTGCTCTGCACACCTGGCTCTGGCCTTGCTCAACTTGGGTCCTGCTAGGGAACAGCTCAGAGGTCTGAGGGTACACTGCTTTTTGGGTATCCTATAAACCTTGTCCTCTGTAGAACCATTGAGGGACTCGGCATCTAGGCCTAGACAGCAGAGCCGCCTGCTTGAGAGGCAGGAGGGATCTTCCAGGATAGCTGTGTGTTCAGAACCTGTGACAGTAGAGCTCGACCCTGGGCCTGGCTGGGGCTGTAGGTCCATAGGTCCGGGCTGGGCTTCGCTGAGGCTTGGCTTCCTCTTTCTGTGTGCTGATCCCTGAGGCTTCTGATCAGGCTATGTCTGGACAATGCCAGAGTCATCCTCTGAACACATTGTCACTTATGTTCCTGGTTATGATGGGAGTGTGTATTGACCTTGAGGGCTCTGTGTGTGGAGGGGAACATGGGTGCACATGTGAGTTCCATTTGCTCAGGCATGTATGTGGCATGTTTGTCTGTAATCTCAAGCATGAATATACATGTGTGACTTGTGTATGTCCTCTTGTGTGTGACTGCCTGTTCCGTGAACACACGCACAGGCTTTTGGTGCTGATGTGAACTTTCAGTCCTGTAATTTGAGTCCCTATTCTGTGTCATTCTGTGTAAGCTAGTGTTAGCTTCCAGAGGTCAGTGGCCATTGGGCTTGGCTTCTTGGTCCAAATGTCCAAGCTTAGAGCCAGACTCAGTGTTGTGGCATCTGGAGTCACCACAGGCTTCTGATGGGGGTGGCGCCAGTCATGCCCTGGAGGAATATTGCTACTGTGTCACTGCGTCCGCAGACCCAGAATTCATTTATTGGCTGGTAGTCCCTTAGTCCTGGCTACACAGGCCAGCATTTGTCCTGGAATCAGCTTATTTTCAGATGTCAGATAATTTTCAAAACAGAAACTAGTTTCAAGGTTGAGAAGGTACCATTATGGAAAACAAATGGCGGTCAAGCCGAGACTCCTGCTTTTCACTTGCAATCGATGTCCCTGGGGGAGGGAGAGGACAAAGGGGAGGTGTCACAGGCTTGGGGACTGATCTCAGAAATGGTGCATTTCCAGGAAGTGAAGAGGAGAAACAGAGGAGAAACACTGGGATGTGGTGTGTGGCATGGGACTCCCTGAGCCACTCAGGCTTTGAGACGCCAACGGGTGCTGTGGAGTCAGTGTGGAGCCTCTTTGCCTGCCTCCTTCCTGTCCCACTCATCATGTCTGTCACTGATCAGAGGGACAGTGCTACCTTTGCACTCTGTCCACTCTACCTGGGGTGCAAGATGCCACCCTCTGCTCCCTGTTGCCAAGGACCTGTACAGCTTTTCCAGTCTGCCCCCCTCTTTTTTTTCCCTCTTGTACACTCTGGGGGCTGGAGAGATGGCTCGGTGGTTAAGATCCCATTCTGCTCTTGCAGTGGACTGGAGTTCAGTTCCTAGAACCCATGTCAGGCAGCTCACTCTAACTTCAGGTGATATGACTCCCTCTTTTGGCCTTTGCAGGTACCTGCACTCATATGCACATACCCCCTCCCCCTGCCACGCCCCTGAAAAAAAATTTTAAAGTAGGGGCTGGAAAGATAGCTCAGGGTTTATTTCTTATTGCCCTTGCAGAGAACAGGGGTTCGGTTTCCAGGAACCATCAATAAATCCAGCCTCAGAGAATCTGACATCCTCTTCTGGGCTCAAAGGTTATTGCATGCATGTGTTGCATAGACATACACGTAGGCAAAAAGCTCACACATATAAAATAAAAATAAGTAAATATTCTTTAAAAAGGAAGCCAATACTCTGTGTACATATACCACTGTCATGATGTCACTGACATCGCCCCTATCCAAATGACACTGGCTGGATCATCTTTGCATGGGGCCCATTCTGAGGGTCCAGGGAGCAGAGAAGGCAGATGTGTGCTTTCCTGCACTTGTGTGGTGTGGTGGTGGGACTGACCACGTGGCTGCAGTTTGAGAAGCTTCTAGAAGACTCTGATGTCAGTAGAAACCTACAAGGGGAGACAGGGTCCTGGAAGCCTGGGGTACCACTCTGGACACTTGCTTGCTGGTTCCTTGAGGCTGTGGCATGGATGCAAATAAGGCAGTAGATATTCCTTTTCCCAGCACTTCAGCCTGGAGCCTCTGTGCTGGTAGACCACAGTTCCAAGGGAGAGACCTATTTGTTTCAAGTTCTGATGGCTCTGTACATCTCATGGCTCCTGGCTACATAGTTCTAGTCTGGCTTCACTGTCTCATAGCCTCTGCACTCTACCTTTAGACAGGATGCCAACCATCAGATTAGGGCCACCCCAAATCCAGGAGGATTTCATCTTGGAGATCCTTAGCTAAGAGCTGGGTGGAATAGAGGGCACCAGCTATTTGAGAGGCTAAAACTCCCTACACAAGACCTATATTGGAAGCTCAAGACCAAATCTGGCCTTGGCAACAAAGTGAGGCATTTTCTCAAAACAAAACAAGAAAAGAAAAGAAAAAAGTAGGGGAGTGGAGGAGAATAAAATGAAAAAGGAAACTAGGAGATTGTTAATTAATTATATATGGGAGACTTATTCCAAAATATGGTCATTTTTTTGGGACTTAGGTGGACATGTATTTTGTGAATCTCTATTGTCTGTCACTTCAGCTTCTTCTCTAAACTACTGAGAAATCTAGGAATGCAAAGCCATCTGGGAAGAGGCTTCTGGGGCTTAGGGGACTGGGGAGGTGTTCTCCAGCTCTGGGCCTGGACCATCCATGAATGTGAGCTATCCACTTAGCCTGGACAGGACATGGGTTAGATAACTACTGCACACCCAATACTGTAACCTGGCAGGAGGCAAATGAGCAAACTAATAAGTAACCATGGAAAAGATCTGCCACCCCCACCAACGCCCCGAGGTCTCCGAGTTCATTACTCCAGGTGCCTCCTGGAGGCAGTGGGCAAATGAACTTCCTGAGTATTCACAGATACTTTTGATTTTTTAAACTTTTATTTTTTCAGTGCAGAGCATCTAATGCAGAATCTTGTGTACACTAGGCAAACACTACACTACTGAGCACGCATTGACTTTGGCACAGGGTCTCCCTAAGTTGAACTGGCTTTGTACCTAGGCAGGTCTTGACCTTTGGATTCTCCCGCCTTGTCTCCCTAGTAGCTGGGATCGCAGGTGTGTGTCAACACACCTGGAAGGTCCTTTTTATTTTCATGGCCAAGCTGTGTACCCCTTCTGGGGCCAAGGCCCCTCCTGTAGGTGAGGAAGGTGGTGGCAGGCTTCCACTCTCAGCGGCCTGCTTCTCACTGGCCTCCTATCTGTGTTCCTTGATGTTAGAAGCCCCTCCCACTGCCCTTACCCTTCCTGGGAGTCAAGGCTGGGGTCTTCTGTGTCAATGATGAGGAAGTGCCACTCTCGGCAAGATGGGCTTTCCTTGTCAGAAAGCCTAATGGGATAGGGAGACAAAGCACAGACCTTTGTACGTCTGAGGGGTGGGCTGGTACTCTGGACCTGCTGCTAACCTGCTGGCCATGGAGTGGTTAGTGTCCCTCCCACACACATGCCTTAGAGACCCAGGCAGGCTATTGTTTTCATAAATATGTTTGTGTGGTTAAAGACCATCACAGACCAGGGCTTCCCAACACCGAGACTCTGGTTGGCATGATTATTGCCACTCATTTTCTGCATCATCAGTGATGACCTGGCTGATCCTCTCTTCATTGTTCTGTTCACAAAAAGAATAGCTCCTCCCCTGGCCTTAGGACCTGCCACAGCAGCTAAGGGCTTAGGGCCACCCTCCAGGAGCCTCTTCCCCAAAGACTCCAAATGGTGTGATACCTGGTGCCCATTGACCAACTGGGCTGCAGAATCAAAGACCTTGTGTCCCACCCCACCCCTCAAGCCACCCTGCCACCATGGCTGCTTCGCTTTGCCTCTGCTGCTCACCAGCAAGGACTTCCCTGGCTTCTTATATTGCCTTCTGTGTCATCAAAGTATTCAGATATGGCCTGAGGAACAGGGGTAGCAGGAGGAGAGGGGTGTATCTACTCAGTCCTTAGCTTCCTACCTAGGCAGAAAGAGGCATTCTCATGAACTCTAGCCTCCAGGATACTCCCATACAGAGGCCCCTCACCCTGCATCTCAGCCACCTAATCCCACATACATACTTGGCTAGAGGAGAGATCTGGCCAGCCCTTCCTACCTCTTGGCTTACAGGAGGAAGGGGACATTGGTCAAGACTTTTAATCTCTCCGTAGAGCTGACTGCTATGATCTTGGAAGTCAGTGGTAGTTCTAGGAAGAGGACTCTCCACTTATGAGATCTCTCTCTACATCATGGATAGTGTGACCACCCCTTAAAGGTTCAGAAAAGTGGAGTCAGACCTGACCAGCAACTGTTGCCGCCGGTGGACAAAGCAGCCCGCAGCCCGGCATTGGAGAATGGGTGGGTGCCTCAGAGGATGGCCCACTTTGAGGAACGGCTGGTGGATAGGAGTGAGCCTTGTTTTACTACCTTCAGTGTGTCTGCTTTGACTTCCTGCCTCAGTTCTGTGCATCTCCTGTAAGGTCCTACCTACAAAGGGCCCCGCTAATGAGGGGCTCAGATGAGAAGCCTTATGGCTTTCCCTTGTATACATGGGGGCCACAGAGCTGTCCTGGAGTCACATCTGATCCCCGCATGCAAGGTGGCTGTAAGAGGGGTAGGCAATCGTCTCTAGAAAGCCAGCTGCCAAGTTCTCTTTGCCCATCTCATCCCGCTGGCTCAGTGACCATAATACGATTATTTCCTAGACCATACACCTTGGTTCTTGCACTTGCCCCAGGCCCCTTTCCCATGTCTACCTCTACTTCCCACTTGGTCCCATGAGTCCCCAAGCCCTGCACATCAGGCTGAATCTAGCTCTGCCCCAAATCTCTCTCTTTTCCTGGTCTCTTAGTGGATTATCTGGTGGCCCTCCCTCTTGCCCTGGGGCCATCTGGGTATGACAAGGCACAGGGAGAGAAAATCCCCCACCCAAGGTTTTTGTGATTTTTATGCCTCAATTTCAGGGCTCATGAGACACACGTATGGAGAGGCAAAAGTTTTGCTAAGACCCTACCTGGCCCTGGGCTTGTGGGGACATGATGGCTGCTGGGTGTTGAGATTGGGGGTAGTTTCCCGATGCAAGAATGGCCTGCCATGGCCGTGCCTCACTGCAGAGCCTTTCTCAACTCACTGACCTAGGCTGGTCCCTACCTGCTCCCCCCCCCCCAAATCTGTTTTGATTTCTACTTAAAAGTTTATGATGTGGAGCCATGCTTTGCTGATAGAGCTATGCATATTCAATGAGCGTGCCAGCATGAGACAGGTTGCAGTTCAGACTCTGGCAGGCAGGTAATGAGCCCTGCAGGGGTCCCAGGCTGCCCTTCATCCATCACTGTTCATCTTGGCCTGGAGTCTTGGCCTGGATTTCAGATGGACTCCTAGGAGGGCACACCTTTACCTGCCCTGTGTGTGTGTACCTGTTCTTTAAGAGGACTTGGTTCTGACCTTGAGGCTGGACACAGGTCTCCCAACCCTCACTTACTGGTTGACACTCATGGTAGCTTAACCTCTTTGACTCTCACATCTTGAGCCATACAGCAGGGCACTTGCTTCACAAGGGCATCCAGTGGGCTGTTATTAGGGGTTCCACAAGCCCTAGTAGTCCTGGAGTGGGGATGGGTAGGGCTGGTCCTGTACCTGCCATAGGCGTTTCCTGAGGCCTTCCTAGCTGGAGTAGGTGTGGGCTTGTCTTGTGCAACTAGGATTGTCTCCTAGGACCCATTTCTCGACTCCTTAGCCACTTTAGCTCAGCCTTTTGCTGGGAGGCACAGCCAGAGCCTAGTGCTGCTACATGGAGGGTTGGTAGGTGGCCAGGGTTAGGTGCTGGTCTGTGGGAAGTTCCCCACTCATCACGGCAGTCCTTACTGGGAACACTGTGGGATCATCAGTTGTGGAGAGTGGGTCCCCCAGTGTCTGCCATGACTCTACTGAGAGCATAGATGCTTACAGTGTCACAGAACCTGCTGGCCTGGGAGTGAGGTTCACAGCGTCCTCTGTACCTGAGCATCACAACAGGACTGGCCACAGCACTTTGAGCTTCCTCTGGTGTAAACACAGATCCTGCAGCTTTGCTCCTGCTGAGAGTTCCTCTTGCAAGGGGGGCTTTGGATCATCCCCTGCCCAGGCTGTAATCAGGCAGCTGGCCCACAGGGCTCAGCATGCACTGCCCCATGCACTGACATGGAATTACTGTGGACAGTGCTGCCTTGGCCAGGTGTCAGTGTGGCCAGTGGCCTTCATGGTGCTGGTTAGGGTAGCCTGGGGCAGAGACTGTAGGTGACCAGCCAGGATTGCCCTGAATAGCACCAGGGTCCTTGGCAGACTATTTACTGAGGGAGGGCACTGGTGACCCTCTGGCATGCCAGGGGGGCTGGAGGTCAAGAAGAAGACCCTGGGCTGGGATGTTGCAGCTTCTAAAAGCCACTATATGCCTGTCAGTCTAGGGACAAATGCTTCCTGTTTCCCTGCTGGTGAAATGGAAGACTTGGCCAAATGCTGCTGATCTTTCTTGGGATTCTGGGCTCCTCTTCAATCTCTTCCAACTCTAGGGCTCTGTACTGTGGTCCTTCTGCACTGTGGATTGGAGTTTGTGGTGAGGGGTCTAAAGCGGAACCTATGATTGGTTTACTCCTGGAAGTCCTCCCCCTGGGTAGCACCATGGCCCCTTCTTTCTCTCTGGAACCAGAGAGACCAGGGTCCTCAGGCCAGCCCATTGCTGTAGTGACCCTAAAGTAGATCTGATACAGGTCTCAGTTCCCGAATGCCACAGGTAAGACACGGTGAGACATGCTCAAGGAAACACTAACTCCGAACTGACCTAGTGGCCCCAATTCCAGTCATATTGACCTGTCCAGCCACCCTGTGTCTCCCCACAACCAGAGCTGGGCCTAGAAGACAGCCTCTGGTGTCAGTGTTTGGGTGCTGCCCCTTTCCTGAGGTAGGAGCTGTGTGTTGCCCTACTCTAGGTAGTAAGGAGGCCTTCCTCACTTCTGGGAGGGGATCAGGGGAGGGCATAGAGATGTGGGAGATTGTCATTCGAAAGGACTGGTGGTAACTGGAGTTGGGGGGGGAGGGGGAGATGCAACCTACATTGAAGTCCTACAACCAGAGGTCAATGACTGGCTGGGACCACTGACCTCACCTCCTGCCTCTGGCAAGTGGCTTATTTCCCAGAGGTCAGGAGCTCTTGGCTAGGGTAGGTGGGGCTGGGGTAGGGGCAGTGGCTCACCACACACCTCAGGTCATAGCCAGTTGTGGAGAAGCCAGGGCTGAACCCGTGGCTGCTGAGCCGGCAGATGACAGGGTGGAGGAACTGACCTAGTGGACCTCAGGTCTAGTTCTGGTTCCCTTCCTGATCGCCAGCTGCCCTGGCAAAGAACAAGAGTGGCAGAGCAGAGGCTGCCCTTCCATGCCAGGCCAGTGGGGCCTCATGGCATGCACCATCTAAATGCTGTGGCCACGGGCATGGGGACCAGAGCAGAGCTGTGCTCCTCAAGCTACTATTGCATTTGATCCATGGAGCCCAGAACGTCTCGAGGAGAAAAATGTGGAAGCAATTACGCCGAAAGCCGTCGTTTGAGTAATTCCCAAAGAGACACCAGGGCCGGTGCTTGCGAAGCCTGGTGCGCGGCGCCCTAATGAAGCAATTAAGGCAAGGATCCTCTGACTTTGATCTCAATGGGGTAATTTTTACAAAAACATCACGGAGTGATAGATACCCATAACTCAGAGTCCTTAATTGTACTTAATTTGTTTGGAATACGAATGTGCATTTAATTAAACCCCAGCTTGGCCCGCATGCTTCAAGCGGGGCTGTCAAGGAAAATTAAGACCCAGTTTGCTTTCAAAGTTACTGGTTTTTATCAGGCAAGGACAGCAGTCTTCGAACAGAAGGTTCGAGATAATTAGGCCGAGAGCTACAGCCCCAGAAAGCAGAGAGGGCACCATGGTGGGGGGAAGGGCAGGTGAGACCTAGCCACGGGCGGAGGCAGCAGGGCCCTTGTCACCCAGACCCCAGCTCAGAATGGGGGGCTTGGAAAGGTGGATCTGTGTCACAACTGGCGCAGGGATCATGGCCCTGAGTGTCCCTCTCTGAACGTGTTTTCTAGACAATACTGGCCTTTGGTAGATTTGGCCATGAGAATACGCACGACGTTCTTGGCCTGTAACTCTGGGATGACCCAGAACCCTCTTCAAAGTCCAGTGGGGGAAACCGAGGCACTAAGGGATCATCTGGTCTTGTCCATGGTGGCTTAGGAAGCTCAGGCACGGTGAGTCTCCTCCCCTCCCTTCAGTGTCCTTCCCATCAGGCCTCTGTCAATCCATATCCTTGCTGGAAGGCCCTCCTGCTCAGTCCTGGGTGCCCTGGGAGGCCCTCCTGCTCAGTCCTGGGTGCCCTGGGAGGCCCTCCTGCTCAGTCCTGGGTGCCCTGGGAGGCCCTCCTGCTCAGTCCTGGGTGCCCTGGGAAGCCTTCCTGTTCAGTCCTGGGTGCCCTGGGAGGCCCTCCTGATCAGTCTCAGTGCCCTGGCCCTTGATGTCAGGAGGACTCTGGAGAAGATATTGGGGAAGTGAGATGATTCTGAGCATGGGACAGTCCAGCCAACAGAGTAAGCATCTCCCTAAAATAGAGGGGCAGAGGGACAGGATGCAGCCCATCTCATCATTCTGTCGGTCCTGAGCTCCTCGGGAATGTCACCCCCTGTTGGATGAGACAGTGGAGTGGTCTTAAATGGGGCAGCAGGTGAGGCATTGGAGAGAGTCTGTTTTTCTTTCATTAGAAAGTTATAGAACATTGGCACATGGATACACACCACAAGGACACAGACACAAAATCACACACTACATCAGATAATAGAAGCATATAGACACCCAGGCATGTCCCACCATGTACATAGACAGATGTATGTACATGCAGCACCTGTCAGGGAATGTATGCAGGCACATACAAAACATGTAGTGCGCATGTAGCACACATTAGTGAACTTAACCAGCAAACCCCATCATGTACACAGATATACATGATATACCCATATACATGTGTAAAAGCCTACAAAGCAAGATGCTCCATATAGATGTATGTACATACTTGACACATGTATACAAACACAAATCCATGTTTAAGAACAAGGACATACCTGACACCTGTGTGCACACAGATAACACAATATTCACACATGCAAAGACATGCACATTGGTCGGGGACACACACACACACACACACACACACACACACACACACACACACACGTCATTGGCTCAGGGCCTTGATAGTTTCTCTGCACTGTCCCACTACTCAGCTCTCTTAGAAGGTGCTACATTTGGAAAGAGTCCACTCACTAGATCTAGGGCTGGCCTCACTTCCCTGTCGACCTAAAGAAGTGAGAAGCCCCACTCAAGGTCACTGGATGGACCTGGTTGGATTATTGTTTTTCCACCTCAGGTGACAGGGATCTACAGTGTCCCACTAGGTCATCTGCAGCTCAACAGGAACCCCTGGGCCTGGACCCACCCTTGGTCTCAGGCCTTGGCTAGTCCTGTGTTGGCTTTGGAGAGCAGTGCCTCCTGGCCATGGAGTGGTGGCCTGAGGTCCAACCTAAACCCGGCAGCGGCAAGATGGAGAATTTGGTACAACAGCTATGTTACTCTTTCCTGCTTCCTGGGCCGTGTGTGGCTTTCTCGTTGCCCTTTGCCCCCATTCTTAAGCTGCACAGTGTCCTTTCTCAGCAGGCAGTGGGTGGCATTTGAAGGTTAGTAAGTTGTTCAGGATGCCCCAGTGAAGGGACACATCTCTAAAACTGTCCTTCATGTTGATGTTGCTTCAGCAGGAGGAGCCAGAACCCAGCTCAATGTCTGGTCCTCCCAGACCCATGACTCCCACTAGTTGAAAAGGTCCTCTGCATTGGTAAAGATACAGGGCCTGAGTGTAGACACCAGTGCAGGGCTCCTCATCTTCATCTGGATGGTGGAGCAAGGTGATGCCTTGCTCTGATCTCCAGTGAGGTCTCAGTTCACTCAGACCCTCACCGTGACAAGCATGGCATTAGCAAAGGTATCACTTTTGTCCCCAGACCACTTCCATACCCCAGCCATGCCAGATCACTTGCTTACCAAGCATGAAGCTGGGTATGGAAGTGGCTGTGAGCCACCCTGGGTGACCAGGCAAGGGTGCTCTGTCTATACCATGGGACCACTGCAGCAAAGCACAGTTGACAGATACTTCCTGCCTTTCAGACAAGAGGTTGGAAGGCCAAGGTGAAGAAAGTACAGGTAAGCTGGCCTCTTGTGGGCTGTGTACTGAGTCTGCTCTCAATCCCTCTGAACTTCAGGTGCTTGGGCAGTCTCACCCATGTCTGCATCTCTCTCTGCATGGCATCCTCCCTGTAGGTCTCCGTGAGCATATATATACATACATACATATATACATATACACATATACATACATACATACATACATACATACATACATACATACATACGTGTGTGTGTGTGTGTGTGTGTGTGTGTGTGTGTGTGTGTGTGTGTGTGTGTTTTCTTTTTTGGGACAAGGTTTCTCTATGTAGCCCTGGCTGACCTGGAACTTGCTAGTTTCCAATCAGAGATTCACCTGCTTCTGTGCGCTGGGATTAAATGTGTGTACAATCACCACTCAGCTCAGATACCCCTTTTTACAAGGGCACCATCATACAGTGTGGACTCATCTCAGTAATCACAGCCATACCTGTCACCAACATACCAATGTGAGGACATAGTTCAGCACACAATAGTCCATAAAGGTTGTTGTAAGGGCTTTGTGAGTTGATGTGCATCGGGGTGTTTGGAGAAGCTGTGGTATGTAGTGAGGCTGCAAACTCCTTAGTTATCCCCATCCTACCATTGCAGACCTTATCAGGGCTCCTGTCTACTTGAAAACAAAATAGTGGCCTGCTAGAACCAGTGGTCACTCTGCCAGATCCAAAGGAGTTCCAGGCTCCCTAGGAACACAGTTCATACCAGGGACCTCGACAGGCAGGTTTTGGCAAAGGCAATAATCTCAGGAGAACTGGGAGCTGAGGAATCATCAGAGAATTCAGAAGCCTGGGATAATGAGAATGGGGACAGGCATCAGCCAGCAGTGGGGTTTCCATGTCTACACCAAGGACAGCCTCGCAGTTCCGGCTCACCTGAGAGGGGGGCTCCTCTGGCTGGTTTTACAAACGTCAGAGGTTAGAGATTTGAGTCACTTGCAGTAACTGGGGATGAGTCCCATGCCCTGGAGCAAAACCAAATAGCCACAGCCAACAGCCCTTCTCCTAGATCTGGTGACGCTCCTCCTGATGCCATCAGAGGACTGGAAGGAAGCTTTCAGCAAGGAGAAGCACCTGAAGGAATGAAGGGAGGCTTGACTGGAGATACCAGGCCACGATGGGCACAAGCTGCCTCTCAGGGCTGGGTACAAATGCATGTCAGTTGCCAGCCATGGCTGCAGCATCCAGTTCACACCTTGCTCTGAGAAACACAATGGGCCATTGTGAAGCAAACATACTTTTTCTCTCTCTGGGCAAAGGGGAGATGAATAATGGCAGTCAGAGAACTCACTTCCTGACAGTGTCACAGAACTGTCACAGGGCAGAGCTGGTTTCTCTCCAGGGTCAGGTCTGACACTGTTCAGATGTTCTGTAACATGCCGGTTAAACCGTCATACTGACCACTGCTGACTTTCTACTCGTGAAATTTCCAGAGCGACAGACACGGGGAGGAAGAGAGAACCGTGCATGCCTAGGCACATGAACATGCAAATGTGTATGCATTTGTGTGTTTGCACATTTGTGCACACTCTTACATACAAGCACATGCACACACATGTATGCACAGCCATAAGAATAAGCTACCATGCATGGTACACATATGTGTATACACAGTACACATATGTGTATACACAGTACACAAGTGTATAAAGTACAATAATGCACACATGCACGCCCCCTTGCACACCTGCACACACATATGCACATAACCACACACATACTCAGACATAAAAATGTTTACACATGTGTATGGCAGCTATGGTCTCACATATGTGTGCATCACATGCTGTGATGTCTTTCTTATGTCTTGTTTGCTCCCGCCAGCATCTGAGCTGGCTGGAGTTCACTCCCCTGTGGGTTGTCCCAGAGGATCATTCAGATGGTCTGAGTCCTTGTGGTCCTGCTGTTTTCCCCTTCCTCATGCTGCAGGTCTCCTTAGGAGGACCAGGCAGCACACTGGAAACACGCTGGAGTCAGTGGTATTCTCACAACAATATGGCAAGCTCCCGCTTGTCCTGGATGTATCCATCTACTCTGCCTGCCAGCTCAGTGACACACTTGCTGGCCTTGGCTTTCCTTTCTGCATAACCACAGCCAAGTCACTGGTAGAAGTGTCCCTCCCTCCCAGGAACTAAGTGTCATATAATGCAGATTCTAAAGCCACAGGGGAATCAAGCAAGAGTCTTGAGAGAGGTGAGAGGAAATGATTCTACAGCTGGACCGGGAGTTTGAGACCTGTCCAGTCTGGCCACAAGAGGAACAGTGCCTCACCTTGTTCTCCATAATGCAGACCACAGCAGGAGGACTGAATTTCTGGCAGGGCCACCCTCTTGTCACCGTAACTGTAACTGGGTCCCTCCTAGGCTGACAGGCAACAGTCAATCAAAGAGCTGCCAGGGTGGGGACCCATGCTGTGTGTTTCTCACTGCAGATTAGCCTGAGTCCACAGCCACGTTATGCTGACACATGATGGTGAGGGAGGCATGGCATTCTTCCACGTGTTTTGGGCACTGCCCAGGGCAAATCCAGATCTTAAGAGGAAGCTCACCACCACCCCTGACTGCAAGGATCTAGCTCCATAAACCAAACTGCAGTGGGTGACACAAATCCCAGAGGCTGCCACCAGAGGGCCTAGGGAGACTTCTGCTTTGGCAGGTGAGTCTCAGGTTATCGTGGAGGTCGAGCTTTCCCTGTGCAGAGTTTGCTCTCATGGCTGAGTCTGTACAGAGCAATTCATGTGCTGCTGAGGCAGCTGCCTAAGACCTGCAGGGATCAGACATGCAGAGGGCTCATCTTCACAGGCTCCTGGAGCCCCCACTTGTGGCTACTTGACTCCAGTCTCTGCCTGTGTCGCCACACCACTGCTCCCAGGTTGCTGTCTTCTTTAGGGTTTCTCTTTCCTAGACTAGCACATGGACCGTTGAGTCAGGACCTGCCTTAACCACCCTTTTAGCTTGATTGCATCTGTAGAAACCCTGTTTCCAAGTCTCTGCCACAGGTTCTGGTGTTTAGACTTGAAGACACCTTATTGGCAGACACTGGTGACAGCCTCACTACCCTGGCAGCACAGTGTAGCTGTGGAGAAAGGACAGGGCTGCTGCTGTGTGACTTTGTCTACAGAATCTTTGGATATTAAAGCTCTTATATGCCATCGATGTCCCCTGAAAACACACCCATTCCTCTCCTGAGCCAATCGGAGCTTCCTATCTCTAAGCCCTGGGTCATGCAGGACACCCCACAGCTCCTCTCTTAGTTGTAGCACGTCCACATCGCAGGCTGACCTTCTATCAGACAAGGTGAACAGGTGACTTTGGTGGCCTTTGCTTGGTGACTCTGGTAGCCCTGGCTTTTTGGGTCTTTCCTAGTTAGAGCCTCGGGCTATTGCACCTCCTTCTGGATGGGGGCAGAAGAAGGCCTGGGACTCCCTCTGAAGCCAGTCCCTGCTTCTGGCTTTTGTCGTAAGTCATAAGGGTGGAGCAGCCAGGGTGTGGGAAGGGGAACAGGCTACATCAAAAAAGGGTGTCTGGAGCGTCTGAAGTCTGAGCTGCAGGGTTTGGTAGCACTTCCCTGAGCTCCTGATGCACTGTGCTGTCCCAGCCTCCTCGTTTCCATGATTACAGATTGCTGCCACCGTGCTTATCTTCCCGTTCACAGGGTCATCTTGTGTCCAGGGTTTGAATGTCCACTGATGTCCTCCCTTGGGTGCTGGGTCTCAGGCTGCCTTTCAGAAGATGGAGAGAGAGAGGAGAGAGAGAGAGAGAGAGATTATGATACTGGGAGAAACAGTCCTGTGATATGGAGAGCCCAGGGAGACCCAGCCTCAGAAGTAGTCAAAGATGCCACCAGCCACCAGAAAGTGGGAACATCCAGGGAAGTGTTATGCCTGGAAGCCTCTAGAGGGAGTATGGGCCTGTTGACTCCTTAATGTGGCTCATGAGACCGATAGCTGAATCTCCATCTCCAGAGCAGTGAGAGAATGGTGTGTGCTGTATTAGGCTCTCTGACCTATGGGATTTGTGACAGCATCAGCTGCAAAATCTAGGATAGGTTGGCTCTTTGACACAGTCCTAGCCTGTGGAATGCACACGGTGGGAGGCTGGGACTCCTTGCCTGTGGTAAGCTCTCTTTCTCCAGGCAGGTGTGTCTAGGTGGGACCCTGTTATGGACACAGCACAGTGCAGGGAGCCCCTGCAAGGACACCTCACGACACACTTCCTTGAGTCATCAGCTCACATTCTCTTGTTGGCTCAGGGAAAGATTATGGTCTCTGAGAACTGGACTGCTGACCACTGGAGTCCAGGCCTGTCAACCAATCACCCAGCTTCACTAAGTTTCTTTCTGTTGTATCAGCCAGTGGAGCAGGGCTACCGTGTCTGCTGAGTGAACCCCAGTGGTGATCGCAAACAAATCAGCATTGTGTCCTACTCCCGTGGCAATTTCAGTATCTCCTCTATGTGGTTTTCCAAGTCTGCAGCAACTAAATGCAACACTTTTAGCATTTGTGCTACCTTCTGGGTCAGACGTGCTGGCCCTCTGAGGGCCCAGAGGCAGCAGGGGTAGAGGTATGTGAGGAGCATGCCTGGGTGGCTTTGAGAGCAGGAACCTCCCACACGGCCACTGCCACAGATGAAGTTTGCAGTGTCCCTGAGGAGATGAAGCTGGTATCTCCCATTTGAGGGGGCATCTCTGGCAAGAGGGCCTCAGAAAAATACACAGGGTCAAGAATCCTATCTCTGCCCAGGTCCATTCCCTCACATGTTCCACATCCCAAAGCCAGATCCTCCTGACGAGCACCCACTTGCGCGGAGGACTTGACAAATCCTGAAGTTCAATTTGCTCTGTTTCCACACTCGATGTGATTGCATTCAGGTTTCGTTTTCAGTGTTTCTATCCCTGGGGCTAAAAGAAATGAGATTATTTCAGGGCCACCACCATGGCTCCCCAGTTCTCTGACTATAACCAGAGCCCTTCTCACCCTCCTGTAGGTTCTCAGGGCAGTCTGAGGCAGCTCACCTCACCTCTGTAGCCACAGCTGTAAAAGACAGCCATAGTCCAGGTCAGCCACCACTCAGTCCTGCAGCACTTATTCCAGAAGGATCAATCATTGTCTGCACAGGTGTCTGCACTCCTGTATTCCAGGCACAGTAAGGAAGAGGCCAGGCAAGCATGCACATGTACATTGGGGAAGCTTGGTGTGTGTCACTGGACCCTTCTTGTGAAGTCCTGGCCGATGCTTTTCATTTGAACTCAACTTATGCTTGGATTCCAAGTTGCTCCTCTCCCTAGGAGCATAGGGTTAGCTCCCCAGGCATTGAGCAGGAAGGACTGGGCATCTGCACCATGCCAGATCCTCATGCATCAGGTAGGAAGGGCTAGGTATCTGTGCCTGACCTTCCCAATGGGCAGCTGTGGGCGGGTGATAAGAAGGCAGAAGCACATCCTCTGGCCATCCAGAGCAATCGTCTACATAGATACATGCCCTCATGTGCTCATTCAACAAACATGGCCCTGAGTACCTGCTAGGCACAAGCACCAGGTAAGGAAGCATCAGTCATGGCACTAACTTTGTTTTGTGTTCTTGTTGCTGACTGAGATTCGGGTCTGTGGATTGGAAAGAAATAAGAGGTTATAACCTTCCATGCCTTGTTGGTTACTGATTAGGAGCAGAAAAGACACACTGAAGAGGGTGGGCTGATATCAGGAGATTCCTCCAGAGTGGAGGTGTGCAAGCCTGTATTCCAGTCACATCTCAACTAAGGAAGGAAGCAAGGAAGGAAGGAAGAAAAAAAGGAAAGAAGGAAGGAAGGAAGGAAGGAAGGAAGGAAGGAAGGAAGGAAGGAAAAAAGGAAAAAAGGAAGGAAGGAAGAGAGAGGCCAGGCAAGCATGTGCATGTGCATTGGGGAAGCTTGGTGTGCGTCACTGGACCCTCCTTGTGAAGTCCTGGCCGATGCTTCTTCCTAAGAAGGCAGTTCCACAACTGGGGAGATTGTTGTCAGTAAAGTGCTGTGCAAGTATGAATGCCAGCATTCAACCCAAAGAACCCACGTAAAAATGTTGGGTGTGGTGGCATTGATGTCAGTGCTGATGAGACAGAGGCAGGCAGATCCTTGGGCTTCACTGGTTCATCACGGGCCACTTGACAAGCTGCTGCCAGTGAGAGACACCGTCTCAAACAACAACAAATCAAAAAATAAAGTAGATGGCTCCCGGGGAATGGTGCTTGAGATTGACCTCTGGCCTTCACATGCATGTGCACATAGGTGCCAACCCATGAACACATGTCCTTATGTGTGCAAACACAAAGAAAGCTACAGAGCTGAACAAGACCCGTCCCCAACTACCTGCAGGTTCTTGGCAGTGCACTGTTCTCTGACTCTGTTCTAGTTAGCTTTCTGTCGATGTGACAAGATACCCAAGACAGAAACCTAAAGGTTTGCCTTGACCCACAGTGGCAGAGGTTTCAGTCCACAGCATCTTGATTCTGTTGCTTCTGGACCTGTGTGCAGTGGGGTGGGACACCTTGGTGGAAGGGTGTGGTGGAAGAAGGCCTCCACTACATGGGGGCTGAGAAGCAGATCACAGAAAGGCCAATGCCTTTTCCCAGCAGACTGGCTTATTTCCAAGCCACCAGCCATGACTGAACTTTGGGGAGTGTGATAGTTTGAATGAGCAGTATCTGCCATAGGCACATGTATTTGAACTCTTAGTTCTCATCGGTGACGCTGTTTGGGGGAGGTTATGGGGAGATGGAGCCCTGCTGGGGAAAGAACATCACTGGGAGCAGACTGAGTTTCGAACCTCACTCTGCTTTCAGTTCACTCTCTGTTTCTTCCTTGTTCTCACACATGATGTCTCTCAGCTTCCTGCTCCTGCCACTGTGCCTTCACCCCTTCGTGACGAGACTCCCCCGGCCCTGGAACTGTAAACTAGAATAGATTATTTCTTCCTTAAGTTACCTTTGGTGACAGCGTTTTATCACAGTAACAGAAAAGGAGCTAATACAAAAAGCAAGAAGGGGAAGCCTGGCAGTGCTCATTTCCATGACCCTGGGCTCCTGTGGTATTTCACTCTTTCGTTCGTTCATTCAGTTGTCAGTTCATCAGGTCAGGAACAGTGCTGGGTACCTCTTGCTTGTGTGATGGAGATTGGTGCTATGTGACATCCTGTCTTTCTTCTAGTGGTTGGTGGCATGAGAACCCTACAGTAGGCAGGGCCCAGGGGCCAATCCTCGTAAGCCAGTTTCTACCCCAGGCTTTATGGGCTGGAACCCAAGTGGAGGGACCCAGCATGAGCATCCTACTTATGATGCTTGGCCCAAAGTCTCAGACTTGGTGAAAGCTGAGGTTGCAGCCTGCATGGCTGGGCACATGTTCTTGGTTACTGGTGAGCCCCATACATTAGGATGGTGGCAGAGACACTGACCTCATGAGTGCTGCCAGGGGTAGATGGCAGGAGGAACTGTCTCTTCCTCTCCCGCCAGGTTCTGTGTTCCCAGGAGGCTGACTTCCAGGCTTCATGCTGCAGCTGTCCTCTGTCTTATGATTAGGCTTTCTGCAGAGGACAGACTAGAAACCCAAGGGTGGAAGAGAGTGGCCAGGGCTTCCTTTGCCTGCTTCTCTCACAGATGCTGGTAGCATGGCTGTGTTCCTCCTACAAAGATCACTAGGGCTTCTGTGTCCTCTCTGGAAGTTCCCTTTCTTCTCTCCACTGGGCTCAGAGACATGAGTCTCTGATACTGATTGCTATTGTCCCTGTTTCTCCACAGTAGTCCAGTTCCACTCAACACCTCACAAGGTCCTTTGGAACCTTCCTGAAACCTCCCCAAATGTCTGGGCCACTGTCCCCCACCTAGATTCATCAGGATGGGCTGGTAAACTGTATCTCTAATCCAGAACCATCAGGAGCTAAGAGGGACCACCCTTTCTCCCTGAAAGCAGCTCACAAGTGAGTCCCCAAGTGCTCTGAGAGGACCCCAAAGGGGTCAGAGCTGGGAGTGTCAGATACCCCCACCCTGAGCAGTCATGCCTGCTTTGTTGTGGGGACATTTCTGCTTCTACAAATGTGGCCCTTGAATTCCAGTAGTGACATGAGCCCTTAAAGAAGATGTTTCACTTGTTCGCAGGGTGAACTCCCCGCCCTGAGAGATGATTACCCAGCTGTGGATAGGGCGGCCCAGGCCTGGGATGCTTATCTCTGTGGAGAGAGGCACTCTACCGGGGACAGCCCTCACATAATCCTGGGGATTTCCCTAGCGTGTCATTTTAATAGGTGTGATTGTGGTTTGGAGTCTGATGTGCTGGTAATTATCTTCCTGGGCTTAATCCCTGTGCCCTAGTAATGCCATTAGGGTCTCTACATGGAGTCTTAAAACAGTGATTATTTATAGTGCGCTGCACCATGTTGTAGGGTGGGGGCCCCCGCAGCCCCAGCATCTCTTTTACAGCACTTTGCTGGTGGCTGTGCTGGCTTCTTCGAGTGACTGAGATGGAATCCGGGTCAGACTTTCACTCCGAGAGCCGCAGTCTGAGTCCCTATGCCCAGAACAGAGTTGTGTCCAGCCAGGCCGTGTGCCCAGAGACTTTATGTGTGTCAGTCCTGCCCATGCCACTCAGAGGCCACCAGACAGCAAAGTGGTCAGGAGTGGAATCTAGTTGGCTCCCATGATGATGGTGTATGAAAGGCCTTCCTCTCTCCACATCTGTGAAACAGGCACAGTGGAAACACCTGCTTATAGCCTCAAATGTGTGCAACACAGTGACAGAAGCTGTCACAGAGATCACAGAAGCCTGGTGATCTCAGCTGCAGAACAATTCGGCTAGAGGTGAAACTGATCATAAAAGAACTGTTGATTAGGTCTTGGGGCACAGAGGGTTTGGAGAGCTGTGAGACTCATTTTTTGGTGCTACAATGGATGTATGCTATTGCACATGCCTGAAAACCCATAGCATGTCCTATACTGAGACCTTGATGTAAACTGTGAATTCTAGGCAATAACCCTGTTTTACTGTGTACTTGTGACAATGTAACATTGTACTCACAATAGTGTAACTATATAATACAGCATTCTGACAATGTAACATTGTACTCACAATAGTGTAACTATATAATACAACAGTGTAACTCTGTGCTAATATAACTACAGCAACAACAATATAACAATGTCACAATGTATCAAGGCACAGTAACCAACTGTGATTGTCCTGGGCTATGGTTAGAGCCAGAGACTGTATTGGCAAGGCAAAGGGATCTGGGTACTTCCTTTTCACTCCTTTCAATTTTGTTGTAAATACAGCAAATTGCTCTCAGTAATGAGACCTACTTTTGTTTTTAAGAAGGCACAAATGAGGTAATATGCACAAGCTGTGTACCTGGTACTGGTCACGGCCAGTGCTCAACAGCATCAGCCATTCTGGGTAGCTTGGCTCAGACCCCAGCCCACTACCTATCGAAGCTGAAGGAGAATCACAGATGTCTTCACTGCTGATGGAGCCCTTTAGCCCTGGGAAGCAGGATGGGAATATGTAGCAATGGGCTGGACTCCGCAGGCTGCCTTCCGTAAGGCTGACCAGGGTGATGGTGTGTGGGAGGGGCTGATATGCCCATGCCTACCTCCCCACTTCATACCTGTGGAAGATCTGCAGGAGGGAGTTCCCTGGGGCTTCACAAGTCTGTTTGGAATCTTCGTTAACAGCTGCACATATGTCTTTTGAATTATAAATTGATAAATTGTTAGTTCAATAATAGAATTCTCCTGCATATTTCATATGGCCCCCACTCAGGGGCTTTGGATGCTGATGGCAGAGCAACAGAGACTGAGCTTCAGACTTTCCCAACTCTTCTTTCTGGACTCAGCTGTCAGTGGGGTATGGAACACAGGCCAGCCCCTCCTGGGTTCAGCTCCTCTTCCTCTGGGACCACACAGTGATGGGGTTCAGGTAAGATCCTAACACTTGAGGACTCTAGGTACCATTCCTGAATCAGCTATACCCTGCTTGGAGGAAAGACAGGTTTATTGTGGCATATTTGTGCCCTCAAGTCAGCTCTAGGATCTCACTCAGAATATGACTGTCTTTGGAGACAGGGCTTGAAGTTATTAGGGAACCCTTATCTAGTATGACACATCCTTATAAGGAAGGCAGACACAGAAGTGTGGTCATGGGAGGTGACAGGAAGAAGCCACCATCCAAATGCTGCATGTGAAGGAGAGGTCTCTGGAGGAGCTAGTTCACCCACAGCCTGATCCCAGGCTCCCAGTCCTACACATTAGGGATGAGCTGCTAAGCTGCAGCCCCTCTGTGTGCTTGGTTTGGTTACGTGAGCTCCAGGAGGTAGAATCTGAGGCAGTCATGTGTTTTTCTTTGAGTCTCTGCTCAGTCTATAATGGATGAGCCTGGAGACTGTGATGTCTGTCACATACCTGGTCCCCTCCCATCTTACTGTATCATACCTACAGGTCAGCACCAAGCCAGACCAAGAGGTCCTGCTTGCATTCTGGGAAGCTACAGGGAGATGCTTTCTTGGAGAGTAGCATTAGGCCAGGTTCAGTCAAGAGGGGGACCTACTGTCACGAGCACCCACTCACCCAGGAAGTATCCTCTGGGGATTCAGTACCTTCCTGACCTGTGTTCACAATCTTGTCCCTATCCCAGTGTGGCCTGGGGGCATTGCTGACTTCAGGTTCCTGCTCTAATGTGCCTGTGACTCTACTCTGAAGTGGTGCCCCCACTGCCCATATGGAGATTCCTTCTGCCTTTTTGGTTGCTTGGCATCTCCTACCATGGGACCATGGCCTGGTCCTCAGCCAGGAGAAGCAGAATCCTTTTGGTACCCTTGGGCAAGAACTCCCACCTGGAGACTGGTCCATGACTCCAGTGTGTGATCCTGGATGACAATACCCTTTTATGAGTCCTGATGCTTGGTGGATCTTACAGACCTGGGCCCTAGTAAACACAAGCTTTGCCCAGAAAAAGTTCTGCCCCCAACTTGTGGTTGTGTGTGCTGCAGCTGGCCACTGGAACCAAGGCTCAGATAGTGTGGTTTGGTAGAGTTGGGCATTTTCCAGAGGCCTAGGGGCAGCTGGGTCCATTCACCCATAGAGTTTGGCAACATAGCCCTTTCTTTCTCAAAGGTCCCACTTGGCTTCTCTCTGGGAGCTGAAGATGTTGGTGATTCTAGGTGGACACCCAGTGCTTTGTTTCCAGCATTATTTGCTCAACATACTCTTTATTTATTGCTTGCATCCCCATTAGGCTGGCATCCCATAGTGCAGGCCTGACTAGCGCCTGGAATAGTACATAATGTTGAGGGCTGTGTGTAGAATGCAGGCACCTGAAGTAGTGAAGACTGCACATAGAAATGGCAGCTGGTCTCCCCGTTTTGCCTACTTGGTACAGGAGAGGTTGACTAGTCCTCCGGTTCCCAGGGAGGGCAGGGAACCAAAGCCCCACCAATTTTCCCTCAGTGATTGACACAGAGTAGTCACATTAGAGTATAATCATATCCTTTTCTTCTTTGTGAGAAGGAATAGGTGACTGCTGCTAGCATAAGACCTTAAGCTTTGGAGTTTGTTTCTCTTGTGGCCGTGGACACCTGTAAGTGGGGAATGGGCACTGGGCTAAGCTGGGGCAAGCAGAGCTAGAGACACCATGTTCCATCCTGGAGTGGGATGCCTAGATCCCAGAGCCAATTCAGGCCAATTGATTCCCAGCCACTGACCTGAAATAAACACCTTGCTGTGCATAGATAGGACGTCATAAGCACCAGAGAAGTGCTGGGGGGCTCGAGGCTGCCTTTAGGACCCTGTGGCCAGTAGGGACTTCCCTAGAGCTACAGTGGGAATGGGAGCCTGTGGATTTGTGTGGTCTATCCCTCATCCTCCATGTTGGACCCTCCCTTGGTGTTCCCTGAGGCAGCAAGGCAAAGATGCCACCATGCTTTCTGTTCCCCAAAGCTGCTTACTCCTAGCTGTAGCTCCAGTTTTTATGTCTTCCCTTCTGTGGGCATTGCAGGCCTTGTTTTACTGTGAGCGTCTAGACCCTGTGCCTTGAATGTTTTCCCTTCTTGCCTCTAGGAGCTACGCTCTGACTGTTTTGTGGGTGGGGAAGAGGTTCAAGAGACCCTGGTGAGCGGAGTGGACCTTGGCTTGGCTTAACTATATATGGCAATTATAGGGTTGAGACACAACAAAATGCAGCCCAGAGCTGTGACCTGCTTGGGGACCTAGGCCCTGTCCTTCACTGTGGAATTCAGAGGTGAAGGACCATCACTGGAGGAGGGACAGTCCTTGGACATCCATATCCTGTGTAGGTCTCAGTCAGTCCTGCCAGGACCCTCAGAAAGTGATAGGGGTGCTGGCCCTGGGTCCTAGGAGACCTGGCCTAAGACAGTATACTCCAGTCGAGTTGAACTGGTGAAGTATTCAGTGGGTGTCAGATTATTATCCTTTCCAGGACATTCTATGGCTAAAGGGACTCCGTGCCCTCTTGGTGGCTGGGACTCTAGATGGTAGCATGTGATAGTCACTCAAGGCCTGTGTCTACATGGAACTTAGGTCTGGAGCTTTGACAGTGGGGTGCTGTGAGTTAGGGCCTTCATACTAGGTCAAAGACCAAGGGACCAGAAATGCAGACTTCTAAGTGGGCTGGGATGTTTGCTCAGCCTGGCTTCCTGTGGCCTGTGTAGACCCAAGTCTGGTACAAGACACAGTAGTACTGTGCATGTGGTTCCCACCCTCTCTGTCAGATGAGAGCCTGGCACTGAGTGAGCCCTTAACCAGCTAGAGGTGTATTGAGAGCTGTCACTCCTTAAACACGCACAGATGACTCCACGAAATGAGGGGCTGTTGTTGAGGACCCACAAACTTTACTCCACATCCTCAAGACCAGCTACAGCCCACAAAGGACCAGAGACAGCTCAGAATAGACCCGGCCCTTCCTAGGTGTGCTGGTGGCCTCGGAACACATGCCTTTACTGCATGACCAGTGCAATACAGCTGTCCCCAAGCTGCAGCCGCATCTCTGCTGCCTGTTGGCTCTGCTGGCAGCTGCAGCAGTGACAGTAGATTAATATCTCTTTAATCAGCCAAAATGAACATGGCACACTGGTGACAGTCCAATTTTCTGCTAACAGATTGTGGCCTATCTCAGCCTGGCGCTCAGCTGATTTTTATTTCTGCCAGAGATAATTCAGCTCGGGAGGACTAGCCACCATCACCCCATCCGCTGCCATGCATTCAATAAATCTCACCGCTGAGTGTTCCTCACTCGCCTGTCACTGCAGCTGCCCGGGGAACTGAGCAGCCTCAGGAGACTAGCCGCATTTATAGGCTGTTGCTGCGATCAATGCAGGGTCTATTCTGAGTGCCATGCTGAGTGTCTCAGAGGCCATGGGAAGGCCGGGGCTGGTGAACACGTGAGCACCTGTGAGCTCATGTGTGGGAGTGTGTTTGGCATGATCAGGCTCTGTGTGTGTGTGTGTGTGTGTGTGTGTCTGTCTGTCTGTCTGTCTCTGTTGGGAATAGGGTATGAGCAGCTTCTCTCTCTCTCTCTTTCTCTGTCTGTCTGTCTGTCTGTCTCTCTCTCTCTCTCTCTCTGTGTGTGTGTGTGTGTGTGTGTGTGTGTGTGTGTGTGTGTGTATGTCTGTCTGTCTGTGACTCTGTGTGTGTCTGTGTTGGGAATAGGGTATGAGCAGCTCCAGCAGAAGTTACAGAGTATCCTTTGGAGGACGCACTCTTCCCACTGTTCCCAGCAGTGGTTGACGTCATTGGTGGAGGATGCTCTTCAGTACCATGGGAGCCACCTTTGTCCCGACTTCCCACTCCACTGTGATGGGGCAGAGGGACTCACACAGCCTGCTTTTGGCCCTTTCTCAGAGACCTACCTCAGGAGTGGCAACTGTCTTCTGACTGGTGTTCTCAGGGCCTTGAGAGACAGTCTGTGAACCCATCCTGTAGTTTGGGCCTCTGCTCTGATCCCCACGTTTGAGGCTTAATTGTGATTGTCAGAGTGAGAAAACGGCTCTGAGGCCTGAGCCCAGGTCTGTATCCTAGCCAGACTGGCAAAGGATTGTAGTGGGTAGCCATTCCAGCTTTGATCTGGAAGTTCCAACCCCCATTGAGGCTTCGGCAACTGTCACGCCTACAAGGCGGGGCCAAGGGAGGACCCTGGAGACCTGAGATCCGGATGGGCCAGCTCTCTCTATGTTCCTGGACCCTGGACAGTGGAAGTTGACTGAGCAGAGCTCCAGAGAACACCGCTGGACTGCGATACACCTTCCCCAGACCCTGCGACCTACCTATCCCTTCATTTGTAAGTTGCGCCACTAATAAACTTTCCTTTTAACTACGTGGAGTGGCCCTAATAATTTCACCAATAAAGGATCATTCCAACTTCCTTTCAGACCCTAGTCACCATACATACATCATATATTCTCTGAAAATGATCAAGAGGAACAGAGATTTGAGGTCAAGTTTCTGTGAGTATTTCTTCCAGAAGTTTCGCAGTGAGCTGAATCAGGAGGTTTCCACATCATCATTTGACACAGGCTGTAGGAGACAGGAAGGCAGCACCCCCATATCCTTGAACTCAGAGCTTCTCATTCCATAAGGAAGTGAGCGAGGCTCTGATGCAGGGCCAGCTTGCTCATTCCTTCAGGGCAGGCCTGAGATGTTGCAGACTTTGCCCCCCTGTCTCTTCCCTAGATCCCTGTTTGACTGGGTGCTGTGAGCTGTGGCCTGGCCGCACTTGGAGCACACCCCTGGGCTGTGTTGTTGTGGGCCCTTTTTCTATTTTTCTTCCCCAACGTCACCCTTGCTTCTTGTCTGTCACCTCACAGATTCCCATTTGATAAGGCTTTCCAGCAGCCCCGGGTGTCACTGGCCACTGTGGACACCAGGGCATCAAGGAAGAAGTTGGTCTGTGGCGAGGCCTGATGCCTACTCACTTGCTTCTGCCAGCAGGCAGGGCTTCAGTTTTGTTCTCCTACAGTGGCTCCCCACCCTCCCCAAGAGCCATGCCCGTGGCTAGCTCTGGGAGCAGCATGGCCCCGAGACCCCTCTGTTCTGCTCTTCCCCAGCAACTTGACTCCAGCATCAAAAATCATCCTCATGACCTGGCAAAGGGAGTCTGCCCATTTCCACACAGATTCATTCTGTGAACAAGACATGCCAATGGAGACAGAGAGAGCCTGCTCCCAGCATGGTGGGGAAGGCTGGGATTCTGATCTCACCTGGCAAAGGCCTGAGGCTCCAAGGGCATCTAGAAAGTGTATATGCTGCCTGCCCATTCATAGCCCACAGAAAACATGCAGGACTGGCCAGAATGCTCTGGAGGGAGGCAGAGAGCTGCTGCACCAGAAAGAGGTTCCTGGGAAAGTCGAGGAGCAGGTTCATCTCTAGGAGGAAAGAGTTAGTCTGGAGTGGTGTGGGTGTAGGAGCCTGCCTGCACATCATCCCCAAGACCAAGACCATAGCCACAGCAAAATGTGAACTTACCCTCAATTACTTTGACTCTGCTCCAGATACTAGAGCCACACACTCAAGGGACCTGAGTGGCATGCACCCTTTCCTGGGCTGTCTGGGTGACATGTATGTACCACCCACCCCCATCTGTCTGATGTGACATGTGCCCTTCCTTTGAGTCTCTCTGGAATCTTCCAAACTGAACCTGGGTTGGTGTGGGACCACCAGGAGGAAGGCAGAGCCCTTGCTGTTACTGGCTGGAAAGTCCTGGGCTCCCAAGCTCTGTGTCCAGACGTTTGAGGAAGTGACACCCTCAGTGACAACTTGAAAGCAGCCTGCGTTCTAGCTGCAGCTGCCTGAGGCTCCGTGCCTTGGAGACATTTGTACATGGGCTCACCCGTCTCACTCACTGTCAGTCTACTCCCACATTCACACAGCCATACTTCTACATGTACACACATGTTCACACATGCCCGCAACACATGTGTGCTTGCACATGTACGTACATGTGTACCTTCCTCTGTACCACACTCACATACAGCTGCATTTGTGTGTGCCCGTATGTGTTTGCACACACACCCACTTCTGAGGTTCCCCTTGACCCAGGCCCAAGGGTCCCCAGCCTTGAGACCGTATGAACCAAGGCCTGAACTGTCTAGCAGGCAAGGCCTAGCTTGGGATCAGACTCTTGGCTGCACATCCACGCTGCTACTTCCATCAGCTGTGGAAATTTTGTACTGTGCTTTCTTTGGTGCTCTGGTCCAGTCACCACAGAATCCAGGCTCCAGGGCTCTGTCCCCCACGTGGGTCCTGACCCCTGGAAGTGCCCCCATCCCACCCCACTGCCACTGCCCCATGTCGCCTCAGCCCATCACGGCTGGCTGACAGGCTGGCATTTCCCTTCCTGTTTGGTCTTTTTTCCCCCTGTCATGTCGACAAGCACAATCGTGTTCCCTGACAGACGGAAATATCAATCCTCAAGAACAGGGACAAAGCAGGTTTTAAACTTTAACGAGAGGCTTTAATGGAAATAAAATGTAAGTTCCCCTTCAGATGGGGGTTTCTGCTTTATCAGAGAAAAAGCACCTTAAATAATAAATCAAGGACGCACGTTTCCATTCTTTTACATGTGTGAATATTTAAAACATGCAAAAACGTGGGAGACGCATTTGCTGGGACAAAAGGAAACATTTACCCCTGAAAATAAATAAATAAGGGGAAGGTGTGCAGCTGCTGATGGGAAAGTGGGCAAAGGTACTTAATGCAGGCAGCTGGGCAGTTGTGAGTGGCTGCCACGGGGGGAGAAGGTTGGGGTGTGAGCTGGCAGGGAGGTGTGGGGGGGGACTCTGTCTCTGTCTCCTTATATTGTTATTTACTGTTTGCAGTTTTTTAATGGGGTGCTATCCCAGGGCCCCATGAATACCAGGCATGTTGAGCTACACCCCCAGCCCTGTTCCAGAGCCTAAAAGCCCAGATTTTCATCCTGCTTGTTTCCATCCCAGCATCCTTCATTTCAGGAGCACCTGGCCACTCCTGTGTGTCCATGCTGCTCTGTGCTCCAGCATCTCGGCACTCATGCACTAGAACGGGGTGGGGTGTCCTGCGCCCTGGGAACCTGCAGTGCTGAGTGGCAGAGATCTGTTGCCTCAGTTCCAGTGTCTAGGTACTGAGGTTTGTTTGGGGCTCTGCTTGCCATGGAGGATCCTTCCGGCCTCCTCCAGCTCCAAGAGACTTCAGTGGTTCTCAGTTGTACCTGTACCTCTCTGATCTCTTTCTAACACCGGCACCAGTCCCTGGGTTGGGACCCCTGATACTTTGTCACTCTGGTTTGATAATATCTGCAAAGACCTTACTTCCAAGTAACCTGCCCTTCTCAGGTCAACACTCCCACAGCCTGGCTCAGTGGCAGCAGGTACTGCAAACCTCAGAATCTATCCGAGCAGGACGTGAGTCAAAAACCATGGCTGCCACGGAGCCCTGTCCACAGTTTCCCCTTTGCTGACCCCACAGAGGACAAGGCCTGAATGCCGGATGACATTCCCTCCACCCCAGTCTCTTTACCAACCTCTATTTTCTATCTTTTTTTTTATTGTGTGGAATCCTGTATTGTCAGGATATAGGCGAGAAAAGCTGGGAGATTTAATGAGATTTAGGAAAGCAGTTTTTGAAACGTTCTCACACATTTGTTATTTTTGTACGTTGCTGACCCTTCCTGTTTCAGGGATGTGGGACCCTTGCTCACATGAGAAGACATTTTATATAGACCAAATATGTTCATCTGTTTAAGACCTTGTCCTTGGTGATGTGGAACAGAGGATTGGGGGGCAGCTGCAGTGGGTAGGTAGGGCCTCGTTTCGTGCCCTTCACCCTATAAAGATAGTGTCCCAGGGGCCTGGTCTGTGCTCATCCACATTTGTGCCTGTAAAAGGTGAGCAAGTGGGTGAACACGGTCTGGTCATGGTGAGGAATGTCCTGGGACTTCATAACATAATTGAAGAAGGCAGTAGCATTTCAGGCTGCTGTGTGTGCTGTAGCTGCAGGTGATGGTGTGTTTTAAGGATGCTGCTTTTCAGTCTATCTTGTATCTCACTGTGCCTGCTTGATTGAGACCTGGGACAGGCAGGAACATGGTTCAGGGAGGCTAGGGCCTCACTAGATGTCAGAGCCAGGACAAAGACCATGCCTTCTGCTCCCAACTCAGGCCTTGGGTTCAAGACACCCTCTCTTGGTTTCCCTGTGGTCACTGGTCACTAGGGGCCATCACCTGTGCATCACAACCCTGCTTTATGCAAAGCCAGCATTGCTTTTAATGACAATTCCTTCCACTCACCTGCCTTGGCGGTTTCATGAGTGACCACTCAATTATTCATGCCTTGCCCACCCTGGGATGAAGGCGCTGTGGGAGGGTGCAGAGCCTGGAGCAGGCTTTCTGAGGTTGGTGAATTAAATTTTAAACTAAGCCACTTGGGTGGCCAGCCTGAGGTATGCCTCTCTTGCCCTGTTTGTCAAGGGAGGCGGCAGTGATTGTCCCCTGCGGGTGAGGACCACTGGGGAGCATCCTAGACGGAGCGGAAACAGGGTCCATGTGGATGCTAGTTCCTGGCTAACAGCTTGACTGGTTACAATTGCTCTCCCAGGATCACTGAGTTCAGGTTCTGGTGAGAAATGTTGGAATAGCCCAAGAGTAAGAAGTTGACAGTTTATATGCAGGAAAACTGAGTCAGATCCAGATACTTTACAGGAGGGTCTCTACAGAGGTCCACTCTGTTCCTGAGCCCCTCTTCAGACCCCTGGCTCCTGGGCCAGCCCCTCCTTCTGACTGTTGGAGAGTGTTTCTGCAGGCGGCCAGGGTCTTGCAGACAGCGGTGGAGCTCCTGGGATGGCAGCTTGCAAGCCCAGACCGTTCTCATTAAGGCCAGATAGGACCCTGTGAAATCATAATACTAACAACATCATTTATTTCAGCAGCATTGGGGCAAAACGGCTTTACAATGGTGTTTTATGTGCTACATGTGCACCATAAATATTTCCATAAAAACATGCATTAAAATATAAAAGTGGGCCCCAAAATATCAAAAGTCGGGAGGGAGAAAACCCACAGCAAAGCCCGTGTAACCGCTGGCTTAGGGCTTAGCAAGCAGCTGCAGCAGGCTCCCTGTGGGTGGGGAGCCAGCAGCAGCACCCCTGCCCACCTTCTGCTGCCGATGAGGGCGGTCAGCCTCTGCTGCGTGCGGATCTCTGCCTACATAATTGAGGGTCTGCAGAGACATGCCGCCCCCACCCCTACCCCAGCACTGTGGACACACAGCTTCTCCTATTATAACCATAACACCCACTGCATCCCAGCTGTGCCCAGCCAAGACCCACCGTTGTGATGGACCTGCAACCTTGAGGTCATGGATTGGCCATCCGTGGCAGCCCACCCCAAAGCCTCAAGTCTTCAGGTCAGACAGGTTGGTTACAGACAGTGGTGCATTAGCACCTGGCTGCCTGGTTGGACAGCAACCCCACACTGGGGCTAGGAGCAGGGGTGGTGAACACCTTGTTCGAGGCCACATACCCAGGAAGGGAGTGTGGGCTTTGAAGCTGGCTGCCTAGCTCCCTTCACCCCCAAACTCCTATAATTACCAGAGGCCCAGAGATCTCCTCACACCAGGTGTCAAGTCAGAGGCCTTCTGGCCTTTCCCTCCCAGGGTACTCAGAGTAGCTCTCCTCAAAACCCTAAGTAGGGCTTCAGAGTCTGACCTGAGGAACAGTGTCTGTCCTTGGTCATTGCTGTCCTGGAACTGAGGACTCTGTCTGCTTTGAAGCTTCTGGCACCTGAAACCTCCTTTCTTTGTGCCTTTCATTGTCCCCATGGACACAACTGAATGAGGGGGATGTCATCTGTGGCAGCCCAAGGCAGGACTCTTCACACACAGTCCTTAGCTGGCCCACAGCACCCCCCCACTCCCCTCCCACCCCCGCCCCGCCAACCTTTTCCCTGTCCCACTTGCTTAACCTTTGCCTGTGCTGAAGTCACCTTTTGCTAGCCGGAGGCACAGTGGCTATGCCTTAATCAACTGCTATTTCAGCCACCATTTGTAACTCCACAGTTGTTGGCCTGCTGCTCAGGCCGCAGCCTGGTGGGAATCCTGTTTCCACAGATACCAGCTCTCTTGCTGCTGTTAAAGCTAGCTTTAACTAGATCTCTGTTGTTCTATTTATAAATAAGACGTGAGATTCAAAGGCTGGGGTGAAAACCTGCTAGCTCAGAGAGGCTGAGTAGCAACTATTAATCTTCTCTCCTTGCTGGCATCTCCTAAAAAGCCTGAATTTCTGCTCCACCAAAACAAAAAAGCTCCACCACTCAAAATCCCTCCCTACTACTTCTGGTGCATCTCTCTATCTCTTCCAGATGCCCTCTGATGCTCTATGATTACTTTCTGTCAACTACTTGCTAACTCAGCCTCCTGACCCAAGGTTAATATTATTTAATTAACACAAATGTAAACTCAGGGTTCACAGTGTGGTCGAATAGCCCCCAACAGGAGACTGGGGGAGCAGGCAGAGTGTGCAATCAATGCTGCAAGAGCCCAGCACTGTGTCCAGAGGAGGTGGTGGGTCATGCTGGAGTAACTGCAGACACAGATGCCACCAGGCTGTGTTGGATGGTGCCACAGCTTTTGAGGATCTAAAAACTCTTTATAAAACTATTTTGGAGCATGTCTGTCTTTGGAACCTCACAGTTGAATGTCCAGGTCACTCATACTTTGGGGTACCTTCCCATTGCCTTCTCACCCTCATGTAGATGCTGAACTCTAGGCTACATGGAGAACACTCAGAAGCAAGGCCAGCTCAGAGCAGGGGCCCCAGCCTCTTCTACCCTGGTCCAGGTCTAGAGACTGAGCTAGCACCCAGGAAGCCTCAGTTTCCAGAGCCCCCTGGTGGTAAGGAGCTGTCAAGGCAGCCACCAGTTTCACCTTGGGTGCAGACCCACCCAGTTCAGTCCCCCACCCCCAGCCCTGTCCTTCTTCTGGAACCCATCTTCCCTAGTGTCTTGCAAGTTCCAGGATATGATAGTGTGGCTTATGGTGGAGGGGAAGAGGTTTTCTCTAAAAATATAGAATAGCACAATTAAGTTTAAATCCAGACTAAAAGGAAATAATATTTGGATGTAAATATGTCTATGCAATATTGGGGACACACCAACAACTTAACTCATAGCCTAAACACACACACACACACACACACACACACACACACAGAGAGAGAGAGAGAGAGAGAGAAGAGAGAGAGAGAGAGAGAGAGAGAAGAGAGAGAGAGAGAGAGAGAGAGAGAGAGAGAGAGAGAGAGAGAGAGAGAGAGAGAGAGAGATTTGGAATTTTTAAAAGATTTATTGATTTTATTTTATGTGCGTGATTGTTTTGCTTGCTTGTATATGTGTGTACCACATCTGTGCCTAGCATCTGGAGGTTAGATGAAGGCATTGAACCCCCTGGGACTGGTGTTACAGATGGTTGTGAGCTACCATGTGAGCTTTGAACCAGGTCCTCTAACCTTTCCCTGAGGCACAGTGCACAGCCTGCCTGGCTTTCGGCAGCTGTGGTCTTTGCTCTCCTAGACTCACCTGACAGGGTCAAAGACTCTGGGACCCTTGTACCTGGCTCCTCTCAAAAGCGGAGGTGTTAGGGAGTATAACCTCTGGTTCCCTTCCTTTGTGGCTGGATGCCATGTCATGCACAGGCCACTCTCACTCATCCATCACCCTGCCAGGCTCTACTTCTCTATGGTTCACTCTCTACCTGCTGCAATTCAGTGATTTCCTGTGTGGTCTTCTGTGATTTTCTCCTACCCTGGAGTCCTGTCCCTTCCCCATACCCTGGGCTCTCTACTTGATTTAATGGACCTATGTGGAGGCCATGCCTGTCCCCTGGAAACTCTTCCAGGTCCCAGATGATAGCCTGCTTCTGGGAGGGGGCCAACGATAGCTCAGCAAGATGATGTTGGTGGCAGTGTTGTGCCCTTTTCTGTTTCTCTTGTTCAGTCTTCATGATGTGGATCCATCTGTCTTTGTCCCTTCTGAGGTTCCAAAGTTCCCAACCAATGCTGGGGTATCTGGATCTGTTGGCTCAGGGGTCTGCCAAGTTCACCATTTCCTGGGGCTGGCCCCTCTCAGTCCTTTCTCTTCCAGGGGGTCCCTGTGGTTAGTGATAGGTACAGTGAGGTGTCTGCAGGTACCAACAACGTGGAGGTGATGACCTAGTCATCCATGGGACGGGGGAGGAGGTACCTGGATGGACATTTGGGTCTGGCCCTCCACCTTTGGAGGAGGGCCTTTAATTGCACACATCTTGAGCTTGTCCCTACCTTGATAGGCCTGCATGTCCTCACTTGGGGCTCAGGACACAGTGTTTCCTTTGCAAGTCGGACTTTGTTTACCACAGAGCTTGCATGGCCTGATTGTGATGTCCCTCTCCACAGACTTCTAAGATCTCCTACTCCAAAACCAAAAGGAAACATGTCCCTCTCCGTATCTCAAGGTCAGTTACTGCAGCAGACTAAGGCACCTAGTGTTTTCCACTGGCAGTTGAGGCTCAATGTCAGGGCCGTGAAGGTGAAAGTGGCAAGATGACCCCAGAATGGCCCTGTCCTCTTCCCAATGGCAAAGGGTTGAAGTTGAGGATCTTGGGATGGGGAGGTCAGACTGAATCCTCTAGATAGGCCCAGTGTGACAATATCGTCAAGTTGAATGGAAGCTGCAGGTCAGAGACCCAGGAGAGGAGGACAGAGCCCAGCTGGAGGGAGACTGAAGTAGCCCTGCAGATGGGAAGGGCTGAGAGCCAGGTGGGAGCCAAGGCAACACTCAGGCACCCAGGTCAGGTTCTCTGTGAGGCTGGGTCTGTCTGTCCCTGCGCTGGATGACAGCCACATGGAGCCTGAGGCTATGGGTGTCAGCCTGGTGTGCAGAGACCCACTATGCTTTCTTTTTGGGTGGTGAGTAGTCCCAAGGCCACTCTAGATCTGTCCTATGCCCAGGAAAAGCAGGGAAGCTCTAACCTGCCACATATATCTTCTGGCCCAGGAGTCCTGTAGGAGTCTGGGCTTTGGGGTAGCTGTGCTGGATGTTTTGATCTGGGCAGTCCTATATGTCTGTAGTGCTGGGAGTGAGGCTGCAGTGTGTGTGTCCACCATGAAGGAGCACCATGCTGAGGTCAGACATGCTTGCTTTGTTCCATCTGCACGGCATGAAGCCTCTCCATGGCTTATCTCAGAAGAGACTCATGTGCCTCCAAAGTATTAGGGGTGAGAAAGTGACATGGGGGTCTGATGTTATAACAGTGTGTTTTACAGATATATTTCATATAATTTGTTGGGATGGTGCATGGCTCAGCCGTGTTCTGAGTGGGAACTGGAAGTCAGCTAGCTTCCCGAGCTTTGGTAAGGCTGCTTCATGTGCCTTGCTTTGATTTGTTTCAGGAGCTAACTTCACCCTGATGTGCTCCCGTAGGAATGGCTTCGGGGGCCCATTTCTGCCAGGACCCTATGTAGATAAGGAGTTCCACTGAGCCCCAGGAACGGGGAGCCATATCCAGTGGGTTGCAGCAGTCAGGGCTAGATGTCCCTCGCAGCCTTCTGCAGCTGGGACGTTCCCCGCTCCTGAGTCCCTCCTGTCCCACCCGGCTCTGTGGTCCCACAGCTGCTTATAAAATAACCATTCAGAGGCTTACATTAATTGCACACTGTATGGCTATATGGCAAGCTTTTTGCTAGCTCTTATAACTTAACTCATATCTATTTATCTATAAGCTGCCACGTGGCCGTGGCTTACCGATATTTTCACATCTTGCTTCTCCTGGTGGTGCTGGCATCTCTTTAGACTCCACCTTTCTCCTTCAGCAAGAGATGTCACCCTCTTTGGGACTCTCTGCCCTCTGATTCAGACATCCTGCCAGCAACCACTTACTACAAAGGTTGACCCAGGTGCACAGGTCCTTGGCCACACACTGCTGTGCCCCCAGCCGCCTCCCCAGCTGCAAGCCCCCTGCTGCTGGCAACCCGGGCACACCCCGGCAGCAGCAATTCGCCACGCTGCATAAACCTCTCAGAGCTGCAGCTTCACTGTTTGTTTTATAGTAAGCGTGGTATCGTGTTCTTCTGCTTTGAAACGTTCAGGCAGTGACAGTTTAGCGCCTCAGATCTTTATGGTTCGGAAGACTGAATACTCTGCTCATGTTGCTGGCCAAATGCGCACATTAGATGCTAGAAAACCCCATTGTGCTAAAACAGCAGAGAATGTCTTGGGAAGACGGCACCCAAATCACTCCAAGATGTTTGGGGCTTCAAGTCTCCTGCTCTCTATGGAAACATGTTGGTGTTCTTGGGC
This sequence comes from Peromyscus leucopus, assembly GCF_004664715.2. Lineage (NCBI taxonomy): Eukaryota > Metazoa > Chordata > Mammalia > Rodentia > Cricetidae > Peromyscus > Peromyscus leucopus. The sequence continues at coordinate 152,882,707 of NC_051064.1, read as the reverse complement.
GTGGAGTCAAAACACACAGAAAAGGGCTATTTTTAGATGAGCATTTGGAGCGAAACTGCCGGCTCCCAGAGCTTGAAGAGGGCACGGGGATGCTCTGCCTGCTGGACATGGGCATGGGCATGGTCCCTTCCTGGTCCTTAAGTGACATTTTGGTGCCTCCTGGGTGTTAGGAGGGCCACACGATTGCATGATGGGATGTTTGATGGTAGGTGAAGTGGCTGTGCTGGCAGCTGTGGTCTGTCTGGAGCATCCCAAATAGACAGACACACGAGGTGGGAATGGAGGGTCTGTGCACACCACCCTTCATGGGGGTAGAGAGTCAAGGAGGGCTCTACCCCCGTGGAGATTTTGCAGAGAAGTGTGTTGCACTTAGGAGCAGTTAGGTCTGGCTCACCTTCTCATCCATTCTCTCTCAGTGCTTGCTTGGGTCGGTTCCCTCACGGGCTCATGCTGCCCGCCACTTGCTTCCTAGTTGAGGCCAGGTCCTGGTGATCAAGCAGGCATATCCAGGTGAACGCAGATGTGGGCACTGACTGGTCCATGCCCCACATGGTGAAGAACTGGGGGAGGGGGAGAAACTCTGCTGGGTCTCCCACTAATGCCTGGCTATGCCCTTGTGAGAAAGACCCTGTTTTTACTCTTAAACAGAACAAACAGAATGAAAACCATTGTGAGTGTGAATGCAGACCCCCGGCTGCCTCCTTGAGACCACCGCTGCTTTCATTTCTGTGGTAATTAATTTAAGTACTGCTACAAGGACTGGAGGCTGGCACAAAGCTGGGCTGCTGGGTTTAGGTTGGCAGTGTTGCTGCCACTGGGTGTCAGGAACATGGCATGGAGCAGAGGCACTCTGCTCTGCCTCTGTCCTCTGAATTGCCACCTGCCCCTCCTTACCCTGTGTCAAGTGGGATTCCAGAAAATCACACTTCTATGAGCTGCTCAGCCACTCATAACAGATGTCTGTTTTCCAAACTAGAAGCCCCAGAAAGCCGACTCCCCGCCCCCCATCAGGCCTCCGGCTTGGAGCTTCTGGGTCACCTCTCTTCCTGCAATCAGTAGGTGTGTATCCTCCTGACTCAGGAAAGGTTTCACCAGGGAGGATCCTGACACTTTGCCTGCTTCAGAGCTGGGGTACACTACATTCCATCAAGATGGTGTGGGTAGCCCCCAAAGGAGTCAAGGACCTTGCTTTGGAGGCATTCTGTTGCAGTCTGGATTGAAGCCACAATGTCATTCTGGGTGGAGCCCTTCTTCCTAACCTGAGCAGTGACAAGTTATTGGAAGAAATTTCTGTGCATACAGGCTCTGTTCTGGCTACAGAGACGAGGAAGGGACAAGTTTCATGTCAGTAAAGAGAGCATGGAGATGTTCAGTGGGGCAGGTTAAGGTGATGCTTAATATTTTAAAGTCCATATGTTAGCGTTCTGTAGAGGCCACCACCACACACTACCCACAGGGCTCAGACTCCAGAAATGGCTGCTCATGGTCCACAAGGCTGGGATCCAAGATTAGGTGTCACTCTAGCCTCTCCAGCCTCATTGGTGTATAAGCACAGTCTTCCAGAACCTCACACGGTCACCCTCCTGTGTGTTGGTGTCCCTCAGGACTAGGCCCACCTTGCTGAGTTCATTTTCTTCTTCATTCCTTCTCTAAAGACCCATTCTCCAAGATTCTAGGGGTGAGCGCTTTGCCATGTTTTGTTGGGGGTATGAGTCAATGCACCAATATGGCCCATGATACATTTGACATACAGTGAGGCTGAAGTTATTTGCTGTTTCTATCTGACAGCCAAAGCTAGGCATCCCGCATGCTTCTTGGATGAACTGGGTCACCTCTCTCCCAGAGCCTGTGTCTGAGTCCTCTTCCTCTCAGTGGGTAAGGCCCCAAGGAGGGAGGGCTTACACTGGAATTCCATAGGATTGGTGGGTTCACCAGAACCACATTCACAGGATAGCTCAGTGAGCGGGGGCGCGAGGGGGGACCCTCTGTCTGGGAAGAGCTGTGGGTCTGCCTTCACTGCGCACACGTGTGCGTGTACCCTCTCGCTCACATGTCTTGGCATGTGTGCATACTCAGAGGTTGCAGAGTTTCTGGAGGCACCCTAAGGGAATGTGATCCCCACACGCTGGGTTTGGGGTAGGTGATGAAGGAACCAGGTCCCATTGGCTTCTGATTATTTCTTAAGCAAAACATAGGAGTCCATAGAAAAAGGTAGTGAGAACAAAGGTGAGGAGCCACAGGGAGAACGAGGTCATAGTAGGGCTCTTTATCTGCTGTGCCCTCCAGAGACCCCAGCCTAGAGCAGACAAAGGGCAGTGAAGAGGGGGACGCTTAGGATGCAGGACTGTGGGCGGCAGACAAGGGTAAGTGGGCCTGGGCCACCAGTGGCCATGCCGTATTGGGTGTGCGTGGAGCCTCTGGGGGGCTGCCACCCCCACTGGGCCCAGCCAGAAGATTGGGAAGTGTCAGCACCAGGCACAGTTTTTAGCTGAAAACCTCGGATTTATTGACTTTCTTCCAGAAGCCAGTGCGTCTGTTATTTATGCTACTTTGATCTAAAAAGCTGTTTGTTTACACTTTATTGGGTTATAAATTCCCCATAAGCAGGCGTGATATTTTTATGGCGCCCAGTAAGGATCCTCTGGTGAGTGCGTGGAGAGCGCCAGAGGCTTTGCTACTGTGCCATGTCTTCCCTCCCGGGCTCTCTGCCCAGCATCTGGACACATCAGCTTGCAGATGCATCTCTGTAGAACATCTGTGGAGACGGTGCTGCCCCCATGGGTAGGGAGAGGCTTGTTGCTTCGTGGAGCCCTATGGCCTGGGCCACCTCTGTGCAGGGCTGGAAGAACAACTCTACCTTGCCTGACTCCTGTACAGTCCTGGGGAGGGTTGTCAGTGGCCTGGCTTTGGCTCCTGTGCGGCTCTGGGATGGGGCCATCTCTGGGATCCTTGCAGTGTGGAGTGGTGATGTGCCACCCAGATGGCCTCTGGCTTCCAGCTCACAGGGGTATTCCTTGTCCCCAGTGGGGTTAACTGGGAGCCAGAGACCAGCTGAACAGCAGGCAGACCCCAGGTGCCAGACAGCTGCAGATTCAGTATAGAGAAATGGAGAGACCAGCGCACCAGACAGGGGCACAAGAGAGACTGTCAAAGTGCAGTGACACACTTGGTCTGCCATATTCCTGTGGGCCTTCTGTGTCATTGGCCATCCAGTCCTCAGCACCAGGTATGCTCCCACTATGGCTGGGGAAACTGAGGCACAGGCTCGGCATCTGACCTGACTGCCAAGAGTTTAGGAACATTGCCAGGTGGTGGTGGTGCACGCCTTTAATCCCAGCACTTGGGAGCCAGAGCCAGACAGATCTCTGTGAGTTCAAGGCTAGCCTAGACTACAGAGCAAGATCCAGAGCAGGCACCAAAACTACACAGAGAAACCCTGTCTTGAAAAAAAAAAAAAAGAATTCAGGAACATGGTCTTCAACCTTGGCCCATCTGCTTTCGGGCCTCAAGATCACCACTTGAAGCTGCCTGGGACCCTGGTCTGCAGCCTTCTGTTCCCACCCACAGGGACACCTCTGGATGTGTGCAGAGAGAGAAACAAGATGGTCAGGTGGTGAGCGTGCGCAGCGGCACAGAGGATGCTGAGAACAGAGATAGAGAATGAACCCAGGCAGTAGGGAGCATCCTCAGGAAGAGATCTGACTTTAGAAGGAAGACCCTGACGAGGTGAGAAGCAGGGACGCTGCTTCCCCAGGACCTGAGCGAACAATTGATGCAGAAGGGTAGTGTGCCCGGGAAAACTGAGTGTTCTGATTAGGACAACTGAGTTGCCAGTACTGAGGGGTGATGTGGCTGGCCAAGTTGAAAGCACTGTGTGTCTGCCCCAAGGGGCACAGCGAGAAGCGGTTGGGGATGCTAGTCTTGGATCCTGGGGGATCTTCAGACCCACTATCTGTAGCCAATGGTAGCACTTCTTCCCCCAGTTTGAATGCCCACACTGGGGCTGAGGTGTGGCAGGGTCATCTCTGTGCCTATTATTTAGAGCTTTTTTTTTTTTTTTTTTTTTTAAATAGATTGAATAGTGGCAGAGAGCTCCATTCAGTCCCCTGGTTGGCAGCGTCTTGCATTAGTGAGCTGCATTGGTCACAGCTGAGAAGACACCACTGTAGGCTGATATTCAGGGAAATCATGCTTCCAGGAGGGCTTCCTTACCCTGCCCATGGGGCTTGGCAGGTGGATCATCTGTGTCCCCACACTCAGCATCCACCCTCATCTGCTTCTTTTTGCCACTTCTCTCCTGCAGGAGCCCCCAAGCCAAGCCTCCAGGCTCAGAATCAGGATTCCCTGATCTCAGATGGCATGCTGGGGTCCCTAGTATTGACCCTTTGCTAGTGCAGCCCTACTTGTCCATGGGCTTCTGGGATACAGGAGACAATGGAAAAGGATTCAAGAATAGGTGAACCACTATGGGCTAGACCAGTGTGTGTGTGTGTGGGGACCTGTGTGTTTCTCCTTCACCATGTCTCAGCTAGAGGACTGAGCAAGCTGCTTTCCTTCCATGAGACTCAGTTTCTCCATTTGTTCAACAGCAGCTCCTGGGTTACCAGAATAAGAGGATGAAGCAAAGGCAGCAGAGAAAAATGTCATGGGTGCCCAGTGAAGGCAGAGCCTCCTCCCCATTCCCTGCCTACCTCACTCAGTTCTCAGAAATACCGTGTTTCATGGAGTCCCAGACCCCTGTTAAACACAGGGAACTGCCCCTCTTATCTTTGGGCCCCTGATCTCCATCAGACTCCTCAAGATGGGGGATGGTCTCCAAAGACACGGTAGAAAAAAATCAGTGAGCATCAAGACAGAGAAAGTGGCAACAGACCCTGTAGCAGCTGAAGTGGGGTTTGGACTGGGCAGGGCTTGATCTCGGTGAAGGACCCCTCTGTGCGTTGGAGGTTGGGTTCCACATTTGACCTTCTGCAGGAGGTTAAGCCATGCCGGGCCCTGGAGGACTTTGCCTTCGGCTTTTATGCTTGAAGATTTTCAGGTAGAAAATAAGGATAAACCTAATACTGGGTCATGAAAAGCATTTACAGTGGGGGCAACCCATCTGTGTCTGTGATCTCCTGGACTCGAGCCGGGCGAGCGCACACTCATTACCCACGGGCTTGCATCGGCTAGGCTAGGCCCCGACCTGTCATCAGCTTTCAGGAAACTGGACCCAAAGAATAAGTATCAGATGAGCTGCTAATGTTGGAAAAAACGCTAAGAACATGCTCAGGGTCTCCATTTTATAGCTGCTCTTGAAGTCAGAATTGGCGATTGTAACCTAACGCCGGCCTCTGCAACGTGTTTTCAGTATTCTTGGGGTAATTGAAAGTCCAGGCTAGTCTGGCTATTAGGACTCGGAGCAGCTGCAGCCCTCACTGGCCCCTGGCAAGAGGAGCTCACAGGGATCCTGCCTGGTCCCACAGCTACCATGGCATTAGAAATCAGAGCCTCTCACCATCCTGTGACACCGCCATGGCTTTATTAGACAGACAGAAGCAGCCAGGCACTGTACCGGGCCTTCTGTGGCGACTTGAACTGAGGGGCTCCCTCTGGGTTTGCTGCTTTCTCAGATCGTGACACCCAAGCTGGATTTGATGCCCAGGCTTTTGATGCCCAGGGGACTTCTTGGCTCTTGTTATGGATGGGATTATGCCCCTAAAAATTCTTATGATGAAGTCCTGGCCCAAAATATCTTAAAAGGAGACTTCATTTGAAAAAAAAAAAAAGTTATTGCAAATGGTCAAGTTAAGATGAAGTCATGGCTGTGGGCCCTTGTCCAACATGACTGGTGTCCTCATATGAAGTGGAAATTTAGATACATGAAGACACACAAGAGATGTGTGGCTCTATGGCCAGCAAACCTCTGGGAACTGAGACAGGCCTGGAGCAGATGTTCCCTTGCAATGTAGGAAGGGGTCAGCCCAGCCTGCACCTCATCCTGCACCCCCAGCCTCCCGAGCTGGGAAAAGAGAACACCCCCCATTCCAGCTGCTGGTGTATGGCCGTAGCACACTCTCAGGAACCCTCAATGCTGACCACTGTAGCCACACTTCAGAGCTACTGGAAAAGTCAGATTTCTTCTTCCGCCCTGGAAGACACTTGAGCTGTGCTCAGGACACTGGGAGGAATGTCCTAATTTAATGGACACGACGGTGGGACAGATGCTCTGTACCACACGCAGCCATACTTACCATTCATAGCCTCCTCCTTGAGGTCAGCCTTGAGGCAATCACTCCCAAGAGCCAGACAAAAGCTGCCACACCTGGTGGAGGGGTGAGATCTCCCTCCTCAGCAGCTATCTTTGTAGAAAGACGACAAGTCCTGGACATGTAGAGTGAACACCTTTGCCCTCAGGACCCACCTGCATCTACCTCCAGCTATTCTGGCCTAAGGGCAATGGTGGTCATGCAGTGAAGCCCCAGCCTGACTGTGGGCTGAGCATCCGAAGGAACTTGTACTCTGGGCTCATTGGATTGAGCTAACGGAGGGCAGGGCAGGAGTTCTGAGCAGGAGCAGTTAGCAGCCAGCTTCTTCCAGTTGGACAACAGTGGTGAGAACATTCATGATGGAGACAGTCATCTTCACCCTCACCCTGGCAGCCACCTGTAGAGGAGAGGAAGCTGGAGGGGAAGGGTGGCTTGGAGACAGAGCAGCTCAGCCCCAGCCATGCCCAGTGCTAGGTAAGCACATAGATGAGCCAGAAACCCCTCCCACAAGACTGCCTGTGGTACTCAGGATCAAGGTGAAATTAATCTTGGAGGGTCCTTTGTGCCAGAATGACATGGGGCAGCTAAGGATTGATGGCCAAAGGACCCTGGCAATGAGAGCTCCTAGGTCATCCCTAAAGTTCTAGAAGCCTCCATGACATGGAAGGAAGGTTTAGATGGTACAACATTGGCAGATGGGCAGGGACACCAAGTGGACTTAGGTGGGCTCAGCTATAGGAATCAGTAGAGAACAGGCCAGAGGCCAGCTAGAGCCCATTTGCCCAAAACTGTCTGGGTGACCTTGAGCTCAGCAAGGTCAGCACTGGGAGCTTCTGGCTGAGGAGGACCCTGCCCTGTCCCCTGTGAGAGTCCTCACTGGGCTGTGTCACCCTGGGGCTTAGGAGAAAGAGGAGCAGGCCCTGGCTGACCCACCCTGACCCTGAACAGCTGAAATTTTCCAGACCTGGCCAAGGCTAAGTGGAGATGGACTTGTCACAGATGTGTGCTGTTTTCTTTGCTGTTTCTTGGTCTCAGATTCCTGCCCCCCGAGGATCTGTATATACAGTCTAATTTGGTGCAAGTGATGGGCTCAGAGGTGCACCAGCCCTTCAGACCTCAGCAAAACAGGACTCAGGGTGCTAGCATGTACAGGGAGGAAGGGAGAGGAGAGGCTGGCTTCTGCCTGTTCTGCTCTGAGCTCCATGCTCTTCCTCCCTGGCTCTGGCACCTCTTTGGTACTGGCATTTCCCTGGCTCCAGCATCTCCATGACTTTGGTATATCCCATGGCTCTGGCACCCTCCTGGTGCTGGCACCTCCATGACTCTAATATATCTCTTGTGTTGGTACTTTCTTGCCTCTTGTACCTCCTTGGCTCTGGCACATCCTTGGCTCTGGCACCTTGCTGGCTCTGACATCTCCCTGGTGTTGTTATCTCCCTGGTGCTGGCACCTCCTTGGCTGGACCTGGCACCTCCTTTACTCTGGTATCTCCCTGGTGTTGGCACCTCCTTGGCTCTGGTATCTCCCCGGTGTTGGCACTTCCCTGGCTCTGGTATCTCCCTGTGTTGACATCTCCTTGGCTCTGGTATCTCCCTGTGTTGGCATCTCCCTGACTCTTGTATCTCCCTGGCACCTCCCTGGCTCTGGTACCTCCCCGGTGTTGGCACTTCCCTGGCTCTGGTATCTCCCTGTGTTGGCATCTCCTTGGCTCTGGTATCTCCCTGTGTTGGCATCTCCTTGGCTCTGGTATCTCCCTGTGTTGGCATCTCCTTGGCTCTGGTATCTCCCTGTGTTGGCACCTCCCTGGCTCTGGTATCTCCCTTGTATTGGCATCTCCTTGGCTCTGGTATCTCCCCGGTGTTGGCACTTCCCTGGCTCTGGTATCTCCCTGTGTTGGCATCTCTTTGGCTCTGGTATCTCCCTGTGTTGGCATCTCCCTGACTCTTGTATCTCCCTGGCACCTCCCTGGCTCTGGTATCTCCCTGGTGTTGGTACCTCTCTGGCTTTGGCTTCTTCCTGGTGCTGGAAAGTCATTGGTGCTTGGATTTAGTCCAGGAAATGTGCTGCATGGGAGGGATTGACCCAGAAGTCATGTTTTCACAATTGGCCATTCTTTACACACCTGGGTTGGGGAATTCCAGAGAGGACCAAGAGGCCAGGAGGAAGCAAGGTCTTATGGGGTGACCATTAGGTAGGAAAGGAGAGATGGAGAGTGAAGAGAGCAGAGAGGAGAAAGAAAGCTACAAGCCCAGGTGACTTGCAAACCCTTCCACCTGGGTCTCTGTGAAAAAAATCCCCTCTGCGGTCCTGTCCTCAGAGCCAGCTCCTCCAGTGAATCAGGCCTTTATGAGTAGTGCAGCCTCAACCTGGGAGATTCATGGCCCTGCATCCTGGGCTCTGGACTATGAATAGCAGCCCTCAGCCATTTCCTTCTCATTCAATCTATCACTGTCTCCATCTTTCAACACCAGTACTCCTAGCCTTTTTGGGATATGGGCCTGCCCAGAAACATTGCTACAATGAGAGGTGTGTCAAGGAAACAGAGCACTGGGTGCTGGCCCTCCTCCTGGGGTGCTGGACCGGTGTGGCCTCTTCCAAGTGGTTCCACAGAGGAGCACCTTGGAGGCAAGTGGTGGTCTTGGTCTCTCTGTCCCTAGTGTAGGACACAGAACTTGGGCAGATTCCTAGGCCATGATGCAGACTTCCCTTCTCCCAGCCATGAGGAATTCCAGGAGAGTGATGTGATGGTCCTCTAGGCCCCTCCCAGTCACATTTACTGTGGTTTTGGAAGGGCTATTGTGGGTTTGGGTGGTTTTTCTGGCTTTGGCTTTACACAGGTCAGATCCTCCCACCTGTCATTGGTAGATAGGTGAAGAGTGAAAGTCTTTATTTGTTCCATGACAGCATCTGGCTGGAGCCATGATCTCTGGGACTTTCCTCTAGGGAAACTTGAGGGCAGTCTGAAGATCCCATGAAAGACACTGTAAGCTCAGGGAGGCTGCTGTCTTCTCCACAGTCTGTGAGTGGTTATGTGCCTCAGTCGGCACCTGACATGAAGGTGGGAAATGAGTCTCTGAATTTTCATTTTGTCATCTCTGCCTGTCTCCTGAGCCTTGGAGCTCCTTTGGGTGCTCTGCAAGAGCATAGTGTGTATACACACAGAAACACGACACATGTGAACACCTGCACATGTGAATACATGTGTACGTATACAAAGGTAGGTGTGTGCACAAATCATATAGTCTCAGAAAATTATACTCATGCTGACATACACCTGTACCTATGGTGCTTACACATGAATGAACACACACACACACACACACACACACACACACACACACACATCACAGGCATCAGGGGTAGATACCCACCATAGAACCAGCTTCTCTCTTAACACTGCTCCCAGTTCTCCATGAGTGGGACCAGAGGCTTCTCAAGGACCTCTTGGTGCTAAGGTCCAGGCTCAGCTGGGAGTAGCATTGATGGTTTCTGTGTGAACCTGAGAGTGTAGGAACCAAGGCAACAACCCTGAGGATGGAGTGGGGACAGACTCATTCTGGCTGAGTTAATGAACGTGGAGTCTGCACTCTGTACTTTAGTATCCAATGGGGGCATTGAGCTCTTCAGCCCTGAGGGAGGAGCTAGATTGCTGCAGATTTGAGTCCTCCACAAAGGAACCAGGGAAACACTTTGTACAGGCCTGTCCCAGGCTGCATGTGGAGGACAAGATCACTATAGAAGCCCTTCAGGCCAGTATCAGGTCATATGGAGTCCTAGCTTCTGACAGATATAGAGGCGCGCGCGCACGCGCACACACACACACACACACACACACACACACACACACACACACGCATACAGGCACGCACAACCAAGAAACAAGTCAGCACAAGCTTTGGGCTCCAGAAAGGGGCAGAGACTGGCTGGCTGGCCCATCTGTATGTGACCATGGTGCAAAGACAAGATGTCACATTGCACCCATCTCTCCTGGGTCTTTGGGGAGCTGGGCCTGATGCCATCCTGGTTTGTGGGCGACACAATGCCTGCATTTACCTTTACACTTTGAACTTACAAGCTTCAGGGCTGGGGACGCAGCTTAGGGGACGAGGTCGTGTGTAGCGGGACTGAGGCCCTGGGTCCCATATGCAGAACTGTAAAAAATGAATGTCAAGCTGGGCGGTGGTGGCGCACGCCTTTAATCCCAGCACTTGGGAGGCAGAGCCAGGCGTATCTCTTTGAGTTCCAGGCCAGCCTGGACTACCAAGTGAGTCCCAGGAAAGGCACAAAGCTACACAGAGAAACCCTGTCTCGGAAAAAAAAAAATGAATGTCAGGTTTGTATCTGTGTAATACACACAGCACCTCAGTGTGAAGGATTTCTACCAGATAAATTTCTATCCTCTGGCCTCATTCCTTCTGGTAACCTTATGTCTTCATATTGACAATGTCGGTTTTCAGGGCTGTATTTCCCCGACAATGTACGCAGCTGAGACATGGGGAGAAACATGATTTCCTTTTATCCCTCTATGTGCTCTTGCTTACCTTATGTTTTTATTTTCCAAGTTGACAGTTGTCGCTAATTGATTTTTTAACCATCCAAAAAGACATGAAATTTCTCCAAGAATTGGCATGTACATGGCTCTGCTCTCATCATTTATTTCAAAGAACTCCTCCTCTTGGAGCCCCTAACTTTCCTATCTGTTCTATGCTGGCTGCTCACCAGCTCATATAAATCAGGGCATGTGAGGCAATGAAAAGGATGCTGGGAGGCAGGCATGGATCAATCTGGACCACACACACACACACATGTGCTTGTACACACACATACAGAGAGAGAGAGAGAGAGAGAGAGAGAGAGAGAGAGAGAGAGAGAGAGACTATGGCATGCCATGGTTTTCTGGGGACTTTATTATTTATTTTTGACCTCCATTCAGGGACCCTGCCTCTCATTTTTAGACCCTCTGTCTGATTCTCATTTATACATTTTATTTATTTGGGTTTTATCTTTGGTTGACTAGAACACATCCTCTAGTAGCTTTCTGAGAAAGGGTTCAGGCCTTTGAAATTTTCTATGTGACAACGATACTTTGGAAGACTGGAAATAGTTGCCCTCAGAGTTTTGGGAGTTGATTTTGAGCTTCTGCTTGCTCTGAGGTCCTGATTGCTGCATTTTCTCCCTTGCTGGCAGCTCCTGAGTGCCTCTCTGTCCCCTGCTGCTGGTGCTTACACCTCGGCTACGACACAACCATGGTGCAGCGGGTCCTTCTCTCTTGGGCTTAGTGCTTTTGCACTTTTGCTGGGTTTTCTTTGATCTCCCTGGCCAGCTGCCAGACTCCTGAATCTATCTTCTAATTTCATCCGTTTCCCTTCTTGACAAGAAGGCTGAGTGGCATATCTGGAGAACGGGGGGGGGGGGGGGGTCTCGGGCTTCACAGCAGCAGTACAGCCTTTGGCAGGTTGCTCAGACTCTTCAGAGCTCAGTTTTCTTGTCTCTACATGACCTTAGTAGGTGCATTTAGTAGGTAGATCTTCCCTTAGTGACCCTGGGAACTAAATGGAGTTGGTTCAAGCTGAGGGTAAAGATAAAGCTCTTAAGTGGGAACCAGGTGGGCATTGTCCCTATGTGTCTGGCAGAGTCCACATGCAACATGCATTGGCTCTTGCAGTGGCTGCCCAGCCTGCTTCTGCTCTTTGCCGTCTTAAGGCCAGCTTTCACACCGGGGGCTGTGCTCCATCTGGGCTCTTTGAGTGGATTGTATGACTGCATGTTACAATGCATGGAGGTCTAGGTGGGCAAGTCTCCCCCATTCATGCCAAGGAACACAGTGGCCTGGCTGACCCAGACACTCTCTCACCTCTGCTCCATGAGAAAGGAATCTTTGGACCCCATTCGCAGACAGGGACCCCGAACCCTGGCAGCCCCTCTGTGTAGCCCTCTTCCCAATGACACATTCTTTAATCAGTCCCAAGCCAACCACAAAGTCTCACTGGAGATTAATCTGTCTCAAGTTCCGCCAATCTTAGAGCCCCTCTGGACTCAGGCCATCGTGGCCCTTGCTCTCCTAGGCCCCTCCACCTTGGCAGGGTGCCAGTCTCACAAGCCCCTGATTTATTGTCTTTGAAACAACCTACAGATGTGGACTTGTCTGCTGGCTGTTGCCAATTAAGGTACTGCTGGGCACAGGCCTCCTGGCCTGCACTGGCCTCTCTCCCTGCTTGGAGGGCTTGTTGCACCCAAGTTTGGTATCGGATGCACCCTAAGCGATGCGTTGGCCCTGGGTAGCCCCAGGATGTGTCGTCTCTGGGGTTCAGTCCCCAAAGGGGAGGTTTTGCTTTCTGCATCTGGACTTTTGGTCACCAGTGGCAATGGGTGAGTCCGGAGTTCCCTTCCACCAGCACCAGGACCTGATTTGGTGGCACAGTCCCAGTCACGGAAAGGAAGTGCAACAGCATGGGGTGTGAATACAATACAGCTGCATGAAGCCGAAACAAGAACCAGCACATGCTGGGGCTTGTGAAGGCCAGCGCTCACCCAACTCTTGTCCTCCACAGACGGGGTAAGGCAGGTGACAGCCACTGGGTGCACAGGCATTCTCACACCCACAAATTCTGGGTGTGTCTGAACTTTTGTTGGAAAATGAGAGCAACCCACCTACAGAGCAAGTATGTACCTTGTTTAAAAATAGATACATATTTCACACCAGCACACACATCAGGAGCCCCACTCCTTGCTGGCCCTGTGTCTTTGTTGGTGGACAATTGTGCAGAGGCAGGACATATGGAAGGGATCTCCAGGTCAGGTGGACTCCACCTCGAAGCGTGGCTGCGCCAACTGTCCCCTCTCTCACGTACTGCCCTGGACTCAGAACTTGTCCCTCTGATCAGCAGAACTGCCATGTCCAGCAGGAGATGGCATCTGCCTTTGTCCCTCCCACAATGCTCCATGGCCCCGGATCAGTGACTCAGACTGCCGGTGTGCGTCACTCTGTCCAGGCCCAGGACAGCCCTATGCCCTGGATGGAATCCGGGCACCAGGGTCAGACGTGAACAGTCAGGACAGGACCCAAGGCCCAGAGTATCCAGGTGCTCTGCGGGTGTAGCTGAGATAAGGATGGTGACCTGAATAAGTCATGAGTCTCTGCAGCTTCTACACATGGGCAGTGGGAACATGAATGTATGAAAGTGAGAGTCTGTATATGTGTGTGAGCATGAATGTGTAGAAGTGTATGTGAATGTGTGTGTGAGGATGTGTGTATGTGAGTGCATATGTGTGTGAGTGAAGGCATGTGAGTATGTGTGTGTGGAGTGTGTATGTGTGTGTTTCTGAGAGAGAGCATGTATGTATGTGAATATGTATGTGTTGGTGTTTATGTGTGAGTGTGTTTGTGGGGGCTTATATGAGTGTGTATGTATGTGAGTGTGTATGTGTGTATTATGTGAGTGTATGTGTCAGACATGTATATGTATGTGTGTGAGAGAGAAAGAGAGAACATGCATGTATGTGAATGTATGTGTGTTTATATAAGTGTGAGTGTGTGTGCAGGTATGTATGAGGGTGAGTATGTATGTATGTGTGAGGGTGTGTATATGTGACTGTATGTTTGAGTATGCGTGTGTGTGTGTGTGTGTGTGTGTGTGTGTGTGTGTGTGTGTGTGAGTTTTCAGTTCTTTGCTTTCTTGGCCCACGTTTCTAGAGTCTGGGTTCAGGTGTGGGCACAGTAGCTCAGCAAGGACCATCTACTCACAGTGCCATGTGTGACAGAGGGGAGTGCATCTGGTTTCTGAGTGTAAATTAGTGCATGATTACACTGAGTACAACTTCTGGTGTGTGTGCATGTGAATGTCTGCATGTCCATACATCATCATGCATGTTAAGGCACATGTTCAGACACATGTGTTTGTGGGTGCATGGATCAATGTGTTGGTATGTTCCTGTATGTAAGCATGACGCATGTATTGCCCAACAGAGGGTGTTACTGTGTGTCAGTATGCATGTGTTAGTGTGGGTACCACACTACAATACCAAGTGTGGGTGTACCAGCAAGGTGTCACTGTGCATATGTGTTAGTGTGGGTACCAGTGTGTGTATCTGTATGCACTGTGTGTCACTGTGTATGTGCATACACATATATGCTGTAATAATATGTGGCACATGGCACCTCCCATGAGGACCCTCCCCTTGCAGACTGGCTCTGGGGCCTTACAAGTGTGATTTGGCCAGAACAGAGAAGCCGTGGCTTATGTCAAAGAAATTTCAGTAGAAGTCTTCCCTAGCAGATGCCCGAAATCTGATAACCTGTCTCCACTGAAAACTTAACAGCCATGTTAAAGGCTCCTAAATTTTTCCCTAGAGATTCAACAAGTGTTTTGTTATGAAAATGTGGCTACATGCATCCAGAAAGGTCTGAAGGATCTGACCTGGCAATCATGCCTTTAATGCCTACAGGCAATGTGGTACAGGCTGCCTGGGGCACGGTGGGACTTGAGGAGTGCAGGACTCAGACTGGGAATGACCCAGACCTGGCGGCCACCATAGGGCTGCTATCCTGAAGTTCCGGGTCTCAGGTCAGCACCTGGATGTGGAGCAAGGCCCCAAGGAGAGCTATCTACCCTCAGCACATTATCCCAGTGGCAGGAAGTCTGTACCAAGCAGGACTTCTATCTGCAGGGGGTGAGCACCCATCTTGCCAGGTGTCAAGGCCTCACTGGCCTAGGTGAGGAGCCACATTCCCAAGCTGGCCAGGAGCCACTTCAGATCTATCCAGCAGAGCAGGGTCCCTCAGCCTCAGTCTTCCTGCCACTTGGCCTGTGTCCTGGCTGTGTACACTTTCAGATCAACAGGTCCTCTGGTCCTCTAGCCTTGCTCCTGGCAGAAGAGGTTGATGCCCCCCCCCCACACTCTCCACCT
This sequence comes from Peromyscus leucopus, assembly GCF_004664715.2. NCBI lineage: Eukaryota > Metazoa > Chordata > Mammalia > Rodentia > Cricetidae > Peromyscus > Peromyscus leucopus. The sequence continues at coordinate 152,867,552 of NC_051064.1, read as the reverse complement.
CCTCCAGCCCTAGGTGATCATGAAGGAGACAATGGAGGAGACAGGAGTAGGAGAGGGTCAAGGGGAAGTGCTGACTAGCCCTGGGTAGCTGTTAAACTGAAACAGGACTTCTGTGGACGAAACACATAAGGCAGAAAGGACAAATGAAACTCAGCAGCTGTCACTTTTTAGCTGGAAGGCTGTGAGTGTCCACATTGTCCTCCCTGGCTGTCTGCTCTGACAGGGCTCACCACGGTCACTGTGACTTCTGTGGCCAGTTCAGCCATGGGGCAGTCCATCAGCTACCTGCCGTTGCTCTCTGACCATAAAGTGACCCTCAGGCCACGCTGTTAGACTTTTAAAATACTGAATCCATTAAAAGTACACTCACGCTGGGCGGCGGTGGCACACGCCTTTAATCCCAGCACTCGGGAGGCAGAGCCAGGAGGATCTCTGTGAGTTCAAGGCCAGCCGGGTCTACAGAGTGAGTTCCAGGAAAGGCACAAAGCTGCACAGAGAAACCCTGTCTCGAAAAAACCAAAAAAGAAAAAAGAAAAAAAAAAAAAAGAAAGTACACTCACACATTCAAGCAAAGTGGCCCCCCCAAATAGTAATTTCATATTAAATAAGAATAAACCATACCCCTGACACCCAAAAGAGCTGAGGAGTCTGTCATGTTCCTAGAATGCTGTTGTAGCATATCTCATGATATTTAAAAACGGAGTTTATTTGTATAAGTTCTTAAGGGACCCCTGCTCTGTGCAAGCAAGGGAAGTCCCCACTGACTTTGGGTATAGACTGAGATGTCTGTCTTCTCTGCCACTATGCTACTCGAAGGAAGTTGCTGGAGTCAGCACGGCTTGGCTCCTCAGCACTGGGACTTGAGCTGACACTGGCATGGGACACAGCATACCGCCTCATCCTGGCTCTCCATGGGGAAACCAGCTACGGATGCGGGAAGACTGAGCCTACTGCCCTCTGGACCAGTCATTGTGCGTCGCCACACCCAACATCTGCGTGGCTGAGATGTGCTGTGGGTGCCGTCTGCCATGGCTTCTGGTGCTGATGGAGCCTTGGGCATCACAATTTAATGGATTAGTTAAAGCGATGTGAAAAACGGACCTCTGATTTACGACCTGCAATTTTTTGCTGACTGCGGCATGTTTTTTCCAAGGCCTAGTTTTAAAATCGCGGGTACATAAGGCGAGGTTGTTCCTCTGGCTGCCCTCGGGGCTCATCCGTGGCCCCTTTGCCCAGGGCCCCTCCAGACCTTTAAACAGGAAGTTTAATTTTATAGAATTAAAAAAGAGAAAATGGTACTTAATTATCGGGCTGTGAAACAGCGTTGCCCTTTCTTAATTTTAGTAGCTAATAAAATGCCGAGCCTGGAGTTAACTACTTCTGGTCCAAACGCCTTACAGTTTGGGCTATTTGAATAGAATATTTTATGAACTGTTAGATATTGCACTATGGTTTTTAAACTCTGCTATGACATATTTCTCTCAAGATTTATTAGGATTTTTTATTTAAAACAATATATTAAACAGGGGAGAAAAAGTAATCTTAGGTAAAATCCAAATATTAGCAAAACATAGCATGGATCTAAAACCTCACTCATTTGAAGTTCGCCCTTCTCTGCCCTCACCCCTCCCCACCCACCTTCACCATAAAAAATGAGGCCCAGGGAGCAACGGCCCACAGCTGCGTCATTAATGCAACATGTCGTCCAACCTGACTCCAATCAGGGACCAATCTCAAGGCCAGTTGCCGCTTAAGTGACTATGGAAAGAGAACAATGAGCCATGATGCGTGAAGAGCCCTGGGCTCCTTCCCACTTTTCAGCAGGCTCCGTGGACTGCCACATAGGGCTGCGCCTGGAGATGGCCAGAGGTCAGGGACCCCGGCCCCATCCGTGCCCCATTTCACAATGGTGTGCTACCCAGGTGGCTTGAGAGCCTGCCCTTCCTGCTACTCCTCATGACGGCCCCTTGTTGCGGAGGACCTACTATGTGCCAGCACAGGGAGCTCTGTCTTGGTGGAATCCGTCCTTAGATGAAGCAGAGGGAGAGGTGTGACACTGGGGTGTGACACCTGAGGGTAGGGGGAGGAGGGAAGAGGTGCCAGGCTTCTGCTCAGAGGGCACTCACACGGCACACATTCAGACAGACTGATGAAGGATCTCAGAAGGTGCAAGCCATTCGTGGTGGATTCCATGCGGGGGGGGGGGGCTGTGGAAACCTCCACACTGGTTCTGGTGCTCTGGGGAGGGTGCAGAGAGAACAGAGCCTGGCTCTGGGAGGGACCCAGGGGTAAGTGGGGAGCCCAGGACCCCCGCCTGTGCCCTTTGCTCACCCAACAGTTTTCCCTTAGTGCCAGCCTTAATCAAGGCTGGAGATGGCAGGAGGGAGCTGGTCAGGCCTGCCCTCACAGCATGGGCACCAGGCAGGTGAAGAGCCTATGACTAAGCATAATAAAGCCAGAGTGCTGAGGAGTCCTCACTGTGTCTCTACTGACCATTGTCCAGGCACGGGAGGCAGGAATGGAGAGCGAGAGGAACAGGAGCCTTCAGGCAGGTGCTGGTCAGAGGGTGACAGGGGTTGGGAGGGGCAGTGTGGCAGGATCGTTGTGATCTTTGGGAGCTGTAGGCCCAGTCACACTCCAGGACCAGACAAGTGTTCTTGAAGATGTTATGAATGTCTTCCTGCCCACCAGGACCCTCATGAGAAGGTCACCTCTGTTTGCACACAGTGCCCTTGGAAGCATCTGCTTCTCTCCATGGTCACTGGGTGCTAGACAGCCCTGGACCAGCTCAGCTTCCCAACCCGGGCAAGAGAGGAGGAAGTCATTCTTGCCAATTACAGTGATCACTGCTTCCAAGAAGCCTCCTCACCAGCTGTGTGCCTACCTGTTAGCCGTGTGAGTTAGCTAATTTGTGGGCATTTGAGGCTTTGAGTAAATATCAGCAATGGAAGCCTAGCATCAGGACCCTAGCATCCATGTACAGGTTTTATTGTCTCCCAACCCCCACACACTCAGGGGCAGCCTGCTGTGATGTCCCCATACTGCAGGCTTAATACACAGCAACGAGGCCATCTTTGTGCAGACCAGGAGGAAACAGTAGCTCTGAACTGGCACTGGGCTGCCTCTCATCTGGAAGGTGCCAGTGGCTACATAGAGGGCCACACCTGTGCAAGGGTCATTCCTGAAGCTTTGTAGGCCTGAGGGTTGCAGGAGCTACTCTGCTTGGTGCCCACATGCTTGGAGCAAAAAAGGAAAGAGGTTGTCCTGTTTCCTCCCTCTTGGACCTCTTCTCTTCCCTCCTCCCTTCTTTCCCTTCCTCCCTGTTTTTTTTTTTTTTTTTTTTTTTTTTTTTTTTTTTTTTTAAACTGTCTGTATTCATTATCCTCCTGCTTCAGCTCCCCAAGTGACAGGGTTACAGCTGAATGCTGTCACCATGCTTCCCTCCTGTCACATCAATTCTTTTTGGAGCCAATCTTTGTGCCATCATATTGGGACTATCCTCTCCCAGGGAATTAGAGGCCATGGCACCAGCTTGGTAATGCTCCCATATGCAGGCAGGGGGTTGGGCTGGATATAGGGTCAGAGCAAGGCTCCTCTAGAGGACTGACTAGTATACACCTGTTTCTCAATATGCATGTACACTCAGAATCTCAGGAAGGGGCTTTATTCAGAAGTAGGTTTTCTTAGAGGTAACTGAGATGAAACCATACTAGATTGGGCTAGGACCTAACCCTAAGAACAAGTATCCCATAAATGAGGAGAGGAGGCATGGGAACACAGTCAGAGGAGGAGCTCGGAGACGATGGAGGCAGAGGGCCATGCAACATAAGCCAAATGCTATTGGCAGCTGGGAGAAGCTGGAGGAGGCAGGAAGAGTCCTGTATGGCATCTCAGAAGCATCCAGTCCCACAGTCGGTGTCTGTCTCAACGGAGGAGTGACACAGAGGCTTCACATGCTTTAGTGACTTTTGAAATCTACACTGTCACATAGCTATGAGGTATTGCAAAATAGGGGTGGACCGTCTCCCCGAACCCCAACACACCATCTCTCTCCAGGGTTGCCCTGGGTGGCAGGATAGTACTGATGTACGGACACAGCTGCCAGCTCAGCCCAGTATGACCCAGGCTCTGCTTGAGCGGAGCCGAAAACCTTCCTGCTGTTTGCCGTGGAACTGCTTCCCGTGGGGTTTTGGCAGCTCAGCCCATGCAGGCAGGAAGACAGCATCGTGGAGCCTGGTGCCACACACAGGTCCAGGCAATGTTGTTACTTTAGAGACAAGGCCGTCAGTGAGGGGTCAAGCAAAACTGGCCTCCTGGTGCCAAGGCAGAGGAGTAGCCATGCCCAACATTTCCTGTTCACTTGAGACTGCAGGTAGGGGTGGACAGAAAAACACATCTGGAGGCAAAGGCCAGACTTGAAGTGTCCCATGAGCTGCGTGAAGCTATCTTGGTGCCCGGCAATGCCAGAGGCACAGGATTCGAGGGATGAGAGCTTTACCTGGCTCTGGGTTACTAGGAAGAGGATGAAAACTTGCCTGAGGAAGGAACAGAAAGCACAGGAGTCAGGGACTAGCCAGAGCGCTCCAGGGGGAGAGAGCCTGGGCAGGCAGTGTAGAGCAGCCCCCACACATCTGGCCGTCTGCGAGGGCTCCCCTTACCTCCTTCCAAAGTGCCCAGCATGCCCAGGGGATTCCCCCAAATCTCATAAATGCCCTGCTTTGTTTGGGGCAATGCCTGGGTTGGTTTTGATTTCCTTTGGGCCAGCCTTCCCATCTTCACTTGGAAGTAAATGGAGCTGTCTAGGGTCTATTTTGAGTAACCTCTGAGCTCAAAAATACTTCTGGGATGATAAAAGCCTCTTGCAGAGGCATTTAATGCTGTCTTCAAAGGCAGAATTGGGATGGAAATAGGACCCGCCACCTTGCAGGAGTGAGAGAAGGGCAGGCCTTGGAGCAGTCTCAGGCCCTTAGCAAGAAGTGAGGGAGATGGAGCTGAGCAACTGTGGGACTGGAATTCCAACTTGGGCCCAAAGCGTCATCTGGGATTAGCGATTGTGCAGAGGAATAGTGGCAGCCGTGGAAAAAGTGCACTTGGCTGGTCCTAACTCACTTTCCCAGGCTGCTTGCTGCCATTTCTTCCAAGATCAGCTCTGTTGGGGATGGAGGGTGGTGGGCTGAGCAGGAGCTGGGCTTTTACCAGTGGGAGGGGGGCGTAGGCGGAGCGAGATGCATGGAGCAAGGGTCTGAGTGGGGCTGTTTACAGCCCAGAGCTGGAGAGAAGACTGGGAGAAGCCCCACCCACCACAGCTCTCTCTCCTGTCCCTTCCCACTCTTCCACTCCCTCCTAAGCATCCGGAATGTGCTCTGTGGTCAAACATGTCAGAAGAGTCTGGGAAGTGGGGCCAGTGCGGCAGAGATGGCGGCCATGTCCGATCCATATGGAGGTCATTACTGGCCCTGGGAGGCAGGGTTGGGCCTCCAATGTCCAAGGTGACAGCCTGCACCACTGAGGGTGTGGGGGAGGGGTGAGCAGGAAATGGTTAAGGCTGGTTAGGAGTCCCAGTGAATGAAGCTTATGGCTAGGCCAAGACTGGCAGAAACTCCATCCTGGGTGCCTGGCCAGTGAGGCTGGGTGTTCCCCAGCAGAGGAGACAAGAAAACACAGAGGCTTGACTGTGGGAGAACCAGTCTGGTGCAAGCACCTGGAGTGTATGTAGACTTCTGCCATCTGCCTCCTGCTCTCTTCCTGTATCTTTCTCACTGTCTTCCTGCTTCCTCCCCTGAACCACTGGCCTCCTTCCGGCATTTTGCTTCAGTGCACCTGCTAGGTTCCTTCCTCCTGTTTTTCCAGTGTACCTGACTCTCCTCCTCCCTCTCCCATAGCTGTGACACTCAGATATTTGGGTTGAAGGGATCTATTGGTGCCTGGGAGACCAGTTGTGGCAGGCCAGGGTAGGAGCTGCTAGCAAGACATGAGACTCTCCCCATTTGCCATTCTTTACCACAGAAGTCCTGGTACACCCAAGCACATGGCTGGATTCCACTCTGCCATGCCATCCCTGGCTATACTGGCCTTTCTCAGCAAAGCGGATACAGTCTGGATCCAGCAAAGGAAAGGGTCACCTTTCTTTATCATCTAGCCTCCTCTCTGCCTGGCAAGGCCTTGGCCTTGGACCACAGCCTTTGTGTCTGCCCCAGTGAATTACTGATGAGAAGGTGTGTGTTAAGGACAGACAGACAGTTCAGACCCACACTTCTACTGAGGACAACTGGGAAAGGTGGACAAGAGCAACTTGAGTAGAAATCTACGAGGAAGTGAAGGGTAAGGGCAGCAGTGCAACCCCAGGGAAGCTATCTCAGTACTGGACAACACCCGCTTATTCTAACTCATTAACTCAGTGTCTTTGGTCATACACGGTGGTCCTGGTGCTCTCGGGTCCTTAATGTTCCCATTTGGTTGCCAGAAACAAGTGGACATCCTCTTGGAGGAGGCCTGCACAATTCTTAGCTTTGGTTATTTTAGTGAGGTATAAAATGTCTGGTCTTCAACAAAAAATAACAAGACACACAGAGATAAGACAGGGTCAGTAAAATCAGAAAGCAACAAGCATTATAAACAGACAGAAACCCAAGTGAAGCACTTTTCAGACACAAACTTTATTTGTTTTTAAAATGTGTGAGGAGATAAAGTTAATGTGTTGGAATTTCAACAGAAAACTATAAGCTGTAGGGAAAAAACCCAAATGGATGATCAAGGACTGAAAATTGCAATAATCAAAATTAAGGTCTTAGTAGCTGTCTTGAACAACAAATTAGACATAGATGGAGAGAATTTAATGAGCCAGGAGGTGTATAAAAGAAAAGGCCTGTGGAATTAAAACTGTGAAGAATACACAGGAGAGTTTAGGATGCACATGGGATAAAGTGAATTCTTCTAATCAGATACCAAGGGAGAAATCAGAAAAACAACATTCACATTGGTAATGGTTGAAATTATTCTAAAATTGTTGAATCATTAATATTTCTAATCTCATTCAAGAAGCCCTCCAGCCACCAACAGATCTGTGAGAATTGAGGTTTGGAATGGGGGAGGGATACAGAGAGACGAAGAGAGAACTGCCATGCTCAGTGACCTTTTCCTATCAGGTTCCCTGGACAAATGTGGCCTTTCTCCAGCTCTCTAACCACCTTTCTCTTCCTTATCTCTGTACCTCCTGAGTCACTGTAGCAAGTGCTGAGGACCAAAGAACAAGAGAAACAACCAGAAAACAAGATCTTTTACTTTCAGAGCCACAGCGAGACCTAACATTAACCTACAGACAGACAGCAGAGGACGATGAAGCGAGCTCTACAGTTGAAAGCACAAGGCAGGCTCGCACACTGGGGCTCTGGGACAGGAGGGTTATGTGTTCAAGACCAACCCGGACTACATCACAAGAGCCTGTGTCAAGATTTCATCCTAGATTTCTTACTGCATGAAGCTTGGGCTGTGAGCCTTAGCCTGTAGTAGCTGAGTTACCGCTGTAGCCGCAGCCTAGACTTCCAAAGACCACACAAGCATATCTCAAAAAGAGGTGAAACAGAGGCATCTCCAGGCAACAAAATCTGAGAAGTAGTTGTGAGCATAAACACTCAAAAGTTTCATTAGGGAGGAAGAGGCTCCCAAGGGTCAAATATACAAGCAGGAATGCAGGGCATTCCTTCATTCCTGATGGCAACACGCTGCTTAGTTTATGTAAATACAGATTATTTAAACAAAACTTCATAGTGGATTTAAGAAATATACTACTAGGATCTATAATATATAAGAACACATAATATCTAACATAAGTTAAAGTGGTAAAATGAAATTATTCCTAAACATTTTCATGGCTTCATAAGAGACAGTACATTTGGTCCAGGCAAAGCTGGTTGATGTAATCTCCAGGGTAATGTCTAAGTGATTAGAAATCTATGTGTAACTGATGTCTATGCAGATAATAGAAGCAGAGTAATAAGAAATCAGAGTCAACCCAAAAGAAGCAAGAAAAGAGAAAGAGAAGGAAGATAGTACTGACTCTTCAGGGTGAATAGAAAAAGTCTAAATACACCAGTAATTATACTAAATGTAAATGCATCAAATGATTTAATTAAAGAAAGGGATTGCCACACTCAATAGTAATAAAACTCCAGTACTTTTTGCTTACAAAAGACACAAACCAAAATCTAAGTATATGTATGTCATTTATAAAACCTACAGAGATTCAGTCTAACTAGAAGTACATAGAAGGATTGAAATAAAGGCCAGGAATGGTTTATTAGAAAGCTGTGCTGTGTTGGCTACATAGAAACTGGATAGTCAACTTCAAGGTAAAAAGCATTAGGAGAGAGGGAGAGTGAAAAGGAGAGAGAGAGAGAGAGAGACTGACAAGAGTTTTCCACGAAGATTTCCCATGCTTATGGATCTACAGGATTAACATAGTAAAAATAGCCATTGTATCAAAAGCAATCTACAGATTCAATGCAATCCCCATCAAGTTTCCAACACAATGCTTTACAGACCTTGAAAAGGCAATTTTCAATTCTATATGGAAAAACAGAAAACCCAGTATAGCTAAAAAACGGTCCTGAACAATAAAAGAACTGCTGGAAGTCTCACCATCCCTGATTTCAAGTTTTACTACAGAGTGATATTAGTATAAACAACATAGTATTGACATAAAAACAGATACGTTGATCAGTAGAATTGAATTGAAGACCCAGGCATAAATCCATACACCTGTGGACACATGATTTTTGGTAAAGAATCATAAATACACACTGGAAAGAAGGCAGCATCTTCAACAATTAGGGTCGATCAAACTGGATATCTGCATGAAGAAGAATGCAAAGATATTCATACTTATCACTCTGCACAAAACTCAAGGCCAAGTGTGTCAAAGATCTCAACATAAAATCAGATACATTGAAACTGAAATGAGAAAGTTGGGAGTAGCCTTGAATGCATTGGCACAGGAGACAACTTTTTGAACAGAACACTGATGGTGCAGGCACTAAAACCAACAATTAATAAATGGGACCTCATGAAACTGAAAATATTCTTATAAGACAAAGGACACTGTCAATCAGATAAAGCAGCAGCCCACAGAATGGGAAAAATTTTTAAACCAACTCCACATCTGACAGAGGACTAATATCTAAAATATATAAAGAACTAAAGAAACTAGATATAAGAAAAATCCAGCTAAGCGGTGGTGACACACGCCTTTAATCCCAGCACTCAAGAGGCAGAGGCAGGCGGATCTTTGTGAGTTCAAGGCCAGCCTTGGCTACATAGCGAGTTCCAGGAAAGGCACCAAAGCTACACAGAGAAACTCTGTCTCAAAAATCAAAACAAAACAAAAAAATCCAATTAAAAAGTGGGGTATAGATCTAAATAGAGAATTCTCAATAGAAGAATCTCAAATGGTTGAGAAACACTTAAAAGAAATGTTCAACATCCTTAGCCATCAGGAAAACGCAAATCAAAACTACTTTGAGATTCCATCTTATACCTGCCAGAATGGCTAAGATCAGTAACACGTTCATGCTGGTGAGGATGTGGAGCAAGGGGAACACTCCTCCATTGCTGGTGGGCATGCAAACTTGTATAGCTGCTATGGAAATCAATATCGCAGTTCCTCAGAAAATTGAGACGATCTAACTCAAGACCCAGGTATATCACTCTTGGGCATATACCCAAAGGATGCTCCATCCTACCACAAGGACAGTTGCTCAACTATATTCATTGCAGCTTTAGGCTTTACTCATAATATTTCAGAAAATGGAAACAACCTCAATGTCCCTTAACCAAAGAATGGATAAAGAAAATGAGATACATTTACATAATGGAGTATTACTCAGCTGTTAAAAAAGACATCATGAAATATGTGGACAACTGGATGAAACTAGAAAAAAATCATCCTGAGTAAGATAAACCAACTCAGAAAGACAAATATGGTATGTATTCACTTATAAATGCATATTAACTATTAAGTAAGTGATAACCAAGCTATAATTTGCAGACCTAGAGAGGTTAGGTAAAAAGGAAGGCTCTAGGGGGAGAACACATGGATCTCTTGGGGAAGAGGAAATAAAATAGATTTTGAAGGTGGACTAGGGGTGGGTGTGAACAGGAGTGGGAATGGGAAGGGATAGGGGATGGGATGGAGGGAGAGGGGGAGGGGAAAGATGGCTGGAATTGGGGGGCAACTATGGGGTGGTTGGAAACCTAGTGCAAAAGAACTCACAAACATCTACGAGGGTGATCCCAGTGACGACTCCTAGTAATGGGGGATACTTAGTTTGAACTGGCCATCTTTTGTAGCCAGGCAAGGCTTCCAGTGGTGGGACCGAGTTGTGTTTGGTTCAGTTGTTGACTGAGGGGATCCCATGGAGATTCCCCCAACAACCCAGGCTGATGCTAGGACAGAAGGTCACTCTCTGAAAACTGACAGTGGGACCCCATTGCTGAGGACAACATCCGCAAAGCTCACTGAACATGGAGAAGTTGATCTGGTGCCTGCATGAAGCTTCACCCCTACATTCTAGTCTCTTTGGTGTAGAAAGGTACTCTGCAGGCAACAGAAAGAGAAACCTGGATACCAACCCACCCACAAAACCCTTGACCTACAATCTGTCCGGCCTGCAAGATGTGCTGGAGCAATGGTGACGCAGGACTTGTGGGTCTGGCCAGCCAATGTCTGACTTAACTTGAGGCCCAGTCTGCAAGAGGGAGCCCATTACACTGTCTGGATGGCCAGGAACCAGATGACTGGATAGCCCAGAGACCTAGGGTAGAACCAAACATGACTAGGCTTAAAAAAAATAAAAATAAAAGGAAAGAAATGTTTCCTAATGATATTCTGCTGTACTCATAGATGGGTGGCTTGTCCAGTCACCATCAAACAGGCTTCCTCCAGGAGCAGATGGGAGCAGATGCAGAGATCCACAGCTAGACATGTGGAGAGAGAGAGAGAGAGAGACTGGAGGCCTCCATCTGGTCCTTCCCCTTGGAGATAGGGAAAGCCTGCAGAAGAGGGACAGGAAAGACTGTAGGAGTCAGAAGGGACACCAGAACATGTCCCACTGAATCAATTAAGCAGGGTGTATATGAACTCACAGGGCCTGCAACAGGTTCCCTGTGCATAGGCTGTGGCTGTTAGCTTGGTGTTTTTGCAGGACCCCTAACAGTGGGAGCAGGTGTGTCTTGGAGTCTTCCACCTGCTCCTGGGACTCTTTTTCTCCTGTTGGGCTGCCTTGTCCAGTCTCAGTGTGAGGGCCTTTGCCTTGTCTTACTGTATTTTGCTTTTCTGGTTTGGTTGTTGTCTCTTGGAAGCCTGATCTTTTCTGAAGGGAAATGGAGAGGGAGTGAATCCTGGGGATAGGAGGGGCGGAGAACTGCTGGGAGGAGTGGGGGCGGGGACTGCGGCTGGGGTGTATTGTATGAGAGAAGAATCCACTTTAAATAAAAAAAGAGTTTTTCATGAAGATGTATGGATTTTAGGCACATAGGCATGCAACAACAGTTTTGGAATACATGAAACAAAAGATAACAGAATAAAAAGGAAGAAACTGATGGGGGAACAGGAAAATGGAAGATTTTTTAACACAAATTTCTTGGCAAGTAATAGAACAAGTAGACAGTCTAACTAAGGATGTAGTTATAATCAGCAACTTGAACTAATGGACACAAATGCACCTTTAAAATGGGAAAACACTGGGGTTGACAGAGATGGCTCAGTGGTTAAGGGAGCATGCTGCTCTTGCAGAGGACCTGAATTCAGTTCCCAGAACACACACTATAGCTCACAATTGCTTGTGACTCCAAATTCAGATGATCTGATGACTTCTTCTAGCCTTCATGGGTACTATACTCACATGTATATACCCATGCACAGAGACACACCAGTCCATAAATAAAAATAAAGTCTTTTATTTAAAAAGAGAAAACAAAATTTTAAATAAAATCATACACACAGCACTTACAAAATTAAGATTATAGAAGAGCATTAAACAAATTTCAAACACTTGGGAGGAGTAAAATCATAAAAAGGATGTACTCTAATCACAAGGAACTATGATTATTTGAAAAAACAAACAACATAACAAACAATAAATGATCTGAAAGATTGAGAATTTATAAAACTATTTTAAGAATGCATGTAAGCTAAAGCAATTGCATTGGAAACAAAAGTTCTTAAATTTTAATAACAATAAAATTCATTATACCTGGGTGGGACAGAGTTAAATTCACTAAAAGAAAGACAACCTGAAAATCGATTATATATGCAGTTATTTCAGGAAACGAGTTTTGAAACCAAAAGTAGTAAAAGGAATAAAATAATAAGGAAAAAAATAGACACAATAAAAAGAAAGCAAAATGGTTAAGGACAGCAGCTCTGGTGAAAATCCTGTAAAGAAACCCTCAGGTCTGCTCAAATCCACCAACATTTAGGAAATTACTTGCAACCCAACACCATCGCCTCCAGAAAACAGACGAGGAAATCTCTTTCCGCAATGTGCTTTGTGAACATCATCTGAATGCAAAAACTTCCTGTAGACATTCCAAGAAATTTCTCCTATACCAATCTATAAGCCATCTCTGAAGATGGTGTCAAGACTGCCTAGCTTTAGGAGACAGCTGAAGCTCCACTGCTGGCCTTCTGGGCCAAGGGCACCAAGGCCAAGGCTAGCTCATCTGGAGCAACTGAACAGAAGCTGAGGCAATCCTTACTGAGGCAACTGCACTGAGGTCAAGGCTAGCTCTTTTGGAAGCTTCATGAACTCACCTTGTGGCTGTCCTTGCCCAGCTCTCTGACCAGAAAAGGCCTGCGTGTCTTTCATTCTGGAGAAGGTGGACGTGAACCATGCTGGCATTCCTTATACCCGTGCTGGGGAACCATGTGATCTGAGGCAGAGCTGGTGGCCTCACTGACAGCCGTTCCTCATGGGGTGGCAGGCAGATCAGGCACAGGGGAGGAAGGAATGTCTACTTCTTGCATTGTCACTGGAGCAAGGCAAAATTCACGGTCTCATAAAACAAAAGCCACTTCCCATTCTTGCAGGCACTCACCAACCGTGTGGTTCACCCAGGCAGAGGCATCTCCAGCCTGACCCAGCTAGTAGAAACCGTGAGGAGCCTGGGGAGAGGGCCCTATTCCATTCCTCCTGAGTCCTCCTCATCTGGGGTGGTGTGGGCTGGCCATGGCTTTGGTCTGGTGATTTTCCATGAAAGCTACTGGCCCTGAGCAGAGTTCAGGACTCTCAGCTTAGATATCACTTCCAGAACAGAAGTAGATAGACTTGACAAAGCCTAGAAACAGCCAGGCATTTGCCTCCATCACGGTCACATCCTGGGATGCCTTCTGGTCAGGGTCACTGTTGTCCAGCTGCCCAGGCCCCAGGACACACACAGCTGACCTGCCATGAATACCCAGATTTTATGTTAAATGTGGAGAAAGGAGAGAATGTAAGGACAGGAGAAGGAAGCCTTGAGGGACTGAGATATTAGGACTCTTCTCACCTCTCTCCTGGTAGATGCCCAGGGACTTGCTGCAAGCCCTCCTGTAGATACCTGTTGTGGGATATTATTTTAAGGTGTGTTACTTTTGTTTATGTTGCATTTGTTTAACTCTGTGAAGCTGTGTTACTGTGCCTGTCTAAAACACCTGATGGTCTAATAAAGGTCTGAATAGCCAATGGCAAGGCAGGAGAAAGGACAGGCGGGGATGGCAGGCCAAGAGAATACATAGAGGGAGAATTCTGGGAGGAAGGAGAGAAGAAGTAGCCAGAGAAGGAGGAGGACTCCGGGGGTCAGCCACCCAGCAACACAGCAAGCCACAGAGTAAGACTGACAGAAGTAAGAACAGGAAAAGCCCAGAGGCAAAAGGTAGACAGTGTGGCTAGAGAATTCTCTCCGGGTCCCACCAAGCCCACTTACAAAATAAACACACAGATGCTTATATTATTTGCAAACTGTATGGCCGTGGCAGGCTTCTTACTAACTGTTCTTATAGCTTAAATTAACCCATTTCTATAAATCTATACCTTGCCACGTGGCTCATGGCTTACCGGCATCTTCACATGCTGCTTGTCATGGCGGCAGCTGGCAGTGTCTCCCTGACTCAGCCTTCCGCTTCCCAGAATTCTCCTCTCTCCTTGTCCCGCCTCCACTTCCTGCCTGGCCACTGGCCAATCAGTGTTTCATTTATTAACACATTTGCCATACAGAATGATATCCACAGCAAGACAGGATCATTTTAAGTTAAGGAAAGCTGGCTAGAAACAAGTCAAGCTAAGGCCATGTATTTATAATTAAGAATAAGCCTCCGTGAATTATTTATTTGCGAGCTGGGTGGTGGACCCCCAAAAGAACAAAAGCAACAGATACCCCTACTGGGGACATATGAAGCTCCTGAAGACACGTGACTTCTAGTGTGTCCCCAAACAGAAGACTTCAAGTCATACATGGTAAAATGAGGCCTCAACTAGGAGGTACAGCAACCTGGAAGGCTGTGTGCTTTCTTGGGGCTGAAGTCTTGTGGCCATGGATGGCTTGTAAGCATTGGCATCCCCAGCCCTTGCTCACTGGAGGAAAGCCCACCTCAAAAGAGGGGGCCTCTTGAGTGGCACTTCCATTTCCATCACTGCTCAGGGCCATTTGATATCAAGCTGCTGTTGAGGGTGCTTTGGCCCAGGAAGGCCAGATTTGCATACTTCAACCATAAGTGTCCATCCCTTCAAGTCACTGGTGGCCAAGAAACGGGAAATCCTATGTAGGGTGACAACCTGCATGTAAGAGGTGTGATGTGTCTATTACACAGCTCCTGGATCCTGGCCATGCCCAGGGTCTCACTGGACTTGTGTTAGACACTTGTCCTCTCTCTACAGGGCCATATGGTGACCGTAGATCTCTGGTGACCTGTCTGGTCTTTAACTCCATTAGCAATGATAGGTCAAGTGGCTCTGAGATGCCCAACATTCATTTCAGGGTCAGGGGGCACCTTTCAGCAAGTCTCTGTGTAATGGGCTGAATTATATTCCTCTCCTACCTGCTGATGTTCTGAGCCCCTAGGACCCTAGGATGTGGCTGTACTTGGAGATGGGTCCTTACAGGATTACTTACGTTAAAACAGGCCATAACCAGAAAAAAAAAGCCAGGCAGTGGTGGCATATGCCTTTAATCCCAGCACTCGGGAGGCAGAGGCAGGCGGATCTCTGTGAGTTCAAGGCCAGCCTGTCTAACTACAGAGTGAGTTCCAGGACAGGCTCCAAAGCTACACAGGGAAACCCTGTCTTGAAAAAAACAAAAACAAAACAACAGGCCATTAAGTGGGCCTGAGTCCAGTCAGATTTGTGGCTATATAAGAAGAAATAATAACAGTATTAAAGGACCCTGGGAAAAGACAGAATTTACCAGAGAGAGAGAGAGAGAGAGAGACTGAGAGAGAGAGAGAGAGAGATCAGGAGGAGCCAGCTTCATCATGTCTTCCTTGCCCACGGACTCCCAGTCTCCAAGGTTGTGAGTGCTCATTGTGTGCAGGCACACACCCCCCCACACACACATAGTGCTTTGCTATGGTCAGCCTGAGCTGACCAGTGCCCTTCCTAGAATACCAAAGGAAAAGTCCCTGATCCAGACATCCCTGCTCTCTCTCCAGCACAGCTGCTGAGGAGTGATGGTGTGGGGTGGAGAGGAGGGTGGTGGTGATAATGGTGTGTAAACAGGATCCAGACACGGGTGTCACTAGCTGGTCAAGCAAATATTTGCTCAGAGCTTTCTAAAGGTGAGCAACACACACAGCGCCCATCCTCATGGAGCAGACGGGCTATTAGTGGAATTAATAGTCACTTAGAGAAGCTAATGAGAACATATGCGATCATTTGCACTGTTGCTCAGCAGATACTCACTGTCTCCCATTGCTGTGGGGTCGGGCACCTTCCATGCTGCGCACTTAGGCTTGTTCCCCGTGACTCCTCTGGCCAAAGGGGGATGCAGCGGACATGATGTGACCAGAGTCTTCCTACCTACTGAGAAAATGCTCTGGCAAGACTCACCACTGCCCTGCAACCAAGGCCTTAGGATAAATATTGCTGGGGTTCCATAAGCCTACCTATGGCCTTAGGTAGAGTTACCCTGCTGAACCAGCTGGGACAGGCATTTCCTCCAACCTGCTTGAATATGAAGACCATCAGTTGCATGGACCTATCTTTGGGGCTCTTTGCTACAAGGATTATTTTTTACATCATCTAGACCATTTGGAGGATATGAAAGACCATGTTAGCATTATATCCCTCCTAGAAGGAACACACACAGTCATCATGTCCTAGAATTTTAGGGAAAGAGACCACTACTACTTTAGGATGGGGTCAGCAAATTATATCCTGTAGATCCAATCTAGCCCACTGCTATTATAAATAGCCACGAGTCAAGAGTGGCTTTTGCAGTTTTAAATCCACACACAAAAAAGAAAACCAAAGAAAAATTTCATTCCATGCAAACTTGATATGAAATTCAGGCTTTCATGTTCACTGGCACTGTTTATTAGAGTATAGTCACACCCACTCATTCTCTGTCACCACGGTCACTTTCACATGTAACAGTGGAGTTGAGAATTCTTCATTCACTTTCTGGGATTTTTTAATAGACATGTACCACCTATCCATCTACTCATCCATTCTTTTTTCTATCTATCCAACCACCATGAAGAGGAAGTCTTGAGTCAAAGCATGGCACCCCCCTCATCTGGTTACAACTTGCTCCCACGGCAGGCTCTGAGGCTGTGCAGAGCCCCAAGCGGTTGTCTTCCCAGCAAAGGGAAGCAAAAGCATTTCCCTGCAAACATCTGGGGGAAGGACCTTTTCTGTTGTCCTCCTTCCTGCCTACATGTCCCCTGCATACTTTCCATGTGCAGTGTATGTGCTGAGCATGAAGGTGAAGCGCTAAGACAGATGTCCACCCACTCATTCAACCCATTTGAGCATCCATTCATCTACCCATCATCTACCCACATACTCACCCACCCACCCATCATACATCTACTTACCATTCATCAATCCATCTATCATCATCTATCCATCCGCCTACCATCTAAACACCCACCCACCACTCACCTGTCTATCACCCATCTCTTCATCATCCATCCATCTACCACTGTCTATGTACCCACTCATCCATTATCTTATCCATTCATCCACCCACAAATCATCCATTTAGGCACCATCTACCCATTTACTCACTACCCACATGCCTATCACCATATATTTACCATCTATCTATCTACCTGGTGTACAACCATCAATCTACCCACCTCATACTCTTGCCCATTTATTTATTAATTTATACACCATCTATATACTCATCCATCTTCTTGTCTGTAGTGGGTAGCTGTTCTTGCTATGACCTTGAAGTACCGCCCCTGGTGAGGTAGCAGGTTACTGTTAGACCTGCCTATGACTTTGAAGTACACGCCCCTGGGATCTGGCCACCCAGGACCCTTAAGACCTGGGATGCACATATGTGACTCTCTCTTCCCTTCCTCATGGTATTGGATGCTGAGATATTAGACCAGGCAAGTCAGCGTGGGACAGCTCAGCTTTCCTGGACCCTATGATAAATCTCCCACAGTAGAGAGTTAACCCCCAAATAAATTCCTTTGCTCATTAAATAGACTCCATGGATTTCTTGCATTACTTGTCTATTTATTCATCTATGGACTATCCATCTACCCACCCATCCCTTACCTTTTTATCTATCCACCCACACAGCCATCCCCTCATCCTTTCATCTATACACCACCCATCCACCACTCCACTCCTCTGTCACTCATCCATTCCTTCACACCCTCTAGCCATCTACTCATCATTTACCCATTCATTCACTCATCCACCCATTTATCCAATCTGTCCACCCACCCACCCATCTGCTCATTCCAGCCATCCATACATTCGCACTCCCACATAGTTATTCAGTGAATGTTTCTCAAGGGTCCATTTGCCAAGCTCCATGCTGGATGGCTCAGAGACACACTGGAGGACTAACATGAATTTCTGTTTTGTGGAACATATATGCATGACCTATTCTATCTTCACAAATGCACAGAAGGGGCTGTGGAAGTGGTTCAGTGCATGAAGTGCTTGTCATGTAAAGGTGAGGATTGGCATTTAGAGCCCCAGAATCCACATAAAAGCCAGCTAGGCTATAATCTAAACCCATAGGAGGCAGAGAGAGGAAATCCCTAGAGTAAGCTGGGGCAGTCCAACTAGCCAAACCAGCCAGCTCTGGATTCAGTGAGAGATCCTGCCTCAATTTGTGAGGTAGGGAGTGACTAGTAAGACACCCATCATCATCCTCAAGCCTCCACCCCCACATGCATGTGCACCCTCCAGTGTACATTTGCACCCATATGAATACACATACACACAAAACACACATATACACATGCAAAATAACTCCAAGCAAATTAAGAAAAGAAGAAAAAACAGAGGCGCCCTGGTAGTTGCGGTGGGAGGAGGTATTCCCAAAGATGGAATGTTAGGCCGACATCTGCTGAAGGGTGATGTCATACATGACAGCCAAGAGACTGAGGCTGGACTAAGGTGACCCCTAGACCTGGGGCAAAGAAGGGCAAAGCAGTATGAAAGGCTAAAGCTAGGACCAAGGCAGAGCTGAGCCTTGTGTTCATGACAATTGCCACAAAGCCTGTGCCCTAAAGCTACAGAGCAGGGCAGAGCCAGGGCCTCTGGGGGTGTGACCTGAGTGAGTCTGAGTGAGTGACCTGCTCCCCAGGGAACTTTGACCCCCATACTTGGTTGAGTATCATCCCTAAAATTTTGTGTGCACTGCAACCTTATCTGGAAGTTGGGTTGCTGCACATATAACTAGTTAAAATGAGCCATGCTAGATTCAGATAAATATCAAAACCAGTGACTAGAGTCCCTATAAGAGTGACTTTAGAGTTTCTGAGGAGTCACACAGAGAAGACAGAGCTGAGAGGCAAAATGCAACCACATGCCAAGTGTTGGCAGGAGCCCCAGAAGCTGGATGGGGAGAGGAAGGAACCTCTGGCCCCTCCAATACCTTGATGTACTCCCAATCTCCAGGCTGTAGAGAATGAGGTTCTGTTGTTCTAAGGGACCCACTTTTCAGTAACTTGTGTTGTGACCCCTGGGAAACAACCACCAGCTCAGGCCAACCTCCTCTTTCCTAGGAATAGCCACCCTGCAATTGTTGCTGGCCCAGGATGCAGTGGCTCATCGCCGAAACTGAACTTCACACCAGGAGGCAGGGGACAGAACTGGCTTAGCACACTGTAGATCAGCTTTACAACTGATCATTCCATTTACTACAAACTAGCTACACTCCGGTCCTTATAGTCTTAACTTTTTTATATGTGGTGTACATGTGTGTATATGTATGTGTGTGTGCATGTGTATGTGTGTATGCACATGAGTGTGGAGGCACAACATTGATGTCTAAATCATCTTTGATTGCCTTTCAATCATATTTATTGAGGCGGAATCTCTCAATCAAAACCAGAGCTCATTGACATAGCTAGTCTTGCTAGCCAGCTTGCTCCTGGGGATTCCTGGGCCTGGTTGGCCCTTACATGGGTTTCTTGGGGTGCAAACTTGGGTCCCCATGCTTACACAGTAAGTGCTTTAACCCACTCAGTCATCCCCCGAGTCCACATTTTCATCTTATAAGACAATCTGCCTCCAGGAGCTTTGATCTGGCCATCTCAACTCATGCTCTGTCCTGAATCCCACAGTTTCTACTTGCAAGCTCTGACTGCTCACCCTTGAAAAGCTAATGAGGGTCTTCCATTGCTGGTTATGAGAATGAGATGTCCCTCATGAGGTCCCTGACTGCCTCAGCGCTGAGACTTAGGGGGGATTCGGTTTCCCACTCTTGCAGATGATTTATAAGGGATTCGGAGGCCAAGGAGGTCGGCCTGGAATGCCGGCTAGACAAAATAATGTATCAGAAAATTCCAGGCGGCTGTCGGTCACAGCTAGAATGTGGCTGGTGCAATCTTTCCCAGCCGGGGCTGGGGCTCGGGGGGGAGGTGCCTTCCAGCTGGATCTCCCACCTCTGCCAATGACACTTGGTCCTTGCTTGGTTAAGAGCACAGTGGATAGGCAGACTGTGCTCAGAGCAGCCACTACCCCTGTGGTTCGGAAACATTCTCTATGTGAGGACCCACTGTTGTTGAACACACACCTGATGGGCCAGATGGATTTGTAGCTCTGGACCTCCACTCCTCAGGGGCAGAATACTGTGGGCCCTGGCAGTGAGGGGTTAACAGTCTGAGCAACCATTTCTCCTCATAGAAAACCTTCAGCAGGGAGTTAGGAACAAGTGATGGCCATAGCTCTGTGCCAGTGATGTGACCCGTGGGCTGCCCCAACCAGAACTTCAGATGATGGCTATCTAGTTGGACCCCACCTTCACCCTCTCTAGCTGGAAGTCAAGATAGACCACACTTGCCCAACTATCTCCCAGTGACCAGCCCTCCTGTCTATATAGCAGCTACAGGTAGTGACCGTCTGTGGGGAACCATCTTGCTATGGGAGGAGCCCCATCTTCTCCACCTCCTGAGGACCCATGCCATGTTTTAATTTAGAATAAGTTCAGATGAGCATGGGTATGTCCTAACAAGTGGCTTGGAACCTGGGGCATCTGGACAAGTCTCTGACAAAATGGGATGACGTGGGATGGGTCATCTTTGGTACCAGGCATGTCCATTCCACTCTATGGTGCACATTTAGTGCACTCTGCGGCCTGCAGGGGCCTGGCCAAACCAGTGACAATGAGGTGAGAGAGGCTTCAGGGTCATGTGGGATGCTGCGGGTTTGCCTGCCTTCCACTCTGAGGGCAGCATGCTGTCCTCACAGTATAAAGACATGTACACATCTGTGCCACACTGACACTCAGGTGGATGCTGGCTAGGAAACCATCCCATAGGACAGGAGGGAGTTTTAACTTAGAAAAGAGGCCGTTTTCTTCTTTGCATGAGCCACTTCCCTGGAGCGTGGAGAGATGGGCAGGCGGTTCTTATCTTTAAACCCCATGTACTTAACGCTTATTAAAATCAATACCGTCCATTAGCCGGCTCCGTTTCCATTTTTAATCATTTATTGATATACGGCCTGTGCTTTTATAGGACTAAGCAAATTTCCGCTCTCCATGTTCCTCTGCAGCCCGGGGGCAGGCAGTGCGCGGCCGCGGGACGTAAATGTTTATTTACTGCCTGCTTCCTGATTGAGAACATACCTGGTTCAGGGCTTCAGATGGCTTTTACGCGGGGGACTCGGGCCACTTCCTGTTCTCCAGACACACAAGGCCGTTTTAAGGAGCATAATGAAAGCAAGGCATTGTGGCCACAGCCACAGGCCGGGTGGCTGAATGGGCGGCAGAGCAGGACCCTCAGAGTCTGCTATTTACTAGCTTACTTGCTTCATGCTGGGGGCAGGGTGGTCCCATCTCAGCTGGGACTGTGACACATCCCTGCACCTCTGTTGCTCTAGTCCAGGCTTCACTAGGCTCCAGCCTGTGGCTTTTTGTCTGGGAAGAACCAGGTGACCCCTGGCAGGACCAGGTTTCTGCATACATGTTTCCCCAGGAAGCCTGTTGGCCCTAAGGATGCTGACTTCTGTCCTCTCACCTACTTTCCTCTTCACGCACATCCTAGGCCCATGCCTTGTCTTCTCTCACCGGTTTTTTTCAATTTCTATGAGCTGGTCAAGGGGCCAAGCCAAAACTATGTCCAAACACATCTTCAGACCAGCTGTTGTGCTCTCTAGGGGAGAAATTCAGAAGATTCTGCAGAATTAGAAGTCCTCCATCTTAAGGCCTCCTAAGGATGTATGGCTGAGGATCATATGTGGATCCTCACATATGTCAATGTGGAGAGACAGAGATGGGACACTGTCTGACTACAGATGAGGGCTCCAGGACCTGGGGTGGATGCTCCTTCATTGCTTCATCAGCCCTGTACTCATAGTGGTCCAGAAGTATCTTGCAAGAGCTGCCCCTCAGCCCAAGGTGTGCTGGCTTCTAATTGCCCCAGGAGGTCAACACTTGCCCCTTGCAAAACTCAGATTCACCAGGCTGCAAAACCAAGCACATACCAGATACTGAGTGGGTGGCTTGGAGGGGGCATGAGACAGCACACATCTTCTTCCTGCTGGGAGCCTGGAGCCCAAGGCTGCCTCGGGGCTGTCACAGCCTCTGTGCCAGTGAGCGCTCCAACCATAGAGCTAGAGGAGGAACACTCAGGTCCCAACTTTTTTTTTTTTTTTTTTTTTTTTTTCAGTTTCCCAGGAATTCTGGGTGCTCCCAGGGCCTCCTGTAGTAGAGTGGGTGGGATCTGGTGGCTAGTTTTACATGTATAGAATCAGCTTTATTTTTGCATTTTGGTTTTGTTTTTATACCACTTAGTGGTTTGTGGGAAAACACAGTTGTTGCTAAAATAAGCTGAAAGCCACTTGTCAGCCGGGATACCTCCTTGGCCTCATTCACAGAAGACTAAGATCTAGAGAGGAGCAAGAAGCAGCCAGAGTCTCACAGAGGCATGACCTAGAGATACCCTGACTTTTTTCAAGAATATGCCCCCAATTCCCAGCCTCCCCTTCATTAAGTGCTTTGATTGGGGGCAAATATGAAAAGAGAGGGGCCCTCTCCCAGCCTGGGCATGCAGACATCACCACAGGCATGCCGAAGGCACAGTGCTGGCCACCCAACTCAGGACACCAGGCCAGCAGTTGTGGGTTGTATGCGCATCTGTGATCGGTGGCTTCATAAAACGCCTTCTAATGAAAGTAACACACACAGAGGGGCAGGCAGCCCAGGATGCGGGGCTGCGTGGTGAAGAAATGCGCTTGTTAAAATGTGTAATGAGAGACAGAACAAATCCCCAATATCGGCCAACGCTGTCGTTAAATCCCTTAATGATAGGGGCATTTTCTCTGGTGTGCCGCACAGTTCGTTATAAACCTCTTTGGCCTGGTGGAGTGGGGGCTGGGGAGGGGATAAGAGGGTTGTGGGGGTGTGGAAAAGGTCTTTCCTGGAGGCTGAGGCCTGAGGCCAGCCTTGCTGGGTCTGTCCTCAGCTTTGCCCTCCTGGGCTGGAGCCAGGCTCGAGCTGGGTATGTTGAGCTTCAGCTCATGCATGGTCTTCAGAGCTGGCCAGTGAGGACTACCGAGGCTCACCGGGTGCCAGCTGGGTTTCTGGATCTAGGCCTGGGACCATATTTTCCTCATGGCTTATCAGCCTCTCAGAAAAGCCATGTGGGTCAAGAGTGATTCAAGGGTGCAGCCTAGAACTCCCACATGGAAAATTGGCCCTTGGCTATGGAGTAGGGACAGTAAATCATCTGAATGCTCAGAACCTGAGAGATGGGCAAGAGTCAGATCCCGTGGCTCGGGATAGCCCTTTGTCTCTGAAGCCAAGTGGTCCAGGAGTTGGGAAGATTCGCGGTTGCCAGGCTCCTGGCTCGGGGGTCTAAAAGGGCTCGGGGACTTTGGCTGGACCTAGCGTTACTTCCCAGCATCCTTTCCCCTCTTGGAGCATTGTCCAGTGGCCTTTAGAGGCACTGCCCATGCCCAGTCCTGATCTCTATGGCTTTACCCAACCTCTAAGGCAGAGGCCATCCCTGGCCAGCCAACCAGACCTATCAGGTTTCTGATGGTTCCCTCAGAACATGAGGTCTGGGTGTCAGGTCTGGCCACCCCTGCTGCCATGAAGTGGAAGCCATGCAACTGGGGGTGGGTAGGGCAGGGCTTTAAACCCTAGAGCATCACCTCAGAGCTGTAACCAGCCTGGTTCTTCCAAGCATAGGGTGGGATGGGGTTCCTGGCTCTTGCAACTCCAAGAATTTGATACTGAAGGGTCTTTGCCTCTGTCCCAGCCTCATGGGTGGGAAACAGGTTTCATCACAATGGACATTTCCAAGATATAGGACACGTTTTTCTGTGAGTAGGGGCACTGGTCTCAAAACAGGGTGGGGTATACTTCCCAGAGTCCTATACACCTCCTTAGAAGGAGCTGGATACATCCTTACATTGTAGGCAGCCTAGGCCATGTTGATTGTGAGTGGTGGGGGCTCTGTTAGGAGGTGGCAGGGTATAACGGTGGAGGGGAGGCTTTGAGGCTGACATGGATCCTATGGCATCTGGCCTTCACCCCAAGGCTGATAACTGAGCTTAGAGGATGTCAACTGCCTGCTGTGAGCCTGAGAAGGGGAGCTGGGAGGGTGGCCATCAGAAGTCTTTTCTATGCACTCTTGTGAGGTCCAGTCCTCTGCATTGGAGGCTTTGCCACCTTCTCCTGGATGCAGCCTCAAGACCAGGGAGAGTATTATACTCCAACTCTTAGGGGTACAAAGTTCATATAGGATGCCTGAGGGGCAAAACTACATTTGGGAACCTTCCTAATATTTCCTGCCCTCCACCCCCATCACCCCACCAGCTCTACCCAGATGCCTCTGTTGGCATCTTCTCATCCATCTTTTCAGAACACACAGAGGCTCAGCTGGGCTGGATTTGCTCTTCACCCTCACCCAAGACTGTTGCTGGGACAGGACACAGGTGTGCTCAGCAGGAGGGGTCCCACTCCTCTATGGCTCTCTTCTGGGCCTCACTGGGGTTCTGGCCATGTGGGTAGGGCTGGGTTCTTGGGTCCCTGAGTTCACATCTCCATGTATAAGTCCTCAGAGCTTTATTACCCACTGGAGCAGAGGCAAAATCCTCCTCACCAGAGGTTAATAAGGGATCCCTCCTCTTCACTTCAAAGGGCTACATTCCAGAAATTTTGGAAGAAGCTAGTGTTCTAGGTCTGACCATGGTGGCCATGTCTGGGAGTGGAAAGCCAGGGCATGGCACATGCCCTGCTCTCCTCTGAGGTGGTGGCTGGTTGTCTTTCATACCTCAGTTTCCTTACTGGCTCTGTATAGCAGGCAGGGCAGCTCTGGGGTGCTGTAAAGCTGTTCTGCCATATAGAGGCTTTTGGTGAGGAAAGGGTCAGTGAGAATGACTGACAGACCACTGTCCTTCCAGGAAGGTCAGACCCCACTACAGAGCAGCAGAAGACACCTCAAGGTACCCCCAGAGGAACTGGGGCAGAAAGACCCCCAAGAAGATCTGAGTCTGCAGCAGTGATGGGTCAGGACACAGGGTCCCGGGGGACACTAGCATGCCTCTGCTGAAGTTCTTTATCTATGGTGGTGTTACAGGTGGAGCCTGGGCAAAGCTCAGATGCCCCATCCCTCCCAGGAACCACTGCGAACCAGAGGATCCTGCACTTACCACTCCTCAGATAACCTCCTGGGCTCTGGAGTTAGGGATGCCCATGAATGCCCCAAGCCCTTGACAATGATGGAGGCAGAGGATGCAGAAAGGCCAGGCCAGGCTTGGGCAGGTGTCCTCTTGCCCTCATACAGCTTGCTTGGCAGGCACATGGGTCCCTTGGCTGGACTCTGCCCAGGGCAGTGGTTAAACAGGCTGCCTGAGGGCCCAGGTGGATATTTTTAATAGTCTGTGACCTGCCATCCACTCTTGGCTGGGTGTTAATGGCCAAATGTTTTGCAAGTAAATTACCAGAAAGAATTATTCCTGAGAGGCAGAGATTTGTGGAAAGGTGTTAGAGAACTGGACAGCCAGCAATGTTTGTCTCCATCTCTCCCTACAGGCACAGAGGCCAGCTGGCGTGGCCAGCTGGGCCACTCCTGAGGCCAGAATAAGGTGCAGGTTGGGAGAAAAGGTGTTAATCTCCCCTTCATAGGAGCTGCTTTCCTGGAGTGGGGCTTATGGTGAGCTCTCCAGGACTCCTCCCTAGCAGGGGATGGACAGAAGGTTGCCCTAGGCCTCCTTTCCCAAGCCAGGGTTGGGGTGGGGATCTGGACAGCTGTCTTTGCAATAGACGTAATCCCTCTCTGAAAGTGCTGAGTACATCTTAGGTCATGGATGGAGCTGAAGGAAGCTGTCCAAATAGTACCCATGATTCTGGAGACAGGAGCTAGAAGATGGAGGGATATGACCGGGGCATGTACTTCCTCCAAAGAACAGCTGGGGTTGACCTGTATTCTAGCCAGTTCGGGAGCTCTGGGGAGGGAGGCCAGGAAGTAGTTGGAGACAGCCATTCTTCCTTCTAGGAGGCACCTGGAAGGCCCCAAGAAGAGAGGAGAAATGGTTAGCAACTGCTGGCCAATCTTCCCATGTCTGAGAGAGCTGCAGGATGTACCTGGAAGGGGTAGGCTTCCCAAGGGCCTGTGGTGCTCTGTCTTTGGAGGTAGGCAATGAGGCTGGAAAGGAGAGCCTAGTATGGCTCACAGTTGTGAGATAATGATAGTAAGAATATTGCACTGTTTCAAGTGGGGCACACATATGGGGATCCTGTTGGGCACAGTGCCTAGGGCCAGTTTGGTACAGTGAAAATATTGAACACATTCCAGGGATAGTGACCCCAGAAATGGCTAGGTAAGCAGGATGAAATCCATCACCAGACACCATCAATAAAAATGACATCTACTTCCTGATGCCTTGTCAGGGAAGACCACAGGGGTACCCACTCCACCTGCTCTCTCCCTGGACTTCAAGCCCCAGGAGTCATGTGACTAACTCCAGCATTGCCTGCTGCAGCTCCTCAGCTGCTGATCCGCAGTTTCGTGAGAAGGGAGGAGAGGTCACACTGTGAACCAGGCCGAGGTTGGGAATTCCATGTTCCTGGCCAGCACGGATCATCCTGAAAAGTTCTCTGACCTGCCGAGGTGCCACCCCCCCATTCCCATATGTGCGATGTGAAAGAAAACTCCCATTTTCAGGGCTTTTGTGAGCAGCAAGTGACACAGCTCAGCACCTGACTCGGCACCACATTAGAACCAGTGTTGGCTGGAACACAAAATTCTCCATTGCCCCCATGGGGCTGTAGCTCGTGTCCTGAGACCCTGTTAACACTCTCCATGGCTAGGGTTCGACAGTTGTGTGGACACTTGTGTGCCAGGCAACTTACCTGGGTAGATTTGTGCCCTGTCCTGGGACTGGAAGGTGGGCACTGCTGTAGAGCATAAGGGAGGCATCCTGGTAGGTGAGGACTGCACCTCTGAGGCTCTGGAATGGAGGTACCCTGCAGGCTGTCTGGGCAGGGGGAAGCTAGATGGGGCAAGGAACAAGGAATCCAGGAGGCTACAGCAGCCCGCCCCCCTCCCCACGACACTTTGCACAAACCCTTTACCCTCTGCAGACTGGGTTCTGCATCTTTAAGACACTAATGGGCCCGCTTTTAAAAAATGACAGTTTGCTCACACACTCACAGGTTCTCGTCTGACATCAGCAGGGAATCAAAGATATTTTATTATTTGGAAATTCCATATAGGGAAGGCAGCCTCGAGGGTCTGTCATGGCTCCAAAACCCACACCTCCCCCGGGAGTTAATTATTTTCTTAAAATGCAACTCGCACTGTTGGTCTAAAACATTCCAACTGTGTTCACAGTCTTTAAATCTTCAGTAAACCTTAGAGTTTAAATCACTTGCAGATAAGAGTAATTCTGCTGGGGAGAGGGAGCGAGGCCACAGCAGAGGTGAAATCGGAAGAAATGAAAAGCCCATTGACTGAGGCTTCTTGGGCACCTCCTGCCCTGCTGCTCAGTGCTTAGTGGCTGCAGATGGAACTGGCAGAGCCTGGATCCCAGTGCCCAGCCAGGACTTCCCACCTGCCCTCTTGGTAGGCTAGACACAGGCCCTTTGGGCTGGACCAGATAGCCGTGATGGCTGAGGTGAGCATCTTAAAGGAGAGTGGGGTTCCTTGTCTGATAAGAATCTCTGCTTCCCATGCTGGAAGTTCCCAGAGTGGGTATCATTGGGGCCTGAGTGTGAGCCTGGATGTCTGCTTGAAGCTTGATGCTACCTGAGGTCTGGTGCCCACCTGTTACGTAAGCATTCACTTGGGCCTGAGTGTACACTGGGGCTTCATATCTACCTGGGACATGCTGTCCACCTGGAGTCCGCCATCTCTCCAGGGCCTGATGGTCACCTGGGCACTGTCTACTGTAGCCTGTTTATCATCTGGAATTGGTATCGCCCTGAAGTCTAGGTATGCGCGTAGACCCTGGGTATACACCGAAGCATGGCGCTGCACTTACAGCTTACGTGAGACAACTGGTCCTGGGGCACGGGCAGGCTTTGGGGTCGTCACTAGGCTCTTGCCCCTGGTGCCTCTAGGCACAGGTCAGCTACCAGATCATCATGTGGGCTGATTTTCCCCTCCTGAATGGCCTCTCATAATTCAGAGAAAGCAGGAGAGCAGCAGCAGCAGACCAGGAGTGAGCCAGCAGAGCAACTTGACTGGCCATGCTTTGTTCTAGGTAGTCCTGAGTTTCTAAGGAACCTGGGTCCCTGATGCTTGCTCCCCCTCAGAATTAGATTATCTCCAGCTTGGCCTGGCTGTTGTGCCCAAGATGAATTGTGGTGTTAATGGCCTCCCAACCCCATGCTTTTCTCACCATCAAACCTTGCCATTCTTGGCAGATGTGGGTGGAGTACCTATCTCTCTCATTATCCTCTGACTGAGACCTCTGTCCTTTTGGCTGGACCAAAACTAACTCAGACTCCCAGGCCTTCCACAAGCTAGGCCCAATTAAGGGGATCAGTGCATGTTTGTCAAACAATGACAGAGGAGTGGACGGGGAACGATGAGATGGGGGCTCAGGACAGATGTCCCTCCCATATGTCACAGAGACACTAAAAGACTAGTTTGAAAAGTCCATGCATGTCTGCAGCTGTCAGAGTCTGTGTCTCCCAGATGGGGCCCAAATACCACCCACTGCCTCAAGTACATCTCTAACCCAACCTCCAAAGTCAGGTGAAGCCATTGGGTAGTGGATAAGAAAGCAGAGCTGGGCTGGGAAAGGAATGTCATAAGGATGACGGTTGGTCATGATGGGGTTTGTTGCTCTTCTAGGTCACCCAAACCAAAGCCTCCAGCCCCGAGTCCACTTTAGGTCAGAGCATACAAGGTCCTCATTCAGGGGTTCCCTCCCCCGTCTTTGTTCCCCCTCAGCAGAGAGGACAATGGAGGAGGAAGGACAGCCTAGAAAAGGGCAGAGGGGACTGTGTGGCCCCTAAGGACCAAGTACAGCTGTTTTGAGCGTTGAGCTTTCTAGAGGCAGGTGTTGACCAGCTTGGCAAGAGATGAGGACCATCCCTGCCAGCTCCTCCTCCCCAACTCCTGCACACCAGAGGGGCTCTTAGGGTCCTGTCAGCCCTGGCTTCCCTGCCCACACTTGCAGATGCTTTCGCGCCCCATTTCCAGCAGCTTTGCAGCTACTTTGGGGCGAGGGTGTGCTGGTGTCTCTCTGGTCACCCTGGCCCCAGAGTGTGTGCGTGTGCTTTCTGCCTCCTCCCCTGGGCCTCATCAGCTGGCCCTCTCCCAGAAGCGACTATTGATCAGTCTCAGCAAAGCACTCACCAAATGTAGGAGGGGCTACCCAGTGGATGCTGTGTTTAGAGGTTGCCCAGCAGCACTGGCTACTAGTGAGCGTAGGAATGTCCACTGCTGGCACCCCAGCCTGGACTCTATGTACCTCTGTGGCTCCCCTCCTTCCTGAGAACATCTGTTGTGTCAAGGGGAAAGACTTGGTAGGTGGGGGGCATCAGGTATGCTGTTCAGTCCCTCATGTCCACCCTGTATCCTCAGTCCCCTCAAGAGCTGATGCTCTGTAGGAAAGAAGGGCTCCATCCTACAACTCTGAGGGAGCATACTCAACAGGCAGGAAGAGGTGACTCTCATGGGGTACCACCCCAGCCCCTTAGTATCCTCCGAGAGAGGATGGTTGTGCTTGGCCGCGCAGCCCTTGTAAGTGGAGGCTCTGGAGGCACCCTTGGTCTGGACTTGCTCTCACCAAATAGCATTTTGATGAGTTAAGTGTGAGAGAATTAAAAACAACCCGATTAAATTTCCTTTATAAATGCACATGGGTTTGGAAATCAAGGGCAAAGCGGCTTTGGCCAATAAAACTCTAGGTCCGTGTTCTCCGAAAGCCAAGGGAGGGCGGCTGGCACATTCTCAGCCAGTCACTCTGGCTGAGTCCATGCACGCGGTCAGGACCCCGAGTCTGGGGGAGCTCAGGTCCCTTCTCTGCTCCATCCCTGCTATTTACATGACCTATGGCCACGCTCCACCTCTTGTAGACCCAGCCAGTGTCTCTACACCACCCCACCTCTTGTAGACCCAGCCAGTGTCTCTACACCACCCCACCTCTTGTAGACCCAGTCAGTGTCTCTACACCACCCCACCTCTTGTAGACCCAGCCAGTGTCTCTACACCACCCCACCTCTTGTAGACCCAGCCAGTGTCTCTACACCACCCCACCTCTTGTAGACCCAGCCAGTGTCTCTACACCACCCCACCTCTTGTAGACCCAGCCAGTGTCTCTACACCACCCCACCTCTTGTAGACCCAGCCAGTGTCTCTACACCACCCCACCTCTTGTAGACCCAGCCAGTGTCTCTACACCACCCCCAGCCGTGACAGTGCCCACAGCAGCCAGCAGGCCTGTCATTCTCACCTCCGGTGGCCAGGCCAGGCCGGGCCTATCCCCACTGTTTAGGAAAGCAAACGGAGATGGAGGGAGGGTGCCACTGGACACATGCCTTTTGTCCCTGTTCTTGTTATGGAAGACATCGCTCACAAACTAGGGAGCAGCCAGGGGCATGGGGAGGGGGGCTCAGGTCCTTGGCCTCTTTGCTTATGGCCTGTTCTGGGAAGAGGGAAGCAGGGCAGTTGGGCATGGACAGCAGGGGGTGGGTCTGGGGCAGTGGAACTTTTGAGGTCATTGGAAAGGCAAACAGAATCATTAACGGCTTCCAAAAATAACCAGGCAAGAGTGAGGTTCCCAGGAGTGTCTCCGAGTGGCAAGGCTTAGACGGGAGCTGGCAAAGAGCAGGCCTGAGGTTGGTCACATTCCTCCCAATGGACCTCAGGCTACCCGGGCTTCATCTGTGGGGTGGGTCAATGGTGGAAGAAGGAACATCTTATTCATTCATTCAGCTTGTTTTAACGAAGTTTTCCTGCATGCTCATATTTATTGGTTGCTCTCTGTGACAGGCCAAGCATTGATGCGTGGTATTTTTTGACTACTGACTGGAGTATTACTGACACTATTTAAGTTGTGCCTTTTGAAAGGCTTGGAATGTGACTCTGTTGCTGAATGTATGGTCTGGACATGCGAGTCCCTGCATTCTTCCCTCAGCATCTGGTATAGTGGAGCTCAAATATGTGCCTGTGAGACACCATCACCAAGTTGTCAGGGCACTCATTGCTCACTTCCTCACACCCCTGCCAGCCCTTCCTCTCGCCTCTATTGGATGCAAAACCACTAGTTCTGCACTTGTTGCTCATGAGTTGGCATCTCCTAAAATTCTGTAAAAGTGGAGTTAGATAGCATGTACTGTCGCTATGCCTTATCTGTGGGGATGGCTTCCAAGACCTAGAGCGTGCCTGAACCAAGACACTTACTGCTCTTTCTCCTGTATGCATACACCCACGATAAAGCTTAATTTCTAAGTTAGGGCTGCCAGTTATGCTATAGTTACTGCCCAGCATACTGGCCTCTTTCAGTGTCCTCAGCTACCATTCATGGGCTAAAGATGTACCTCAGTGGTAGAGAGCTGTCTTCGCTAGGGTTTCTATTGCTGTGTTGAAACACCATGACCAAAGCAACTTGAAGAGGCCAGAGTTTATTTGGCTTACACTTCCATATCTGTTTATCACTGAAGAATGTTAGGACAGGGGCTCAAACAGGGCAGGAACCTGGAGGCAGGAGCTGATGCAAAGGCCGTAAAGGGCTACTGACCTGCTCTCCATGGCTTGAACAGCCTGCTTTCTTATAGAACCCAGTACTACCTGCCCAGGATGACCCAATCTAATGGGCTGGGTCCTCCCTTGTCAATCACTAATGAAGAAAATGTCCTACGGCCGATCTTCTGGAGACATTTTCTCAACCCAGGCTCCCCCCTTTCAGATGACTGTAGCTTGTGTCAAGTTGACACAAAACTATCCAGCACAAGGTCTCACCTAAAATGTGGAAGGCCCTTTATCACTTGTGTGTGTGTGTGTGTGTGTGTGTGTGTGTGTGTGTGTGTGTGCACGCGCACATGCACATGAAGGTAGGTATGTATGGATATATGTGCACCTGTGTGTAGAGGCCAGAGGTTAACCTTGGATGTCATTCATATATATTTTTTTTGAGATAAGGCCTCTTTCTGGGGTCTTGTAAGTTCTGATTATGATATGCGATCTGGCTAACAAGCCAGAGAGACCCTCTTTTCTCTGCTTCTTTAATGCATACCACCACACCTGACTTTTTAATGTTGTTGCCAGAGACCGAACTCAAGTCAATGGTCCTTGTAAGGCCAGGGCTTTACCCACTGAGCCATCCTCCAGCTTCCTCACTGCTGGCTTAGAGCTGAGTCATAACTTTCTACCTCTGCTGAATCATCAAGTCTCATGAATCAAGATGAGTGTTGCCTTGTCCACTGCCTGGCAAGTGCCTCGGGCAGACTCAGGGCACGTTCTGACTCCAGAGCCTGTGCCTACAGCCACTCTGCCACCCCAGCAAGCTGCACCAAGCCCAGGATGCCAGATGTGGGCAGGGGATATGGGCTCCCAGGCCCACCCATGAAATCAAGGACTTGTCTTGTACACCAAGTGTAGAATCCCACGGAGGAGAAAGAAGCTAGGAGCTTTTGCATTCATGGCACGGTGGGGACAGTAAAGCCCTTGGGCGAAGTCCCTGCAGCCGGTGGGCGGTAGATGCCATACAGATGTGAATGGCCACAGTGACGCTTTCTTCCCCAAATCTTTTCCTCCCTGTATCTGGTCAGGCTGAGCTTGACCTAAGTTCATAGTTAGCAGTCCTGATGGCTGAGCACTTCTGGAACCTATTGTGATCCCTGAAGATGGCCTCTTCTGGCCCTTCCCAGCTTACTTCAGGCCCAATAGGTAGAAAGACGAGCTGCCAGCTATCGGCACAGCCTGCCTGAGTTGTGTCCCAGGTAAGGCAACTTGGTAGTCAACAGACCAACCCCACCCCCTTGCCTACACCTGTAGGCTGACGGCCCACCTGTTCTTATACCTCTGGGGTCTAGGTAGGCACCATGCTATCTGCCAGGTAGGCAGCAGTGAGAGAACCCTGAGGAGAGAGTGGCAGAGTTCCTTGTGCTTTTGAGCTTTTTCACTGGGTGCCCCTGGAAGGCCAGCCCTGTTCTAGACCCACAGGAGTTCTGGCTATTTCAGAAGGAGCAGTGAGTCCAAGCTGGCCAACAGGGTGATTTCCTTCAGAGACCTTTAGCCTTGGGTATCAAGTGTAGATACTGGGCATGGATGATGGTGTCTGAGAGAGAGAGTTCTGAAGCTCTAGTGAGGTGCAGGTCCAAGGCCTGGAGAGGATTGGCTTGGCACCACTGGGTGCCTGGCCCTCATTCTGCCTCTGTGTGCTAACATATCACTTGGGGGTCCACATCTGCCAGTGTGCTGAGAAGTCTTTTTGGATGCTGAATTGGCTTGACCCCTCCCCTGCTGGGCCTGGTCCAGGACTACCAGCGCGCAAGGCTGCACCTGAAGAGGCATCTTTGTTTCTGTAATTTCGCCCGTTGGAAAACTCCCCGGTATTAATATTTATGAGAAATGACCTAATATCCCCGCCGCCTGCCGTGTGTTTGCTTAACATATTTAATGTGATTTGGGGGCTGTGTTACTTTTTAATGGCCTCAGTGAGGGGGCCTGACCTGTCGCTCCCCTCCTGGCCACGCTGCAAAGACAATGCTTTCCACAAGCCCTCCAAATTCCCTACTTTAACGACTTCAGAAAAGCGCTGGGTCCTACCTGCCTGGGCCATGGAAAGCCGGCCCTGCTCAGGGGAGGCCCACCGCTGCATTCTGGGGGTCGCGGGGCTCTGCAGGCTGGCTGTGCGGACTGAGCAGGCACACAGGGTAGAGCGGCAGTGGGTTTCTGTGGGAAGGGAAGGAAAAAGCATTCAAGGGTTTTCTGAAAATAGCTTCTGTGTAGTTCTAAGACAGCAATTTAAATAAGTGCTTTCTCCCGTTTCTCTGGAACACAAAGGTGATTGTTTTTACTCTGAAATAGACGGCCTTTCCACTGTAAATTGATTTTTTTCTTAGCATCCCTTTGCGTGTTGCATTAGCTAATGCAGGGCAGCAGGCGAGCTCCTTGGGTTGACTGGGACAGTGCACTGGCCTGCACCTGACCCCAGGGAGGCCATATTCTGAGCACCAAGTCTGCAGAAATGCCTGCACAAATGCCAGCACTGCTTCTCAGCAGCTGTGTGATGTTAACTGTCTTTCTTCATTTCTCTGAGCCCAGCTCCTCAGGGCTGGTGAAAAACTGGGAGCCATAACAGTTTCAGGGTCACAGAGTCACTTGAAGAGCCAGGGGATGGAGCTGGTCCAATATCATGCTAACAGCTTCCTCAGAGTGACAACCCTCCCCCATGGAATTAGCTGGGGCTCTACAATAGGCCCTGGGCCCTCCCTAGTGAGCTAAATTGTGAGGCATCTCAGCTCTGACACTAGTTCTGGGTGCAGCCATCTGGTTATCTTGTGACCTGGAATGGATAAAGTCAAGAACTTTTGGGAACAGGGACATTTCTGGATCCAGGTATCACCACATAGTCATGAGGATTGCAGGTGGTCTGTGAGAGACCCCACATGGCCATAAGGATTGTGGGTACTCTGTGAGAGATCCGAGCTTTGCATTTCTATAGCAAGACATCTAAGGACCCATGGACTAGTGCATTGAGAACATGAGTAATACAAAATGAAATGGAGAATGCCCATGGCCAGTCACAGAGTGTCCACTAGGGATGAAAAGAATGCCACACTTCATCTGGTGAAGGAGGGAAGGATATTCCATCACCACCTTACAGGGAATTATGGTGGAGAGGGACAGAGGTGGCGTTCACGTGACTCCCCAGTCACACCAGAAACTAGAGTTTGAAGTCATGTCCCTGGTGCCAGGCAGGACCACGAGCTGGTCACTTCCTGTGTCTAGGCATCCAGTTGATCACCCATGTGCTTTCTATGATCACCTTTTGGGTGGACAGTTTCCTATTTTATAGCCTGCAACTCTAAGGCTCCCAGGAGTTAAGTGTCCATGCCTTACAAGAGGGCTGAGTGGGAAGATGTTCCTTGAGTCTGTAAGACCTCTGCCTTCATAAGAATCTACTTGTGATTTGACCCCAACAGTGAAACAAGAAACAAGCAAAGCAGCAGCTAAGCTCCCTCTCTAGGTGTGTTGGTCCAGTAGCCTGGACTGCATCCATGTCAGCATCCAGGGGTACCCAGACAGCCTCCCCCAGTCCTCTCTACCTTCTGCCTTCTCTGTGGAGAAAAGGCAACAACTGCAGCCCACCCAAGGAGCCAGGCAGAGGGCAGGCAGATAGGGTGGGAAGGAAGGGGGTGGAGACCTTGGGAGAGGACTGTGCACAAATATGTTTCCTCTAGGGCTGACCCCAATCCCTGGTGTGCTCACTGGAAATGTGACACACACTCACCCTTCTTCTAGCTTCTGAACTGTGGAATAAAGATGCAGCTCCTAGACCCATCACTGGTGAGAGACATAGCCAGCTGCTTTGTCAGGCTGGCCCCTCAGCCTCCTGGACACCAGCACACAGATCAATCAGTTCCAACACTTCCCACAGTGCTTCTCGAGTTTCACACCATGGGGATGATGTCATGGCAGCGGCTGCCTGAGCAAGGGAAGAAAGAGGCCCCTCTGTTTCAAACTTGAAGGCTGGGACAGACCAGCTTCCTGGCACTGGGTGTTGGAATTCCTCTTCCTAGCTTCAGGAATGAGAGGCCAATGCTTTCACTCCAGAGTTTGGATTGAAGATATATATGTCTAAATATATATAGGTATTTATGTTTGCTTACTATAGAAGCAATCTATCTACCCACCCATTTATCATCTATCTGTCTGTCTATATATCATCATCATCATCTATCCATCCACCCACCTATCCATCTCTGTCTATCATCTATCTATCTATCTATCTATCTATCTATCTATCTATCTATCTATCTATCTATCTATCTATCTATCTTCATCATCATCATCTATCCATCCACCCACCTACCCACCTATCCATCTCTATCTGTCTATCATTTGTCTGTCTGTCTGTCTATCTATCTGCCTGCCTGCATACTATAGAGACTTAGAAAAAACAGACAATAGGAGGAACTAGAAAACATTAAAAACCTTACCTTGTATTTTCTTCTGGTATTTTTCTACCACATGTCTCTACTTATAGTCTCTACAACTCATCAAATTATCATTCAATTGGATGATCAATCAATTGATCCATCATCCATTTTTCATTTCCTTTCTTCCTTTCCTTCTTCCATTCAGCCACTTACCCACATATCTATCATCCATCTATCCGTATATCTACCATCTATTTACCCATTCATTTATCCTACTCTTGTTAAATCATAGGCAGTTGTTATCTCTTTAAATAAGAAAAGTGGTGTTTTCATATGGTTTAACCTAATATCAACGATCTATTCATCTTCTCTTTTTTGGATATCATGTGCATTGGTACGCATTTGTGCCTTCTGTAAGCTGTTCTGTTCCTTAATGACATTTCTATGGCAGTATGAGAACTTTTGTACTGAAAGTTCTGCAGAAAATGCCCACCTGGCAGCAAGGCAGCTGTGAAAGCCATTGGTTAACAGGCCAGCTGAGGCTACCCTCTGTGGAGCATAGTCTGTGGGAATGGGTGAAGAGTGTCTCACATGCCAGTCACTTCACTGTGCCGCGGTGTGAGGTGTCAGTATAGTGACTTTAGGTGACACAGTGTTCCCTGATTCAGTATCAGGTGGTACAACTTTTATAATGAGCAATGTGATATCTCCAGGGCAGCCTGAAGTCC
The DNA here is from genome assembly GCF_004664715.2 of Peromyscus leucopus. Lineage (NCBI taxonomy): Eukaryota > Metazoa > Chordata > Mammalia > Rodentia > Cricetidae > Peromyscus > Peromyscus leucopus. The sequence goes on along the minus strand of NC_051064.1, from coordinate 152,830,590 downwards.
AGAGATGGGGCCAATGCTGAGGGCAAGTAGACTTTGCCTAATCCTGCCTTGGCAGGCGAACTGTCAACTGGTCCTGCCTTGCTATGTGGTCCTGGATGAAGATGGGCTTCTATTTGCTTAGCTGTGAAATGAGGCTACATGTGGTGATTACTTTCCCAGATATGAAAGTTTGTCCAGCACAGGCTGGGCCATCTCAGCAAGGGCTTCTCCAGGAGAGATCTGCCCACCCACTCTCCACTACTGGAGAGGTTGGGCCAGCTAAGTGCTGCACCACCCCCCTATTCCCAGGGTGACCTGTCTAAGTCGAGAGGATGAAGATGAGCATGGCTAGATTTTAACAAAATGCTGTTAGGCCTACTTCAGGGGCAGTGGGATGTTCTGAAGTTCTGTTGAAAATTTAACTGGAATGTGAGAAGGCACACATGCCCTAAGTGGGCTACTCAGAGAATAGTAATGGACTGAGCATGTGGTCACCAGTTCCTGGACAGGGATTTCATTTCCTATGTGGACTTAGGAAAATCTCAGTTCTGTCCATGAGCAAAAAACCCAGGATGGGATAATAGGGCCAAGGAAGACACACTCTGTGCCCAGGCACACAGGCCCTGCTTTTCGGAAATGGGTCCTTGCTGGTTCTGTGAATGGAATTCTTTGGTCCAATGAGCAAAGGAAGCTATTTGTGGACCCTGATGGTCAGGAACCTTGAAAATACCAGGAACTGCTTCTATACTTGACATTAAAGTAAAAAACAGTTAGGCTATAAAGGAATGTGCTTCTTACCGAGGACACAGATGTGCATATGGTATGACATGCGTAGTGTAAATTGTATGTGTGAGTGCATGATTGTGAGTGTGAGAACATGAGTGTATACACATGTGAGTGCTTGCATATGTGCCTATGTACATACATGCTTGCGTTTCTGAGTATGAGTGTGTCTGTGTGCTGCTGCAGGGTAGGGGAACCTGGTGACTAGACCAGCGGATGAGGGCATGAGCCTTCAGGGCCCCTCCTTCTACACTAGCACTCTGGGTCCTACAGTTGGCCTGGAACTATTTGTCCAGCCTCACAGACTGCTGCCCCTCCCCACTTGGCCACCACATTTGAGCAGTGGTCACTTCAAGATGGATGAACCTCTTAATGGAGCCAGGGACCTGCATGCCGAAGCCTACCCTCTCCACACATGGACTGTGTTAGTCACCCCTCCCCCACTCCATGTCCATCCAGTGTTGTGCCCTGGTGGTCAGCCCCTGCCCCACAGCCAGCCCACCTCCACTTCTAATTGGGCCGCAAAGCCGTTTAATGGTGTCTGAGCGTCTGCAGGGCTGCTCGGGGCAGAACAATGCACCATTCATGTCCCAAACAGAACACTAGTGATCGGACTAATATCTTTAAGCTAAAAAACAAGACTTAATTGGGACAGATGCTGCAAATTCCAGCGCAAAAGCCCAGCTCCCCTGTGATCTGAACCAGGCATGTGCCAGGGCTTCGATTTTAACAGTGGCTTTTACTTTTTTATTGGCATGCACAAAACCCACTAATGCTTTGTGCAACAGGCCAGTGGTGGGTCTCCGTGGAAACCTCCGTGGGTGCAAGGTCTGTGGAACTTTGTGGCTGGTCTTGTTGTTTGGGTGGCAATAAAAAAATGCCATGTGGTGAGCTGTTTCCCTATGGAAACTGGTGGTCTCTTCCCTTCCTTCCTTAGATCACGGCTCTGTGACTTTTGCCCAAACAGATCCTTGGCAGAGCCTTCTCCTGCGCTGGATCTTCCCAGCATGCTTAGGGGCTGTCCATCTTCTTGGATGCAGCCTTTCCTTGCAAGGAAGCCTCCTGTCCCCTGGCCACTGGCTGAGTTCTTCACCGTAGAAGCCACCACTCTGACAACACACTCTCACCTTTTGATCTATGCTATTTGACAGCATACTCTCCCCTTTTAATATATTTCCAGGAAACTCTTCGAAGCCAGCTGCTGACTGTATTTTAGACCCAATACTTGTTGAGCACAATATTATTTTCTTTGCTTTCTATTTTTCTTCCAGAGAAAATGAACTGGGGGGTGCTAGAGAGATGACCCAGTAGTTAAGAGTTCTGGCCACTTTTGTAGAGGACTGCAGTTTGGTTCCCAAGACCCTCACTGGGTGGCGTTCAACTGCCTGTAACCCAGCTCCAGAGGATCCAATGCCTTCTTCTGGTTTCCATAGGCACACATGTGCACTTCCCCATACAAAACAGACACACACATATATATATAAATAAAAATAAAATAAATCTTTATGTTTAAGAACTCAAGCCAGTGACCCAAAAGCAATCTTGCTCAATCCAAACTCCTTCAGCCAATGGAAGTTACTGCTGCTGGTCCTGGCTTATCTCAGGCACACTGAGAACATTGTTTCTGTTAGAAAGGGTAAAATGAGTACATCTTCCTGCCAGTGAGGATGCTCATTTGCTAGAATTCCTGAGACTCAAGAGGGCTGTTAGTGGGATTCCATTGTCTAATCAAAATTTCCATTGGGGAATCTTACCTTCAAGAAGAGCCCATCCTTTATCCTCCATCCACTCATCATATGCCTGTCCATCCACTCTTTTATCCATCCATCCACTTATTCATCTATACATCAATCTATTATCTATCAATCAATCATCTATTCAACCACCTATTCATATTCCCATCCATCCATCCATCCATCCATCCATCCCCTACCCAATAACTAGAGACTTTGCTTCAGCTAAGTACCACCTTTGTGTGTACTCTTGCCTACTGGTACCTCATTGTACAGAGTGAATGTGCTTTTGTGAGTTACTGGATGGCTTCTGGGATAGGCTGGCAGCTTGAGCAGGTATCATAGACCCAGGGGAGGCCACAGGGGCTAAGAAGTCAGGAAATAAACCCTTAGACCAGACTCTATGGTATTCCTTGTTGAAATGTAGGGTTTATTTCTAGAGCTGGTGGATACTTGGTGTATTTTTTAGAATGCATTGATTAGGTCTTAGGGTCACTTGCAAATGCCTGTCAAATTGGGGATATTTTATACTCAACACAAACAAGCATGTAATGCCTGGGTTTGGGGCCTGTGGTTTGAATCTGTTTGTGATACTGGGTATTTTCTCAGAGTGTTTTCTCTGAGAAATGCCCTCTTTCAGGGGCTCTCCAGTCTCTCTGGCCTCTATGTGCATGTGGTACTAGCCCAAGGCGGTCTTTACCGCCATTCTCCCTCTGACAGTGAGGGTGAGAACTTTCTCTTGCCTGCTCCCCATCTGATCATCTCCACAGAAAGACCCACCGACAAGACTTTTGTTGACTTTCCATGGGGTTGGCTGCTTCCTTCTTGCTCACGGTCTCTGTGAAGTCCAGACATGAACCTTGTGCTGCCTTCATTGCTTCAGGCTTCTGCACATGCTCCAGCTTCTTTTATCAACGTGTCATCAGTGGATATTTTTTACTTTTGTGGTTCCATCTATCAGTCTTAACCTTACTGTTAGTGCTTCTACCATCTTAGGCTGTCCAGGGTCACAAGCATTCTGTGACCCTACCCACACCATCTGTGTCACATTTCTTTCACATCTAGAGCTATGATCCATCCTGTACTTTTCACCTATGAGGTCAGGGTGCTTTCCGTTGTCTCCCCTCTCCTGTGTCTCTCCAATGGGCCCAATCTTCTCCCTACTATTTTGCATTGCCACCTTAAGCAGAATCCATGAAAATAAGTATCCATGTTTCTAGACTTGATTCTGTCCCCCGAGTCTTCATGGACAGGATCAACTTGGGTGGAGCCTGCTGCTCTCAATACAGAGAGGGTGTGTATTGTATTTCCATGCCCAGATCCCTACAGCTTGGATACCACCCACCTGTATGTTGTCTTGTTGGTTTACAGGTCAGCAATCAACTCTGGTTTTGGCTCAGGACCTCAGGTGGCAGTGTCGATATGAGGTGGGTGGTGTTCCTTGCTGAATTTCAGGATCTTCTTTCAAATTTATGTGGCTATTGGCAGATGCCAGTTTCTGGGCCAAGAGTGCCTTCATTTATGGCTATTAACCAGCTTCTGTTCCAAGATCTCTTGGTGTTTTAAAGTCCTTGCTGGGTAGCCTCCATGTCTTCAAAGCCACTAGAAGGGCCATCCCTCTTGTTTAATTTCTCATATGCAAACATCTTCCACTGAAAGACCCCTGCCCATCTTTAAGGGCTCATCTAATTAGGCACAGCTGTCCCAGAACAGCCCACGAACACCCTCCCCATCAGCTGACTTCGGCATCCTCATGGCACCTGCAAAGCCCTCTCCTTCCTCTCAGTATTGTTGTGGGTATTTTGGGGTGTACCTATTTTCTGCTGTTCTGTGGGGCACCATTCTGGGATCCAGAAAAAGGAGCCACATTCTTGGGAGGCTGGAGCCGAGAAACAAAGCTGCAATTATATTCAGTCTCTCAAAACAACAAGAGGCCTGGCTGTGACCTTAGGCTACACCCAGGCTCTCCAGCAGCCACGAGTTTGACTAGTAGGGTGAACATTGTCCAACTTCTTAACTGCATGTGTTCCAGTTTTTCTCACACCTTCTGTATTATTGATGTAGGGTTGCAGTTGTGCATTATTTTAGTGCAGACCGCTGAGAATGAAATCTCAGAGAAGGGCAGGACAAAGAAGATTCCCAGTTCCTCAGGTGACGTCAAGCGGGCTACGATGACAGTTGAGGAGGGCCTCTGCCCGAAATGCTGGTCAGAAAGAATAAGAACACATATCTTCCGAAGAAAATCTGATTGATATCCATGGCACCTGACTTTACCTGTACTTTCTGGCGTTGAGCTGTCCTTGCATTCCTCTGTCAAGTAAAGTTCTGCCTTTTGAAGATGTTGGCCTGTTTAATTTTTAACTGTTTTACTTATTATTTAAAAAATTCATCCCCATAAATAAACGTAACCTGTACATTTTCCTCTTTGTAATGTACATTTCTGATGCCAAACATTAAAGAATTTTGGCCACAGCCGGGCGGTGGTGGCGCACGCCTTTAATCCCAGCACTCAGGAGGCAGAGCCAGGCGGATCTCTGTGAGTTCGAGGCCAGCCTGGGCTACCAAGTGAGTGCCAGGAAAGGTGCAAAACTACACAGAGAAACCCTGTCTCGAAAAACCAAAAAAAAAAAAAAAAAAAAAAAAAAGAATTTTGGCCACATTAAATAATTTAGAGGCTGGGAGGTGGCTCAGGGGTTTACACTCTGCTTTCACAGAGGATCCAGGTTTGGTTCCCAGCTCCCACACGATGGCTCACAAATGTCCATAACTCCAGTTCCATGGGATCTGACACCTTGTTATAACTTTTCAAGATGTCAGACATGCATGTGGAGTAGATACATACATGGAGGTAAAATATTCATACACATATAATAAAATAGATGGATCTTTAAAAATTAAAAAATAAGGCCAGACAGACTGTGGTGGCACACACCTTTAATGCCAGCACTTGGAGGCAGAGGCAGGGGAAACTCTGAGTTAGAGGCCAGCCTGGTTTACAGAGTGACTTCCAGGATGGCCAGGGCTACATAGAGAAACCCTGTCTCAAACAACTCTCAAATAATAATAATAGTAGTAGTCAGTAAGTGGCATTTCATTCTATTATCCAAAAGTTTGTTTAGAATAGGGCTTTATATTCAATTAGTATCTTAGAGACTTTTAAAAATACTCTATTATGGAGGGTGTTTTGAATTGCCTCTAGGGTCAAAGTCCCAGTTATTTACACTTCTCTTTAGTCAGTTATTCTAAACAAAACTGTGGACTTCTTTTGAGTTTCATCTGGTTCCCATCTAATATGCTTTTTCTGTGCCAGCATTTAGTTTCCATGTCCTCCTGGCTGCTTCCACCTGAGAGGTCCTTCTGTTTTCCCTCGTGATTTGTGGATGTGTTACTTATACTGCATCCTCCTGACTCAAAGACTTAGAGAACAACTTAACAGAGAATTCCTCTTGGCTCATGGTTTCAGAGTTTGGCTGCATGCACTTGGGCAGAACACTGTAGCAGCTGGAATGTGTGGGGAAAGTGGCCCAGAGTGAGGTGTGGACTGAGGGCCGGGTACCACCTTCTACAGCATGCACACTTCTTCCAGGCATGCTCCAACTCCTGCAGTCCCCCAAACACCACCAGCTAAGGAGATGGTAGAGGACACCCCACTTCCCATCATGCCCATGGCCTCTGTACTTTGAAGAGTACAAGTCAGGTATTTTGAAGAATGTCCACAAACCTGACTTCATTTCATTTTCTTAGAATTTTGTGTTTATGGATTCAGATCAAGAATGTCTGAGAACAACATATCCTGGATGTGAGATATCACTATGTCCTTTGGGTGTGTTGACCTTGACTCTAGGTTAAGGTGATATCTGCTAGATTTTTTCTATGAAGTTAACTATTTTTCTACTTGTAATTAAAGGGAGAATATTTTGAAGATATTCAAATCTCCTGGTTTTTTTTTTTTTTTTTTTTTTTTTTTTTTTTTGGTTTTTCGAGACAGGGTTTCTCTGTGTAGCTTTGCGCCTTTTCCTGGAACTCACTTGGTAGCCCAGGCTGGCCTCGAACTCACAGAGATCCGCCTGCCTCTGCCTCCCAAGTGCTGGGATTAAAGGCGTGCGCCACCACCGCCCGGCTCTGGTTTTTTTTTTTAATTTGCCTACTAACTCCACTGGAGGATATTTGCCTACAAGAATTATTTTTTAATAAGATGTGTGTGTGTGTGTGTGTGTGTGTGTGTGTGTGTGTGTGTGTGTGCATGCGCACGAGTTTGAAAAGGCCAGAAGAGAGCATTAGATCCCCCTGGAGCTGGACTTATAGCAAGTTAGATGTAAGATTCAAATCCTCTGGAAGAGCAGCAAATGCTCTTAATTGCTGAGCCACCTCACCAGACCTTATTTTGTTGAGAGAGAGAGAGAGAGAGAGAGAGAGAGAGAGAGAGAGAGAGAGAGAGAGAGAGAGACTGTGTGTCTATGTTTTGGCATGTGTCTGCCAGTGCAGGTGCAGGAAGAGGCTGGAAGAGGGCATCAGGTCCCTTGGAGCTGGAGTTATAGCTGTTGTGAGTTGCCTGATGTGCTGGGAACCAAGCTCATCTCTCCAACCCCATTACTGCAGTTTTTAAAGGAGATTTTTGATGCCAGGAGGTGGTGGTCCACACCTTTAATCCCAACACTCGGGAGGCAGAGCCAGGTGGATCTCTGTGAGTTCAAGGCCAGCCTGGTCTACAGAGTGAGATCCAGGACAGGCTCCAAAACTACACAGAGAAACCCTGTCTCGAAAACAAACAAACAAACAACAACAACAACAAAAACAAAAGAAAAGAAAAGAAGGAGATTTTTGAATTACCATAGACAGTCATTTGCATGCCTTGATTGTTACATTGCTGGGGGGGCGGGGGTTGCTTCTCTCATGTTTATTCATCATTCATGGACTGGTTGGTATTTTCCTCCTCTGAGTTTTAGCCCAGCTCTGTCATTGTTGCATTTATTTCTCAAATGAACAGCGTTGGCCAATGAGAGCGCTTCTTGATTAGGTCCTGTGTTCTTTTGACACCCCACTCCATTAAGAAATAAGCTTCTGTTAGCACCTTCCCTGCTAAGATGTTTGTGGTGTTCGAGTTTCTATCGCTGTAGTCTTAGAATCCACCACTTCTCCATGGACTTTCCCCCTGATCAAGTTTGTTTACAGAAGCTGGAGATCATACCACTGTGGTTAAAGCCTGTGCGAGGGTCTCCTAATGGCCCACTGTGCAAGTGGTGCGCTTAAGGGGCGGAGCCTGGTGGAAGGTCCTTAGCTTAATGGGCAGAGCCTGCTGGAAGGTGGAAGGTCCATCCTCAGAGGGGGTGTGAAAGGTAGCCAAGCAATTCCAGTGGGAGGTGCTAGGTGGTTATTGCAAAGATCTGAGCCTGGCCTTACCCGGCCATTCTGCTTCTCACTTCAGGGTGTGACTCTTCCCACTGTGCACTCAGGCATCCACCATGAGGGTTTTCTCACTCTCCGTCTGTGAGCTAATCAACCTTTCTTCTTTAGGAAGTTAGCCTGCCCCAGGTGTTTCCTTAATTGGGTTTGTTGAACAGGCCTTATGTTCTTGGGATATACCCCACTAGATAACAAGGAATAAGAATCCTCTGTATTGTTGGGTTTGCGTTGTTAGTATTTTTCACCGATGCGCATAAGGAATTCTGGTCTACAGTCCCTCCCCTCACCCTTTGTGTTAGTCTGCTTTAGCCAGCAGGGTAATTTTGACTTTGTGAGTGAGTTCTGTTTTTATCTCTTTGCTTTCTGACAATTAATTGTTCAGTGCTCAGACGTAGATATCTGATATCTTTGAGTTTATTCTACTCAAAGTTAAGCTTCTAGAACATGTAAACAATTTTTAAAATTGATTTTGGAAGTTCTGATCTTAATTTGCCCAGTGTCAAGTTCACCAGCTCTGTTGTTAGTTCAAATCTGCTATTTACTTCATCTAGTACATTTTTTTTTTTTTTTCGAGATAGGGTTTCTCTGTGTAGCTTTGCACCTTTCCTGGAACTCACTTGGTAGCCCAGGCTGGCCTCGAACTCACAGAGATCTGCCTGCCTCTGCCTCCCAAGTGCTGGGATTAAAGGCATGCGCCACCACCGCCCGGCAAACATTTTTTTTATTTATTATATTTTCAGCAATAGAATCTGACTATTTGTTATTCTTTACTTGGTAAGGCATCCTTCTCGTTCCTTCCAGAATCAGAAGAATAGAAATGGGTTAATTTAAGATAGAAGAACTAGATAGCTAGAAGCCTGAGCCATTAGGCCAAACAATTTAAATAATATAAGTGTCTATGTGTTTATTTTTATAAGTGGGCTGTGGGACTGTGGGGACGCGGGACCCAGAGAGAAGCTCTCCAGCTACACCTTCCTTTAGTCCATTAAACATATTTATAATAGGTGTTAATGTCTTGCCTAGTAAATTTAGCATCTGGTTCTCGCAGGGATGGATGGTATTGAGTGATTAGAAAAATGTCTTCATTCATTAGCTATATTGTTCTGTCTCCTCCAAAGTTTCATAACTTCTTGTTGAAATATGGAAATTTTGAGCAATATATTATGGAAGCTTTAGAAACCATATTTTCTTCCCACACTCCAGAGTTGTTTTTTTTTTTTTTTTCTTATTTGGTTTTGTTGTTATTTGTTTACCTGGTGGAGTTCCTGTGAGATCTGCTTTCTTTATCTTGTGTGGCTACTGAAGTATCTGGTCACTCTGCCTAGTTAGGGGCCAGTTAATGTTTGGGTATGAATTTCTTTTCTTTTTTAAACATTTTATTAAGGTGGGGGTGGTAAGCAGAAGCACACCATGGCACATGTGTGCAGGTTAGAAGCTGACTTCTAGGAGCCTGCTCTCAGCTTCCCCCTTGTTGAGGCAGCCTGACACTTGGAGTTTCTCCTGCACTGAGTGGATGCCTCCACACTCCAGGCTCGATGACTGGAGAGCTTCTGGAAGAGTCTCCCACCTCCACCTCCTGTCTTGCTGATGGAGATTGGAGTGCTGGGATTACAGATGTGCTCTACCACATCTGGCTTCTTCCAGTGGGTTCTGGCAATCAGTTCTACGTCACCAGGCTTTTGTGACACACATTTTTATTGTTGAGCCATCTCACCAGCCCTAAGAGATTTCTTGAGGTGAGAAGTCTTCCGGGTTTTAGTGAGTGGGACTTTAGTCTCCTAGCAGGTTGTAACTCTGACTTAGACTCTAATTCCTGCTTCTGCAGAATCTCTCGGTCAGGCAGAATTGAGAGATTAATTAATTTTGATCGTTTTTTTCCAGCATTCTCTTTGATTTTCTAGAGTTATAGGATTTTGAGTCTTTAGTCCACTATTCTGGAAGTTCTCTTCAGGAGGAAATTTAAAACTATATTATTATTATTATTATTATTATTTTGTATCGATGAGTTTGTCTGTACACCACATGTTTGCAGTGCCTGTGGAGGCCAGTAGAGGGCACTGGATTCCCCTAGAATTGGAATTAAGGCAGTTGTGAATGGCCATGTGGGAGCTGGAAATTGAACCTGGCTTGGAAGAACGGACAGTGCTCTTAACCGTTGAGCTATCTCTCCAGCCCCAGGAGACATTTTCAAAATTCCCATCTCTCTGTCAGCTTTGTGCTATTACAGGGGAATATGTGAGACAAGTAAGTAATAAAGAGATACAGTTTCTTTAGCTCTCAGTCCATAGAGGTTCAGCTTCAAGATCAGGTAACCCTATGGTTTGGGCCTCTGATGATGACCTCAGATGGCAGACAGAAGCAGACATGGGAAGTGGTCACAGCTTAAGACAAGAACACAGAGAGACCAAGAGACTGAGTCCAGGGCACAGCCCCAATGACCTAAGCACCTCCTATCAGGACCTTGCCTCCTAAAGGCTGACAGCACTTCCCCATGCTGACCCTGCGGGGACTAAGAATTTACATGTGGACATCTCATTACACCCAGACTGTAGCATCATCTTAGTGAGAGCCTGGCAGATAATCCTTCTGGTCACACCCTGCTCTGGGGGCAGATTTGCTAGTAGCAACAGTTTGCTGAGGTCATTGTAGGAACAAGAGCTTTGTGTAGAAGTCATAGGTCCGACTTCTGCCCCTTGAGGACTGGAGGACCACCCTATCCTAGGAACCCATTCTAAGTCCCATGTACTAAGACCAACATCTGGGAGCCAGCCCCAGGCAGCACAGCGTTACCTCACATAATTACTACTTTGGGCCATGATATTCATTTTGAGCCCCTGGAAATTTCCATTACTCTTTTGCAAGCTCAGCCCTGAACTGAAAGATGCACTTCTTATTTTACCTGGCCTTTATAAGCTTGCTCTTCTCAAAATAGGAGTGTTCTCTGGCCATCTTGATTGAAGTACTCTTAGTGAAAGGAACTCCCTGTTTTAAAAGTCGCACAAACATCTACACTGCTATCAAAACATGACATGTGCCAAGAGCACTGGGTGCAAACAGGGGACCCTGACTCTTGTACACTACCTCAGCCACCTTGATTCTCTCCAGAGGTTTCCATGGTGTGAGTGTTGGTGCCCATCTGCTGACAGGGCTAGAGGAACCTCCACAGTCCCAGGGCCTTTGCCGATCCTGATGGGGCCTGCCCTTCCCAGAACAATGCTCTGCACCCAAAGAGAGATGTTGGGGCCCTGGGTAAGGACCAGCAGATATGACATCTGCCAGGGTGCAGAGGGTGGATGTTCAGAGGCTAGACCCAAAGCACAACAGTGACACTGTTTGTCCAGGACAACCAGACCAAGGGAATTGTCAGAAGGAGAGGTACCCTGTGAGCAGACAGGTAAGGCAGCTGACCCTGGAAACCAATGTTTCCAAGTTGGAAGTGATAGTGAGGACTAGAGAGTTGGCACCCAGGGAAGCCTGGGACAATATGGAAGGAACATGTCTTATCTCATGGAAGTCATAATCCAGCAGGGCACCAGGGTCAGAGTGAGCATATCCTTCTTGTTGTCCATGTATCTTCAGAGCATCAGGAATTTCCCAGTCACTCACAGAACCCTGTCATAGTTAGCGTTCTATGGCTGTGAAGAGACACCATGACCACAGCTCTTATAAAAAAAAAAACATTTAATTGGGGATTGTTTGCAGTTTCAGAGGTTTAGTCCATTATTGTCATGGTGGGAAGCATGGCAGCATTCAGGCAGACATGGTGCTGGAGAAGGAGCTGAGAGTTCTACATCTGGATCCACAGGCAGCAGGAAGAGAGAGACTCTGGGCCTGGCTTGAAATTTTGAAACCTCAAAGCTCACCTCCAGTGACATACCTCCTCCAACAAGGTCACACCCGCTCTAATAAGGGCATACCTCCTAATCCTTTTCAAGTAGTGCTACTTCCTGGTGATTAAACGTTAAAATATATGAACCTGTAGGGACCATTCCTATTCAAACCACCACACTCCACTCCCTGGCCCCTATAGACTTGTAGCCAGATCATAATGCTAAATGCATTCAGTCCAACTTCAAAAGTCCCCATAGTCTATCACAGTCTCAACACTGTTCAAAAGTTCAAAGTTCAAAGTCTCTTCTGAGACTCTCTTAACTGTAATCCCCTGTAAAATCAAAGTAAAAAAGTACATCACATGCTTCTAACATACAATGGCACAGGATATACATTACCATTCCAAAAGGGAGGAAGGGAGCAAAGTGAGGAAATAAGGCACCAAGACAAGACCTAAAACCAGCTGGACAAACTCCTCTGCATCTCCATGTCTGATGTCAGAGGGCTCTTCAGATCTCCAACTCCTTCCAGCTTTATTGACTGCAACACACTTCTCTCTCTTGGGCTGGGTCCACACCTAGTCTGCAGCTCTCCTTGGCAGGTGTCCCATGACTCTGGCATCTCCAACATCTTGGGATTTCCAAGGCAGTCCAGGCTTCAACTTCACAGCTTCATGCAATGGCCTCTCTAGGCCTCCTTGCAAGGGACACCCTTAACATCTGCCTGATCTAAGTGGCTTTCCTTAGTTGTGGAGAGAGAGTCTACAACTCCTTTCTTGTATCCTTGACTCTAAAGCCAGAACCACATGGCTGAAGCTGCCAAGTTTTGCCACTTGCTGGGGCTGGAACATGGCCCCGTGGATCAATTACGTCTGCATCAGCTTTCTGTGGTTGATGGTTTCTTTCAATGCTGAAACTTTTCTTTATCCCTTTTCACAAGTTGGAAGCTTAGCTAGGTGGGGTCTTGCCCTGAAGTCACCACTAAATCTGTGTTTGTCGGGTTCTCTAGAGTAACAGAACTTACAGAATGAATCTCTATATATAAAAGGGGGATTTTAAAGAATGACTTACAGGCTATGGTCCAGATAATCCAACAATAGCTGCTCATGAACAGCTTGGAGACCCAAGATCCAGTAGTGGTTCAGTCCAAGAGGCTGGATGTCTCAGCAGTCTTCAGTATGCACCTGAATCTCAAAGAATTAGGCTAGAATGCCAGTGAAGGAATGGGGTTGCAAAGGGCCAACGCTTCTCCAAAAGGGGGCATAGCCCCAGTTAGAAGTGGGTCTTCCCACATCAAATTAAGCAAAAATCCTCACTTAGTGTGCCCCTGCATGTTTTGAGTTCTAGTTAATATCAGATGTAGTCAAGTTAACAACTGAGGATACCTATCACACAGCATTACTTTTTTACCCAGCACTGAATGGGAGACACTGGGTACCCACTTTCACTTTCTGCTTTCCCTGTCCCCTGCCTTCTACTGAGCTTAGGGAGCAATAGTGTGACATGGCTAAGCTTTAGGTCCCAGGGACGGGTTTTGCTGAAACATTACTGCTAGGTGGATTGGTAGAAGCTGCCACCGGAGGGACATGTCCTCTCCCTTCTAAACGCTATCATTAGCACTACCCCTAGACATACAGCTCTATGTGTTTTAGACATCAGGTGTTATTTAGACTCTTCCATCTTGGAGGTGCCTGTTGTCTCTGCTTTGAGGAGTCCAATGAGGATCCCAGAGCCACCACAGTGAAGATTCCATGTTGGTTTTTCTCACTAGGGAATCCTGTTATTAATTATGACTGTTTATTCTGACAGTTCATTTTTGTGGAAATCTGTCATTCTTACCAACAGGAAGGGGCTGCGGGCATGTCTTTTCTCAGACATGAAGACACAGGGTCATTTATCCAGAGACTGCTCCTGTAGAAAGACCAGAGTGGGAGCAGCGAGACAGGGGAGAGAAGCCTTATGGTCTCAAGCACAACAGAAGCAAACATCTGTCCATTTGTCTATCTGTCTATCTGTACCTCAGTGGCTAGTCAGGTATTGGCTGTGCACCTCTCTTGGGGTGCATAACTTCCCAGGCAGAACAGTAGCTGTAAGTTGACAAGAGGTGGGAACCATAAACCAACTGGCTCCCAACACACCAACAACCAGGAGATGAAGCCATTGGTCCAGGAAGAGCCTTGGCTGGTGCCCCAAGCACATCCACAGTTGTCTGTCCCTTGTCTGAAGGATATGGTGAGCTCATCTTGCTGTTACCAGGTTTCCTCGGCTCCTGGACAATTGCTGCCAGAGAGTGTGTGCTGATCTACAGCCTACTGGCGAAGTTGGCTCCAGCACTCGCTGCTCCCGGACCACCTAGTGTTGTGGTTCAAAGGTAAAGCGTCTCCAGTATTTGAACACTTGACCCACCACTAATGGTGCCACTGAGAAGGCTGTGGAACTTTTAGGAACTGGGTCTGCTGGAGGAGGTAGGCGGCTGGGGAGGACCTGCAGATTTTACAACCCAGCCCCGCTGTCCATTCACTCTGTGCTGCCTGACTGCGGATGCAGTCAGCTGCCTCCTGCTCCTGCACCTTTCTCATTGTGATCATGGCAACTCCCTAAACTGTAAGACAAAGCAAGCCCCAGTAACAAAATACTTTGTCACAGCAACAACACAAGAAACCAACACACCTATTCTCAGGCCACACTCCCGGCTGTCACTGTGCCTCAGTAAGGTATGTCCTAGAACTGGAATATCAAGAGGTGCCCAGGAGTCACATGACACAGGAATTCTCCCCACCTGCTTTGCAGCAATAGCTCAGCTCCACGCTTGTGACTGAGGTCAACAAACCCTACCAGGGCGATTCCTCCATCTGCACCCACTGATCTACTGATGCAGGAGAGGCAATAGTATCAGAATGGAGGGGTCTTTCTGTGATCCTTGGATAAAGGCCTGTCCACCACAGAGACATGGTGTGAGGGTAGGCAGACACATTCCCACAGTGAGTTATTTGGGATGATGGTGACCTTGGCCTGCATTCTACTCCATCCTCCACCCACCTGGCTGATTCTAGATGTGGCTGTGAAAGGCCAGTGAGTCCACAGCCACGTGCCCACAACCACACTGCCTACCATGTTCATAATCTCTGACATCAGAGGCAATGCTGCCTGGGACAGCCTGTGAGCAAACCTGGCATTTGGTCATGGTACCCAGAACATGTGCCAGCCCAGGTCAGGAACCAGCATGGACCAAGCAGCTAGATGCCATCTTTGAGAGCTGGAGTTATGACACAGCAGGTCTGCTTGTGGTGTGGGGAGGTGGGACACTCTATAGAAGCAACAGTCACATCCATTGAGACGAGGAAGCACCAGGCTGTCAACCTTGTGGGTTCAAACACTGCCACCATGCCTACTTTAGTGGTGAAGCTCTCTCAAACCTGAGCGGCCAGGGACAGAGGCTAGGTCAACTGTCTACCTGGCTGTGGTGGTATTGTGTTCCCCAAAATATTGTGCACCCTAATAAACTTATCTGGGATCAGAGACAGAACAGCCACAATATTAAACATAGAGGATAGGCAGTGGTAGCACACGCCTTTAATCCTAGCATTCCAGAGGCAGAAATTCATCTGTTCAAGGATACAGCCAAGCTTGGTGACTCACGCCTTTAATCCCAGAAAGCAAGCCTTTAATCCCAGGGAGTGGTGGTAGAAAGCAGAAAGGTATATAAGGCGTGAGAACCAGAAACTAGAAGCATTTGGCTGGTTAAGCATTTGGCTTGTTAAGCTTTCAGGCTTTCAGTAGCAGTTCAGCTGAGATTCATTCTGGATGAGGACTCAGAGGCTTCCAGTCTGAGGAAACAGGATCAGCTGAGGAATTGGCAAGGTGAGGTAGCTGTGACATTTTCTGTTTCTCTGATCTTCCAGCTTCACCCCAATACCTGGCGCCAGGTTTGATTTTTATTAATAAGAACTTTTAAGATTTCTGCTACAACCTGGCTTTTCCACGTCCGCAGGCCACTTACATGGTTATTCTCCATCCCTCTTTGACTTTTGACCTTTTCCTCTCAGGCTTGGGCTAGACACTAAGTACTCATTGTGGCCCATGATCTGGCAGGTCTATGCCCTGTGATACTCGAAGCTTTGCTAACTGAGAATGTCCCTGGCACCTGTCTGGGAGGTCTGGTTTGAGGGAGAAGAGAGTAGCAGTCTTGTTTTAGCTTGTACTGAAAGCCAAGCCAAATCTGTAGTTCAATTGCCTTTCTTTCAGAAAGCCATGGAGTGAGCAGTGGGAGAGACATTGGTGGGACAGGGAGGTGGATATGGGGTTGAGGCTACCTGTCTGGACAGTAGCATTATGCCTTCTGGGTTGACTTGAGCTTGTCTCTAGATGCCCCACATCATCTGAAGGTGGCACCAAAGCTCTGACTTGGTGAGTGTGTCAGTGCGCAGTTCTTGATGGGTGATTTTGGCTGCATGATCTCTTGGTGTTCTCCAAACAGAGTCTACATGCTTGCCAGAGGA
The DNA here is from genome assembly GCF_004664715.2 of Peromyscus leucopus. NCBI lineage: Eukaryota > Metazoa > Chordata > Mammalia > Rodentia > Cricetidae > Peromyscus > Peromyscus leucopus. Next base: position 152,814,363 of record NC_051064.1, on the reverse strand, counting down.
GAACGCCGGGGGCCACTTGGGATAGACAGTGTTAATGCACACCCATGGGTAACTTCTCCTTATCTAGTGAAGAACCCACAAGTGCTTGGGTGCTGTACCTACTATTAGCAAGCTTTCCAGCATCTCTCTCCTGGGAGTCTGGGTGGACAGGAGGAGGAGCAAGCTCACCTTCATTTTAGGTTGAATTCCCTATGGAAAGCTGCACCTTAGGCACAGAGGCATGGATGACAGTGGAGTTCCACCCCTAGCAGGATCAGCGGTGACCACTGTGGTTGTCTCTTCCTGTCTCTCTTCACTGTGGACACCTGTACACAGTGCATACCAGTCCCTATGTCACTGTGGAGCCTAAGCCACTGCCACTGAGGAGAGGAGCCTGACTGCCCAGGTATCAAGCACGTGAGGAAAACACAGGGATGGGATGCCTGGTAAACGTGAAGCCCAGATACACAGGATGATGCTGAGTGTGGACTTGCTTAGGAGGCATGGCCCCTGTGCTTTCTGGATCCAGGATCTCATGTAGGCGGGCTATCCATGTGACTAGTTCTGAACAATGAAGTGTGAGTGTGAGCAGAAGCCTGCACACAGTCCTTCAGAGTGTTTCTCACCACGGAGAGTGAATGGCAGCTGGCAGACATGACATCCACTACCCTGGGTTTTGAGAGACTTCATGGAGACAGGCATGCAGTCACAGTGTGCTGAGATGCACCTGGGGCTGCAGAAGCCTCGAGCTGGTCCCATACTTTTCATGTCCACATTCAGGGGACTGTTAGGAGTCTAGGCCAGCTGCTGGGCAACTATCACCAGCAGATTCGCTTAGAAAGGACAATCCTTAACTGCCCTCCTGGAGGACCCAGAGGACTGGGCCAAAGAAATCGGTGACATGAGGCTGCTAGACATAACCCTGTCCTCAAAATCAACGGGTTAGCTCTGCATCAGTACCCTTCAACCCATCTGATGGAGTTGCCTCTGTGGCAGGACCCTAAACCCAGCTCTTACCACAGCTCCCCTCCCTTAAGGAGGCAGACCAAGGTCTCTGGGATGGCAGGTCCTTGTGAGCTTGTGGGAGCCCCAAGCATTTCATTTTGAGCTCAATGCTGTGTGTTTTAGAAACTCATGTTCACTCTTCCAAATCCTGAGTCTGTTGTCCTCAACACACAGTTCTGACTGAGGGAGAACTTTTACTGAGACCTTTCTGGGGGAGAGACAGTGACGCTTAAAAGCCCCTCCAAAGTCCTTGTCACCCAAGCTGAGATAGAGTGTGGAGTGAGATGTTGCCTTTTGGGTACCTTATGGTCCTGTGGATTTTCTGAAAAGGATGATGTTAGGGTGAGGGGAGATGATTAATTTTGAAAGACAAGCTGGTAGCTGTGACTTCCTGTCCAGAGATGATTGGAGACCACAGTGAAGACATCTTGGAGACGTCTGAGTACCCAAGGGCCCCAAAGCCACCCAGAAGAGGCACAGAAAGGGAAGCTTCATATAGTCTGACATACATGCTTGCTCACTTGTCAGATTTTGTGACTTAAGCAAAATGCTAGCTATGTTCTGAGAGTCTAATTGACAAAATATCGGTTTCTGTGTCCATTATAACAAACAAACAGAATGGTACAGCTTAGAACAAAAGGATCCACTCTCTAAAGTCTGGAGATGAAAGGGTGAAAGTGAGGTCCATGACACCTCTGGGAATCTAGCTAGGGACCTTTCTGTCTCTCTGATTACTGGCCACACCTTGTTTGTAGCCACACAGTCTGTCCACCTGTGTGGTCGCATTTTCTCAATCTTTCCTCTCTACTGTGGGTGCCAGAGGTAGTGTTGAGGCCCACCCTAATTCAGTATCCTTAATTTTAGCTAACCTAATTATATCTGCAAAGACCCTATTTACAACTAAATGTGTGTTCTGAGATTCTGAGTAAGTTTGTGTGTGTGCATTGGGGGTGAGTGGGTACAATCTGACCCAGTGAGTACACAAAGGCTTGCAAGCTCCCCCAAACTTGGGCTGTGCCAGCCTTTGCCTAGACCAGTTGCAAGTTTAGTCTCTTGAGACCAATCCCATCGTTTTGATCTGAAAAGACCAGACAAGAAGGAAGTAGGAGGCCTTAGAGACCTCTCCTCTGATGGGCCTTGGCCAGGCTGGGTATATCTGTCAGCCAGTGGGCTCCTGGCACACCCCACCTCTTCCAAACCGGCAGAACTTGCACTCAGTGCAACCAAGCACATGTGAGCGGGGTGGGTGGGGGTGGGGAGTGATTCTGCACCCAACATCCTGAACGGCCTCCCAGGCTGTGCACAGTGGTGTTCCATCTCCTCTTGGCAGGGCTGGTTAGGCAGCAACCTCACTGTGGACATGGACAAAATCCTTCCACCTGGAGCTAAAACTCCATGGCGATGATAAATCTTTCCCCCTCATCGTGTCTGGCTTTCGGAATCACAGTCTGCCGTTTGTAACATGAAAAATGTCGGCGTGCTGGCTGGAAGTGGCAGGCACATGGTAAGACAGTTAACGCTCCTACCTCGGCCTCAAACACAAAGCCTTTTCTTTCTGCAGCTGGAAATGGGTACGGCCCATGAATGCAAAGAGCTCTTTCAACATTAGATTTTAAATTATTTGAATTAAATCTGGAATCCTTCCGGGCCCTGAGCTCTCTCGGTTATTCATCATTGGCTAAGTGTAGAAGTCTGTTCGGCCTCTCCAGGGACTGCCTGACTTCGAAGTCGCATCTGAAATGCTATAAACTATTTAAAACCCAAAGCTTGGCCATGTTTGGTTGGAGGGAGCACATTAACACGCACTCCGCGGAACTCTTTGGGGAAAGAACGGCTAGTTCGTCCGTGCACTTGCTTACTCGGTGGGGCTCTCCTCTGGGTAATCACCGTAATACACTTGTAAACAAACCTCTTCCCCACGGAGACAGGGTGATGCTTTCCCCTTATTTAGCAAACATTGATTTCTTTTTCTCTCTCCTAGTGTCCTGCCTTGCCCGGAAATTAACAAGCTTGCTTGCTCCTGTCCAAGATTTCTCAATTCTCCCACCCCTAGACCCTGCAGTAGTTCCACATGGGCACCAGCAGGGGGCGGAAAATGCTTTTTGTAACTTAAAGGGTCACGGCACAGCTCCTTTGGGACTAGCCTGGATTCAGCAGTTCTGTATTTTGGGCTGCCCCAGCTGTCCAAATTGGGAAAGGGAGGGAAGGGAGGAATTCCGCAGGACGAGCCAGGGATACTGGGATACCTTGACTGAAGACCCGGGGGAGGGGGAGGGGCGGGGAGTTCCACAGATACAGCCCAGGCCAACGGTGTCCTGAACTGAGGAGTAATGGGGGACCTCTGCCACAAGAGCTGAGGCCAGGGAGGCAGGGTGCCCTGAGCTGAGAAGGGGAGAGGACTCGCATGGACAGAACTGGGCCAGGCAGGCAGAGCTGTGAGTGCTGGGTGCCGAGAGGAAAACCCTCCTTTGGGTCAGGTCATGAAACTTTGAAAAAGTAAGAACTGGGCAGCACTAGCCATTTAAATAAATACCGAGGCCATGGAAGACCACTGGGAAATTCTCAAGGACTTCCTAGGCGTTTCCCTGCTGGGTGAGTCTACTCACTGGCATGTACTCTGCAAAGCCATAAGCACTTGTCTCCAGGGAAGTGAGGCCCAGAGAGTGGGCACTACAAAGACCAGGGAATTGTGTGGGCAGATGACGGTGGAAGAAATGAGGGGTTCTGATTGGACCGTGGCATCCGGGAATCTGGTGGTCCCGCCTCTATTTTGTAGTCCTGGCCTTATAGCATGGGCTGAACTGATTGGCTTTCACAAATGATGGATGAGTCTCTTCTGAGATAAGGCAAAGAGAACACTGGCTTCCATTTGAGTCTCTGTCTGTCTGTCTGTCTGTCTGTCTCTGCCCCCTGTCCTCCATCCCCAAGGTAAACTAGATTCCATTTGATGAAGCTGCCCAGTACAATTCAAATTCAGTACAGCAAGGGATGGAGTCCATGTGGAAGTTGAATTCAGGTGAGACCTTAGCCCAACTGCAATTTAACCAGAAACCTCACCACTCCTGAGACTCCCAAACCTGCTACAGTCCCATTTTAATAGCATTTGAAACACCTAAACATCAGTGTGGGTTTCCAGCCACACATATCCCTGAGAAGGGTCCTCCCTACACCTAGCCCATATTGGGCAGTGTTCATCCCATCCAACGAGAATAGAGCCCCGACTCTGGCTGTATGTGTCTTTCAAAGTTCTGATAAATGATACACAATACTCCAAAAGTTCATGTGCAGTGCTGGTGGTCGGGGGCTAGAGTGCAGATACGGCAGTGAAGCTTCTCCCCCGAGGCTGTTACAGGTGTTCCTGAGCTCAGGCTGTGCATACAGGAGGTCGAGTAGCTTCAGATCTGTCCTTGCCTGTCTACATGAAAGGCACCCTAGAACTCCTGATTGCCCCCAACAGAGGTGCTGGTGGTGCAGGGGGTGGAGCAGCAGGGCCCATGGTCACCACAGGGCATCTCTGTGGAAGATGGGCAGCCTTAAGGACTCCAGAGAAGTGAGGCCAAAAAGGTGGATGCCACAGAGGCCAAATTTTATACATAGGATAAAATTTTACATGAGGGTGAGTGACACATAGCCAGGAAGGGCCAGCTGGCCTCAGACTACCCAAAGGAGCTTCCATAGAGCCCCAAAGGAACTGTGGACAACTGCAGTAAAGGCTCTTCTTTGGCTCTAATGAGGGTCAAGCCTGTATGAAGTCCTCTCTTCCTGGTCCCATGTGGCAGAGAGGACAGGCTGGCTGGCTGCAGGTGGTGAGACCTACCCATCAAGTTCCATGAGGAGATGTGGTCTGGGTGTCTTCTTTGACCCCAAGGGGTGGGAGGGACGTTGGAGTGTGGAGGGTTATTGATGCTGAGCAGGCATGAGGGGGGACCCCATAGACTCTGACTTTGAGCTGAAGCTTGAAGGTAACCAAAGAAAGAGAGAGATGGAGGCAAGAGGGGATTCTGACTTCAGTTATTGGGGAAGGAAGAAGGAATGAGTGCATGGAAAGATGAATGGATGGGTCAACAGAAAGAGGAATGGATGGGTCAACAGAAGAGGAGTGGAAGGAAATAATGGAGAAGGAGGTAAAGAAGAACCAAAAGAAAAGGGAGGAAGGAGGGGGAGGGGAGGGGGAAGAAGGGAAATACGGGAAGGAAGAGTGAAGAAAGAAGGGAGAAGAGGGAGAGATGTGTGATATGTCTGAGTTGGTAGAAAGATGGATATAAGTGGGTAGATGAGTGAGATGAGTCGTAGATATACAGATGGATGGATGGATGGATGGATGGATGGATGGATGAATGAATGAATGGATGGGTAGGTGGGTGAGTAGGTAGATGGATGGATGAGTGGGTGGGATAGATGAGTAAATGAATGATGGAAGGATGAATTAATGGAGGGATGGATGAGCAGATGATGGGTATATAGGTAGGTAAGTAGGTATATGAAAGGATAGATATAGATGAATGGGTAGATGATGGATGTATGGACAGATGGGTAGGTGAGTGGGAGGGTGGATGGAAGGGTTGGTGGGTAGACAGGAAGATGGGCAGATGGGTAAGTACATAGATGATGCCAGTTGCATCTCTGAGACTCAGAAGGGCTTAGTTTCCAGGGAACCTGCTCTGGGCCTGGGACCATTTGGGAGTACTCAGAGCATGAAGTGGGAAAGTAGCTTTCTGTGGAGCTATCTTACAATGACAGTGTGCATCCTGCCTTCTGAAGGGTCACCCTGTTCCTCTAGGCCGCGGACATGTGGACCAATCCCTCTGCAAGAGGATCTGGCCACCAGATGTTAGGTAGGCACTAATGAGCTCAGTCTGCTGGTCACTAATTGGCTGAGGCTCTGGGCACTAGAGATAGATTGAACCACAGATGATGATGATGATGATGTGGTGGTGATGATGATATGATGATGATGATGATGATGATGATGATGATGATACAGACAGGTAGACCTGTCTCAGGGCTCAGGGGACCCAGGCACTTCAAGACAGACTAGTGGGAAGGCAGGGTACTTGGAAGGTATGTGGCTATCTACTCCCATATGAATGCCTAGCACCTTCTCAGGTATCCCAGGGCCTGCCCACATCCCACCATGACCTTCAAATGGGAAGTGGGGTCAAATGGAAGCAAGAAAACTGCCATCACTACACACAGTAGAACAGAAACAAGGGCGTTTGCTGGATGGAAAGGGAACAGTGGCCCTCCAGGGTGAGCACTGGTGAGGGGGATGGCATTACAGCCAGTTTGTCCATAAACTTGTTCAAGCGATTTATGAGGCTTGGCTGGCTTAGGGTAGGGGCAGCAGACTCAGGCAGCTTCTAATTGGAGCCGGGAGAGGAGAGATTCGGTGTTAATGGCAAACACACCCTCACTTCGGCGGCCCCCTGAAATGGCACTGCTAGCCAGCGACCACATGTTTCTTTCTTACTGATAACACATACTTGCAGTGACAGGAAGACTGGAGGGTCTTGGCTACGCTAAGGGGCACACGGTCCTTCCAAGACATACCGACCGTGGGGCTCAGGGTCAGAGTGTTTCTGAGATGGAGTGCCACTACTCACATCAAGGATTCTATTCTAAAGAGGGCTGAGGAGGTTCCCACCACCTGAGAAGCACGTGGAATTTTTGCCCTGGGGCAGCTCCAAACCAGCCCAACATCACGTTCATAGGCTATGGCTCATAAACCCACCCATATTTATTTTCAATGGCCATGTGATGTTACTCGAGGGGATGCCCTTGGCTCCTCCATGACAGGGTCTTCAGGATCCCCACCCCCCAATTCTTTGTCTCTCACTCAGTTAGACACTGGTGTTGGGATAGAGTGTTTGCTGAGCTTGTGCCATGCTCTGGGCTAAGCCTTGCCCTCTCTGGACTCCAACATAAGACCCAAATAAGATGATCAGCCAGCCAGTCCCCAGCATCCAGGAATCTCATCTGGTGCCTACTCCTGGCTAAAAGGCACCGTCCCATGTGAACAAGTAATGCTGTTGCTCGGACCACTCAGCTGGGTGTGTGGAACCCTGGCAGCCACAGCTGTCCTGAGACAGAGGAGCTAGCATCATACCAGACAGCATCATACCAAGAGTGGCATCTCTCCTAGGCTCGGCAGCAAGACATTTACGAAAAGGGGCTGGACATACTCAGATGGCGATCCCGAGGCTTCTTCCTGGACATTCTGTTCACAGCTGTTTACTCCAGGCTACAGATTGGCTTTCTGAAAAGCAGGGGATTGAGGGACAGAGATTGACCGAGAGGGTCTTAGGTGATAGTTCAGTTGACAAAGGGGTAATGCTCAAGAACAACACCCTGAGACACCCTGAGGTTGTCCTCTGGCCTCCACATGTACTCATCCACACATGCATGCACACATACACTTGTACCCATACACTATTTACACATGTGCATACATGTGAGGCATGCATGCACACACCACACACACACACAGAGCAGTTCAGAGAGCTGGGAACCTAACTTGGAGACTGATGAGGAAGCCATATCTGGGGAGGGCACAAGGCTAGGCTGCCTGTCTGCACCTGTGTAAGAATTGGCTGGCCCCTAGGACACTGCCATCCTGTGAGGTTATCTTAGCAGGGTACCAAGGAGCCTCAGCATGCGTGACACCCACATGAAAGGAAGTGGTCAGAACTCTCTCTCCTGTACCTCCAGGAATGCCAAAACCTCAGTTAGCCCATGGCCACTGAGACACACCCACATCACTGCCCCAAGAGCCCTCTGCCCCAAGCACTGTTTCCTCCTCTCCCACCACAGACCATGTTCAGATCGAGAAAGCTTTATCACTCATCTGGTTTAGTTGGGAAGACATGGCAATGCCTAGGAGATGAACACGTGGGGCTTTTGTGATGCAAGCAAGATGGAACCCCAAGTCATATTATTCTACCACCCACCCCCACGGCAGCCAGATAGGAATATAGTTCTCAAAATGTGGGACTTTAAGTTTTAGCAATCCAGCAACAAGAGCAAATGATTGGATTATACAGTTGGGTTTAGGTAGAAGACATAATGGGGGCCTTTCCAAGGTCAAGGCTGCCTTGCTGGGCACAGCACAGAAGGGGCCTTGCATAAGCAGGACATACTATTGCTGAGTAGACACATTGTCTCCCTGGGGCAACATGGCACCCACAAGCATGCAGGGCACCCTTCACCAAGGCGTTTATGTCTGACCTGGGCCCCTGGCCCACTATGGTGACTATGAGGGCTTGCATGTGCCCGGCCCATCTCATGGTCTTGGTGGGGACGGGGCTGAGAGAGTTGTAAGCAACAATAGAGCTGGCAGAATGAACATGGCTTTCTGAGAGTGAAGCTCTCTCTCTGCTCCACCTCAGCCTCCATCTGTGTCGGATGGTTTCCTCTAGGGATCCTTTGAGGCAAAGCCTCTAGTGACCACCAAATTGTCATCAACACCCCCGGCAAGATCCAGTGGTACTGAGAAAGCCCTATCTTTAAGTACACATCCATATTGCCAATGCATGACACTTATCTACTACACATCCTCGTGAGCTTTCACATTGTGTCAATACCATGTCTACATCACGTGTCTGAACAACACAGCCTTGTGACAGCTTTTCTTAGTAATGCCTGATGATGGATCAGCAGGGTCAGTAGGGCATAGACTCTAGGAAGGGTGTGGCACCAGGAGGTGAGGCTTTGGCAGAACTTTCTGGATGGAGGAGGAATCTGGCTTATCTGTGTCTTTGCACACGATTGGAAAGATGAAGCCACCTTTCCAAGGCCCTCTCCATCATAAGGGAACAGGGAAACTGTGCCAGGCTCAACCCTCTTGTATTTTTCTCTCAAGCTGAATGCCAAGTAGGGTCTCAGAGCCAGCATGTCTGTGTGTCTCTGAGGCCACAGAAAGGCTCCCATCCACCTTCCCAGTCTTGTTCTGAAGCCCCAGTCCTTGTTTCTGAGAACCCTTCACTGAGTATGCCTCTACTCTCCTGTGTGTCTAGACACACAGGTGTGCCAAACTCCAGAGGGGCCACCTTTGTATGAGCTGATAACAAAATGAATTCGAGATCGTGCTTGGGCATCTTAGGGTGATCAGAGAGAGATGAAGGACCCTGCCCTGGACTGGAACGGGACAGAGAACCAGAGTCAGTTAGACAGAGCAGGGAGACATTCCCGAGGGCTTCCTGGAAGAGAGCCTATTCAAAAAGGAATGTTCTGAGGGCCTGCTAGACATTGCCCATTGAGCCTGGGAAGGGAAGTGTCATTCTCCACAAGACAGTGCCCTCAGGCTGCCTCATTCCGAAAGGAGACCTCTGATGTGAGATCCCCAGGCTTCTCAACATCACCCATGACTTTTTCTGCTTATCCTCCGCTTCAGGGAACACAGGGGTTCAGTGCCCCACCACAGACTCTGACACCCACTGAAGACAATTGTTACTTCATCTGGATTATTACATATCGGTCAAGCACCCTTGAAAAGGCCTTGCAGGTCAGGGCCACCTGAGAGGAGAGCAGGCCACCAAGCAGAATGGAGGGTTCCCGGGCACTGGGGTCAGTCTGCTAGCTGTGCTTGGGAGGCCTCCAGCAACCCTGGAATTCTGTGAGCTTCCAGAAAACCCATTGTGACACGAGCTGGCCCAAGAAGGCTCATCTGCCTGCATTTCTGTCATTCAGAAGGAGTTGATGAAGACATGTTTAACCCACAGGTTCTAGATTCTCCTGCTGTGATTTTCGACAACGGATCTGGGCTCTGTAAGGCGGGGCTGTCTGGGGAGATTGGACCTCGTCATGTCACCAGCTCCGTTGTGGGGTACCCAAAATTCAAGATGCCTTCTACAGGAGCCAATCAGAAGAAGTACTTTGTTGGGGAGGAAGCCCTGTACAAACAGGAGGCCCTACGACTGCACTCCCCCATTGAGCGGGGCCTGGTCACGAGCTGGGATGATGTGGAGAAGCTCTGGAGACATCTCTTCGAATGGGAACTGGGTGTGAAGCCCAGTGAACAGCCCGTGCTCATGACGGAGCCTTCCCTGAACCCAAGGGAGAACCGGGAGAAGACGGCGGAAGTGATGTTTGAGACCTTCGACGTGCCTGCCTTCTATCTGTCAGACCAGGCAGTGTTGGCACTCTATGCCTCGGCCTGTGTCACGGGCCTGGTGGTGGACAGCGGGGATGGGTCACCTGCACTGTACCTATCTTTGAGGGTTACTCCTTACCTCATGCAGTCAGCAAACTTTATGTGGCTGGCAAGGACATCACGGAGCTCCTCACTCGGCTCCTCCTGGCCAGTGGGAGAGCTTTTCCATGCCCACTGGACAGGACCCTGGTGGATGACATCAAGGAGAAACTATGCTACGTGGCCCTGGAGCCTGAGGAGGAACTCTCTCGACGGGCAGAAGACGTCTTGAGGGAGTACAAATTGCCTGATGGGAATGTCATCTACATCGGAGACCAGTTGTACCAGGCTCCTGAGGTCCTGTTCTCTCCAGACCAGCTGGGCACCCATGGCCCAGGGCTGGCACAGATGGCATCCAACAGCATAGCCAAGTGTGATGCTGACATACAGAAGACACTCTTCGGGGAGATTGTCCTGTCAGGGGGCACCACGCTGTTTCAGGGGCTGGATGACAGGCTCCTGAGGGAACTGGAGCAGCTGGCTTCCAAGGGAGTCCCCATCAAGATCACAGCACCTCCTGACCGCTGGTTCTCCACATGGATTGGAGCCTCCATCGTCACCTCTCTGAGCAGCTTTAAGCAGATGTGGATCACTGCTGTAGACTTCAAGGAGTTTGGGCCATCTGTGGTCCAGAGACGGTGCTTCTGAAGGACTCCATGCTTCCAGTAACCACTCTGTCCCTCACAAGGGACACCCATGGGAAGTGAGCTCTCCCATGGCCTCAGCGGCATATTCAAATAAAGATGAATGGTGAAGCATTTGACTGTGTCAAGCTTGCTTCGTTTTCTGAGGCAGAAGATTTGCTTTGAGTGAGTGTGAGTGTGTGTACACACACACACACACACACACACACACACACACACACACACTTGCATAGGTGTGGTCACTTGTGGGTGGGTGCAGTGCCTGTGTGTGGGCCTCAGGTATCCTTCCTCAGGAACAACCTTACTTTCTGAGACAAGAGTCTTCTCACTGGGACCTGGTGCTCGCCAATTAGGCTAGGCTGACTGGCCAGGGGTCCTCCTGTTCCCATCTCTCCAGGGCTATGTGGCAAGTTCTTTGCCCTAGCAGAATCCTTTTCGACTTGGTGGAGGTTCTATCCACACCCCTTGTCCCTGCCCTTTCTTTTGAGAGAGCCCTGCTGCTGTCCAGCTGCAGAGGCCAAAGGCTCTATTGGACAGAGCTGAGGAAATGCATCTTAAGGTGTCAGGTAGGACTGAGAGCTTCCTGACAGTGGCAGGTGGCAGGAGGCTGAGGAGCAGGTCTAAATGCCACTCTGTCCTGACGGTTCGAAGAGTCCTCACCTGGAGATCCTTGTTAGGCAGGACAGGGTTGTCCTGAGGCCAGGCAGCAACACAATGTGGAGCCTCTGTCCTCTGCAGGGGATGGCGGCCATGAATCTGGGAGCAGATATCAGGGGTTCAGGGCTCTCTACGCCTGCATGGGTGATTGTTTGTTTTCACTTTCAAGGATGTTTATAGCATCATTGTTTGGAGGCAAAATACTGGAAACAAAGTTAATGGCCATCAGTAAAGTAACGGTTGAATAGCTGATGCGTGAAGGGAATTTCCGCATGCATTTGGTGGACTACCCCTAAAACACAATTGGCAGAGAAATGAAAAATATAGAGAAATCCTAAGATCCTTTCCCCGTCCTTCCTGCCCCTGTGTGTTCATGTGTGCCAGTCATATACGTGCACGAGGAAGCCAGAAGTCAGTCTTGGGTATCATTCCCAAGGAGCTTGTCCACTTTGCATTTTGAGGCAGTCTCTCATGGATTTGCCTGGAGCTCACTGCTTAGGTTAGACAGGCTGGATATCAAGTCCCAGAAATAATCTCGTGTCTGCCTCCATAGCACGGGGATCACAATGCATGCCTCCATGTCTGACTTTTAAAAAAATATTTTAGATATATTTTTTAGATATATGTGTATGTGTGAGTGTTTTGTTTGCAGGAGAAGTTCAGAAGAGGGTGTCAGATCCCCTGGAACTGGAGTTATGAGTTGTGAGACACCAACGTTGTGTGACAAAACTTTTCCCGGGGAGATGCTACATACAGGTCTACTCACCCCAGACAGGGGTCCCACGACAGACCAAAGTACTGTACCACCAAAGACCAACTTGGCAAACCGTGTTTTATTGGGGTTACTTACAGAAATATGGGTGAGGGGTTACTTACAGGAGCAGAAATGACTCAAAGACAGCTACATCATTAAAGCCCACCCCAGCAAGGGTGACAAATCACAAAAGCTGGGAACCTGGAGTACATTGCACAGCCTGTAGGCAGCTCAACAGGTTGAAGAGTGTCCTTTCCAAGTGACTAAGTTGACCTAAACTTCTTCCTGGCAACTGAACTGGTTTTTGCTTCTTTCAGGCAGCTGTCTGGTCTTAAGATTCTTCTTTACAAGTTTGGCTCTTTTGATCTAAGGGTGACTCTCAGCAGTCTTTATTTCTTCCTCTGTCAGGGTGGGGCTTAGTGAGTCTGGTAAGTTTCAGGGACTTCCTGAGGCCATTTTGAGTTGTTTACATTCTTGTTTAAGGGGCTTCCCTGAAGGATAAAATATTTCAGTCTCCAGGAACCTACTCCACAACTATATTGGTACTGGGAATTGAAGCCATGTCCTCTGGAAGGGTAGCCAGTGCTCTTAACTACTGGGACATCTCTCTAGTCCCTCTGTGTCTGACTTTTTGTGTGGGTACTAAGGATTGAATTTGAGTTTTCATACTTGTGTATAAATAACTTTACTGACTGGGCTATCTTCAAAGTAAACCTACTCCTTTTTAAAAAGAGAACTGTAATGTTCTCCCAGGCATAGTAAACTGATGCTCATTTGCACATGTATGATCCATCTTAAAGGGAGTTCTCTAAAGACAAGGGGAAACACTGCAGAAGAGGACTGGTAGGGGCCAATATAGTAATTGACTGTTCACATGAATAAGCCTTAAGTCAGACTAGCTGATGTGGTATTCCAGGCACAGGCAGGAAGGAGGACAATATTTGAACGAGAAAGTGTTCCATGTGTGGACAGCATCCAGTGTCCTATCTCTACAGTGTGTTCTGCCTTGTAGCTAGACTCGAAGCACCTTCAAATCTCAGCTGCTCCTCTAGAGGACAGCTCAGGATTTGGCAAGTAGAACTCTCAGGAGCATGTTCCCTGGGAGATTCAGAGGCCCAGACTCATGCTGGACCCTTAAGCACAAGTGAAGCAAGGATCTGGCCGAGGTGTCCCCTATATTCCATCAACCATGGGCCACCTCACAGCACAGCCTCCACCTGAATATCCCAGTGTGTTTAGTTACTTGTCTCGAGCGGCTCTGGGTTGCTAAGGCTGGGGCTGGCTCTGCCACTGCACCTCCATGATAACCTGAGATCCCAGCACCCAGTCTGGGTTCAGAAGGGAGATGGAGATCAGTCAGATGCTCCTGCCACTTCACCCAGGTTGGGCTGGGTGCAGAATTGCAGGTGCCAGTTGATAACCACAACAAGGACAGTCTGCCAGTGGGTGTGCAAGAACCCTGCAGAAGGACACAGCACCATACAAAAAGGTCAAAGCCTATAGCCACCAGAAGCTGCACCAGGCCAGAAGCATCCTTCCCAGAGCCCCCAGAAGGAGCAAGCCAGGTGACTGCTTGACTTCAGACATCAACCTTCTCATGGGTGAGGAAATTCTGATATGTGGATCTGCCTGGTTGTGGTACTTTGTTATGACATCTAGGGTGGTTCACCTGTTATTATTCCCCCAAGAACTATCCTCCACCCAGGGGGACTTCATCCTCCCAGGATACACATTCTAGGAAGCCTGGCCCATGCATTCCCTCACTCACTCACTCATCCATTCACTCACTTACTCTAATTCACAAATCCATCATCTCACTTGCCCACTCATTTATTTGTTCACATTATCATCTCACATCGCTCAAAGGAAATCTACCAGTTCAAGGAATGGATGTGTCAGCTGTGGGCCCCCAGGAGGCAGAAAACATTTTGAAGATGGGGAGAAGTAAGCCAGGAGGCCGGTGAGCAAGGCTGGCTGGCAATGAGACCTGGTAAGTGCGGAGCAGGACTTCCCCGGCCCTCAGTTGGTCTTTGGCTCTTTCCTGTGTAGTGCTGGTGCCCGTGGGTTTCAGACTCTGCGCACCTGTGAGGACCAGATGCTGTCCAGATGTGTGCTGTGAGAACCAAAGAGCCCCAGGTGTGAATTTCTTCTGGCTCTGGGCCTTGGCCTCCTATGAAGTTTTAATATCCCAATGGGATGTTCCCAGGGGCTGAAGTGTGTGAGAAAGAGATGGTGTGCCCACCAGGGGGTTGGTCCAGGGTATGAGTGAGCAGCCAGCTACTCTCTCCTTTTCTGGAACCAGCGAGAGACAGGGCTCTGACGCTCCCTTGAGCCACAGGGTAGGAAGGAACCTCTGGCTCCAAACACACACCTGTGCCCTTCTACAGCCCCTTTTTCTCCAGGACCGCTGGGCTGGGCAGGATTCTGGGGACACCTGTGCCCTTCTACAGCTCCTTTTTCTCCAGGACCGCTGGGCTGGGCAGGATTCTGGGGACACCTGTGCCCTTCTACAACGCTCTCGCCTTTTTCTCCAGGACCGCTGGGCTGGGCAGGATTCTGGGGACACCTGTGCCCTTCTACAGCTCCTTTTTCTCCAGGACCGCTGGGCTGGGCAGGATTCTGGGGACACCTGTGCCCTTCTACAGCTCCTTTTTCTCCAGGACCGCTGGGCTGGGCAGGATTCTGGGGACACCTGTGCCCTTCTACAGCCCCTTTTTCTCCAGGACCGCTGGGCTGGGCAGGATTCTGGGGACACCTGTGCCCTTCTACAGCCCCTTTTTCTCCAGGACCGCTGGGCTGGGCAGGATTCTGGGGACACCTGTACCTTCTACAGCCCCTTTTTCTCCAGGACCGCTGGGCTGGGCAGGATTCTGGGGACACCTGTGCCCTTCTACAGCCCCTTTTTCTCCAGGACCGCTGGGCTGGGCAGGATTCTGGGGACTTCCAGGATCCTGGTCCTCTGTGCTAGCACAGGAGTCCTAGAAACCAATGAATCTAGACACACAGCCCATCTAATTCCTCATGAGGGAGCTGCTTAGGAGTTCAGTCTGGTGTTTGATGATCCACTAGAGAAGATGAGAGTGGGGAGTGCTGGGAAGCCAGGCCATCTTGAGGGCCCAGCATACACGTGGCCAAGGCCTCTCCCCAGGGCTGTCCCTTCTAAGACAACCTTGCTGACTCAGAGGTGGCTTCCATTCTTTCTAAGATGTAAGAAACAGCTGTTCCCAGATGGCCTTGGCTGCAGGAGGAACCATGGCCCAAGGGGCCAGCACTTTCCATCCCTATCCATGATGATTATTTACAGATGGCCAGCAGTCTAGAGGGGATGGTGGGCTGCCCTGGGGTTGGCTGGGTCTCTGGATGCTGAGCTGGTTGGTTAGTATCCTCCTGTGTGGGGGTATGGATGGGCTTCCTGGACCTCTACATACTGGAAAACTTTCTTTGTTCAAAGACAGGACCCGAGCATCAGCACTATTCCCAGCCTCTGAAGGGAGGTGCAACAGCTCAGTTAGCAGGGATCATTCCCTCACCTGGCTCCAGGTAAGAAACCAAAGCCATTTCCAGCCTTGCTGTGCCACAGGAAGAAACCTGTGGAGTCCACAGACACTGGCGACCAGGGTGCCAGGGGTGCTGGCAGCTCCCTCCTGCCTGGCCCTGCCCAGCTGCGGACCTGGTTGTCTGTCACCAGGCCACTTGTATGAAACCATCATTCCCTGCTGACTTTCTAATCACCCCCTCCAGCTTGGTCTTTCCTACAGATACCCATGGTTTCCTGCGTTAATCCTGTGCTCTGTAGCAGTGTTTCAAGACACTGTCATCGGATAACAATACCCCAGCATGGGAAACAATGTGAGTATTGTCATGGCTGGCCTTGGCTCTGAGCAGGAGAAACGTAAGACGTCCCCAGTTATCACACCCATGGGGAGGAGGGCTGGGCTCCAGCTCACACGAAGACATAATAATTTTCTCCCATTATTCAAATCTCCTATTTCTCTGGCTCCACCTTTTGGCGGCAGATGCTGGGCTGTGAGGACCCTGCACACTGCGACATCTTCACACCTGGGCCAGCTGGGCTGGGTCCAGGGGCCCAAAGGGACCAAGGAGCCAGATGCTGCTCCCAAGGTTCCTTCAGGGGCCTGGGGAAGTAACAAGGGCACCCAGCAAGTCATCCCTGGACCTGCCAAACCTCCCCCCCACACACACACACACTGTTGTCTCTTGACCCAGGGCCCACAGTGCTTTGGCAGAGCCAACGATGACGCTGAGGCTGGGAAGAGATGTGATCAGTGGGTGGAGGCAGCCCCTCGCCCGCCTACACCCATAAGGGCCAACTCTGGCCAGAGGTGACGGCTTGGCTCCTGGAGGCCAAGGCACCATGTGGCACTGCCAGCTGCCGCAGGGTCAAGAGGCTCAAGAGCCCCTACCCGGAGCCTGGTGGGGCTGGGTACCTCCCAGGGAGGCTGCTCCACCCAACGAGGGCTGCCCAGGCCTTGCTGCAAGGAGGGAGCCAGCGTAAGCAGATACCTCACCGTTATGCAACCCAGGGTCTGTGAGGATGGGCTGCCTGCACTGGGCCAGCCAAAACAAGCACCATCCCGGCTCCAGAGTGTGAAATCCTCAGGCCCAATTACAGGGGGGAGAATGGGTGAGGGCTGGACACGAATTGCAGAGTCTTCCTTGGAAGGGCAGCCTTCTGGGAGGTCTGGCCTACTCTTGCAGCCAGGCTGGCCCCACAGCCACCCCAGTGCCTCAGGGAAGGCAGGAGGTCTCTTCTAGAGTCTTCTCCTCTTTCCCCCAGTTAAAGAGGGACATTTCACACACAAACCCTGTGCATGGTGTGGAGGGGGAGGGGATAGTGATGCTTTTGCTCTCTTTCTTTGCACTAGGATTGCGTGGTGGGTGACATGCTCTGTGCCTGGCAGTGGGTGTTAGAGATTCCCACAGGGGCCAGCTCACCCCAGGTGCTGACAACCTGGCTGTCACTGAAGATTCACCAAGCAGAGCTGACACACATGTGAGCTAGAAAAGCATGACTATGCCTGTTTCATTGCCCGAGGCATCTTAGAGCCAGCCAGGCTGGGAGCATTGTGAATACCCCCTGGTATTGGGAATGAAGGGTCCAGAAGATGTGCTCACATTGCCTAAATGAGCTCACTAGCCTTTGGAGTGAGAGGCTTCTGGGAAGGTGTGAGGTGAAGAGGCAGACAGAGGAAGGGCAGTGTCCTTGTTGAACCCTGTTAGAAAAGAAGACTCCAACCATTTCCAGGTACCATCCATGGTCAGCAGGAAGTAGCACACACAGGGGAAGGATGATGTGTGACAAAACTTTTCCTGGGATTGATGCTACATACAGGTCTACTCGCTCCAGAAAGGGATCCCACGACAGACCAAAGTACTGTACCACAAAGACCAACTTGGTGAACCATGACTTTTATTGGGATTACTTGCAGAAATATAGGTGAGCGGCTACTTACAGGGGCAGAAATGACTCAAAGACAGCTACATCACTAAAGCCCATCCCAGTAAGGGTGACAGATTACAAAAGCTGGGAACCTGGAGTACACTACACAGCCGTTAGGTAGCTCAACAGGTTGGAGAGTGTCCTTTCCAAGTGACTGAACTGACTTAAACTTCTTCCTGGCAACTGAACTGGTTTTTGCTTCTTCCAGTCAGCTGTCTGGTCTGGAGAATCTTCTTTGCAAGCTTGGCTCTTTTGATCTGAGGGTGACTCTCAGCAGTCTTTGTTCCTCTATCAGGGTGGGGCTTAGGGAGTCTGCTCAGTTTCAGGGACTTCCTGGAGCTCCTTTGTTTACCTTTTTGTTTAAGGGCTTCTGTGCAGGATGAAGTGTTTCAATCTCAGAGGAAACTGTTACATGACAAGGGGGAGGCACATCCCTGACAGCTATCCCTGCAGAGAGTCTTAGCCTTCATTCACTCTTACACCTCAGGCTGAGGCTGATAGGCAGACAGAGGCAGCAGTGTGGGAGGCTGCGCTCCTGAGCCGAGTGTGAAGATCTATGAGGGGTGGGGAAAGTGGCTGAGTCTCGAAGGAGCAGGGGCTGCCTTTTATCTCACAGGAGCTCAGAGACTGTTTCCTATAAAACTCATCCCGAGGAGCATAAATCAGAGAAGAGGAAGTGAGGCTCTATAAAAGCCTCAAATACCAGCTCCAGCCAATGCATGTAGGGGGTAAGGATGATAAACAGAAAATCCTGTGCTCAGGACAGGCTCATCTTAGGGATAGCTAACTAAAGGCATCCCCAGCCCACCCTGCTGACCCACTGTGCCCGCTTGTTTCTGCTTAGAACCAAGAACTGGTCAGAGAGATTGGGTTATGATAGTCCATGACTCAGAAGCCCCTCGCTGGAAATTGGAAGGAGCGAGATCCTAGGACAGAACAGCAGTAGTCCCAGGCAGAACCACGCCAGCGGGTAGGGGCAGACGGCACTTCCAAATCGACTGTCCTTGCAGGGGTACCCTCTGAGGCTGGGCAAAGGGCACTGATCATTTCTAGGCTAAAAATTGTTCTGAGGAAGAGCTGGGGCTCTGTCAGCCAGCATTAAGTCAGCTGCTTGGCTCCCCAGCATAGCAGCCAGGGACAGGGTGACTATAACAGGAAGCTCCCTTCAGAACCTTCACACTTTACCAAAGCTCTGCTCGGGGCACTGTGTGGGGCACAGTGTCTCTTTCTTCTATGTAGGGAAAACAAACTGTCCCAGTCCTCTTCTAGCAGAAAGGTGGGCATCCCAAGTGGCCCCAGTCCCCTGCTCTGTCAACCCAAACCTGTGAGTGAAGGACTTTGGCAGTCAAGAGACTCAGAATCTATCCACCAGGCCAGCGAGTGAAGAGAAAGGCCATTAAAGACAAAGCTGGAGATGAGGCAGGATACAAGGCTCCTGAGCTCAGACAGCATGAGGACCCTCTAAGGTAATGTTGATCCCAGGGTAGCCTGGACCACTGCAGGACCTTAGGCAGACTACCAAGAAGGCAGTGGTCTCCTGTGTGTCTCACAGATTAAGAACCCTGGCCCTCTGTCCAAATACTCAGAGACACAAGTTCTTGGCTCAGAGGACACACCCACTCTCCTTGCCTCTCTCAGGGCACATCCTTGGTGGAATAGCTTTGTCATAGGCTCCGTGGACCCCTATCCCTTATTGGGGGTGCTCAGGAGGCTGAGCAGTCAGACTTCAGGCCTGGCTCTCTGTTGTCCCCAGCAGGTAAGTGTACCTGTTCAGGTCCAGTCAGCAGCCTGCTCCACCCTCCTCTCACCCCTCCAGCCCAGGCCAGGCTGTCCACACACCAGGGAACTCCCTGCTTCTCCTCTGGTAGTTTGGGCCATAAGGTAGGAATGTAGTATGTGTGGGTAGGGGGTGGAGGTGAGGATTCAGATTCAGCAGCCAAAGGTTTCACCCTTAATAGAAGCCCATGCCAAGGATAGATCGATCATACCTCCACCTGAATGACCTCTGTGGGTTCTGATGTGATGTTACCCTCCTCTTCCTATCCCCAGGGAAGGGCCCTGACTCAGGTTTTTCCCATGAGACTGGAGAGCTTTTTTTTTTAGGGAATGGTGGTGAGGCTGAATGTTCATGTGATCAAGCCCACACAGGTCCTGCTGCAGCTCTATATCTGCCTTCGGCTGGCCACATGGCCATCGCATTTCCAGGACATTCCCAGTCCTCAGGGAAAATCAAGTATCTTCACACCCTCTCCTTGAAAGATGCCCTGAGTCCTCTTGGCCAGATAGTAGGGTTCTTCTGCTCCTGCAGCTCCAGGGTCTCCAGCTCAAGCTACCTGCCCATGCCCAGAGGGGATGAACATTAATAGCTGTGCTTTATTAATTGTTTACTATTTATTTCTTTATTTGCCACAGCGCTCCCCCCACCTCTCTCAAGAAACTAGACCCCTGTCCACTTACTTGAACTCCTAGGGAGATGGACATGCAAGTCCCAGGCCTTAGGGAGTTCAGAGCAGACCCCTACTCATCATCTGGTGAGTCTGTCAGGGATGAAAGATGATACCCACATATTGGATCAGACAGTGGTTTGACATTGCTGTGGAGATGTTTTAAAAACATTATCAACACTTGATTCAGTAATCTCTTGAGTAAAGCAGGTGTCCCTCTGAACTGTGAGTGGCCTCATACCATCAGTTGAAGGCCTCAGGGGAAATGACAGAAGCCTATAAAGGAGGAGGGAGTTCTACCTTCTGACTCCAGACTGTAACCTCAGCTCTTCCAGGATTTCCATCCCAGCCCGCCTGCCAGTGCAGGAGTCACATGAGTCAGCTGCTTGAAATAAATCTCCCCATGCACCTGTGCACACACAAACACACATACACACAGGATATATACAGATCATAGCACACACATATAGGTACAGAGGCATGCATTCATAAATATGCATGTACACACATACATGAGTATATGTAGACTATAACACACACACATGCTTGAGTGTATCCAGACTATAGCACACACATATACACACACAGAAACACAGAGAATGTATAGACATCATAGAGCACACATACAGGCAGGCACATAGGCATGCATTTGTGAACACACATACAGACATGCACCATGGTATACAGATTACAGCACACACATATGAATGTATACAGCTCATAATATATACATATGCACATAGGCATGCATGAACACATTTGCATACTTGTGCAAAAATATGTGTACATAAAAAAATAGTACACATTCTATTGACTCTTTTCCCTAAAAATCCAACTGATTTTGATTTTGGATTTTTTGAGGAAGAGTCTCACGGTGTAGTCTAGGCTGGCCTTTAACTTATGGCCATCTTCCTGCTTCAGCTTTGTAAATTTGGAGCTTACAGGTGTGAGCAACCAAGTCTGGCTCCAGCTAGGTGTTCTGAAAACTAGTAAAGAGAAAGTGGGAGTCAGTCTTTCAAGAACACAAATAAAGTTTAAGTCCTTACAACTGAGCTGCAGCAAAACCCAGACTTAGAATCATTCCCAGGTTGCCAAGAGCACCTGGGCTTCAGGGCCTGCTGTGAACCTGTGTGGCCAGCTAAGCAGTCTAGTGACTCCTCCTGCTAGATGGTGGTGTCTGGAATGTGTTGTGCCTGGCTCTGCAGCTGTGAGGTGCTGTGAAGAGGGCTCCCAACCTGGAGTTCTGGTCCTTCCCTAGATCTGTGCCTGCTTCTCGAGATGCCCTGGAGGTGCCAGGGTTCAGTGAGTGTTGTGGAGTGGCCCAACCTCAGCCGTCACACGTGTCCCAGAAATGTATGCGTATATGTAAACACCCATACATTTGAGTGCCCACATGTACTGGCAAGTGAGCATACACATTAGTGAGCACACAGTACAATATACACATGTAAATACACACAGACATCCTAAAACAGTCTGTCTGTGCCCGAGTCCACCCCCCACCTCTGCCTGGCCCCTAGATGACCATCACATAGCTGTGCAGATTAACTGTGTGACTTTCCAGGGGTGGTAAGTGTGTGATGCTTTACAGTCCAAACCCAATTTTACAGCAGCAGGGCCTCCTGAAGAAGGCCTGGGTAAGATGGGGAGCCTCTCCAGAGCCTAGACGCAGAGGCTCCCTGGAGCATGGATGTGTTAAGCCTTCTCGGCTCTGCTTCATCTCCACTATACAGCATGTCCACAGAAGGAGTCCATGTGTCTCCCCACATCCCCCCAGAATGGTGACCTTAAGAAACTGGCTGGAATGTCAGGGCTCAGACCCGACTGGCTGTGTTCCCTACTTGATGCCTAGCCAGGCATGGAGAGCCCAGAAGGTTGGCATGTCTGTTCTCTTGACCTGTGGGCTGTCAACACATCAGGGGGAGCCTGCAGTTCCCTGGTCTAGTTCCCCTGGAAAGAATATCCCAGACCCTCCTCTTTCCGAAAGGGCTCTCCTCCCTCCTCACCTAGGAGGAGGAGCATGCACATAGATGTCAGTCCAGTTCAGGATGTTGGGGAGCACAGCCCACTACTGGCCTGATTCCAGCCTGAGCCACAAGCCTCCAGGACCCGAGCTTTTCTCATCTCCACAGTCTCCGCTGTTTTGAGGTCAGAGGGCTCACTCCGGGGGCTGCCTATGCAGATGGGACCAGGAGAGGCCACCCACCCTACAAGGTGATTGATGCTGGGGTACTTACACAGGGTCTGTGGACCCCCCACTCTTGCCCCTTCTAGCCAGCCCCTTCCTGCTCCAGACATTAACAGAGCTAGAGTCTGAATAACTCTAGTGTTTCTACTGGGACTTCATGAAGCCAAAGTTGTTCTTTCCACTAGGGTTACACAATCACTTTCATTTTACTGTCTCTCCCCTTATGTGGGGATGAGTGAGACCTTCTACCCCTTGGCCACAGACAGAGACGTTATGCAGGATAAAACTTTGGATCAGATAAAGAGGCCCTTCTAGGAGGGAAACTGGTGACAGGGCTTCCAGCTGGGAGGGGGCTGCCTGAAAGAGCTGGACATGGGTCTGTCCTTCCCCCCAAGAAAGTTGCTGCTTGATATGCTTTGGAGACACTTGGGAATATCAGGATGCCTGAGTGCAGAGACACATTAGAAACGACAGCAGTGAGGCAGTGAGGCCTGTGCAGCTGTGGGACTCTGCTGTTAGAGCAAATATGAGTGGCCCATCTCCTCAGAAGGCTGTCCTCACCCTGGATGCTGTGTGCACCTCCCTCTGGGTAGCCCGCTTAGGCATCTAAACGTGCAAAGTAAGGTTCAGGCTGGTGAACTGACTCTTGCCTCAGGTCTGACCCTAGAGACCACATGGGAGGGCAGAGATAAATGCTGCCTGTGGGGTGGCAGGGTGGCCCACAGCATGGGGCTCAGCAGGACCAAGTCTGAGGACATTCTCAGGGTGGGAAGACAGCAGTGAGGAGCCCTTGGCTTTACATCAGTGGGAATCCTGTGAAGTGGTTTAGCAAGTGCTATGATTTAAGAGTGGTTTTTTTTTTTTTTTTTCTGTTAAGATCCTGATAAAGCCTGGCCCCAGGAGGGTACGCTGTGGTATATTAAGGTCCTGGGATGGACCCCTCAGGGGTGGTTGAGGCCTTTCTCAACAAAGTGAGCTCTGCTAAGAACTGGGTTCACACCCATGAGGGCAGCTGCTAGGAAGTGGCCACCAGCCTCCTGCTCTGTCTCGGGTACAAGCTGCCTGTCCTGCTGCCTGCCAGAGGCTGGAGCAGCATGAGCCCCTTGCTGGAAGCTGGACCAGCTCTTAGAGTTCTAGCTGCCAGAACCCCAAGCCAAATAAGCCTCTGTCTCTATGACCATTCGGCCTTGGGATTTCTACTCTAGTTGCAGAAAATACACCAAGATGGTGGAATTGGCCCTTGACCTTGTGATGGATGAGTGATGGCTGATCTTTGTTGTCAGTTTGCCTAGATTTGGGGATCACCTTGGAGACAGAAGCTATCTGAGAGGATTTAGGTAAAGGAGGAAGACCCGTCCATGAACAGGAGTCCTAAGAAAAGCCAGCCAAGCTCTGACCCACTGGGATGTGAGCAAGCTGCTTCCTGCTGCCATAGGTGTGAGTCTTGCAGTTACTATATTTCCTTTGTGCGATGGGTTGCATCCTTAAACCATGAGCCAAAGCTGCTTCTATCAGCTTTTCTCTCTCAGCAACCAGAATACTGGCTGATGCAGAACCTAGCTGAATGGCCCTTTGTGGTTTTTCCAATGAGGCCTCTTTACCCTGCCCTGATCTGCAGGTTAACTGCTCCCTCCAGTAAATCTCATGAGAAGCCTGAGCCCTGTCCCAGGACAGCGGGAAATTCATCACCAGTGCCTTATCCAATACAACAGGCGAGGAAACTGTTAATTCTCCATAGAGCTAGCCACAGCTCACATACCTGAAGCCCTTTCCTCACATTGTCCCACTGCTGCAGATGCTGTGTGACCTCCGGGGCTGACCGCCATTCACTCATCCCTGTAGTCTTTCCCTTGTTAACTTGCCTGCAGAGGAACCTGAGGGGCAGTGAGATCTCCCCTCACCTCCTAGCTGCACAAATACTGCCACCATGAAGAACTTGGTGGTACTTGGGTTTCAGCTTCTTCCTCGGAGACCCAGCAGCAGCAACACCTCTCCCTCCCCTCAGCCAGAGGAAACAAATGCTGCTGTGGAGTGTGAGACGTGGCCACTTGAACCCATCATTATCACCATCATGTGTTAGCCTGAAAATGTCACAGGGAAGCAGCACAAGTCCCTTCCCTCCTAGAGTCTAGCTAGGGAGGTGACAATGGGCTCACCAGAATCGATGGCCACAGTAGATGGCCACAGTAAGAGATGTCCCAAGCGGGGAGGGTGGAGGCCATTTAAGTGTATCAGGAGAAAGTTTAGCTTTGAAATGGAGACAGAACTCTTTAGATGTCCTTCAGAGGCTGCTTATCCAGCATGCCCATCCCAGCCTCTGTGACTCTCAGATCACTCTGAGCGGTTCCTAAGAACAATAGAGAGTGAAACTGCCTACGATTCTTGCCTGGGGAGAGTCTGGGGAGAGGCAACTATTTGTCCTGTGAACATCTACTTGGGTGTCTGCAGTGACATCTCTTAGATACCTGGTTTCTTCCTGTGAACATCTACACTGGGCATCTGTGGTGAGGCCCTTAGCTTCTTAACTACCTCCTGTGAGTACTACACTGGGTGTCTACAGCCAAGTCCTTCACCTCCTGGCTGCCGAAAAGGTCTTGATTCCATGTTGTCCTTTGAGTCCATCCCTCTCAATGAATTGATGAGCCAAGTAAAATAGTTGGCCCATTAAAAAATATGTATTTGTCTCAGAATGGTGGTTTCATACATTTAAAAGATTATACTTTCATTTCCTTCCAAGATCACCCATAAACGACCTCCTTCCTCAGAGTCCAGACAGCTAAGTTGTGTAGGAAAAGTGAATGACAAGGTGAGAAGGATTGGCTCAGAGTATTTGCAAAGGTCCTGAGGCCGAAGTACTAGGAAACAGCTCATGACCCTGTTTCACTCCCTGCCTTCCTCAACACCCAGACCAAGTCTGCACCCAGAGATCCCTGCCCTCTGTGTCCTTCAGGTGACCTTGTTCCTGAGGCCCCTGTGTCTCCTCACTGCCCCAAAGAAGCTCCCCTTTTCATCTCCTCAGGCCACCAAGAACAAAGCAAACCAGTCAAGTTTCAGAGCTGAGTCTGCAACCTTGGTAAAGGCAAGTTCCTCATCTGAAAAACGTAGAAAATGTGAAAATCCTGTAGAGGGAAAGAAAGCAGCCTAGAGGCAGACAACAGGGTGGGCAAACGACGGTGAAAATGGAAACTGATGCCCAGCAGAAGGCAAGCTTCAGCTCCTGTTGCTTGGCTCACCTGCAGCAGACATGCTCAGGAATCTAGAATCCCCCCGCCCAGCACCACTTGGAGGGGCTGAAGCAGCTGGTGGGTTGCAGCATGGGGGTGGACAGGAGGAGGATGCAGGGTTGAGAGGCTCTTCTCATGGTCTCTGTCCTGCTGAGATGCAGCTGGGACCAGCTGGCTCTTCTGCTGCTAAACCCTGGGACTGGAGGGGACACCCTCCCACCCCCCACAGCAGCCTGGGAATGGTGTGGCTGTCGGGCTCCGTGATGCAGGCAGGCCACCCTGCCCCTCCAGCTGGAAGTCCTCCAGACAGATGCACAGGCTGGAGGCATCAGGTTTCTGGAAGGGTAGGTATGGCAGACCACCCAGACACTGGTCAAGTGCACTGGCCAAACCGTCACTGACTTTGGCCCAGGACCTAGCCATAGAGGGGTCTGAGGAATGAGGACATACCCTTCCCCTCCAGGACTCCAGGAATGCCCGGGCTTCAGAGGCAAAGGGCACTCATTTCCTTCCTTTCCTCTCTCCTCATGAGGAGGAAGGAATTCAGAGACAGGTGCCCATGCTGGACAATTAAGGCCTTCCAGCCAAACCTGAAGTATGGTGTCCTTGCTGCCCCTGCCCCATCAGAGAACCAAGTCCAGCTACCTGAGCTCCCAGTTCATGGCTGTAGCTGCGATTCCTCAGTGCCCTTCATCATTTTTCACTCTATCCCAATCCTTCCTCTCCATCCTTCCTCCTCTGCCTTGGGCAGCCACTCTGGGGTGTAAATATGATGATGGACCATATGTGTATGTTATATATATATGTGAGTTCTGTGTACAATGTTGAATGTGTATAAGTCCTGTGCTGTGTGCATGCTGTGTCATATATATGCATATATGTGTGTATATGTATGGCAGGTATACAAACAGATATGTGCGTTGTATAAGCATGTATGTTATGTGTGTTCTGTATGCTATGTGTATATGTACTCTGTCCATGTGTTCTGTGTATGTGTGTTGTGGGTGCATGTGTGTTGTATGCATACATGTTGTGTGTGCATCCTGTATATACATATTGTGTGCATGTGTTATGTACATGTGTGCTGGGTGTACATGTGTTGTATGTATATATGCTGTGTTCCTCTGTGTTGCATGCACTGATCTTTTATCTAGGATAGTACTGAACTCATGATGATGAGGATAATGATAATGGTGATGGCAATAATGTTTATCATTGTTTATTTAGAATTTTTGCATAGATGACTACATTTCATCTACATAAACAGGCTCTTTGGGGTTTTGAGACAAGGTCTTACTTATATAGCCTTGGCTGGCCTTGAACTCATAGAGATCTGCCTACCTCTTCCAGCTGAATGTAGGTATTAAAGGCATGTGCCTTTAATCTTCTAAGTCTCAGCACCTGGGTTTTTCATTTGCATCTGGCAGAGGTGGCCAGCTGTCACAGCTCTCCAGCAGTCATGATAAGGTGGTGGTGGGTACACTTGTCTTATTGCTGATCTCAGCAAGAATGTTTCCAACTCCAGCGAAGTACCTGTGATAGGTTAGTTAAAATCAGATTTACCCAAGGTCTCTTCATTTATGTGAAGCCTTCATTTCCCATAGGTGGGCTGGGATTAGAAATGTTTACACTGTAGCAGGAATCTTAAAAGTTCTTATTAATAAAATCAAACCTGAGTTAGGTATTGGGGTGAAATGGAAGATCAGAGAACCAGAACAAGCCACAGCTACCTCACCTCGCCGGATCCTCAGCTGGTCTTGTTTCCTCAGACTGGAAGCCTCTGAGTCCTCATCCAGAATGGGTCTCAGCTAAACTGCTGCTCAAAAGCCTGAATGCTTAACCAGGCCAAATACTTAACCAGGCCAAATGCTTCTAGTTACTGGTCCTCACGCCTTATATATTTTTCTGCCTTCTACCACCACTCCCTGGGATTAAAGGCTCGCTTTCTGGGATTAAAGGTGAGTCACCATGCTTGGCTGTATCCTTGAACACATGGATTTCTGCCTAGCTCTGCCTCCCAAGTGCTGGAATTAAAGGCGTGTGCTACCACTGCCTATCCTCTATGTTTAACATTGTGGCTGTTCTGTCTCTGACCCCAGATAAGTTTATTAGGGTGCACAATATTTCGGGGAACATAATACCACCACATTACACTGTTCATCTGGCTTTACCACAGTTCTGGGGATCCAAATACAAGTTACCAGAATAGCATGGCAAGTACTTTTACCCACAATTAAGGCACCAGTAGATCTGGTGTCCAGTGTGGAATTGGAATGACATGACACCAGTCTTTCAAGTGAAACAGAGGAATTGTGTCTGGTAGTGC
This sequence comes from Peromyscus leucopus, assembly GCF_004664715.2. NCBI lineage: Eukaryota > Metazoa > Chordata > Mammalia > Rodentia > Cricetidae > Peromyscus > Peromyscus leucopus. The sequence goes on along the minus strand of NC_051064.1, from coordinate 152,786,494 downwards.
AGACCTATAATCCCAGCATTGAAAGGCTAAGGCAGGAGGATCACAAGTTCAAGTGCAATCTACCTAGCCAGACACTGTCTTAAAAAACAAAAACAAACAAGAAAAACCCAGAGCATTTCCTGCCTCTGTTACACTCTAGAAACCCCTATATAAAACAGGCAATCTAACCCATGCAGGCAGGCCTAGGACTCTGTAGTGGAAGAACGGTTCTTATTCCTATTCTGAGTGTAGCTTTCTGCTTTCTTTTGGGTCAGCCAGACACTTAGTATCCAGCCAGAAATATGTCTACTTTATTTCAAATTCTTAAATCTCACCCCCCCCCAAATGTATATCTCATACAGTGAAAAACCAAGAAACATTACAGAGACAGAGTAAGAGCAGGCTGGTGTTCTTGCAGCAGCAGCTCAGGACCGTTAGAAAAGCTGTGCTCCTGAAACCGGGTCAGCAGATTCAATAGGATGCTTCCTAGTGGAAACTGACCATTTCCTCATGCTTACATGGAAAGGACCTAATGTATCTTAATTAGAGTAACTCTCACTGTGGTGAAACATGGTGATCAACAGCAAGTTGGGGAGGAAAGGGTTTATTTGGCTTATGTGTCCACATCACAGTTCATCATCAAAGGAAGTCAGGACAGGAACTCAAACGGCAAGAACCTAGAGTCAGGAGCTGATGAATGGAGGAGTGCTGCTTACCTGCTTGCTCCTCATGGCCTGCTCAGCCTGCTTTCCTATATAACCCAGGACCACCAGCCCAGGGATGGTACTACCCATAATAGGCTGGGCCCTTGCCCAGCAATTACTGATTAAGAAAATGCCTCACAGCCAGATGTTATGGAGGCATTTTCTAAATTGCAGTTCTCTTTTCAGCTGACTCTAGCTTGTGTCAGATTGACATAAAACCATCCAGCACAGTAGCCTAAACAAAACTGAATCAAAACCCCATAGAATTTGAAAGACATTCTATATTTCAAAGCATGTTATAGCTGAGATACCTTTAATCCCAGCACTCTGAAGGCAGAGGCAAGTAAGTATCTATAAGTTTGAGGCTAGCTTGGTCTACTGAGAAAGTTGCAGGCTAGCCAGGGCTACACAGTGAGACTCTGTTAAAAAAAAAAAAAAAAAAGACCAGACACAAAAAACAATAAAAAAAACAAAAAACAGTAACAACAACTCCCAAAATGGAGAATAGACACAGATCCCATGGAGCTCACAGACAGATTTACACGTGTGTCTGTTAGCTTGTGACAAGGTTGCCAAGGCAACCAATTCAGCTTGTCACTTTGTAGAAACCCTTGAGTAAACATCTTAAGGGGAAAGCTGTATCTTGGCTCCCTGTTTCTGGGGTCTCAGTGCAGGGTAACTGGGCTCTGTGTGCTGAGCAAGAATGTCTTGGTGGGAATATGTGGAGGGAGCTGCTTGTCTTCTAGACCATGAAGCTAAGAACCATAATGGATGAATCTGTGCGTTCAGGACCCAATCATTTCCCAAAGACCTCCACTTGAGCAAGCTACCCCTGGGCTTTGGGGGGATATTTCATAATCAAATCATAACATTGGTTTCCTCAGGGAATCATATACTTCTCAAGAAATGATGCCAGAACAATTAGACACACATGCAAAAAAATTACCTTCAGAGCGGGGAGATGGCTGGGTGGGTAAAGGTGCTTCCTGGGTTCAATCTCTGTGACCCATACAGAGGAAGGAGAGAATAGACTCCTGCAGTTGTCCCCTGACTTCCAGATGTGTGCCACCTCACCCCTCACAATACATTTTTTTTCAAGATGGGGTTTCTCTGTGTAACCCTGGCTCTTCTGGAACTCAATCTGCAGACCAGGCTGGCTTTGAACTCAGAGAGATCTACCTGCCTCTGCTTCCCGAGCACGGGACTAAAGGTGTGCGGCACCACTCCCAGCTACAATACATTTTTAAAAGTCATTTTCAAAAATAAAATTAAATGAATCAGCAGTTAAGAGTGTTTGTCACCGTTGCTGAGGATCTGGGTTTGGTTCCTAGCACCTGCACAGTGGCTCACAACCATCATAACTCCAGTTCAGGGGATCTGATGCCTTCTGACCTCTGAGCATACCAAGCATGCATGTGGTGCGCATACATGCATGCAGGTAAAACACTCATACACATCAAACAAATAATAAATAAATGCACCTTCAACATACAAATATTAGCCCAAGATAGATACTATGTAAGTTTTCTTTTTTGAAAAGATTTATTTTTGTTTATGCTTATGTATGTGTTTATATGAGTGTGTTCTGTGTGTGTAGGTGCCCAGAGGAGCCAAAGAGGGTGTCAGATCCCCTGGATCTGGAGTTATAGTTGTGAACCACCTGATGTGCGTGTTGGGAGTTGAACTCTGTTCCTCTGCAAGAGCAGCCAATGCTCTTAACCACTGAGCCATTACTTCAGCCCCTCAATTTTCTTTTAAAAATGGGCTTGATGTTGTGCTGTCCAAACTTGCCCACAACTTCTGGGCAATCCTCTTATCTCATTCCTGAGTAGTTGGGACTGTTGGTGTATATCTTTGGTCTAAACATAAATATGTAAAATTTAGAGAAAATAGTGTAGAAAGTTTTGGCTTTGAGTTAGGCAAAGATTTTTAAAAGTGTAACAAAAATGGAAACAAATTATAAGGAGGTTGTTAAACATAAATGTGGATACTTTAGCAGGGGTGGTAGGGGATGCACACCTTTAATCCCAGCACTGGGAGGCAGAGGCAGGCAGATTTGAGTTTGAGGCCAGCCTAGTCTACAGAGTGAGTTCCACGACAGCCCCAGCTACAAAGAGAAACCCTGCCTCGAAAAACTAACTAACTAACTAACTAACTAAATAAATAAATAAATAAATAAATATATATGTGGATACTTTAAAAAACATAAGGGACTCCGGTAGGGGATGGCTTGGTTGGCAGAGTGCTTGCCTAGAAGACATAGCTCTGGGCACTGTCCACAGCATTGCATAAAGTGGGGTGGGGTGGGGGTTGTGCATACCTGTGACCCTAACATTAAGGAGGTAGGGCAGAAGGATCGTAAGTTCAAGTTATCTTCAGCAACTTACACAGCAGGCTCAAAGCTAGCCTGGGCTACATGAGACCCTGTCTCAAATTTAAAAAAAAAAAGACATAAAATGTAAAGATGGGTTAGGGTGAGGTTCAGTGGCAGAGCACTTGCCTAGCACTCTCAGACCTGGATTAAATTCCATTACTTAACAAGTGAAGGAACCCTGACAGCCTGAGTTCAATCCCCAGCACCCACATAATGGAAGGAGAGAACCAACTCCTACATACTGTCTTCTGACTTGCACATGAGTGTCATGGCATGGTGCACACCCATACCACACACATGCGCTAAACAAATGAATACAATGAAAAAAGATAATTCCATAGCATACCAAAGAGAAGAACAACGGAAAGAAAAGGCAAGCAGGATACTGAAAGAATATATGCACACACCACGTGTGCCTGATGTGGCAGAGGAGGGAGTCCTGCCTAGGGTGTTTGATAATCTGTGGTAGTGAGAGCCTTGTCAGGCTCCTGAATCTGAACAGGCTCACATTCTGATGCCATTCAAAGCACAATTTCATCTTAACGAGTTCCCATTTCCAGGCTCACAGCCTCTCCCCACACGCATACCGGCTGCAGTCCTAGCTGGGCCAGATGCTCTACTCTGAGCTGCACTCATCTTCAGGTAAAACCCTGTCATCATGCCTGGGACAAACTGGGCAGGTGAGCCCCAGTTCCCTCACACCCTCCACCTGAAGAGACAGTAGCTGCGGGCCAGGACAAGGATTCCCATACGCAGGTCCTGTCCTCTAGGTTTCTGGATGCCACCTATTGGGAGGACCTCCAGAAGAGGCCTTGCTCCTCATTGCTGCCAAGACCCAGATTGAGAGGCAGCTGGGCCAACGCCTGGACGCCTTTTGGAAGAAATCCACCTTCAAGGCGAAAGGGTGAACGATCCCAGTGTGGTCATGCTGGCAGAAATGGGAAGAGAAATAGCAGAGCCTTTATGGGGAGTCAGCTGAACACTTTACGTTCTTCCCCAAATTGACTAAGCCATTTTCACAACATAAAATGAGCAAAAATGTAATTATTTCAAGGTGTCCTTCACCTCGAACTCACTCAAGGCCCACAGCTGAGGGTTTTTTTTTTTTTAAAAAAAAAAAAAAAACATATATTTAAAGCAAATATTATCGCAAATGACTACTCTGTAATTTGAATTAATTGCTTTGGGTTTTTTCTGGAATAAAATCTTTAAGGCAAACCTATAAAAGCCTTGGAGCCTAGGGCAGCTGTTTCTGCCATGGCTCATTTGCAGGGAGTCCAGCGTTACCCCACAGGTGACTGTGTGTGATCACAGAGTTATTTGGACAGAGGCTGCAGTGAGGTTAGCCCCTAACCCAAATCACAGTGTCCTGACCACACCTGGCTGGAAACATCCTGAGCCTTAGAGTGGCCCATACTCTACCCAGGAGGGTCTCAGGAGGGACCTGTTTCAGCCTCCTCATCTTTTTCTCTGCAGGATAAGGCTGTGGCTCAGCCAGGCCTGCTGGGGCTACCTCAGGGTCCCACATAGGAAAGAGAGTGCCAGGAGCATGCCGGGAGAGCACTGCTTCTGGATTACATGAAAACATGCAGTAGCTGAGAGTGAAGGAGGATGCTATGAAAGGAGGAAGGAGTGGCAGCCTCCCCTGTCCCAAGCTCCTCCCTTGGGTTCTCCTGTCCTTCTTGGAATGCCCTGCACTTGAGAACAGGAGGCTGGAAGTCCTGAGTAAGACAGTCACTGCAAGGCCCTGGAAGGGCTCTGTCCTTTAGAACCAGCTGCAAAAATATGCAGGGGGTGTGGACGTGGGGAGGGTCAATCAGACACCTCTGGGGACCCTGTGAGCTGTTTTAACAAAATAAGGGTGAAGGAGAGAGTTGGGGTAGAGGGCAAAGAAGTTACCTTCCCTCTGTGCATCTGAGTTACACCAAGCTGGTCATCTCCCTTCTTGCATTATCTTCCCCGCAGAAATGTCTGTTGCTTACCTTCCCTGTGTTGGGGGTGGAGTATCAGGGCTGTGATCCCCCCTACAGGATCTGGCTGGGTCTGGGGTCATGTCTACATAAATCCCAGAGAACACAAAGAGCAAGAGGAAAATTCCCCTGGGCTGGGGGTACAGCACCTAAACTCAGGATTAGCAAGAGCATTCCTGGGAGAAAGGATGTTGGGGTGACTACAATCAAGAATTGAGCAAGTTAAATTCCTAGCTTCCCTTCACCTCCCCATGGGGGCAACTGTTTTTCCCTCCTGTTAGAAAAATCCAAAGGTTTATTCTCCTGAAGCTGCAGAGGCGCCATCTTAGGGTTTCTTTTCACAGCAGTAAGTGAAGTGGTCACAGTTGCATGACCACGGCAACTCTTATAAAGGAAAACATGTAATGGGGTGGCTTACAGTTTCACATTTAGTCCATTATCATCATGGCGGAACATGGCGATATGCAGGCAGACATGGTGCTGTAGCTGAGAGTCTTACATCTTGATCGGCAGGCAACTGGAAATGAACTGAGTGTCACACTGAACTTGGGAAAAGGAGACCTCAAAGCCCACCCCAATAGTGACACACTTCCTCTATAAGGCCACACCTAACATAAATACATAACAAAGCCACACCTCCTAATAGTGACACTCCCTATGAGCTTACTTGGGGTGGGGGCAATTACATTCAAACTACCATAGACCCCCACCTCTCCAATATAGCTATTATAAGGCTGGTAGCCAGACCCCTCCAGTGGAGTGGCTTCCTGGGAAAGCCCCGGGAGACCAGATGAGTTCCTCAAAATAGCAGCATCCAGGATTCTGAGCAGCATCTAGTCATGGAGGTCAGAGATAACCAGCTCTGAATCCTCTGTCAGCTCCTAGTTATGGACATCCACCCAAGGAGAGATAGACATTTGGAGTATGCATGTCCTACATGAGGAGAGGAAAGTACTACAACCTTCAAGTTCCAAAAGCCAAGGACAGAGAAAATAATGTAGAAAACAACCAACAACACACTTCAAGAAAATTACCAGCCAGGCAGTGGTGGTGCACGCCTTTAATCCCAGCACTCAGGAGGCAGAGGCAGGCAGATGTTTGTGAGTTTGAGGCCAGCCTGGGCTATAGAATGAGTTCCAGGAAAGGCGCAAAACTACACAGAGAAACCCTGTCTCAGAAAACAAAAACAAAAACAAACAAACAAACAAAAAAAAAAAACCCAAAGGTTGAAGGTTCCAGTGTAGATGAAAAGAGACATCCACTCTAGGACACATGCTCAGGAAACAATGGAACATTTGAGACAGAAGATTCTCTTGAGTTTTCAAGAGCAAAAGTGAGTCACACAAAACCTGAGGTAGTAGAATTCTCCTTGAATTTCTCAGCTCTCCTGGAAGAAAAGATCATGGCCAACACTCTCTAATTTTGAATGAAAAATTCATCATCATGCTAGAATTCTATACCTAGCCCAACTATCCCCCTGCTATGCTGGGAAAAGACATCTTCAGACATGTAAAGTCCTAAAAGCATTACATCCCAAACCTTTCTTGTGCAAAGTCCTCATCCCACTGTTGTGTCCCTGGTACTTAAGCTTTCTAGGCAAGTCATGTAGCTTGCTAAATGCTGCCTTCCCACAAAGATGTGACCTCAAGGGAGATCAGAGGCCTAACTGCTGTGTTCTTAGGGCCTGTGACTGTGCCTAGCACATAGTAGGTATGAAATGACTTTTAATGGATATGTATGTGTGTGTATGTGTGCCATGGAAGCCAGAGAAGGGCACTGGACCTCCTAGAACTGGTGCTATAGAAGGTTGTGAGCCACCTTGTGTGTGCACAAGTGCCCTTAACAGCTAATCATCTCTCCAGCTCCAGCAATGACTCTCGTAGAAGGCCCACAGAGCAGCCTGCTGGGTACCTGATCTGGGCCAGTGCTATTTTCCTGTGCTTTCCCAGTGAACCCCTTGCCAGTGTCTGACCAAGTGTGGTTTACGTATTCTCTGACCTGCCCTGGTTGAGCTGTCACTACTTTCCCAGCTGTTGCCGGCAGCCCCAATCTACGTTCTGCTTTGGACATTTTTGGAATCACAAACAACATGACCTCCCATGAATGGCCTTCTTCAACTCTTCATGCAATTGCCAGGCTTCAAGGACATTTAGGTATAAGACTGCCCTCCCATTCACGGCCAACTGGTAACCCAGCAAGTAGATGGAGCACATTTTACTCACCCTTTGGAAAGAGTGGAGATATCTGGTCCTTTTTTGCTTCAATTTTGGGTATGAGTGTACATCAAAGGAAGGAAAAGGTTAACTTTAAACCTAGACAGCAGTAACCTCCAGCTGCAGGGAGAGCTGTGAAGAGTACACTCATATGCTCATCTTGTACCTGAGTGTCAGCCTTGGTGCCCATGTACTGTTCTCCAAGCTGTGTGAGGATGCTGGGACCTTGTGTGATCACTTTGAAAGTTAAAATAAAATAGAGCAGCTGTTACCTAATAGAACCTGGAAACCCTCACAAGCTTGGACCCACTAATGTTCCCTTGAGGTGGGGGAGTGCTCAGGAGCAGCACAATAAAGACACCACTACTCTCATCCCTGGGGAAACATTTGCGGTTAACAGGTGTGGGGAGAGGGAAGCTTTAAGTTGCTCCTGGTCCTAGGAATAACACCAACCTTGACTTTGGTGGGAATATTTCTTTGGCCTGTCCTTGGTGCCATGTCTGGGGTGAACAGTATTTACTCATGTCTGCCAGGAAAATTATCACAGTTCCTTAAATTTGAACGCTGATTTCTGTGGTAACTGTATTAAAATTTCAAATGCTGAGTAGTGATTTGTAAGTAACAACTTTATTAGGGTATGCCACACACTGTAACCTTCATCTTCTGGTAAGGTGAACAAAACAAACCTCAGCAGGTGTGGCCTGCACCTCACTACAGCACACTTTCATCACAGGGCACTCCACAACACACCCCCCCCCCCGTCTGTCTCTATGGATTTTCTGATTCTGCACATTTTGTAATGTGAGTCACATGGTGTGTGGCCTTTAATGATTGGTGTCCTTCACTCACCATGTTTCTGAGGTTCATCCATTTTGTAGCATGGGTCAGTGTCTCATTCCCTTTGAGGTCACACAATACTCTATTGTATGGATTCCTGCCTTTTGTTTATCTCGCTGTGGCTTTTAAGTTCCTCAGTCATTTCAGCATGGCTTTAAGCTTCTGTAGAGGTGTCCTCTCTAGCTGGACTCATTCCAAAAATCGGAAGACCTGAGGGACCTTGAACAACAGCTAACGGTTGACTGAGATCTCAGGAGAAGCCTAGCTTTCTTCTTCTTCAATATTCTTGACACCTATACCTGGCTCTGCTGGGCTGACACAGGCAAGACCATTTTGATGACCTCAGACAAACAGAAGAGCATCCACGATGGTAGAGAAAGGTGGTTATTCTTTCTTGAAAAAAGCGAGAGTGCAGACAGAATCACAGACATAGATCACACAGACACATGCACATGCAGAAATGCTGATCTGATTGGGAGGCAGCCTTCAATGAATGACATCATTCCTTGAACATAAATCTTGGTTTGTATGATTTATTTATGTTAAGAAACCCACATATGATGCTGAGTTTTCAATAGCTTTGTTTAAGTGATAGTTTTGCCTCTTTAGTGAAAGTTGGAGCGATGATAAACAGCTCCAGCTGTAAAAATTAAAGGCGGAAGGAAGCCAAGGTGATTATTATAGAGAAATGCTGAGTGGGGAGGGGCATCTGGCCCTTCCATCCTCAAAAATGAAAATTACCCTCTGCCACATCGTGCCACGAACAATTACCTGCTGTTTATTAATTAACCTCTTTTAAAAGTGCTACATTTCTACAAGAACTGTTATTTCTCTAATGTGAAAACTGGCTTATTCACGTTCACTAGAACCACTGTATCCCATGTGGTCCAGGCGTCATGGTCCAAGCTTCATGAACACTTAATGGACACTGTTTTTTCTTCTTCTTCGTTGCACATTTTATAATTAAAAATGCCTTACTAGAAGCTCAAGTACAGAGTATGCTGGTGTGTCAGAACATGACCTCAGTGTGTTTGTCCTCTGATGAGCCCCCCAAAGCTATTGGCTCAGGCATGAGGCCTCCCCTCAACCCCAGGCAGCCACACCCCAGCCCTGAGATGGGATGTCGGGAAGGGGGCTCCAGATTGCCCATGGAATTCTGGACTCAGGAAACACAGAGCTCAAGTGGCTGAGTCTGTCCTGTTCCAGGCAATCCTGGAGCTGCGGGGTGTGGGTGTGAAACACATAAGAAGTCCACAGTGAATGAACAACTGCCAACTGCTGGGACTGTGTGTCCTCACACACGGCTCCAACTGACCTCTCTTTGTCCAGCCAAGGGGCAGGTGCTTTCCAGAGTGTCAGCTCAGAAGCCCCAGGATAAACCCTGGGCTCTGTAGGAATTGAAATAGCAGCAGGAGGGAAAGGGGCCCTTACCTCAGCTGTCTTTGATCCACAGAACTGAAGGGAGCTCTTGGGAAGTGCAACCCTCCCTGGAAGGCTATTGCCAGGGTACTTCCAGGTGCACTCACCTCAGGTTGCCAGGGAACAGCAGCTCTGGAGAGCTGAGGAGCTGAGGGTCCCAAAGAAGTGTGATCTGACTGGTCCTCCTATCAACCTCCCCCCCCAACACACACACACACACACACACACACACACACACACACACACGACAACAATTGTCTTCTTGCTACCATAATCTTAGCTCTGCATGGTGTGCTTGGAAAGTGTCTAAGAAACGTTTCCTGTGGAGACATAAACATGTGCTCCTTCCTTATAGGACTCCAAACTGACATTGAATCCCATTGAAGTCCAATGTGGGGACCCAAGAGAGCATAGGTGAGGGGTTACTTACAGGAGTGACTCCCCGAAAGCAGCTGCACCACCAAAAATTCTCACTCCAGAATGGATGACTTCCCCATGACTGTACAGACAGTTTGTCCCCCAGTCTTTATACTTCAGTTCTCGGAGATCACCTGCAAATAGGGTAGAATTACATACAAAAGGTAGGAGTGCCAGAATCTCTGATGATGCAGGTGCATGACCCTCCTCACTCTCACCTGTCCACAAAGCCAGGTGGGTCTCCTGCGAGTAGTCAAGCTGCTTTAATGAAAATGGCTTTGTGCTGGCCTAGAGGATCGTTTCTTCAGTGAGGGCAGGACCCACCCCAGCCCTCCTCAGTAGACACCATCCCCACCCCCACTAATATGGGATGTACATCTGTTACAGTTATGAAAACCATCTCCTCCATGAATGAGGGAATGCTCACGCTAGGCCCAGGCATTTTCACCGCGGTTCCACACATGGTAAATCCTCACTGAGGTAGCAGGTGGGGCTTTAGATACACCATGCCTAATAATACAGGTGTGTCTTCTGCCCCAGGTTACCTTCCTTTCTTAAGGATCCTCAGTGCCAAGCTAACAAGCCAGGCTCTGGCAGTCAGGAGGGATGAAAGCAGGATGCCAGTGAGCCAAGGTCAGGAAACCAGGCAAAGCCCCCAGAATTCACTGCTGCCTCTGTCCTGCTGGGCTTTTCCATTTGGGGCTTGGGCACAGGTGGGGAGCAGGCACCTTGTCCCTGGAGGACATGGGCCACTGATTCTATCACCTTTAGTGACTCTGCAGAACTGGTAATTTTTTCCCAGCCTCAGGCCATACTGGTCTCTGCCCTTTTCTTGCCGGCTCACAAAGCATGTCTCCACAGCCACTGTTCTGCTGTTATTGGTTTAGTAGAAAGCAGGAGGAGGAGGAGGAGGAGGAGGAGGAGGAGGAGGAGGAGGGAGAGTCTGGTTGGGCATCTCCCTGGACATCGAAGTCCCCTTTCCTCCTGCTCTCAGTTTCTGGATCAGCGGTCTTGGGGATGGAAGGAAAGATGGGAAGTTTTACTACTCAGGGATTCCTCTTCTCCTGCTGGCCAGGACTTGCACCCTCCCCCAGAGGGAGTTCTGTAGAAGTCTAAGTCGGGGCTCAGTCCCTCTCCAGTACCCACCACACATGCCAGGCCAAGGCAGCCAATGGGAGCTGGGGTGTATTTGGGGAGGGCCGGTGTTTCCCTGAAGCTGTTGGAGCTGGAGCATCGGTAGGCTGTTGCTCTCCCGGCAGCCCCTACAACCCCACTCACCCTCTTTAGGATTTTGAGTGCTGGATGGGGAGGCCTTGTTGTTAATTTTTCTGGCAACTCTATCCCAGACAAGGAAAATAACCGAACAAATCTTTTCCTGGGCCAAGAGGGGACACTCTCAAGTCCTCCACGCAGCAGAAGGGAGGGAGCCGGGAGAGTGCACAGGGATGTCCAGGTAGACCTAGAGCTACAAGAGAAAATTCCTCTCTGAACACTCTTTCTGTTGGCCTAAAACTGTGGCTTAGGAGGGTGGGCTGCACTGTGCCTCCTGCTAGCCTTCAGCCAGGCTCTGCAACTAACCGTTCTTGCCTGCCAGTCACGCAAGAACTCCGAAGAGAAGTGGCCCCAAGTCACAGAAAGGTAACCAGAGCAGTAGAAATACCTTGCAGCTCCCACCCAACAGTTGCAGCTGTGGGATGCAGCGCCACACAAGTTCAAACACAAAATTGGGTTTCCAAACTGAGTGTCAGCAGTATGTGCCAGTTTGCCATTGAATCAGTAAGCAGTAGGAGACTTTGCAAAACGAAATGTAGTTTCAGATTCAAGATGAGCCGCGTAGACTTGGTTGCTTTGCTCTACCCAGCTCTGGATGTCCCTGGGCAGGGAAGGCAGGCTCCTACTCCGCTGGGGCTGGCTCCTGAGCCTCTGCCGCCAGGCTGGAGAGACTCGCAGCTTGTTTTCGTTGCTGCCCCATCCTCCCTGCTCGCACTCGCTAGAAGCGGGAGCATCCTAGGGTGGCAGCGCTTGGGAGCCACGCGGGTGCCAATTGGCCACACTAGCTAGGCTCAGCTCATTCCTCGGCTCCTGGACATTACCTGCAACGAAGTTGCTGCTGCTGAACAAGGGCGGAGGGAAGGGACCTACTAGCTGCGCTGCTGCGAGGTTGGGGATAAGCACATGCCTCAAGGACACAAGCAGCACAAGCCGCAGATCCAGATTCGTTAGTGGATTTTCGAAGGTTTGGGGATCGAGAGGGAAAGCGTGAGAAACCGATTCCGTTTATTGCTCCCGGTGGCCACAGCCCCAACACAGTTGTAAAAGCCCTGGGCTTCACCACACTTGATCCGGCACATGGTGCTCTCCTGGTGGAAGGAATCCTCGGATCCTGGGGGGGGGGGGGGGGCTTCCACCGCCTTCTGGAGAGCGTTTTCGAAAGATATAAAAGCTAACTCCCTCCTGGACTCAAACGGAGAGGACGAGGGAATTCAGTCCCAATCTCAGTGCTTTTGGACAAAACAAAACAATCCCCCCACCATGTCCTCACTGCCAAGTATGCAGGCAAATGGCAAATTGTCTCCCATACATCACCCCAGCAAGGACTCAGGACCCGAAGTCTGACAGAAAAATTTTGCTGGAGTCCCCAGGCAGCTGCAGCACCCTGGCAAGGATGCCTGTGCAGGCCTCCAGGACATTGCCAATGAAGAAAGGACAAAAGTCACCTGGTGATCCAAAGAAGTCTATTCTGAACATCCGAGGTTTGTTCAACATCGGTTACAAGGTTATATTCCTGGGAAGTCTTGGTTGAGAGCGTCCCACACGACCCAGAGACCCACTTTGGAACCTAGGAATTGGTATTAGTCCTGCCAGGTCCCAAATCTTCATAGAGAACCCCTTGGACAGAAATTCTGACCATTGTCCTCGTGTTCTTGAGGTCATCCAGGTCACATCGAGGTTCCCTGGAGCTAGGAGAACAGATGGGTAAGGGGGTGTGTGTCTGAAAACAGCTCCAGGGTAGAGGACGTAGGCTGGAGGTCAGGTGCTGGGAAGTCACTCATTTGGAGCCACTTTACAGGCTTGGGTGGGGACAGTTCCTTAGGTATTTTGTACCCCCCATCCCAAGCCAGAACCAATCTGCAGGTAAGCTCCTTCTTGCCTCAGGCAGGAAGGTGACTTTACTCCCAACTCCCACATCCCAGTGCCCAAGTCTCTGCTCTATTTTTCCATCCATGCTGTAGTAACCAACCACCAACTCCAAAAAAGACATGGGAACACACCTCCATGGTGAAGAGACCCTTATCCATCCTTGCTTGGTGGCCTAGGGTGCCAGGGAAGAGTGAGGACTAGTGATGTGATTGAGATCCCCCCCAGCGACACCTCCAGCTCTCCCAGGAAGCACAGTGGCAACTGTAAGGAGCGGTGGTTTTATTTCTTTGCTACCATACAGGCTCCACAACGGGTAGCAGAGGTTGTCTGGACTGAGCACGTGGAGGCTGAATTCTGGATCGCATGGAAGAGTTTCATGAGCATAGAGGGAAAAAAGGGGCAGGTGATAACAGGAAACTGTGGTGGTAAGCACATCTAGCAAGGAGGCACAAGGGTCTGCAGTGAATCTCTGCCCCCTGGGAGGGTCTGAGAGGGATAAAGGTGATGTTCTGACCACTGTACTTCTCCAGAAGCTGGTTTCCTTTAGGAGGCCTGGCTAAGCCAAGGGACCGTGTAGACACAGTAGTAGGCAGGAACTTAGGGAATCAGAGCTCCCTAAGTGACCAAGGACCCTCTTCTGGTCCTTCTGCAGTCCCCAGAAGTGATCTGTTCTGGTTCTGCAGCCCTCCTCAGCTGGCTATAAGGGATGGAGCAAAGTAGAAATTGGTGGGAGTCTCTTCTCTAGCATACCCCTCCCCCACCAGCCACGAAGCTGGTTCCTGAACTTGGCCATATTAGCATTTGTCCAGCACAGGGAGCTATGTGGCCAACCCCACACACCTAGAGCGAAGTGGGCAGCACTTCTCACTACAGAGTCCACTGTCGCCAAATTCCCCAGAGCTTGGCTCAGTTAAAAAGTGGTTCTGAAAACATTTAGTAATGACCATTTCCTCCCCAGGACTTCCACTTGCCTAATTTGTTCCTCTAAGTGCTGACCCCCATCCCTGCTAAAACATTTCTTAGTGGGATGGAGGTACAGAACTGCCTCCAAGGGGGCCTGTGTCCGATTTTTCCTTGCTTTTCCACTCTCACTGAGAAATTCCTCCATGTCTGACCTCTCAGCTTTTAAGTCTGGCCACGCGGGGGCAGGGCCTGGCCAGGGCCAGTGCAGTGGCCTTTCAAGACCTGGAGGTCCTGAACTGAAGGGCCATTGCAGCACCTGGGGGTTTCCTTGGTCAGGAGGGAGTCAGCCTTGGTTCCTAGGCTTCCTCCCCGGCAGGCCATCTCCCCAGCTCAGAGGGTGGTGGCCAAGAGCCTGAAAGGCCTGCTACTGCCAGTTCCTCACACCTCCACCGGCCAAGGGTCAGCTCCTGGCTCCCATCCTAGGCTGATCTGGTCCAATCTGGCCCATCCTCCAGAGCAGAGATGGGGATCAGAGGAGGGCCCCATCAGACTCTAGAACGCCCTAGAAGCCAGGCCCTTCTGCCTGGGGGTGGGGGTGGGGGCTGCTCTGGCAGCCTCCAAGACTAGAGAAAAAGAAGCCAGGGCTGGACTAGGGTAGGGGAAGGGCAGGGGCCCTCGGTGGCAGAGAGCTCTTCATTAGCGTCTTTGTATCTTTCAGGTGTTCTCCAAATCTCCTTTAGGGTTACAGGTGAACAAGGGACACGTGAGGTGACCTCTGAGGAGAACTCTGTGATGTGCAACTCCAGTCAGGCTAAGCCCACAGGTCAGAGGACACTCGGGCTCCTTCTGTCATACCACGCCGTGGGGTTGAGCAGATACAGGGCCCTCCGAGGCCCACCGGAGAGGCAGCACTACTGTAGTCTGCAATGGAAGCCCCTCACCGAGACCTCCAGAGCCCAGTACTGTGCACCGAGCGAGCCAGCGGATCTGTGACTGAGCCCAGGTAGAAAGAACGAGAAAGGGAGAAGATGAGGTCCTTCCACAACAGGGCCTCCATCTGCGCAGCCAGCTGGGTGCAGGGCTAGGCACCCAGAGCTGTGGGTTCCTCAGAGACGTTTGAATCTCGGCAGGGAAGGGACTCCTCAGGTTGAAGGCTTGGCACACTGCTGCCGCTGCCCTGGGCTTTTTTTCTGGGTACTTTGGGCCCAGCAGCACTCTCCATTGGATGAGGGGGTCTATAGGAAGGACTCTCTGGGGACTGCCGTTTTAACGGGGTTGGGGTTCGGTGTGCAGATTTCAGTACTAGAAGACTGGTTTTACTGCACAACAAAGAGTGGGTGAGGATGGCGAGAAGCCCCACCTGGGAGGCGAAAGACCCAAATGGCGCCTACCCCTGCTAAGGCTCAGGTGACACCGTGACAGATCTGAATCTTGTTGCCTAGAGGGACCTTGGTATTCGGGAAGGGCGCCCAGGGCAGTGACCCAGCCCCAGCAGCGCCTCCGTTTGTTTCCAATTCAAACTCAAATTGTAGCCATACTCTCAGGAGGAATCCACACTCACCCCATTAGGCCTCTTAGTTGGGGCCACCCTGCTCTTGCCCGACCAGGCCCCTCGCCGGCTTGAGCTCCGAGTCTGGAGGCTTCGGGGACAGAAGCGCCAGATCTTTTCCAGCCGGCACTCCTCCACCTGTGCCTTGGGTTCTCCAGCCCAAATCGCACCTGGGCCGGGAGAAGCCTAAGGGATGTGTCCGGGAAGGACCCCGGCTCCCGAAAGTGGCCTAGCTCCGGCGCTTCCGCACTCGGTACTCACCTGGGGGCCGCAGCCGCAGCCCAACGGGGCGCGGAGACCGGAGCGCATGGGCCCACCCCGGAGGCGCAGAGGTGCGGGACACCCCGGGGCAAGACGTCTGGCCTTGGTACGGCCGCCCCCCGACGCGGGGCGCGCTGCCCTCAGCCACCGCGCCCGACCGAGGACCGACGGGGTCCAGCGCCGCTCGGCGTCCCGGGCGGTGGCAGAGCACGGAGCTGGCGGCGCCTCGGCTGTTTGTTTTTGAGCCGCGGAGCCCGAAGCTGCAGCCATGGGGTGGGGGTGAGGGGGAGGGGCGGGGGCGGGAGGCCCGCGGGGGGCGGCGGCCGGCGGGGGCTTCGGAGGAGCCGGGTTCTGGCGCGTTGGCCCCGACACCCCCTCCGCGAGCTCGGGGTGCAGGCGGGGACCGAGGGGAGTTCGGGAGGAGAACGCTCTGGGGCGACGGCGAACGAAAGCTTTTTAATTAGTAATAAAACGCAATAAAACGCAGCAAAACCAGCCCGAACCCGCGTCCGAACTATCAGCGCGTTTGTGGGGAAATCCGAAGAAGTCGCACAGAAAACCGCAGCGGCCAGTCTCCTTCTCCGCCCGGCTTTGGGCAGGAGCTGCAGCGCTGCGCGGGACAGGGCGGGGGAACGGTCACCTCGCCTCCAGGGCTACCTGGGTCCTTTTAAAGTGTCCAGGGTGCGGGCCCCGGGCGGGAGCGACGAGCACAGAATGTTTTCTTAAAGGGCCAGTTCCGAGCTGTGCTGAAAAGGGGGGGGGAGGGGGGAGAGAGAGAAGTGAGGTGAAGACCGAGAAGGCATCGGAGAGCCCCCCAATCCCGCGCCGAGGCGGCAGCGGCGGCGGCGCGACGAAGAGGATGATGAACACATTGCAAAGTTTTTTTGGCCCCGGCGAGGGGTGTCAGATTGAGTGCTCTGTGCGCATGTGCGAAGGTGTCCAAACTGACAATGCTAGGGAGATGAAGATAGTGTGTAGCTGCTTCTGGGCTCAAGGAGGAGGAGAGAGATTCCGCGAGCCGACACCATGCGATCCAAGGCGAGGGCGAGGAAGCTAGCCAAAAGTAAGTCTCCCGCGCTCGACCGCGCCGCGTCGCCGGGCCCGGGCCGCGGGGCCGGGGTACCGGGGCCAGGGGTGCGCGTCGGGGCGCGGTCGGCGCGCCTGCGGCTCCGGCCCCCGGTCTACCGCGCGGCCCGGGGGCTGCTCCGCCTCCCGTGCTCCGGGGCGGCCGGGCTCGGCGCGGAGGCTCGGGGCGCCCGGGCCGCGCGCTCCCCGAAGGCGCCGGCCCCCTCCCCGCCGAACCCCCTCCCCCCACAGTGTCAGGCGCTCGGGCCCGGGAACCCGAGGCGCGCGGTGGGGGCCGGGGAGGGGGGCGGAGGGGAGGGCCGGGGGTGGAGGGGAGAGAAAAGCGAAAGTTAGCGAAAAGTTGACGAAAGGGGAGAGTAACTTTTCCTCTCGCTCGCTCTCTCCCTCTCTCTCTCCGAGTGGCTCTCAGTCCTGGTCAAATCATATTCCGGGCTTTTGAAATAGTGGGCGCTAGAGCACCGCCTTTGGCGTCCGCCAGCCGGGCTCAGAGGAGGGAGACCCCGAGCCGGGGAGGGGGCGGAGGAGGGGGCGCGGGCCGGCGCCCACCCGGCTCCCCGGGAGCAAGGGCAGGGTTGGCGCAGGCAGGACGGCCGCAGCCGCTGGGGAAGCAACATGGAGACTTTTTCCTGCGCTCGGAACTGTGGTGGTGAAGTTTATTCCCAAGTGGTGCCCCGCGTGGTGGCCGGCGCTCCTCTGTAACTCCGGCAGTTCGCTCGGGCCGCCCAGTGCCGGTGCCTCCGGCAGCAGGGTCCCCACCAGCCGCTTTGCGACCTGCCGCCCTTCCCCAATTGGCCTCGCTCCGACTCTCCCGCACACGGTCTCCCTGGCACCCGTGAGGCCCAAAGGGACGAACTGCCCGGGCGAGACTGCCAGGGCCCGGGTCTTACTTTCTCTTTCGCTCCGCCCTCGGCCGAGCCTGGGGCTCTGCGCGCAGCCAGCCGCGGGCCAGTCCCCACCGCTGCCCGCGAACTCCCGCCGTCTGCACCACCGCCACCGCGTCTCCCGGAGCAGTCCGCGCGCCCTCCTAGCCCGGCGCCGGCGCCATCCGCTACGAATCGGGCCGGGGGCTTCGGCCCTTGCAGCCAGCAGGTGGGGACCGGCTGCACCGCGGCAGGGGAAGCGCGGCTTCAGCAGACCGGGCCATGGCCCGGTTACAGCGAAGCGGCGAGCGCTGTGCGCAGAGGATACGAATCGCTCATCCCTGCCGCCCCCTTCTCTACCGCTGGCCCGTGAAAGGGGCGCCCGGCACGCTGGCTCAAGGTCCCTGCCTGATCACCAGGCAGTTCGGTCTGCCCCTCCAGGGCTGGATCCTGCCTGGCTTGGCCTCTCGGCTTCCAGAGCCGAACTCTAAAAAGCATGAGCCCAACGGGTGTGGGATTTGCGATAGTTTTCCGAAGCCAGGCGCTTTCAGCTCCGGACCCTGCCGAACTTGGCCCCACCGCGGCCCCAGCTGCCTTAGGCCGCGCGCCCACCCTACAGGGAAAAGCAACTTCCAGCCTCCACCAGGCTTCCCCGGGCTCTGCGGTTCGTGGCCCCTTGGTTAGGAGCCCCTTTCCCGCCGAGCTCCCTGGCCAGCTGCCCTTGACCTCGGCCTCCTGGGCCACCCATGACCTCTGACCCCTCTTGGTGCGAACAAGGCCAGTAGTTGCCCAGAGGATACGAATGAGCTGTGTGCATACTGCGTGACTATCCACGACGCACGGAGCGGGTGTGCTGTGTACTGTTAAGAGTCTGGTGGGCACCATGGAGTTTTCAGAGTCTCAACCCCCTGGCTGCAGGCTGGGCTGGTCAGGCTCTCGCAGAGGAAGGACCCAGAGCTGGAAGGAGAAGAGTAAAGCTACTGCGCTCCTTTTGTCGCCGCCTTCGCTGCAAGCGAGAGACTGGCTGAGCGCACCCTGCGCGGCCCCGGAAACTTCCCAGAGGTCCACAGCCAGTCGGCGCCCTGCTGGGCCTCAGCTCAACGCCTGCTCCACCTCCAGGTGGGGAAGGTTACCTGGCCCCGGCCTTACTTAGGGTCGGAACGGGCTCCCGGCTGTGGTCTTGAGGCCTTTCCCGGAGGCCCAGAACCGGAGGACACAGCCGGTGGGAGTGCACTGTTGAGGATTCTCTTTGCCGGGCGTCCTTAGAAGCTGCCCAGAGTCCCCGCTTGGGTGTCACCCCGAGACAAGGTTCCAGGCTCTGTGATTTAGTATTGCTGCCACCAAAGCCCCCTTAAGAAGGTGGTCCAGGCAGCTCGGGATGAAGACAGCTCAGGGCCTACCGAGGACTTTTGGATTTTATTGGACAATATTTTAAGCAGATGTGGCAGGCTCCTGGGGCACCTGACTCCATTACCTGAAGCAAGGATGATAAGCAGGCACTCAGCAGCCAGCCCAGCTGCCTCTTAGGCTGGCCAGCAGGGTCAGGGTCAGGGGAGGGAGCAAGGTCATGATGGTTCAGGGTTTTGCACTGTCCTTGCTTGTGGGCCCTTGAGCGGTCACTGAGACTGTACTGAGGACAGAAGGACATCTGGGCCAGTGGATGTGACCTCAGGACACAGGGTTTGGGAGGCCTGTCCCGGGTGTGCATCTTGAGGTGTAATTTCGTTTGTATTTCTTGGTAATCCTACTCTAGACATCTGTCTGTCTGGCTTACTCGAGCTGGGCCTTTTAGGTGCCCCCACTTGATAGAATTTAGGGGCCCAGAGTAGAGACTTATGTTGAGCTTTCTAAGGATAGAGGTGTCTGAGGCACCCCTACTGGGGACTGTGATTCAGCTGGTGGGAAACCTAAGCCTGAGGCAGGGGCAGAGTGAAGACAATTCAAGGCAGGGGTCCCCTTGCTCATCTTGGGCCCGTGCTCATCAGTAAGGACTTGAGGCTGTCCTCACCCTACATTTAAAAACGAATTTCTTAGCAATAGCTTATTCTTGCCACTGCTGTGATCCAGGTTGGCAGGAGGGGGCTTGGTTGGTGATGGTGCCCTCCTGACCTCAGTAACTACCTCCACAACTAGAACACTATAGCTAGGAACCCCGCCAGAGCCACGCTTAGAGAGCTGATTTCTACGGAGGCGACAGACCATGGTTCCAAACACCACACATCCCACCCTGCTAGGTGTGGGGCTTCGTGTGAGTGTTGTATATGTTGGGGGTGCTGAAATGCTAATTCAGTGCAGTAGTTGTGTGAAGCAGGTTGGGTTGAAGGAGGCCCAGCTCACGGCCTGTGCCCTTCCCTGTTGAGGCAAGCCAGGGCCTATGCTGTCTCACTCTTGCTCTTCTACCCTCTGCAGAGAAGTGAGAGCCCAGGAGACAATCTTTTCTCTGGGGCTGCAACAGCAGCAGGAACCTGTAGACGGGAATTGATTGCCTTGCCCGCTTTAGGCGAAAGGTGGAGCATGCTTGGTGGAGGGGCAGCCAGGGTGCGGGGCTGGTGGCCAGTGTGCCCTGAGGCTCTGTGCTGTGTGCCACAGGCCTCGCTTCCGCCACCCTGGGTTGGTGTTCAGGGTCGGAGGCCTGGTGTGTGTGGGTCTTGCCAAAGCCAGTTTGTAAAGCACGTGCTGGGTAGGTCCCCTCAGACTGTGCCCCAGGGTCTCTGACTGCTGCTGCTTCAGTAGTCTGGAAGCCTGGGAAGAACAGGTGCGGATTAGACCTAGCCTTTCCTCCTCCCGTTTCTGTGACCCCCACACCCCTACCTGGGTAGTGCTAGGGACAGAGAACTAAGTTATCTCTCTTTTTAGAGGCTATGTAAGGGTGGCAATGAGCTCCCCCCGCCCCCAGGGCGACACTGCCTCAGCTGTGACTGCTTACAGGGCTTCGGTGGGGCATGATTAGCCCTCTGTTTTATTCAATTAGGAGGCAATTAGGGATCCTTGGGGGAGGGGGCTGGTACTGGTAATTAAGGTTATGTATAATTAGAGTTACAACAAAATTATCCAGGATTAAAAATCTTTTGAGTAATTTCGTTAAAAAATTTCAAATAGCATTAAATACAATTTATCAGGTTTTGAATCAAAACCCGAAGCTCCGATAGAAGGCTCTGGGGAACAGCGTTAGCACTTTCCCTCAGGGAAGAACTTCGTGAGATGGAGGGAGTCTCTCTCTCTCTCTCTCTCTCTCTCTCTCTCTCTCTCTCTCTCTCTTTCTCTCTCTCTCTCTCTCTGCTTCAGCTTTGCTGAAAGGCAGCCTGGGTTAGGAGTGCAGATTCCTGCAGCCGGCTTCAGATTGCCAGTCCCCGGCACCTGCCCAGGGAACTCTCTTCAGGTGTCTCCCAGCTCCCTTCTCACAAAGCCATAGACAACTATGGAGCCTGCAGCCGTAAGTGTCCACACTGCACCAACTTATGCCTCTGACCTGACACCATGGCAAGAGTGCCTTTCTACTTGGGGGCCACCTTCTGGCTTCCTGGGTGTTCCTGCCTGTATTTCCAGACCCTTCCACCTGACCCAGAAATGCCCAGCCAAGGTCTCTGCCTGTAGTGTTCTCTGTACTCTCCTTTGGCTAACCTGCACTCGAGAATGCATACAGGTGTGCCCGCCCACCCCGGGTTTGAACTGGGGTGGGGAGAGTGGTCCGGGAAAACAAGATGGAGGGTAGCCCACATTGGCAGTTGCTCTGCCCTTGTTCTGTGTGGCACCAGCCTGGGAACAGACCCTCAAAGTGCCTGTGGGTGCCTTCCACCCTCCTGGGTAGGTGGGAGCCATCATCCCCTTCACTCACCCAGGGAAGGAAAGGAAAAATTATGGAACAGAGGGACACCTCCTCCAGAGGTAAGAGACCCCTAAATAGGTGCAGTAATTCATACTGTTACACGTCAAGTTCAAAACCTTCAAGGTTTCTCAGTATGGTACTGCAATCTATAGTTAATTCCATAGTGTTTTAACTAATTAATTAATTTTTTTTTAACATGTCAGGGTTAAAGCATCTCACGACCAATGCTTACTGTGGTCTGTTCTTAAGGTAGACTCCATGCATTATAACCCGTGAATGCAGCCGTCAGATTTATCCCCCACTTGCTTGCAGATTGGAATCCTATTTGCTCAGGGCTGGACTCTCCCCTCCAGGGAATGATTGCATAGCTTGTCCTCACCTGTCTGTGGGTACCCTCTCCAAGGGCAGATTCTAGGTAGCCAGTATTGACCAGGGATGACCTTGCCCTACCCCTCATTGCCTTCTGCCCAGTACAAGTACAGAAACCTCACATGGCAGTGTGGGAATGCCTGCTTACCCCCATCCCCAATCTACAGGGGGAAAATGCACCTATCTTCCTCAGGTAATTAGGGAGATGTGGTACCCCATACTGCTATTGCTGTCACCAGTAGACCTGAGCTGTAGGACCAGTGCACAGCCTCCGATATTGGCTGTTGTTCCTCAAAGCTGAGACCTCATGGCCAGAGCCACTGAGACCATTCTGGGCTCAGAGTGCCCTCCACTCTCGTGGTCCTGAAGCAAGGGATGGGCGTTCTCCCCCACCCTGTCTGACCACTCCCTGTTCTCAGACCTTCTCCCTGGAGGTGCTTCTCACAGGAGTAACAATGCCCTGAGCAAGCTGAAGACAGGAGTGCCGGCCACTTGAGGTACATATTTGTTTAATAGTTAACATTTTGTGTTTAAAAAAAAAAAAGGGAGGGAAGGCAGATTCTGGTGAAGGCTTTGCTTATTTTATATCCACTATAACTATTTCTGTCCATGAAAATTGGCTTAATTATATCAATGGAATGTTTCTTTTTCAATTCTGTATGCAATTAGTCCATCTTGCCGGCTGCAATTTATTTTAATAAAAAAATAAACCAGTGGTGTGTTCAGTTCCTCGTCCCCTGGGGACAAATGCGATTGGTGTGTTTAATTTCATTAAGTACAATGTGGCCTACTGGAAAAAATGTCTGAAATCAGCTTTATGCAGCTTAAACACTGGCATTTGAAACAAATCATTATTGCATTAGCTGTCATACTGGTAATTCTAGAATCTAAGGAAAAAAATATATTATGGCTGTTTTTATAACCCTTTGCAAATGCACTGTTAAAATAATTTATAATCATTTTAAAACATGGCTGGTCCTAGTGAATATTTCATCTCGTCTAAATATGGTTCTGCATTCTCCCGTGCACATTCACACCATCCCAACCCCAAGTGCTCATCCCTCAAAGCTGAAGTAGTAAAGCCTGTGTTTAAACAAACCCAATGGAGACAGGATCTCTTTCTCACCCTGGCCTGAGCCCCACACTTGAGAGTATGGGGTGTGGACACAGAGTTGTCAGAAACCCACTGCAGCCAGAGGGCACTCCATGGGGCAGTTAGTGCAGCCTTCTGGCTCAGGTGGGAAGGAAAATCGATACACCTATGTGTAGGCCTTTTTAGGTATGGGAGCAAAACTGGCCATATCCTGTTTCTGAGTGCAGCAAGCAGGGATGCACAGTTCACACTAGATTGCTGTTTGAGGGAGCGAGAAAAGTGCAGTCCTCAGATACTGAGCCCAGTATGGGGGTGCAGCCGAATAAACTTGGTGAGGGGGAGTGAAGATGGTCAGTGGAAAAATACATGCATCAGAAAAGGGGGCTCGCTCTGGGTCAGTGCTCGGTGGAGCATTGCATGTGCCTGTGTGTGTTTTCATGTACGTGTGCTGGATCTACATTGCCTGTGAAAGTCCTGGACTAGTCTAAGATGAGTTTGTAGTTGCTGAGAGGAGTGATGACTGATGCTGACTCCTTATTCCTACCGGTGTGCATTGAAGCAGAATCAGAGGGTCTTGGAGGCAGTGGGTGAGTGGTGAGGGAGGGAGGACTCTTAGGTTCTCGCTTCTTTCAGCTTCTGAGTCACGCTTCTAGGTGGTCTGAGAGATGGGTGGGAGCCCCTTCAATGTCTGTTCTCTTGCCAGTATGGCAGGAGCTCAAAGGATGTGTCTGTGCGTGATGGGGCCTGGATGCATGGTGTGGCCTTAAAGTCAGTCCATCCCCAGACAGAGGCAGGAGAGCTGTGACTCCTGGGGTAGTGTCCATTTCTCTGCCCAGGCATTCTATGAGACATTGTCAGGAAGAAAAAGCACCAGATGATTGAGTAGGACATCAGGGAGAAGGGCTGCTGGGATGTGAGAAGGTTTCCCAGGCCTCAGGGATTTCATAGGTAATTTTGCTTAGGCCTGCTTGAGGATGTTTCATCCTTTTCTTCAGCCTCCTGATTTACCTAGATGGAGTCAGGAAGACTTTGTTTGTTCCCCCTTCTGACATAGAATATATTCTATATGAATTCACCATTGACTGATGGTAGGGCATTTGGGGGAGACACAGCCATCTCTAGGTCTCTTGGTAGAGTGTCTGGGTCATAGAGTGTCTGGGCTGTGTCTGGTGTTGGCCTCCCCAGATCCCTGGCTCTGGGAGCAGTTCCCCACTGAAGTGACCTCCATATGCCTGCAGTTTGCTGTTCAGTCGGTACACTGTTGAGTTGAGGAGTAAGTGACTTTGTCTACTTTCCTACTTTAGAAAGAATAACAAAGCCAAAGGTGTCATGCCAATATCTAAGCCTGGCCCAAGAAGCTCTGGAGGCTACCCATGAGGGTTCATGTGTGCCTCTCCTGGCCTCCCCCATTCCCCCTGCACAGGCATAGGGGAGCATGCTGGGGACTGCCTTCTCTCTTCTCCTGTGTGAGAACTGTCTGTCCTTCTGTGATGCCTGAACTCCATTGCAGCTGGGATTTGCCAGGTAAGAGGTGAGATCACCTCAGAGAATAAAAGTCAGTTTTAACTGCTGCATCTCTGTGCCTGACTTTGCCCCCAAACACTTTTACATCCTTGCCTCACTCAGGGAGGGCTGCCTTGAAGGATCCGGAAAGGTCCGGTGTATTGTTTGGCCAATGCTGTGGCTGCCAGAATCACCCTCAAATATGACAGGGAATTAGAGCGCCCCCCCCCTTTCTGTTTGGAAATGGCTTTGTCATTCTTCAGCTTCCTACCCTGGAAGGCACTGAGGTCAGGCTGAGAGTGCAGACCACCATCAGCTCAGGACAGCTGTGGCACCCACTCTACTCCGGCAGGGTCCTGTTTTAATTCCAGCCATTTAGCCGTGTCTTGAAATAAAACATAACACAGATCATTCACTATTTCTTTCATTTTCCAGCTCAGAGGCACAGGTGTCTGGGCCTCTTGTGGACCTGTACAGAGGGGCTCACTGGGTTCAGAGCTAGTTCCTTTCATCCTTTCCCACATCCCACTGCCTTTCCGTCTCAGCCAAGCAAGCTTTTCCAACATTGCATCTGTCTTTGGGCTGACACAGCTGTTGGCATCTGCCAGTTCTTCCCTTATCAGAGGCCTCCCAGGTCCTTCAGGGGTGGGAGTCTTTGGTTTGTTCTGGCAGCTCCATCACTGTAAAGGCCTGCTCACCTTTCTTAGAAGCCCACCACAAGGTCTGTGGGTCGGCTGTGAGCTTGGTCTGAACTTGGCTCACTAGAGGTCCTTCCCCCACAGAATGGAGACTCGAATTCACTCAGAGAAAGGCTTTGCCTTTAATTCTGGGTACTCTGTACCAGGGTCTGTGCTTCTATGTTCAGGCTGCTCGGATGGGGAGAAGGCCTGAGCCAGACCAACAGCTTCCTGACCTTGCCTGTCTTACCAACCCTGACCTGTGCTGGTGGAGGATGTCTGGGCTCCACCTCTGCTTCACACTAGGAAAGCCATAAGAAGAAAGGGAAGGACATTTGCTGGAGACCCTCACTGCTTCTCTAGCCCCTGGGCAGGCAGAGACTCGGCATCTCTGCAGAGAGCGGGACTGGGTCAGCATGAAGAACGGGTCCTGAAAGCGATTGGGACTCTCTCGTGATGCAGTTTAATCCTGTGTCTATATTCACAAACTGACAGTCGATATTACACCAAAATACAGATTTACATAATAGATTCTGGTTGCTCCTTGCAGCCAGGTCTCCGAGGGAAAGGGGCACGAATTGAAAAGGCTCAGACATTTATATCTGCCCAACGGGCAGCCACAGTCTCCTCAGAGGGGCCCGGTCACATCAGTCCATAAAACATTTAAACAAAGAATGAAAATTACGCTCACCAGAGGAGCCCGAACGGTGACCACAGAGAGACCACGCAGTCCTAGGGCAAAGAGGAAGAGGACAGAGCTCCCTTGGGAAGCCTGGACATTAATCTCTGGCACCCCCACTGCCTTTTCCCTCCCCAGAGCCTCTGTCGAAACCCCACATGGAGGAAAAGCCACATGATGAGGTCTGCACTGGGCTCAGAATTGACATCTTTGGTGTATGCTGGCTCTATAGTGTTCCAGGCCACATTAGGAAGGGACTGTACAGGTCAGCCCTCTAGCACACTGGCCACTCTGCCAGGTCAGCTCCAGGTTCAGCACATGGGGTTCCTGGGTTGTCAGCATGCAGGCAATCAGCACACTTCCTACAGGTCCTGGGTCCCTGGTGGACACCAGAGAATACCTACTGATTCAAATAGAATAGCATGGCTTCAGGTGGCAGCAGCCAGCAGAGACATGGCCTGGCTTGGGGGTGGGGGTGCTACCGTCCTCTTTGCCACCTGCATATCTGAGTCAATGGCTCCCTGGGAAATTTCTGGCCTTTCTTCCAGGTCTCTCCCAGGCTTTTATTCCTGGAAGAGCTGACACATTCCTGAAGTACCAGAGTGTTCTGCTGGCCAGAGTCAACAGTGCTGGGGAGAAATGTAGCTCCTAAGGTAGATCCTTCATCTGGCGGACATGATGAGACTCTCCATACAGCATGTAGTCACATCAGGTGCGTACATGTGTGCTGTACGTCTGCACACACACACGTACACCGGTGTGCCAGGGAAGATCTGCTGCCTGAACGAGATTTGGGCCATAGTTTTGTTTTCCAGAGTTGCCGCTCGCTTCCCTGCCCACTTAGTTTCGGGGGACCCTGTGCCCTTAGGTCTGCGAGGTATGGAGACAGTTGTCGGCAGCTGGTACCAGGCCTGCCCTAGGACTGCTTGGCAGCTGACGGTCGTGAGAAAAGAAGAGGGGCCACGGCGATCTGTGAGTGAGCACTCTTCTGAGGTGAAACAAAGGGGAGATGGGGTTGTTTGGACAGTCTAGGGCCCTGGTGCTCACGTTGAGAAAAATTACAGAATTATGCTGCCAGTGTCAGGTTGCGAGATAATGACGTGTCTCTGTGTGAAAATATTAAATTGCAATAACATGCCGTGTGGGTGCCCCTTTGAATAGGGTATTCAGTTCCCAGCTCAGACTGAACGTGAGCTAGTGACTGACAGAATACAAATGGTGTCATGAGGCACGGGGGAATTTACAGCTGGCCCTGGTCTTCTTGATCGGTGTTTCTATCTCGGCCCACCTCGACACTCTTTCTTTTAATGAAACAACTTGATGATGCAGCTGATTATTTATTCATCGTGTTAGCAGGAGGAAACACTATCGGAGACAGATCAATTTTTCCCTGGAAGTGATTTGACATGACTTAAAACATAATGGCTGCTTTGCTGTGCTGGGTGGTGCCCTCAGACTGCCCAGAGTTCATTATCTTCTCAGTACTGCTCCCCGTCCATTTTGTGAAAATCCTGAGGGCCTGCTCCCACGCAGGAGTGTCAGTGTGGACAGCTGCTCTCTAGCGAGGCTGACTTATTTTGGATTTGGTGCAGAGGTGCACGCTGGATGGCTTCTTCCAGGCAGGTGGCAACAAGAAGTCAAGGTGGCAGGTGGAAGATTTTTAACGTCCCTGTGGAACCTGTGGGAGCCAAGCATCTTCAGTGAAAGCCTGCATTGATCCCTAATGCTTGAGACTTTTCAAGGGGCCTGTGTGCTAGAGTGCACCGTGGAGGGGCAGTTTGGTGGCTGCACATTTGGCTGAGTGCCCTTAAGACGAAAGTTCTATAAACTGTGCAAAGTAAGTGCTCAGAAGCCTGGGCAGATAGCCCCAGGAGACACTCTCCAGTTTCAGGACTGGGAATCAGAATTGCAAAGCAGAGGCCCTGAGTTTTAACTTTCCCTCCATCCGAGGTGTTAATCTTACCTTCCCAAAGGTTAGGTAAAGCCCCTGAAAGCAGCAGCTTGGGATTGAATCTCATCTGCTAATGATGGTGCCAGTGGCCTCAAGTTCAAGCACCCTCCCCCGCCCGCCTGGCTGCACCTGGTTCCTGGCATTGGCAGCCTCCATAGGGAACCCTTCTTCTCTCTTGTCCCAGCTCTCTTGTTGCCCAGGGTTTTAGGTTGCCTCCATCCCGACAGACTACCCTCGTTCAAAGGGGAACAGGAGCTGGTGACCATAGGTGGGGGGTAGGAGGTGAGGAGCCTGGGCCTTGCTGTCCTGGAGAGTTCCTCTCCCTGACTCACCAGACAGAACATGGAAGGAAGAATGCAGCCCTCGTCTGTCTCCATCGGGACCTGGATAGATGTGTAACCTGTGCTGGGCACTGGGAGGGAGGGGTACACAGTAGTCCTCTATCTGTGGGAAGGAGGAGTAGCCAGAGACAATCCCAGCAAAGCTGCTGTGGCCATGGCAGGACAGTTGGGCCTCCAGTACCCTGGTCATGTGTTGGTCACCTGGGAGCAGTCATAGCCTGGCCCAGGTACAGGGAAGGACACTTTGAGGGCCAGACCATAAAAAACCGAGCCAGCCAGGTTAGCTGACCCCTCCTTGAGGCCTCTGGCCCTCTACTGAATATGTAAAAGCAAAACTTAACACCAAGGACTACTATCTCCTGTCTGGCCTGGAGGTAAGACCTGGGGAAGGAGCAGAGACCTGGCACCTGCTAGGTATGGGGAAGACCCCTATGAACATCATGTCCAATATATGGGCCATCTGCCATTCTGGTGACATCTCTGAGTTGAGTCCACCATCTTCAGCCTCACAGATGGCCCTTGGCTTTTACTTTCTGAACTCAACACAGGAGTCTACCACCTTGGTTGACCTTGGACCAAATAATGAGAACTAGATGGACAGGCAGCAGGCTGGCTCTTTGGCCTTGGTGTGATTTGAATGGTTCCTACGTGTTCAGGTCAAGGTGGCCGTATAGGCCTAAGTAGAGGCCCTCCCACGGGGATATGTTCTGTTCTCTGTGACATTTGGGATCTAATGGGTGCCACTGTAGGGCTGGGCTAGCTTGACCTATGTCAGAAGGTCAGTGGCTCACCCTCTCCATTTTGACGGGCCCTTAGGATGGGAGCACTGCTCACCTGCCAGGAACTAAGGTGATGGAATCTCAACTATGGCTCCCAAGGAGGCTCCAGGGTGAAACTGGGTTTAGTTGCTAGAGATGGAGCCTCAAGAATTCATATTTCATCTTAATAAGTGCTGAGGTGGGAAGTACTAGCCATCGTCCCTGGGCCCACAGCCCTTCAGGTCAGTCTCTGGGTACGCTGCCTCAGGCTCCTCCCTCTCCAGGATCCAGGAACCAAGAGAGCTGGAACATCAGGATCTCGGGTCTTAAGGGCTCCTCTCTGGGCCCCGTCTCGTAGGCGTGACAGTTTCCGGAAGCCTCAGTGGGGTAGTACTTCCAGGGCAGAGCTGGAACAGCGACCCACTACACTCCTCCCTCGCCGGGTCAGAATACAGTGAGAAGCACAAGTCAGCACAGATTTCTCCTGGCCTGGGGCCTTGAGGTAGGCCCTCCAGACGACGAGACACAGTCAGGGCCCATTCCTTTTGTTTCCTCCAAGCTGCCAGCACATGAAGGCATAGACTCACCTCTGCCCCAGTGCCTGACGGTGGTGGAAGGGAACAGGATGTGTGTGACTGAGCTGGTGCCCCCCAGTGCTCCTTGGAAGTAACGGTCCACTCGTCTTTCCTCTTCCCCGGGGCTGATCCTCGTCTTTGCCTTGGGCCTGACATATCTGAACAATACAGAGGAAACATGGAAGAGACTGCAGAGGCCTCTGTAAGGGTCAGCACAGAGACTGGCCAGAGTCTGCTGTGATAATGACCAGAACACTTGAACAGTCCTTGTCCTTGGGTGCCAGGTTGTCACTGTTAGCAGCTATTTTGGCTTTCTGAAATGTTTTTTGGCTAAGGGAAGGGGTGTGTGTGTGTGTGTGTGTGTGTGTGTGTGTGTGTGTGTGTGTGTGTTTGTGTGTGTGTGTGTACAGAATTGGGGAGCCTCTCTGGATTTCATTTCCATGTTAACACACTTGTGCAAAATAACTTGGTGAGTAGAGTTCAAGTGAGCGAGACTCACTGGCTGAGTCTCCTGGACACATCCCCATGAAGGATGCCACACTGGTACGTGGTAGTTAGAAATCCAATGTTGTATGTCTGTTAGTTCTGAATTTGTTAGTTCTGTTCTGGAATGGAAGGAAATCTTGGAAGGCCACCATCCAGGCTGTGGACTGTTGGCATGAGCTCCCGATGGATTATTAGTGTGGGCTTGGCAGGAAAGGTATTGTTGGATTGGGGTTCAACCCAGATAAGGTTCTCATGTTTCCACAGAAGACCACAGGTACTATGTCAACCTTTTGCTGAGGTATACCAGTTGCTCTGGGACACCCTGTACCAGGATACATGGGAAGGGAGATGGCATTTAGTATCCCCTACAAGGAGGAGCAGGGTCCGAGGCTCTAGGCCTGAGCTCTCCCTTCAGGTATTGCTGGTCATCTGTGTTCCCAGGGTTTGGGAAGGATGTTTATCTGAGCAACACGGTTTTGATGGCCTTGCCTCTGTCCTCGCAATAGTCTCACTCCTGAGATTGTGTCATGCTTCAGCCTTACTTAGGGATCCGCTTGGCAGTCAGTGAGTGTGCACACTTGTGCACTTGTGAATGCTTGTGCATGTAAGGTACATGCTGGCACATCTATACACTACTGAGTACACATGCAAGACACACCCACAATGCATGCTTACAGAGACATAATGGCATAAACCAGACACAGGAGACCATTTAGTCAGGTGTATGGGAGTATGTGCAGGGAGGATCAGCCATTCCTGGGTCTCCACACCCCCTAGACTGTGGACAGAGCAAGAGAGGGTGCAATATGGGAAAGCTGCTTGTGAGCTTCCTGAGGGAAAAGGTGTTGGCATCTGTTGGGATATGATATGGGCCTTTCCCTCCTCCTGCCTCCTCTCATTACTGGGACCATGGTCTTGGGGGGGCCTGGTTTGTCGAGGGTGATATCCTCCTCAATCACAGCCCCCTAGATCTTGTGTCAGACAGACCAGAGCAGGGCAAGGGGTTGCTTCTGACCCTTTCAAAGGGATATTCGATCTGAACCCTGGGGCCCAGTAAGGAGATTCCAGCAAACCCAAAAGCTCCCGACTGGAGAAAGCACTTTCCAGTGTCCAGACTCTGGCACGAGGCCCTTTGTGGGATTATCTGCCCCCCTGGGAGGCACGGAATGCCAGGGTGAGGGGCCATGGCAATGGAGAGCTGTGCAGGTTGCCGATAAAACGGGTTGCTTTCTGTGGCGGCTCTGTCTCCGAAACCTGAGGTGCAGCCCCAGAACGGAGGCCACTGTCCGAGGACATTTGAGCCAGGGAGGCACCGTCCATTCTGCACTTGCCCTTGAGAATTTGATTTGAAGCCACATCTGCCTCTACTCAGGGCTCTTCTCACCTGAAAAAAAAAAAAAAGACCCAGAGTGGGTAGAAAGACATCCCGAGGGAGCTGGCAGAACTTCACTTGACTACGGCCTCAGGCATCTTCTGGAGCATGCAAGCTGGGCTTGGTGGACACTGTGGCCAGGTGGCAAACCCTCAAACTGGGGAGGGAAGCCTGAGGGTCCTGCTGAATCTCCAGGCCTATTTTCCTCCCTGTTCTTTGTCCTTCCACATTTGCTAGGGGTAGCTTAAGGTCATATCTAAGCCCTAAGGCTGGTGCTCAGGACCCCTCTAATCTTGCAGAACATGTACCCAGACTCTATCTGGACATACCTGTGTACTGAAGCCTCAGGAAGAGAGGTGTTGCTGAGGCCACCTGTAGCCTTGGTCAGAAGCTGGCAGGTGCTCACGGCCTGGTAAAGCTACAGTAATGGGGACTAGGCCTCTCTGGACTGAAGTCATCCTGCAGCCAAGAAGGTAGCTTTATCTTACTGCCAACAAGGCCGGGGAATACCACAGAGGTGTGGCTTTCACTCACAGAATAGCTGCAAACCACAGTGGAGCACCCCCTGCCTCCCCCACCCAGAGAGGCCCCCCAGAGTGTGGAGCATCTGCTGAAAGAGTCTAGCTGACTGTGTAGCATAGGCTTGGGGCTCAGGCAGATTGGTTGGGGTCCTGACCTGACACCTCCCGTTTTAAGCTTTGTGCCCCAGGCCAAAGAATGA
Organism: Peromyscus leucopus; assembly: GCF_004664715.2. Lineage (NCBI taxonomy): Eukaryota > Metazoa > Chordata > Mammalia > Rodentia > Cricetidae > Peromyscus > Peromyscus leucopus. Next base: position 152,754,430 of record NC_051064.1, on the reverse strand, counting down.
CATGGCCTTATGAGCTTGCCTCAAGGCAATCCTGTTCATCACCCTGCTCAAGGGCCCACTCTCCTGGAGGCCATGATGGAGAATTCAGCAGCACGTTGTCTGGGTTGACGTTTGGGGTCCTAGAGCAGGCAGGTGGCAGGTCTTTGGTCAGGTTTCTTCCCCCAGGGCTTACCGGAGCCTGGCCTGCTGAAAGGGTTTCTGGGGCTGTGTGCTTTGCAAACTTGTGGCCATGTCGACTAGATGGTGGCAAAGCAGCTTTTCCAGAGCTCAAGCTGACTGCAGTGGCCACAGTCCAGGCATGGCCCACCACTCAGCCTTAGTATAATTCAGGGGCCTCAGAATGAACTCAAGGACACTGGCAACCAGGAGCTGGTGAAGGGTATGTGGCCTCTATGGAGACTGGACAGGGCCTATTACTGACTTTTTTTTTCTCTCTTCTAGTTCACACATCAGGTTCCTTTTCTTCAGGACAGAAGGATAGGTGGAAGTCTGACATTTCTTCAGGGCACTTGATGCTTATTTAGTCTTTATATACTACCAAGATGCTTGCCTGGGTCAGGGTCCCGTGCTGTCCTGGCCAGGCCACAGCCTAATCCAGCTCCACTGTTGGGACCTGTGCAGGTCCTAGGCTTGTGTGTTTCCACCGCAGTTGCTGTTGAAGGCCAAGATTCCCTTTGCCTTGATCTCTGCTCAGTGATGAAAGGAGGGGCCCTGTCACGTGTGCGCGCGCACACGGTCAGAACAGTAGCCCAGGACTGCTATCAAGGACTTTCAGTCCACACAGGAGACTCTAGACTAGCTGGAGTTGTTGGCATGCTTCCTTCCTTGGCCTCCCGACCTCCGGGTGTCACCTGCCTGTTTACCTGAGCATTTCCTGAGCTGAGCTTGCTCAGCAGTGGCAGCTGCGGATGAATGAGAGTTCTCCCAGGGCTGTGATGCATACAGACTGGGCCTGCTAAAACCAAGTCCAAGGTCCTGGTCCTCTGCTTGGGACCCTTTGAGTGGAGATTTTTTTTTTTCAGTCACTGGTTCTTCTGCAGTGGCTCAATTATTTGAAACTAGAGAATAACTCTTGGCTCACTCTATCGGTGTTTGCTTTCTTTATTTTTATGAATCATGGCTGTTAATTAGGCAAAAGCTCTGTGGAAATGTGTCAGGCTTGGAGATTTCCACAAAAAAAAAAAAAAAAAAAAAAAAAAAAAAAAAAGGGAACAAAATTTCCAGGAGTGAAGCAACAAAGTGATGGAATTCTCTGAGACAGGCACAGCATCATTCATCTTCAGTGACATTTTTCTTTAAAGGAGGAAAAAGAAAATCTGAAATCCAAGGTAGTTCTCATGCCAATGTGCTTGTAGGGAAAGCAGAAATTGCCGCTGAAGTACGTTTCTGTCTTTCATCTTGGAAGCTCTGGTCCCTTCTTAGAAGGCTGCCTGCACTCTGGTTGGGTGTCCCCAGGCAGGTGCAGAGAGCATGGCTCGGTTGGCAGCAGAGGACAGACTGGGAGCTTTGCCCCGAAGGACATGGTCTGGGAGCCCCGGTGGCTGCCCCTGGTTGAGCCAGGCCTGGCAATAAACTCTTTCTCGTATTAGGGTCAGGTCAGCAATCCCTCCTCATGCTCCACAGGTGACTCAGCCTCAAATGAGGAAATTCACATTTCTTGGGTTTCTGAGAGGCAGTTTGTAGGTCAGAGATGAACAATTTTGATTCCTTTGTTTGGAGAGGGTTGGGGGGGTCCTTAGTCTCCAGCACCAGTTCCTCAGACACTGTAAGCTTAACGTTTCTCGCCATCATATGAGATTCTTGGAGGCAGTTGTTGCTTTTTTTCTTTTTCCGAGAGCCATCTCTTGATCGCGTGGCCATTCATGTAGTGCATTTATTTTTACCTTTTTTTTTTTGAGTGACCTTGAGATGCCTTTGGACGAGTCTCTGGTTATTGACAAATCAATTTTTTCCCTGGAAGTCACATGTGCTGCTGTGCCTCTGGGTAACTCCTCCGTTTTGAGGACTAGACTGAATTTATTCTTGGAGAACCTGCTTTCCACATCTCCCCTGCTCCTTGGCCTTCCTGCCAATCCTTTCTGTTGTCCTGTTTCAGTTTGGTAATGCCTCTCTCTCTCACCTCACCTTCCAAAGCCAGCCCTCAGTGGGGATTTATGTCTGTTTTATGTTTTTTCTCTGCTGTGTTCCTTGACTTCAGTCATGGATCTGGGTACAGCAAGTCTGTGCTGGAGTTTGAGTTGAGAAATCTCTTCCTGGAGGCAAAGGTGGGGCTCTGAAGGCTGAATTCAGGCCGAAGCAAGGGGCCTGAGTCACTGGGCTCAGTCCTGAAACAGTAACAAACCCCCCCCCCACCTTTCCCTTACGCCGCGCCGAATCAGAGAACGAAGGGCTTGATCTGAAAAACCCACAAGGACAAAAAACCCCAACAGGCTTTTCAACCCTGTGTGTTCTTTGTGTTTTTGACCCTCTGGTGGGATACCCCAAAGTGTGGAAGGGAAATGTACCAGGGAATTTCCCATCCCACATTTCCTCCTGGCTAGAAAGGACGGGGAAAATGTGGAGGCTGCAGCCTGGACCACCCTTCTGCTGGCGTCTAAGTCCTGTGAGGGCAGGCAGCATTATGACGATTCACTAGGCAGAGAGGGGAGGCGGTGGCTGCCCTCATCCCCACCTCTGCCTCCTGCTTCTTCCTACTTACATGGGATTCATTTTCTAGTTCAGAACCACAAGTCCACTCCACACAGCTTCTTGAAATACTTGGAAATGTGGGTACTCCTAAGAACTGTCTGCTCAGCCCACTTGTGAAGAGAATTTGTAGGCCTGGCTGAATGGAGAAGAGGTGTGGACTCTGGTAGCATTGAAATGACCTACAAGCTGGTACCTGGCTGATGACCAAGCCTGAGTATGGGCTTCTACAAGATCTAGGCTCTTGGTGTTCTCCTATCCTGCCCTGGGTCCATGTACACTAGAGTTGCTTTCTTGGGGCTGGAATCAAGCTGCAAAAAGATGCCAGGCCATATGCCTGGAGAGGTGGATGCCCTTCAGCATAGCAGCCTGTTGTGTTCTTGTTCAGCCGTCATAGTGTCTCTAGACCACGAAGCACACATTGTTCAGTCTGCCTTTTTGTAGGACAGCTTCCTCAATTAAACAGAAACACCCCTCTGGGCATGGAGCTCTTTGGTGGCTTGTTCTGGGGGTAGCTAACCCCACTGAAACGTGAAGGAGCCTCTCTCTGTCCTCTTTGAATTCTCTGTCCCTCAGCTCCCCCAAATCCAGGACATGTCTCAGAGGCTCAAGTCTCCCCACCTTTGCTGTGTTTCTTTCCATCTAGTCAGAAGTGGGGGGACACAGGACATGCTGGTCTCACCATCAAGCTAACCTGTCAAATGTACGCTTCACACTGTCTGGGACCCAGCACCACTCATTTCTCATTCTCTCGTTTGTTCGTTTGTTCAATGGCTGTGGAGGACCCACCCCATGAGGCTCTCCCCTTAAAGTTCAGCCCACAACTTCCATACATATAAATGAGGCATAAATACTTCATATTCAGGCCTGAGGAAATGGTTCAGTTGGTAAAGTCCTTACCCCAATAAACAGGAGGACCTTGGCTTGGATTCTCAAGCCTCATGTAAAAAAGCCAGGCATGGTAATACATACTTAATCCTAACACTGGGAAGATAGAGACAGGAGGCTCAATAGGGTTTGCTGGCTGAATTAGTCGGCTTCAGGTCTAGTGAGAGACCCTGTCTTAAGGAATAAGGAGATCAAAAGAAGACCCCAGGTGTAGACCTTTGGTCTCTACATGAGCATACATATATGTACACACACGTGAATAACACATGCCACTCGAGTACATACACACAGAGCCAAAACAAAAAACAAAAACAGAAACCTCAAAACAAAACAAGCAGCAGCAAAGGCCCAGTCTACGTTCAGTGGTTAGACAAGCCTGGGGCCTGCCAGCTCAGGCCGCCCTGACACGGGAGAACCCTGATTTCACACCGACTGCGGTTCTACGCACGCTCTGGGAGTCCTAATGCTATCGCTTAACTCTGCTCACTTGTCACATGGGGCAGGAGAGGAGAACACCAGCAGAGTTCCTGGAATCTGCCGTCACAGCAAGGACACAGGGGACCCAAACTGCCTAGGACAGCCAGATAGGGTGGGAGTGAACTGAAGGCCTGTGGTATGCCCCAGGAACTGAGGCCCCTCTGGATAGAGTCGAGTTAGCAGAGTTAAGTGCAAGGTCTTGCCACATGAGTATCCACCCAGGCTGGCCAAAGGCATCCTAAGGTTCTGAACTTGGTCTGCATATCCTGTCTATACACCTGGTAGGCTGGCTTCCACTAGCTGGGCTCTTGGCATCCCTGAGCAGCCCACAAAAGGTAATAACTAACAATTGCTTACTTAGCTACTTGCTGTCCATTGTCCCCTGACTGAGAAAACTGGCCAAACCTGGCTCCACCTTGGGTGAATAAAGGTGGGCCTGCTTCTGGATCAATTCTACCTGGGTAAGAGATATGTGTACCTCAGTAGTTCCCTTTACACTCTAGTTGTTCATATGTTGGGGAAACAATTGTCCATTTTTTCCCTAAAAGATCAGACTCCCATACTTCCCTGAGGTGTATGTCCCCTCTAGGAGAACAAGTGCCTACTCTAAGGACCGTTACCTGTGAGTCTCTGCCACAGGCTATGACACAAAACTGCTTTCAGATATCCCAAACCCAGCTTAGCTGCTCCCACACTGATACCAAGGCCCTCTTCTGTTAGTGCATGCTAGTCTTTTGACTTTGAACTTCCTGAGCACACACGAAAGGCAGTGAGAGTTTTCTTTGGGGCCCCAAAAGAGAAAGCAGACATCTGCTCAAGTTTTCAGAAGTGTCTGAAGTTGCCCTGCTACTGGTGGGCATCTAGCCTCTACTAGAGCTTAACATAAGGCTTCTCGGGAACCTGCCACAGAAGTTTGCAGAATGAGCAGAGGGTGTGCCCATCAGTCCCTGAGCATGGCCCTAGCGAGACTGTGATGAGAAGGGGTGGCCCTTGGGAGGACTCCTACATGGTCGGGCTCCCAAGGTTTCCAGAGTGGGCAGGCAAATGCCTATGCCTCATCTGGTTCGCCTTTGTCTACAGCTGCTCCACGCAGCCACCGAGAAGCCAGCATGAGCAGGTGTTTGTGGATGGTAGGCTCTGGCTATCATGCCTATCCCCAGTAGCTTTCTGTTTTGGGTCGAGATGGAATTTACTTTTTCTAAATGCCAGATGCTTCAAAGAGTCTTGAGCAGAGAGAAGAGGGACTAGGTGGATGAATATTCTCCTGAGGCCATGGGGCCACGCACGCTGAAGGGAGGGCCAAGTGGGGTTTTCCTGGTTGACATTTGTTGTGGCCCAGTCTGACAGGCACTCAGATCCCCATGATGTGTGGACGGGGAATGTGGCCCCATGGGTGAGCAGTCAGGAGATGTGGTCACCCATTGATGATGTCAGCCCTGGATGCTCTTAGGAGGATCATGCGTACTTGCCCAGGGTCCTGTGCGCCTGCGTTCCGCAGCCTTGTGGTCCTTGTTTAGGCCAGCTGGGATACCCAGAGCCGGTGATGCTGGGCTTCCCAGAAATGCTCAGACCCCTTAGGAATTAGTGAGGAGGGCTGATAAGAACTAAGTCCACCCTGTGTTTCAGCTGCTCTCCCTCCCTGCAGCTCTAGAGCTGTATCCTGCCACTCACACTGTTCCTACAAGGAGGCTTCCTCTCATGTCCTAGAACCAGGCAGCAGAGAAGGAGCTGTCAGTCCATCTTGCTGCAGAGGGCACAGCCACCCTGTAGAGGGTCAGCTCTAGCAGGGCCACAGACAGCTCTGAGCAGGGCTGAGAGCCCTGTTTTCAGCCTCTAGGAGGGGAAACAGTACTGTCTTCACTGTGGACATGCGAGACAGGTAGGTGATAGTGTCCCTGCGATAGACAGGGCACGCCACAAGTTTTCATTGTGAGAGCCACGGAAGTACAGCTTTTGATAATAAGGCTGAAGAGAGATAGACCTGACTTTGGAGACCCACATTCTACCCAGGGACATGTCAGTTGCTAAGGAATTCAGAAACCTCAGATAAAATCCACAGTGTCATTGCAGTGCTGGGGATGGGAGAGTCACTTTAGGTAGGTGGGTCAGGAAGGCTTCCTGAGGAGGGGACCAGGCCTGGACCTAAAGAATGAGATGGAGACAACTGTAGACTAAGGTAGACGGAGGATCCACCCTCATCGCTGTGACAGGATGTGCTGTGAAGGAATCAACTGCATGGAATGAAGCAGCTTGGACTGTGTCTGAGTCTCCAACTGGTAAGCCTCATCATGCGGCTGTGTAGTACAGCCCGGACCCAAGGTTTCAGAGAGGGAACTTGGACAGAGAGTTGTATGTGTCCCCCAAAGTACCAGCTTCTAAGAGCAAACACAGCCGATTCTCAAGCCTTCTCATGCCCATGTCTTATGGGTCGAGGCTACCATGTAGGTGAGGCATGGAGAAAATTCAGGAATGGATAAGATGGGCATTTGTCCTCTTTACCTCTGTAGTAAAATATACTATTTGGTGTATTTCTAACACCCACTGTCTGTGACCAGTGAGTGGGAAATGAAAACCGGTCCCTCTGGGACTGCTTGTACCTGGGTGAGGGGCACTTCTGCCTGCTGGCTGGCTAGACGGCCCTTGTTTGGCAAGGGTTGATGTCCTGTGTGGTTTTCACTGCTCCAAGCCTGGGGACCAGGGCTGGGATGGGAGCAGAAGCTGCTCCCACTAGTCACAAAGGGCCGCGAGACCTCAAGGTAAAACTTGCCAAGCCCAGGACACCAGTGTGGCCTGATTTGCATGGATGGGCAGATGGACAGGGGACTGAGCTGCTGCAAGGCTTTTGCCTGTGGGTCTCATTGGACTGCATAGCAGTCCTTCCTGGAACTCATTACCTACTCCTTGGGAGCCAAGAGACCCTGAGTGTCAACCTTGCTGGCTGCCCTTGTGACCGCCCATTGCTCCTCCTGTACTGACCAGGACAGAAGACTGTTACACACTCACAAATCCTCCTTTTTAACCCACCCTCCCCAGGCCCTGGCTAGCTGACATTGAGTTGAGCCCAGATGAACCCAGTGTGAACAGCTGAATTCAGAATAGCCTGCCTGGCACTGTCTGGTATGGGGATATCTGAAAGCACAGAGCAGGTGCCCCTCAGGTGCCCCCGTCTTCTGACGTCACATAGCTACTCTGCAGCATGGGTAGAAAGGGGCCAAGCCGGAGCAGGGCCTCACACTACCTGTCCCTAGAGAATCTTCCTCGTCAACCAGCTAATGCTTGTGGGACTCTGGAGGTGCTCCGGCGAAGAAGGGTATGGCAGTGAGAAGGACCCAGACCGAGCAGGATAGTTGGTCTCCATGTCCTGAAGACTCTAGGCACCCCCACAGCATCCTTCCTTGTTTCTCAGCATTTGCAGGTGCCACAGATACTCAGATGCGAGAGCTGAGGGAGTAAACGTCTGTATTAAGCACAGCTGTGTTGCTGTGCAGAGAAAAGGGTGTCTGGTGTCCCTGTCCTCCTATGAAGAGGTGATGCGGGCCTCCGTAGGGAGGCGACAGTGACTGAGAGTGGAAACCTCTTCCATCTATAGCCAGGGCAGACAGCTTTCGAGTTCTCTGTTAAAGCATGGGTAAAACTCTGACTGTTACCTGTCACACCCAAGCAGTGGTCCCAGAGTTCAGAAAAGGATTGAGAACTCACAGGAGAGTTTGTAGGGTGAGGCGTGTGCACCCCAACACACCTAGGCAGAGAGCAGGCGAGACAAGGAAGGGGTCCCTGGAAACTCTCAGCTCCAAGAACATTGCGAAAGAAGTCACCACGGATTTGTGTATTTTCTGTGGTCCTGTGGCCAGGTGCCGTGTTTTGGGAAGTGCCAAGCAGAAGTGGAGATTTTGGCTAGTGACTTTGGTCTGGAGAAAGTGGTGGCTGCAGTCAGTGTGGTCTGTGGCTGCTGGTGACCCAGAAAATGAACACTTGAGGGTGCAGGGTGGAGGGTGACCATGTCAGACTGAGCTGGCTGCAGGAAGGGGAATTCTCAGTAGACAGGAGCCAGCAGGCCATAAAGGCAGAAATGGGGGTTGGGTGAGAGCCAGGAAGAGGGCCACACCCCATGATTCCTATCCTGTGTCTGCAGCATCCTTGCCTCTGAGCATGGCCAGGTGGCCACAGGCACACAACATGGAGAATGGCACAGATCTGTGTTCAGCACTGCTGGAGAGGGCTCTCTCTGTGAGTCGGTGACAGGTCCCAAGCACCCCAGTCTAGCCTCGAAATAAGGACCTACAGCCCTTAGTATGGTGTTGGAACCAGGTCTGGCAGAGGTTTATCATGAAAGCAGGCATGCCCAGGAGAGCAAAATTTGGGCCCCTTGCAACTCTGTGCTGGTCCTGGGATGCTACAGCGCTCGGCTATCACTTCCACTGGGTATTCATGAGCTGTGATGGAGAGGTGACTCCCACACTGGTGAATAACAGAACACTTGGCTTATTTGTATTAAGACACTCATTTGGTTGGAAAGCAGGGGCCATTCCCTGGGCTCTGCACTACAGGCTATTTCTGTTCAAATGAGCAAATCAGGGCGGAGGCTTGTGGCTTCTCAGGGCTGTGTGTAGCTGGGAGGCTAGGGTCTCATCCCTGTTGCTGGTGACACATGGACTCCAGGCAATCACCCTTGGGTTCAGGAAGGAGGCGAGGTTTTCTCCTGTGTCTTCCTGCTGTGGAGGTCAGAGATCTCAGGCTTGCAATCCAACACCTTCTACAGCCACAAAGGAGTGCCAGGACAGAGGTGAGGCTGAGGGTCGGGACTGCCTGTGTCCTCTGACCCCTCAGATCTCTTCCCACAGCACTTCCCACCACTACGCGGAGTTCCCAGCACTGACTCTGGCCAACTTCTCACTGCCCAGCCTGGCCAAGGTGAGAAGGCCCTTCCTGCCCTGGATCAAGGAGGCTTGAATTTCCCTTTCCACTGCTTGCCCTGAGTTGCTGAAGGAGGCAGTTCAGTAGCGGGCTGGGCTTGGCATCTGGGGCTGTGGAGACGGGATAGTTAACCTTTACTGATTAAAGCTATTTGGGGTGTATCTTGAGACCATCTTCACTGCAGAACCCTGGCTCACTGTAGCTGGCATTTCACTCCCCAGAGTGGACTTGGTGGAAACTTCAAGATATCAAAGGACTCAGAGTGGGGTGGGAGGGGGTCAGGGGGTGGAGGATGGGGTGGGGGGCGCTCCCTGCCCCTCCCACTCTTTCTCCACCATACAGATGATTTAGTGACTTCTGGCCCAGGATGTCTACCATCCTGCAGAACTATGGGGATTGCCTGCCCTCTCACTCGCCTCTCAGCCAGTGTGTCTGGTGCCTATCCATTTGGGGTGCATAGTGGGCTCCCAGAAAGGCCCAGCACCCTTAGGATTCTGCAAGGAAGGAGCAGCAGCTCTCTGCCACCTTCCCGGTGCATCTACTTGGGTTCTCACCAGAGTCTCTGGCTGGAGGTTCCCACGCCGTGGCCTCCTCCCTGTCTGACCTCTCTAGCCCAGACCCCCGGCTTCCTCCTCAGCTCCCACCCGGCTTTCTCGAGGTCCCTGGAGCCCCTGTCCGCTTTGCCACTGCAGAGCTCTGGCCAAATTGGAACCGCTGGGAAAGAATGAGGTCATGGGAGGGGCGGCTGGTCGTGCGTGCAGGCCAGAGGGTCTGTTTTTAGAACCTGTACCTCTTGGCTGAGGCTAGAAAAAACTCACGAGGCCAGAGCTTCCCCTCTGGGCAGGCCTGTTCCTCTTCTGCCACACGGGCACCTGCCTTACCCAACCCCAGGTTCAGGGGCTCTTTGCTGCATTCCTTTAGGCCCTGGGTAGCCGTCACGTGAAAAGTCTATGGGCTGAGAAACAGGGAGTCTCCCTTTCCTGGACCTTGGTCCCAGGGCTGACAGCCTTCGGAAGCGTCCAGAGCAGAGTAGATGGTGAATGGTCTGTGTCTGCCTGCAGATCAAGGTGGGTATGTCTTGGCTTTGGTTCTCTTCATTCCCATGGCAGGCCTTCTAGAAGTGCCCAGGGGAGCCTCTTGAGTGTTCATCTGTATTCCTGGCCCAGCCCACTCACTGAGGTGTGTTCATGATTACTGTGGGAATAGGCCCACAGTAAGGCAGTCGTGTCCTTATGTTCTGTTTCAGATCTGCTGAGGCCATTCTTTAATCCCTGACTTATTTTTTAGATTTTCCTCTGTGTGTGTGTGTGTGTGTGTGTGTATGTATGTGTGTGTATGAGATGTGTATGTGTGTGCATGTATGAGATGTGTATGTGTGTGCGTGATGTGTATATGTGTATGTGATGTGTGTGTACATACATGTGTGTGTGATGTGTATGTGTGTATGTGAGATGTGTGGTGTGTGTAATGTGTATGTGTGTGTGTGAGATGTGTGTGTGTGATGTGTGTGTACATACATGTGTATGTGTGTGTGATGTGTATGTGTGTGTGATGTGTATGTGTGTGTGAGATGTGTATGTGTGTGAGATGTGTATGTGTGTGTGTGATGTGTATGTGTATGTGTGAGATGTGTATGTTTGTGTGTGATGTGTGTGTGTACATATATGTGTGTGTGTGATGTGTATGTGTGTGAGATGTGATGTATGTGTGTGTGTGTGTGTGTGTGTGTGTGTACATGCATGTTTATATGGTCTTTGATCACTTGAGGCCTTCCTTCCAAGAAATTACTTTCTGGGTGCTGGGTGCATTATCTGCATTTGGGGTCTGTGCTTAGGATGTGTGGGTCCCTGGGAATGGTAGATTGGAACTGAGACCCATCAAAAGCAGACCCATTTCTCAGATAAAGAAGAGTCCAAAGAATTCCTGCCTGAGTTGCTGAAGTCACAGAAGGCCAGGGGAAGGACTGGAGAGCCCTCCCATAAGCTGAGGGGACATCAGCAGTGTACCATATAGGAAGAGCTTTGGGTGCTTTGGGCTTTGGCTGGCTATGTGACATCAGGCTAGTTTCCAGCCTCTGAGTCCACTTCCTGGCTGCAGAGGGAGTGCATGGTGTCCACCTGGTGGGGCTGCTGAGGCCACGTGTTCAAAAGGCCTGGAGATAGCCCAGCATGTCCTGGGTCAGTGAGAGGCCGCATGTTCAAAAGGCCTGGAGATAGCCCAGCATGTTCTGGGTCAGTGAGCCCTTCTTAATGACAGCACAGTGGCAGATAGGCAGTCATGTCTGTGTCCTGGCCTGTATTCCTCTTGGGCAGAGCCCACTATACCTCAACAGGTTATTGACTCCCAAGTGTATGTGCATGGTGCTAACCTGTGTGTGTGTGTGGTGGGGCACTCTGGGGCCTTCCAGTGTGTGTGCTGGGGAGAGTTCTCCAGGCCCAGACGTGACCATGTTGAGAGCTGGCTGCGCCCTGAGTCAGGCTGACCTTTGCTACTGGTGGTGAGCAACCTCTGAGCCTGATAGGACCCCATGGGTGGCTTTGGCTTCACTCTGCTGGATTCAGGTTCCAAACAGATGCATGGCCATGGGGATAGAAGGACCTTTCCAGGCCTGCCTTGCCCAACCTCAGCTGAGTGGGTCTCCTCAGGGCCAGTGTCACCATGATATGGCTCAGGGCCCGCTGTGCTTGGGACCTTCATCTTTTGGGCAAGGTTACCCTTACTACCCACCCAGGGATTCCCAGAAATACTTGATGTGTCTGGACCAAGAGCTCACTTATTATCTTCACTCCAACTCCTTCCCATGAACCTCCCCCATCAGACTCCCTTCTGGAGAGCCAGGACTGGCCAGGAAGGGGAGAGGAATCAGGCTTCAGAGTGTGTTGGGCATGAATGGCCTTCCAGGAATCTATAAAGATGCGGAAGGGTCTGGTCCCCATAGTTCTCATGGCAGAACCACAGAAGGGAGGTTCCTTCCCAGAGTGGGTGCCCATGCTAGCACCCTACCTGGTAAAAATGGATCTAATTTTCAAAAGAGGGTAAATGTGCTTCTGAAGCCTCAAGATACCCTGAATCCTAAAGACGCAAAGGGACTACTCGGCTGGTCTCAGAGCCCCTTCCTGCCCACCTATCAGAACTGTCCACTCCCTTCCTTACATTCCCGGTCTCTGCATCTTCTGCTAGGAATATCAGGTGCTGGGCCCCGCGCTAGCTCCCGTCCTGTGTCTTGGCCTTACTAGCTGGGTGAATCGGAGGGAGGTACTGTGTCCCTTCAGTTGTGACACTGTCATCTTCCCACCTAGAACTGGACAAAGTGTTTAGCAAGTACATGTTTGAATGGTGAATGGGCAGAGAAGGAACTGCCTGTCCCTTAATGAGCATGGCATGTCAGCACCCCTCTCGAGCCCCAGTTAGCACGCCTAGCATGTCAGGAGACGTGAATACAGCTGCTTGAGGGTCAAGGCTGCATGCAGTGGGGATTCCAAGGTGGGATTTCTTGGGGACTTTCTCCTTGTCCCATGAGGTGTGCTGGACCCAGGAGGCAACTCACTGAGACCTTTGCTGTAGGGACTCAGAGCCAGTGAGATCTAGCTTGGACCCCCACAAGAGAGCCCTTGGTCCCCAGAGCTCTCAAAATGCCTTGAAAATGTAGGTAGTGCTTCCCCGAACCCAACTGCAGGGCTGCCCACGGGACCCAAGGATGTAAAGGTATTTGGATTCAATTTCTTTAAATGCTTGGCACGGGGGGCAAGGGAACTGGCACTATGTGCCCTAGAGCCATTTACTTGACACTGGGTCCCACTCAAAGGGGGTTAGAAGGTCATGATTCTGTTGACTCTGTTCCTTAGTTATTTGTGGTGCCCTGAACATCCTAAGTGTATCCTAGAGAGATGTTCCTTCAACTTTAGACCTTCTGCAGCCCAACATCTAGATCTAGGACACAGAGACCTGCCACTAGACCCTGGAAGGCCTTGGGGGCATCCTCACACCTTCATTCCCATGTGGCCTCATAGGAAATGGGCTTTAGTTGACGTTCATTTGTGTATTTTTTAAAGGGTCTGTAAAGACTCTGTATAGCCCTGGCTGGCCTGGAACTCCTATGTAGACCAGGATAGCTTCAGATTTACAGTGATCCACCTGCTTTTCTCTTGAGTGCTGGAATTAAAGACATGCACCACCACACCTGACTCAGTGAATGTAAAAAAAGCGTGTGTGTGTGTGTGTGTGTGTGTGTGTGTGTGTGTGTGTGTGTGAGAGAGAGAGAGAGAGAGAGAGAGAGAGAGAGAGAGAGAGAGAGGGAGGGAGGGGGGAGGGGTTGCAGCTCTTGAAGAGGACCAGGGTTTGGTTCCCAGTACCACATGGCAGGCAGCTCATAACTCCAGTTCCAGAGGATCTGATGCCCTCTCCTGGCGCTCTTGGGCATTGCACACATGCTACAGATAACATGCCGACAAACACACAAATACATAAAACATTTCTTTTCAATCTGAAAAGAAAAGAAAGAAAAAACTTCCCACCACCCTCCAAACAAGAGTAAATAGACATCCTCTAGAGCAGTGGTTCTCAACCTTCCTAATACTGCAGACTTTATAATACAGTTCCTCATGTTGTGGTGACCCCCCAATCATAAAATTACTTTTGTTGCTACTTCATAACTGTAATTTTGATACTGTTATGAATCGTAATATAAATATCTGATATGCAGGATATCTGATATGTGACACCAGGGGAGTCACGACCCACTGTCCTAGAGCATGAATGAGAGGAGGCAGGCCAGGTAGGGTCCCCCTCCTCTAAACATGTCTTTATGTAATCATCAGGAGTACAATAGACTCCATGGAATACAAGTGAAGCCAGGGGCAGGTAGAAGGCGGCTTGCTTGAGACCCGGCAATAACAGCCTGCAAGTCCAGTAATGTAACTCTTAGGAGGGGGTACTCCTGGGCTGTCAGACTTGAGGGTGCTTGCTGCCCTGAACTCTATCCTCCGATGGACCCATGGCTTTGTGACTGCCTAGGTATTTTCCTGTGGATCTCCCAAAAATAGCTGGTGTTCAGAACCCTGCTGAGGAGCATCACATGAGGAAACCGAGACAGAGACTCCCAACTCCAAGTGGAAATTGAGTCACATCAGTGGCAGCAATGATTCCTCTCTACAATTATTTCTTTATGCAGCAGCAGACAGGGCAGTCTTGACACTGGATTACAAATACTTCTGTAGACTGGTAACCACTGTCCTTCCATGGACAAGTCCTCTATAAGGTTTCTGAAGTGTCCCATGGCCTTGGAGAACCAGGCCAGATTTTCCTGTGAGGCCCTCAGAACTGCCTCCCACACCTCCTTCCACATTCCCGGAGCTCCTGTCACTGCCCAGGAACAAGCTGCCTCTTATGATATTTCTGGGCAGGAACGATGAGTGAGCATCCTTCTGTGAAGGGTTGGTTGATTTTTTTCCCAGTGATCCATGGTGGACTCTGTGCATCTGAGGCCTTGCTTGAGATGGGGAAGGAAGCATCACTGTGGTCCTGAAGGGGAGAGGTGACGGGGTTCACAGAATCTGTACTAATGTCACTCCAGGGCCAGAGGGGATGTTTTGACCTCGCTTCACCAGTTGGGACAGGGTCAGATGATGTCCTAAGCTTCGGGAGCTGCTCCCTCGTGGAAAATGCAGCTGGAGTTGAACATGACTCCTTCTCATGGCTGGCACCTTGCAAGGCACAGGGGACCTCCTTGCTGTGCCCCTTGATGTGCTGAGATGAGATTGCTTGGCAATCTCCTCCCTCCGCCCTGGGCAGAGGAGCAAACACTTCCTTGAGAGATAGTGGCTTCCATCCAACGCACCTCTGCTAATCAGCAGCCATCGTGGGAAAGCCGCGATGAGGGCCGAGAAGCAGCGCATTGTCTGGGTGAGATTAAAGCCCCAGGGCTGTATTGTCTGGCCAGGGGATAAATCTTCGTGTGTCACTCAGGCACTGAATTAAATTCCCCCTTGATTCTAAAGGGGCTTATCTGTGCTGAATGGGCGGCCGCCCCACAAGGCCGAGTGGACGTCCAGGCACCTTCCAAATGGCTCGGGAAGCAGCGGCCTTTGGGGAAGCCAAGGCCAGCAGCTGGTGAGGCCTCGACGATCCTGGCACAAGAGAGTGGGCTCAGTTTGAGTCTGTCCATCATCTACCCCAAGTAACTCACATGGAGGGGCCTAGTGTCAGTGGGGATATCTGTGGCAGGCACCCAGAATAAACAGCTATACCTACAGAAGGGCAGTGGTGGACAGTAGTGAGACTTCAGTTTAAACTAAAGAGTGCTAGCCCAGTTCAACAGGGTCTGGAACTTCCTTTGTGCAATGATATCGGCGTCAGGGCCAAGTTGGGAAAGTCCCTCCTCTATCTCCCTCCAATTCCCACATTCTGGCCAGACCTGGCAGTGGTACTGTAAGCTGGGTACCACCTCTGCTGGCCAGGCACTACAACCCTTGTCCACACTTCGTGGGAGGAAGGATGAGTACTCAGTGGTTTTCCCGAACTTGGAGCAGTGAGATATCTTTTAAACAGAAACCCAACTCACAGAGCAGTCAAAGGCAGAGTTGGGGAGGACCCCTAGCTAGACCAGAGCCTCAGAAGTCTTTTCAAATATGTAGAGGACCCATGAAAGAGAACTCACAGCTCAGAGCAGGTAGATGTGAGTCCAGGACACACAGGTGGTCAGATGAAGCAAGGCAAGGCCAGTAGAGGAGGGAAGTGTGTCTCAGCTGTCCTCTCTGTGTTCTTGAGGGAGGTGCAGACCAGCCCACCTAGACACAGAATCACCAGGATGGACAACTGCCCAAAAGAGGAAACTGAGGGAACAAAAGTTGTCCTAGAAGACACCTCTGGATATGCAGCAATTGGAGATCTACCTATTAGCCTTCCAAGACCACCCTGAGCCCTGACCAGCATTCAGGACCCCTCTGCCCCATGCTGGGTTTGGATACAAACTGGATTTTGGCCTTGTCTATTCTGTGTGTGTAGCTCAGATGGGTAGAGACTTCTAGCTAAGCAAATACCTCTAATTGTCCTAAATGCTTTAAATTGGAGATTTGGGTTGTTACTGGTCTCTAAACACATCCAAGGTGGAACCAATTTATTGAGGATAGGAGTCAAGGGGTAGAGTCCATATTGGGACCCTGCAAGACTCTAGAGCAATGCTTCTCAACCTGTGGGTCGAATGGCCCTTTCACTGGGGTCACCTAAGGACCATTAGAAAACACAGATATTTACATTACAATTCATAACAGTAGTAAAATTACAGTTATGAAGTAGCAACAAAAATAATTTTATGGTTGGGGGTCACCACAGCATGAGGAACTGTATTAAAGGGTCAAGCATTAGAAAGGTTGAGGGCCACTGCTCTAGAGGGTCAGGAACTCTGGACTCTGTCCTGATAGTGTCTAGCCTTTCTGAGGGGTACATAGGCAGAGGCAGTCCTGTGCTTTGCATATCACCCTGCTTCTCCACTGACAGCGATGATCTAATGTGGCGAGACACCCTTTCTTCTGCCATCCTCCAGGTGAAGCTGAAGACATCAGTAGGATTGGGACAGAGGACATGGATTCTGAGCATCCCAGGCTAGAGTGGGAGTAGGTTGAGTGTGTTGTCTTAAGTGGCCTGACTTGGGACTGTGGTGGGATGATGGATGGCTCTGCCTTTCCACTTCATGTTCATAGTTGGCATTAACCCTTGGAGGTTTATTGTCTCAAGTCCTAGGGGCTGAAGTCCAAGATCCAGATATGATAGGCACCTTTCTTACAAAAACACTAGTCCTTGGCCAACTAAAGATCAATTTTAATGTAATCACCCACATAAATACCTGTCTCCAAACAGTCGTATTCTTGGACACTGAGGATTAAGGCTTTAATATAAGGATTTTGGGAAACACAGTTCAGCTATCCCAGCCTCCCTTCCACAACCCCTGTGACTTGTGACTGCTTCATTTTGACTTCTCTATAACTGTCTTAACAACCCTGCCCTCAAACTCACCGGCAAGGGCCTGCAGGGGCAGTGCAGAACACCTGTGGGTGGGGTCTGGGCCATCTGAGCATCCCCGGAATGGGGGTGCGAGGCGGGAAGAGTGAGGAAGCTGTAGTCAACCCCCACATCTTTCCTGAAAGAATCCAACCTACTTCAAAGAGAGGCCTGCAGTCTGGAAGCGCCTGAGGAAATCAGGGCTGCTCTGGAGTGTACAATTTTCCCCATTTTGTGGGGTTGATCCTTTTCAATAAGATTTCAAGGGAATAAAATCAACAGGCCCCAGGAAATTTGCATATGGCTACTTAACAGCAATTCTGTATTTTTTTTTTTTTAAAGAAATAAACACATCCACAAACTTCCCCAGCCATTGGGCGGGACTACCCTGGGAGTTAACGGTTCAAACCTTTACAATTTTTTAAAACCCAGCAGCTTTCCATAACAAAGGGCAAAATTCACAAACAAATTGCCTTCCTCCCTGCGCCTGGCCTAGTGTTGATAACACAGTTTCTTAGGCCACCACTGAATGGTGATTCCCACAGAGGCAGGTCCCCCGAGGTCTGCAGAGAACAGCGTGGCTTGGGATGTAAGTGTGCGCTGCCCCTGCTACTCTTTTCAAGACTCCAGCCAACAAGTGCCATTGTAGGGACCAGGGAGGCAGCATGGAAGGCAAGAAGGCTGGGCAGAGACATCCAGGAGCTGCTGTCCTGATGGAAGGTGCTGGAAGGTCCTGGAAGGGTCTGGAAGACAGGTGCCTTTGTGTAGGATCTCATATTGTAGGGCTTCTGTGTACACTGTCCCTGGGCACACAGCCCAGGGGGAGCCTGGGTTTTAGGACAATGCAGACCTTTCCAGCAGGCAGGGCCCCTAGGGGCCTGTTCCAGAGACTAAGAAGATTCATGCTCAAGCTTGCCCTTAAGCAGCCCTAAGCCCATTGAGCACAAGAAACCAGGAAGCCCAGCCAAGTGAAAGGGCTGAGATATACCCCGCAAAAGTTCCCGTGGGCTCAGTCCTAGGGAAGACTCTTTGGAGACCCAGCTCCTCTGCTTCCTAGCAGAACATCCTGGCTTTCACACCCCAGTGAAGCCATCTCCAGCCAGGACCCACAGCCCCCTCCCATGTGTCCATCCTGTTTCTAGCGGGGCATTTCTAAGCTGTTGTCATTCCCACCAAAAGACCATGACTTCCGAGGGACAGGATACTTTTTTTGTTCCTCCCAGCACCTAGTAGCTCCTGGTCAGTTGGTACTCAACACAGGCACTGAACACATGGATGAAGGGTAAATACTCACTAAGATGAGAGGGTACATGTTAGAAGACAGGGCCCTTGCAGCTAGGGGACAGGACAAAGCAGTATTACCCAAGGGGTCCAGTTAAGAATGCCTGGGAGGTAGGCAATTTAGGGCTATTCCATGAGAGCCAACCCTCTCACAAGCAAAGGAAGTGAGTCTTCCCTAAGAGGAGGGACCTCTGCTTGCCCATAAATCTACTGAAGGATTCTACCTGGACCTTGAGGTCAAGAGCCAGCCAACCTCTTCTTGTGTTTCTTTTGGTGACAGGTCCTCAAAGGTCAGGACCCTCTCATCACCAGTAGCCAGGCAGTGGACTCTCATGGAAGCACCGTGGTGAACCTGGCACTTGGACCTGACCAAGTACCCTTAGGTAGCCATCACTCTGGACCCCAAAGGGTTAAGGAGCAAGTGCCGGGGGCTTTGTTCGGGGCATCTCATCAGATGTTAACCTACAGCCTGTCCCCAATCCCTTCCTTATGACTGTGATTAGTGTTGCGGGGATGAATAGGCCCCTGGATTCCTATGGTAACCTTCAGAATGCATTCCTTGGGCGGGCTCTGCCTCCAACAGTAATTACATTCCTAACTCAGGCCCAAACAGCATGCTAATTAGCTGCTCGGGAGCCTGGCTTCAGGTCCCTGAGAAAGGGGCCAGAGGAGGCCACTTCTGTTTACAACATCCTTCCCCTTCTCTTCCTCATACAGGACAGGGCCCTGGGAGATGCTCAAGGCAGCAGGGTGGATCCACAGAGGCAACACAGCACCAAAACCTCACCCAGTCATACTCAGTGACCCTGGAAATTACCTTGACCATGTTCTTGTGGGGTAAGGGTAGAGTAGGCCCCACAAGGTCTACCCAGTCTCTAACTCCAGGAAGTTGCTGTCTGTCAGTTTTCTGATGATAGACTTCTGGGTGCAGGGCCCAGGGTCAAGAAGGGACTGGAGTGAGGCTCCTCTTGCCCCAGTGAGTCCTTTTCCAAGGGGTACCAGCCCCATTCATCACTTAGCACATTGATAGAGCCATGTTGGGTAAGCCAGAGGCCAGGGACACAGAGAGCAGCAGATAGAAGGCCAGCCTTGCAATTGCATGTGTGTGAGAGGCAGACAATATTTGTTCAGATAAGAGCCGGGCTCTTCAGATAAATTGGGGTGGGGGAGCATTCCGTCTGGAACCTGAAGAAAGGACACAGGCCATAAAAGGCAGGAGCTGCTGTGGTAGAAAGTAGGAGAGATGCAGCGTTGGGGGTCACTGAGAGCCTGGTGCCTCCAGAACCCGGATGCTGGCCATCAGGGAGGGCAGGAAGCCATGGAGGGTGAGGGTTAGAATGGAGGGCTTATGGCCTGTGCAAGGCAAACCAGCTTAGCTCCAGGTGTTAGGGAGGAGTGTGAGTAAAGTTCCATTTGTTGAGTGAAATGTGGGTCTCCTGCAAGGCCTTGGGGTGCAAGGAAGGGGCAGAGACTAGAATGCAATGGGAGGGCAGGAGTCTGGAGTGGCAGGAAGTGATGGCGGGTGTATAAAGGGATCTGCTTCTCCTCATTTCTGAATGCCAATGGATGGCCAGGATTGACACAGGAAGGGGGTGTGTTTGCTGAGCATCAGGGAGGTGGCACTGCCCATTGCTGGGCCTCCACAGGTGGGCAGCAGGGGTATAATTGGCCAGCTCTGGCCCAACAGGTGCTATTTCCTGCTGGGCAGGCACAGCCCCATGACTTCTTATTCCTTCCAGCATAGCCTTCTTCACACCTCTTTAGGGTGGGGACACTGGATGTCACTGAGTGTTGGTATCTTCTGTTACCCTGACCTCAGAGGAGGGCACAGGCTCTTAGATGGTCCATGATGTCTGTTATTCAGAGTTATAGAAGGATGGCCTCTAACTGTGCTGTGTGCAAGAACCACACTGTTCCCTGCCAGCTTTGCCCCTGCTGGTGCTCTGGCCTGCTGGTCTTGAGGACCAGTCTGGTAGGTTGTAGATGGCTTGGCCTGCATGCAGCCATGGGGGCCGTGGCTCCTACCCAGAGTGGCTGGGCCCCAAGGAGCCTGGACTCGTGATTCTGCACCCAGGTGGTTTAGCGTATGGGGCTTAAGGAAGGATTAGCAGGCTCAGAATCTGGAAGCCAGCGGATCCTTGGTGTCAGTCTGCACAGCTAATTCTACTGTAAATAGAGCAATCTCTTAAGTATATATCATTTAATGCTCGGCAGGGAGCCCACAGATCTCCCCGACAGCAGCCTCTTCTCAACACACCTGCTGGTTAACTTCTCTGGTCTCAGCCCATTTCCCTGTGGCTGTGTTTGTGGTGAGCCTGTGAGGGTAACACAGTAATTATGGAGAGCGTTCTGGATAGATTCTAGTCTCCTATTGTCCTTCCTGCCGGACTAACACCTTGGCACCACCTTCCCTTGTTTGGGAGATACATGATCCCTGAGAACTCTTTGGGCCAAGTGTGGGCTACCTCCCCAGGGTGCCTGCCCCTGGGTCTCGGTTCCTTCTTCAGCTCAGCCAAGATTTGGTCTTACTCACCTGATCATCTGCCAGGCTCCCCATGCAGTAGCCATTGCATGTCCAGCCTGGGCCTGGAGTCTCTTGGGTGATCCACACAGAATGCAGGTCAACTTAAACAGAATCTGAGGCTCCTGTCTGAGAGGGGGCCAGACAGTGTGGCAGGTGACAGGAAGCAGAGAAAGAGCCACACTGTTCCCTGATCACGGCAAACCTGTGAGTTTGGGGCTTTTAACATCCTGATATTGTGGCTTGGGACACACGGTCACAGCACTCTAGCTCTGAGCTGTATTCCCAGCCTAAGTTTTGATTTTTCTGTAATTAAAGTTCTTTCTCCTACTGTGGATCTCAGTGTTTGGTATAAGGTTGATTTCATATGTGGTGTGGGGTCTGGATCTAGCCCAACTGTTGGAGTGATCACCTTGTACTAATGACGTGCATGCTGAAGGGTGTGTGCACTGTGTCGAATGCTGACATCTGCCCTGGGAGTGGATGGAAGTCCTGAGAGACTGGTGCTGCTGTTGCTCGAGGCTGAAGCTCAGCACAGCATGTACAGCCGGGCTCTGTCCTCACTAACCTGGAAACCACAGTGTAGCTAGCTCAGGCCTCAACTCTAGAGCATGTTGCTGCCATTATAAGGCTAGGGACGGAGTACAAAGCACCAGCCCTGTGCTTTAAGCCCCACAGACTGAGACAGTGACCCCTTGCTGCTCTAACATGGATTCTTCCAGACAGTAAAATAGTCAAAACAAAGTCATGCCAAAAACAGGTGTGTACTGTGCGACAGCCAGCGAGGTGGGGGTCACCTGGTCTCTGGTGGTGAGAATCTTCCGGCTCCTGGGAATGTTTCTCTCCTTGGCATTTTTGCAGACTGATATGCTGCCAGCATCTTCAGCTGGATTAAAAGCTGCGGATTTCAACTTCTAATCGTTGTTAGTGTGATTTTACCATTGGTAAAGGGAGGTAGGCCATCCCATCCCACCAAGGACACTGGCTCTGCCTTCTCCTGCATGTGTGGCTCAGTGCAGCTTTATGAACAGATACAGAAAGGTTTCTCTCCACAGAGCTTCCAGAAATTGACTGGCTTTTAATAACTGTCTGGTACTTAGTCTTTGCAGAGGCGCTAGTGTGCCATCAAAGTATCAGGCTGGAGGGAGTCATGGCTTGGGATTTACTGAGCAGCCGTCAGAGAGGCTCTGCATTTTGGTAAGGTGGTCCTCAGAGAGCAGCCTCCCACTCAGTGGGAGCAGGGCTAGGGGAGTTTCCCTCTCATCTTTGACTGAAGATTAAACCCATCATCCTGAAGTTGGGACCAGTGGGGTCTCTTTGTTTCCATGGACAGGAAACATTTGCCCAACGATGCTCACCTTATGCCTTGCAAGGAGCTTCAGCAATGTATTATCTACAGGTAAAGGGGTAGGCTGTGGGCTGCTCTCCACATGAGGGTTCCATATATAGGGCAGACTCCAAATGGGTCTTTAGACATTCTCAGGGCTACCAAAGATACTCTGTTCCCCCAGTCACCAGCCTTTTCTCTCCCCATTGCTCTGGCTGGGCATGGGAACCCGCACATCTGGGAGTCCTAAGGGACCTGAGTCTGGGATGAGATAATCAGTCCTCTGAGGTGTAGACAGTTCTGCTCCTCTTCTGCACCCAAAAGGCTTCACAGAATTTGGGCAGCCTCAGAGAACAGGGCTCCTTTCATGTAGGTTGGGAGGATAGTGGCTTTCCCTGGATGCTGATCCTCTGGACTGCTGAGTCCCTGGGAGTATCGGGGGTCATGTCCCACATGGACCTTGGGACCAATGCACACCTGCATCCTGGTCATCCAGTCCGTGTCGGTACTGGTGCGAGGCCCAGGAGGCCTCAGGAAAGCCCACCCACTCCATACTGCCTCTAGCTGTCAGGCCTCATCCATCTGTCCTTGACCCTTAATCCAGAGCAGAGTATTTTGTTTTGTTTTAGTAGTTCCCATTTCTCAAATATTCACACATATCCATACAAAAGCAATGGCTTGTTTCTAGGAGAGGTCAAGAGTGGCTTGATGTGACATTCTTCCCCTGGTTGACATCTCCGATCTGTGGAGTCCCTGTGGTACTGGATAAAGCAGCCATGGGAGCCAGAGGGTTTCTAGATAAGCTGTGGGGGAGGCATGGAGCACACGTGTGGAGACAGAACATGGGTTGTATTGATGGAAACAGTGCTGTATTCTTGTTTTCAGCAAGACTGGGTGTGCCAAGAGCAGGAGGCTTGAGACTGACAAAATCTGAGTAAGATGGAGAGCACGAGGGTAACTGGTGCCTGGTTAGAACGAGGGGAAGGGCCGGGAAAACTCAGGGATGCCTGGGGGAGCCTGGGGAGCACACAGAGACGATGAACTCAGAGGAGCTCTGCCTTGAGTCAGTTTGCAGGAGTCTAGACAGTCGTGGGAGCCATCTGAGTCCACGGACTTGCAGCGCCCCCTCTGTTCCCACTCTCAGCTGTGGGTCCCTGTGCCCACACTCCCAGCCTGCCTGCCAAGTCCCCTGGGAAGGGCAGAAAGGAGGGAGCAGCTTTGCCCTTTGCCACCCCTGGGTGGGGGCAGGTCTTCATAGGCCTCTGTGTGTTCCCTGTGCTGAGCAGGGAGGAGTGGCGTGATGGGCAAGATTCTCCCTCTTTCCGAGGGCGAGGCTGTGGAGGGGAGGAATCCACACAGAGGCAGGATTCTTGTGGAAGGGCTGAGAGCCAGGCAGGGCACTGTGAGGGACCCTGGTGTGCAAGGACTGCTGTGGGAAGGAAGGGAGGGAGGAGGGGAGAGAGTGTGGGGAGAGGGAGGAGGAGAGAATAGGAGAGCAAGAGAAAGAGGAGGAAGGGGAGGAGGGCAGAGAGAGAGGAGGAGGGAGGGGAGGAGGGGGCAGACGGAAGAGGATGAGAAGGAGAGGAGCAGAAGAGAGAAGAGAAAGGACTGGGCGGGAGGTGGAGGGCCTAAGCAAGGTGGGGGCATGGGGCACATGCAGCCACAGCCTGTCAGGGCAGTGTGCACACCCCCTCAGGGCAGGGGCTCGTCCGGCTTTCAGGTACGGCCTTTTGTCTGCTGCCCCAAGCTCGCCTGTCAGCCCCGCCGTCAGAGGCCTAATCTTTTTTCTTCACGGGCTGAAAAGGCCCAGCATCCCATCAGGCGACACACTGCTGCCTATTCTGCGTCCCCGCGGAACCCAATCACTGGACAGCGTGGCTATAATTCACTCCCGGCCCGCCCTTTGAAAAGGTGGGCCGCCTTGGAGCTGCTCCCCAGCAAGATAAATCATGTACTCGGAATTAACTTCCATTGAGAGGGAGGCCAGGAAGAAAGGCCGATGGCCCAGCGCGGGCGGCATGGAGGACGGGCGTTGATAAATGTCAGCCCAGATAATTTGGGGGCTGTGATTAAGATCTTATCTAGGTAGGAAGTAGTAGAAAGGACTGGCATCAAACTCCTGCCCACATCCATGCTTACCAACTGGCCTTCCCTGTGTTTTTAGGGTGGATTCAGATGGCAACATCACAAAGTCTTAGTGAAGGAGAAGTTGGATGGGGACCTTGGGAAAGCTGTGTCTCTCCCCTGGTGACAAAGGGCAGAGGCACAGAATAAAGCACCGTCTGTCTTTGTCTCCAAGTTCCCGCTTGTAAGAAATGTTTAAAATCGTGCACTGAGCCCCAGTGTGTCTCAGGGACCAGCCTCCCGCCCTGGCGTTTGCTTTCCTGACCTGTGTGATTTGATGCTTTTAAAGTTTCTCTAGAACGCAGCATCACTAAGCCCCCTGCCCCCAGCCTGTGTGTATACAGGGCTCTGAAGGCTGTGTGTGCCTTTCGTTAGTTCATAAATGCACAAGGAGAGGACGTGTTCTGGAGACGCAAACCGACGACGACGGCTTCCTTTTACAGCCCGGCCTGGTGGACTTCGCTTGGATATTTGTTTTTGCTATCAGCAGCTTTGGTAACATGCAGCTCAAACTGTGGCTGTGTGAGAAGAGACTGCTTCTGTGGGCTGTCCCTTCAAAGACCACTCGCCACGCTTCCCACTCCATTCTGCACAGCCTCACTTCCAGAGTCAGGGCCTTCAGGAAGGGAGCTTCTGAGGACTCCCTGCTGCTGGGCAGCTGCTAGGTAATGGGGGATCGCACTTTTATTGGCAAACGCATATGATATCTTCAAGGTCCATAATTAGAGTCACTTAGACCGATCCCTAGGTGCCCTGTGTTCTCCCAGCACAAGCAGCCCAACTTCCTGGTTCTGCCATAGCCAGAAGGAAGAGGGTTGAGGAGGAGGCCTAATAAAAGAATATGTGTGAAAACATGGCTCTCCAACCCAAGGTCCAAGCCTGAAAGTGACTGGTCCTCTGCCAGAGTCCAGGAAACCACTGCAGTGCCCAGGGACGGCACACAGCTAGTGTTCCATCAGTGTGTTGAGGAAGAAGAAGCTGATGGGCAAAGTATGGGAAGAAGAACAAGAAAACTGATCCTTAGGCCAAAGCAGATATTTAGTCCACAGAGATGGGCAGCATCCAAGACTCACCTACTACTAGATGCCATTATTTCGCCTGACTTTCTTGCCTGCCAGGCTTGTGTTCTATTATTTTTAATCCCACTGGTAACCTACAGAGAAGTTTCAGGGGGGCAGTTCTACCCGGTTTTAAACATGAATTTGTGTTCAGGTGCTCATTCCTAGGACTGAATTGTATTAAGATGGTGGTGTTTAGGAATGTGGCCACACGGACGCACCTGTAGTATAGGGTGGGTGGTTCCTTTCCAGATGATCTCAAGTCTCCTGAACCTCACCAGGCACTCACTCTCAGCCTCACCAGAAACAGTCCACAGGTCATCTCTGAGAGGATGAACCACAGATGCCCCTGTGGGGGCACTGCACAGACTAGGGCAGGGACCCCCGGTGTAAGGGGGCTCACCCCTTTGTTCTTGTGCTCACTCACTGCCAGTCCTAGTGTGGAGACACTGTGGAATTGCCAGATGTGATCCTGGAGTCAGATGCTTTTGGGTTTTGCCCTAGCTTGGGTGCTTCCAGCTGTGGCACTCTGAGGGGACGTGCTGCCTTTCCACTCACTCTGTATCATCGGACTCACTCTGTTGAGTGGTCAGAGGGATACCTCACTTCTAGTGAAGGCTTCATAACTCAGGAGGTGGGGTGGAGGGGCTGTGAGCATGTGGTAGCCCATTAGCATCCACCAGGGAGGGCTGCAGGAAGGCTTGGGAAGCGGTGGGCAAAACAAACACCGGACTCCTGAGCAAACCCGGCAGGACGGGGACCATGACAAATGGTGGGATTGTGTCAGCTCTGTGCGGATCCTACTAGCGGCACGCTGGACTTTGCACTCGAAGAATCAATACTCCATCAGGCAGGAGAGCTCCAGGCTCATGAAAGCATTTATGTAGACAAAAGGGAGGCCAGTGATAGTCTGTGCACACATTGCCTGTGGCACCGGCCTCTCCTGTGAGCTAACCGAAGCCACACCCTGCGGGGGCCCCTGAGAGGTGGAGGGTCTCAGTATCCTCCCTAAAGTCAGGCGGACGGCTGACATGGCATTCAGGTTTGGCCTGTAGCCTGACCACAGAGATTCCTCTCATGCTGACGGGGTGCTGAAGGGGTGTCTAGGTGGCTGGTGATAGGTTCCAGGTAAGGTCCTATAAAGCTGCCTCGGCTCTAGCTATCCCCCTGCCTCATCCCCTCCTCTCTGGCTTCTCTGGAGGAGTGAGCTACATAGTGCTGGGCAGAAAACGCTATGGCCTCCTGCCCTGTGGGTGGCCGAGTGGACTTGAGATTTCCTGGTAGGCTCCCAGGCAGGCTGTTCATGGCCCTGTTGGGTAGTGTGTATGTGTGATAGGGCAGTGGAGCCAAGTCCAGAGAGGTGTATATGGCCAGGGCCCCTCAAATGGGAGAAGTCCTGAGAAGTCTTTAATGTTAGGGAGATCAAGGCCAGACCTAGCCCAAGAGACCATTGGTAGCCTACTTCAGTTCCTGGAAGTCATCTGCGGGACCACCTTTCATCCCTTATGAACAGCAGGAGACGGTCCCAGGCCACAGGGTGCCTCAGGTCTCTGACACTGTCCTGAGTTTATGCCCTGTTGTGTACACTAAATATATCTTCTTGCTAAAACTGAACCCCTAACATTAACAACCCAGGTGCCCAGGATAGACACCTCTAACCTTCTCCTTGGTCTTTAAGGGAACCTCACCCCCTGGCCTGGGTATGGTTATTTGGGGCATGGACTCAGCTTCTCCTGACCCCAGTTCTGGCCATAGACACTATGCTGCCCGTCCATCTTAGGTCTGTACCCAGGCTCTGGCCATGTATCGGCTAGGATTTTTATTTTATTTATTTATTTATTTTCGAGATGGGGTTTCTCTGTGTAATAGCCCTGGCTGTCCTGGAACTCACTCTGTAGACCAGGCTGGCCTTGAACTCAAGAGATCCACTGCCGCTGCCTCCCGAGTGCTGGCGTTAAAGGTGTGTGCCACTGCTTTGCATCACCAGGATCTTTGCAAGGTTGTTGGAGTAGGAAGGAGAGCTGGTGGTCTCTTTGTGTTGCCCCGCCTCTACCCAGGTTCTGTGGATCTGCCCCGACTGACGATGTAGCTTAAGATTACGGTCCCCACTGCTGAGCCTGGTGCCTCTACCCTGACCCAACCAGCCCTAGACACCAACATGTTTCCTAGTGCAGCAAGGCCTATGTCCTTTGGCCCATTAGGAATCACAGCCGAGGCCATTCCCAAAGTGCAGAAAGGGAATTTGAATGTTGGATGAGGAGAGCTGGGCTCCAGCAAACTGTCGGGAGGTAGGAGGGTACAGGTGTGGGTGGCAGGCAAGTGTGGCTCCCCTACCAGCACCCACTCAAGTATGGTAAGATTGAGGGCTCCTCTGGAGGGCAATGTGTCTTCCACAGAGGAGAGACTCCCCCGTTCTGTATTTATACTTTAAGTTTTTGGCCACGGTTTTTAGGCTAACATCCTCTGGTGTAATTCATTCCTGGTTTTTCACCTCCACCCCTGCCTCTGTGAGCTGCCCCAGGCTGGCCTGGGTTCAAGGGCACTTTAAATACAAATGTGGCAAGCAGGGGCCAGGGGCATTGGCCCCACATTCCGCTGGTATTGGCTGCGGCTTCTTTAGAGTAGGAAATCGGATTAGACCGTGCGTGAACCAGGCCAATTGAAACCAGGGGTTTGAGGGTCTATGTAGAGGTGGTTGGGAAGTGGCTGGTGTGTGTGTGTGCAATAAACCTTTTTTTCCCCTGCTCTGGCATCTGCCTCATCGCAGGAGAACTAGTGAGATGCAGAACTGGGGGGGCGTCTGGAGCCTAGGTGGCCCATGCCTCCCATGTTGTCCTATGGGGCTGCCATATTGGCTTTTGTTTTCTGTTCTCTTCTGCACGAGTCCTTGAATGGACCAGACCAGAGAATGACTGGATGGCCAGGGACCCCAGCATCCATCTCCAGTGTTGGGAAGCCACCTGGGCCTGCCTATGGCTCTGGATATTCCAGTACTCCTGATGAGTCTGAGGACATCTCAGCTCACAGCTGACTCAGATGACCAGCAATGGTTGAGCCAGGATGACAGGCCGCCCTGTCCAGTATCTAATTTCCAGGCTGTCTCTCTATGGGGATTTCAGATCCTAATTTTTTTGTTTGTTTGTTTTTTTGAGACAGGGTTTCTCTGTGTAGCTTTGCGCCTTTCCTAGAACTCGCTTTGGAGACCAGGCTGGCCTCGAACTCACAGAGATCCGCCTGGCTCTGCCTCTGGAGTGCTGGGATTAAAGGCGAGCGCCACCACCGCTCGGCCTCAGATCCTAATTTTTAAGCACCTTTATAACCTTCCTTCACATACAGAAAGAGGCTCTGTGGGTCTTCATACACATGTACAATACACACACACACACACACACACACACACACACACACACACATACACACACACACATAGACCCACATATATCATGTAGATAAATACAGACAGGTACACACACAGATATATACACATATTCATACATACATAGGACATACATGAGACACACACAGATACATACATACACATAGACAAATATTCATACATACACATATATACACAGACATACAACATAGACATACAGACACACATTCATACACACATATACACAGATAGATACATACATAGAGACATAAATAAACACATGGCACACGTATATAAATAGCATGTATAAATAGATGCACATAAATACAAAGACACATATGTACAACATACACAGATATATTCACACACAGACACAAACAGATACATACACAGTTAAACACACACACAACACAGACACAAATACATGTACATATAGAGATGATACACACACAAAACCATCTTCCCGTGAAAATCGACGTTTTTGAAGTCTCATTCAGATCTGCTGTGTGTAGAAAGACATAGTTGTCCAGAAAGTAGCTGGGGACCAGGTGACAAGTCCCCTCTCCACTATGTGGGAAAGTACTGGCCCCTTGCCGGGGCCCCTGATCATGCTGAGCTAATGAGAGTACAGACTGGGGTACCCCATAGGGTCTGCACCCCAAGTCCTGTGGTTCAGGCATCTGATATGATGCAGTAGCCACCAAGGTGCAGGGACATGGCTTATGCCACAGGGATATACACTAAATGCTCCTCAAGGTGACTGTACCATGTCCCAACGGGAAAGTCATCCGGGACGCAGAGTGTTCCACTTACAACTGGGGAACTTATATGCATAGGGGTTCTGCTGGCATGCTGTGCAAGTGTGTGTGTGTGTGTGTGTGTGTGTGTGTGTGTGTGTGTGTGTGTGTGTGTGTACATGTATGTATATGCAGATACAGGATAGGGCAGGCAGCCTGAGTTATTGAAGAGTCTCTTGACAGAGAGGAAAGCAACAGCCCCTTCCTAATTTTCTGGAGCATTTTGCCAAGAGGAGAAGCTGTCAGGGTGTGGTGTGAGGTCCACAGGGGCCGTGCTGCAGTTTGAGGATGTCGGGGCACAGTGTGGCCCTGACCACCAGCCATCCTTCCTTGTCTTTCCTCTGTCTTGTGTTGCCTTTGTGTCCAGGGCTGTAGTGGCCGACTCACTGGCCTTGTGACTCCAGTTAGCTCTCCATCGACCCTCGGTCCGCATGGATGGCTCCCTGCTTGGCGAACCTTGCTTTCAGGAGCAGCCAACCCCTTGCTGCCTCTGGACCACAGTGGGGCTCCCTTCCCAGGCACTGGTGGGGGAGAGTATGTTGCCTGCCTTGTATGATGTGAGCAGAGTGCTGCAGCCTGTCCCTGCACAGTGGTGGCTCTTTGTGTAGCCACACAGGTGACCTGCTGCAGCCCTGGGCCTCTGGGGTCAGGTTAATTACCTCTCTCCAGACCTCTGCTTGGAAAGCCATTTTCCTGAAAGGATGTGGTATGTGGGGGTGTGTTTCACAGCCTTGGCCTCCCCGACAGTCTGGTTTCGGGTGGAAGTGGGGATGAGTTTCTATGGCCTAGGACCTGGGGGCATCCCATTGAGAGACTTGAATTGCTCTTCTGATGGCCTGTTTCCAGGATAGGGGGTCATGTTGTGCGTGCGTGCGTGCGTGCGTGTGTGTGTGTTTTCTGACTCGACTGAGCAAGCAAACTGGGTAGAGAATCCTAGACGCGCCTGTCTGCACGAGGAAGCCGAAGCCTGAGGCCTGAGAGCCCAGGAGCGTCAGGCTGTGCTGCCTTTTTACACAACGAGATTCTTGTGACAGATTCTGTCCTTAAGGGGAGCCAGGAGATCAGTGTTTGGAAATCACAGCCGAAGCTGAGAAAGGCATGCCCCTGGTCATGCTGCGTTGTCCCCTCACAGCTGACGTGGCCCATCTGTGAAGCTCTAGAGAGAGTGGGTAGAGGCCCCTTAGGCCTTTGCAGCCCCCAGAGGTCCTCCTCACATCACATACACACAGAAGAAGCCATTTCTGATTGAGACCGGAGCTCTGCCCTTGGTCCTGGGGCATTTGAATTCTCGGGACTGCAGATGCAGACAGGCCCAGAGCAGCAGAGAATGCCGGGCCTCCCTGCTCAAGGCAGGTGGTCATTCTGCCCCCTGTTGGTCCTGGTTCCACAGGCGGCCAGGGTATTTCTGGGAGGAGGATAGGAAGTTGAGGGCCCGACCCAGCCACTGCCTGTTATCAGTTCCAGCCTGAAATCCTAGCGATAAAGGAGATGGACTAAATCTGTGAATGTCTCCATGCTGGCCCTGTATCATGTTGTCCCCCAAAGACTGTGTGTCTCTCCTTCCCTAAGTCCCAGCCACCCCTCTCCTTGGGCTGGAACATTCTGGGGGTGGGGCTGGGCCTCTTCAGCCTGGCCAGGGTTACTGCCTCGCTCAAGATAGCTCTAGCTGCCACGAAGTGGATGATATATCACGAAAAACAGAGAGGAGTACAAGCTTTCCTTGCTTAAAAGACAAGGCCCAGGAGCTTGGCACAAAGACAGAAGCAAGGGGGAGCTTCTGGATCCCTGGGAAGAGGAAAGGGCTTTGTTCATGAACCGAAGGGGATTGCTTGATGCCGAAAGACCATTCCAAGTATGAACTTGGTTCTTTGTTATTAGAGACTCCCAAGGGTCTGCTACCATCCTGAAAAACCCAAGAAAGAGAGGCAAAGATAGATAAAGAGAAACCAGGAGTCCTCTGGCCTCTCCATGCCTCTGCAGACCTAAGGGTAGGGTATCTTTGTTGGAAAAGGCTCATGGACTTGGAAGAGGGGTCACCTGGAACTAGTGGGTCTGGGGGAGCCACCCCAGCCATGGTGATCAGGAGAAGGGAAGCTACCGGCCCAGAGAAAACTGTTGGAGGCCGGCTTCCTACTTCTGCCCAGAACTCCTTCTGTGTTTAGATTAGAAACAGGATATAATAAACTTGTTAACATGTCAGAATCTCGTGTTGGGACAACATAAGTGGGTGTTTTCTCCTCTTTTCTTTCTGTTGTACAGGAAAACGCTGCAATTAGTGCTGAGCTCTTAGGCAGAGCTGGGGGAAGCAGGGGAGATTGGAGGCTGAGGACAGCCTGCCCTGCAAGAAGCCTGACTGCCCCGGGGCAACTGGACCCTGTGGCAGCATGAGATCAGCAGGTAGGGGAAAGCCTGACTGAATAGGGCTGGTCCCCATGAACCTACCCTCCAGCAAGGCCAGGGTAGCTGCTTAGCGTGTGCCTGCCTGTGAAAGTGGTATTGTACTGGTGGGAGTGGACGGTATTTGCTTTTTAAAGACAATTTTTATTTTAGAGGCCGTCTGTCCCAAAGGGAAGCACTGAGCTGCTGGCCTCTGGAAAGATCGGCCTTGATTAAGATGAAGCGCAGCAAATGTGGCAGGGAGCTGGCACCCCCTGAAGGGACGGCCAGGGTCTGGGACTCCTGTGAGTGGCGGAAGCCTTCAGAGGCCCCCGTGGCCACGGGTCCTAGTTTCCTCTTAGAACTAGTAAGTGTGGGACAAAGGGTGGCAGTAAAAAGTGAACAGACCTGCAAATGCAGAGAAGCAGATGTGAGTCTGTGCCGTGAAGGGGTGGACAGACAGGTAGCCAGTTAGGGACTTTGGGGCAGGGCTGAAAGGCAGCCTCGAAACCCTTGAGGTTGGTGAACTCGTTCCTTAGTTGCTTGTAGCCTGGCCCCGCTCTGCCTGCTATCCATCCATGTGGGGCTCTCTTCACCCAGCACCCCCTCCTTTCTGGAGGAACTGAGACCTCCCTGGGATGTGTGGCCCTGGGTGGAGCTGGGAGGGAGAAGAGGCCACGTCCACGTCAGTAACCCCATGATGTAGTGAGTGAACCATCACGTGGTGTGAAAGTGAACCCCACTGTAATCTCCCTGAACAAAGGCCCTTCAGTTGGGCTGGTTCACAGGCCTCGGCAGAGGCTATCGCCAGATCTTTTATATCGAATGTGCACCCGGCAGAGTATGGATCTTATTAGGGGAACCACTCTGCCCTGAGCCTCTTTCCTGCCCATGGTGACTGGGGAGGTCAGGCGGGTGAGGGCTGTATTCTGGTCCAGGCATACGGAACTCTCAAGAGTGGCTCCCTAGGGACTGCCTGTCAGGAGTTTCTCCCTGCCCACCTGCCTCTCCCCTTCCAGTCTCTTCATTTGGTGTTGCGAAAAACAAAACAGGTCTAATGATTTTGAGGCCTTTACTGAGACACCTTGGTTCCCATCTTCTCACAACAGGATAATTCCTCTTGCCGAGTTACTACAACTACATGTCCCCCTAAACAGTCAGGGAAGCTGCTGTGCATAGGAAAGTCCCGAAGTATTCCATCACAGGAAAACCATTTTCTCAGTAAGGGCAGACGTCTGCTGCGAGCGGCATCCCCTCTTATGTCTTTAAGTTTTTCATAAGCCTGACGCAATGTCTTTAAAAAGCTCTATCCGAGAGGCCCACAGGCCACTTGAAGGTGACTGGCTTGCCCTGGGCCCCTCTGGCAGCGCTGAGCAGCAGCGTGGAAGAGTGTAGGGTTTAGGCAGAGTAAACAAAACTCAAGTACCTGCAGGGAAAGAAAGGATCATTCTATGAGTGAAAAAAATGTAAGCATTTTGATTCAACAAATACCAGGATGCTGCCCTTCCTCCAGGCTCAGCCCCCCGTGCTAAAAACAGCCCAGGAAAGGAAATCAAATTTAGAGTTTCCCTTACTGGCTAGAATTTTTAATTTAATAACAGGGGGGTGGAGAGATGCTGTTGTATCTTATTTTATTCCTACTTTGAACAGGTTGAATCTTCCTGTAGGCTCTAGGAAGGCGGCTGCCAGGGAATGAAAACCAGCCCCAGCCTTGCAAATTCAAACCAGGACTCAAAGCAAGAAGAAGCGGAGAGGCAGAGCACCCACGTGTGGAGCTTGTGGGCCTGAGAACCATCAGGGGCTTGGTGCTCTGGGCAATTGGGCGCAAAGAGTCGGGCAGCCAGGGAAGAAAGACTCCTTATGTCTGTCTCGTCCTGAAGGAGAAATCAACCCCTCACTTAATACCGCTCTTCCAGAGGATTGAGGCTGAGGCCCAGCATGGGGCAGATGTTGAGGTTGAATGTGGTGGCTATATGGCTATGGGGTATATTGACAGGAGGACCCCAAGTCTTTAGAGCAGTCCTGCCCTGTTCCTGGACTCCGACATCACTTACCCTCAGTGTGTGATCTTCAGGGTCTGAGGCCCTCACACAAGGGATGCAACCCTGCAGGCCAGTGTTTGTGGTCAGATTCCCAGCAGGGTTCATGTCCTCTGCCAGAGCACCCAGATGGTGCTCACGATTGGAGCCAGTCCCCAGTGGAGAGGCAGTGGCTGAGGCAGTGTGTCCCTGGGCATCTGCCAAGATTATAACCCCAACTGTGATATTCAGGCCCACTCAAGAATGTAGGGACCATGGGGGGAGTGGTTTCCTTCAAAAGAGTAGAGAGGGCCACCTGCTGCAGCCTGGAACCCTTCTGAGTCAGGCTGCGACAGCCACTGCCACTGCCCCATAGGGCTCTTCCAGCACGGAGTTCAGAACCACACGCCCCGGTTTAGAGACCCTAAATTTTCTCAGGTGGACATAGCTAGACATGGAGGGTGTGACACACAGCCCATTCTAGGACCCTGGGAAGGCAGGAGAGTCAGGGCTTTACAGCTGCTGACTTCTAGATGAGGGTCAGCACATCTTGAGGGCCTTCTGCTTGCCTCCTAGGAGGCCCCAAGCCTTGTTGAGAGAGTTAGACCACTGGGTTTTAAGCTGCTTTGAAGGTACTTCAGGCAAGTCATGTGGCCCCTGTTGATTTTGGGGAAAGAATGAGACGGGGTGTCTGGGATGCTTACCAAGCTATTGTGGAAGGTTACTGTCTGGAAGTTCACATTCCCCTTGGCCCCCTGTGGTGGAGGATGAAGGGATCTTCCTCTGTACAGATGGTGGCCTGGCCTGAGGAAGAATCTTCCAGCATTAGGTATTCCCACACTCTTCCATCTCTAAGAACTACTGGAAGTGGAAGAGTCAGGCTAGACTGAGACAGCCTGGGCACAATATCTGCAGTAGAAGAGCTAATTTCTTCTGAGCTCCAGATGACCTTTCTGCATCCCCCCCGGCCAAGCTGGGTTGGTCAGTGATTTCCAACGGGGTCTATTGCCTTGTAGCCATCAAGTGTTATACCATCCAGTGAGGAGGGGTGTACAGTAACTCCCCACTGTATTCAAGGCCTGCTCACTTAAGCAGCTCCAGCCATGCTGCCCTGGAGGGCAGGAGCCAAGAGGGCCATGGACAGACAAGTCTGAGACTATGTTCCCACACTGCCTGGTAGCCATGTCCTGTCACACCTCTTGGCTTGGGAGTAGGTGGGGGGGATAGCAACACTTTGAAGACTGATTTTCAGGGCCATTGAGCATGTGCTCCACCTGAACTCTCTTCCTCTCCAGCTGGACAGGCCCTGTGGAGTGGCGGGACTAAGGAGGAAGCCAAGAGGCAGTACCTGTGGGAGGTGGCAACAGTTTGGCATGGTGGCGGCACAGCTCCCAGTGCTCAGGCTTCTGCTGACCCGACTCTGCAGTCTTCAGGCCCGTCTGCTCTCCGGGTTTCTGTGCCTCTGGAAAAACCTGCCTACCAGACCAAGTCAAACACACCTCTCTTGGGCTTCTCTTTGCCTGGTGTGCTCTTTTGACTTGCTAAAGCTGGTCAGCGCCAAGGGCAGCAGAGCCCTGTGGTGAGCACCATTGGCAGCCAAACCTCATGGTGAAGGCCCATGTTTCTGCTGTTCCCTGATCAATGTACCATCCAGACCTGAGTTGCCTGAGAGTCTCAGAGCTGATTGGTGTAGCATGGACTTATGGACATTACTGTGGATAGAAGGAGAGGGCAGTTCCAGGAAGGAGCGGCCTTCTGTCCCCACCCCCAATCCTGTACTTGCTGTCACCCTCAGGTCATACAGGATAAACTGAGGCATGGTAACTTTCTCAGAGCCACCAGATTGCTGCTGAGTCCTTAAAAGACAGAGTAGCCACTGGGCTGAACTCTGAACATCTAGAGGCTTGTGTGGCTAGTGTTGGTCCAGGATCCAGAGGAATGTGAGTCTAGGACATAGCACAGCTCCATCAGATCTGGTGATTTTTGAAGGAGTAAAGAGAGAGAGTTTTTCCCTTGGAGCTTGGCTACTGGCTGCTATCAAAGCGGGCTATGTCATTTGTAACCTGCTTGGTCCACTTGAGGGGTGCTGACCCTCCTGTGCCAGCTCCCACTCAGAGCCCAGTGCAGTACAGGACAGGCAAGGCGCAGGGCCAATGGGACCAGGTCCCTGTGCTGCCCTGATTCATTAAGGGCTCCAGTCCTTTGTGGGCCCCGAGCTCAGGGACTGTTGCTGTCAGGCAAGCTGTTATGGGCATAATGACAGGGGCATTAGAGGCCGGGAGCAATTAACAGGCTGCTTAATTAGCAGGAGGAA
The DNA here is from genome assembly GCF_004664715.2 of Peromyscus leucopus. Classification (NCBI taxonomy): domain Eukaryota; kingdom Metazoa; phylum Chordata; class Mammalia; order Rodentia; family Cricetidae; genus Peromyscus; species Peromyscus leucopus. The sequence continues at coordinate 152,718,279 of NC_051064.1, read as the reverse complement.
CTAGAGTGTGAGTGGCTGATGTTCCCGTAAAGCCTTGCCGAGCTGGGCAGTTATCTGATTATGCATTGATCGCCCGGCGGACCTCGTCCTTAGGTAATCGTCTCTCGTCTTGCAATCTGTGAATATACAACTGTTTAAATATTCCACACTCAACTGTCTCAATCAACGAAGGGAGAAAGGGGCCATTGTGGGCCCGGGCGCCGCTGGCCTCTCCTCCCGGCTAGCAGGTCCCTGTGGCTCTCACTGCCTGCACAGCTCATCTAGCCTGGGAAAATATCTGCCTGTCTGATGGTGTCCTGAAACTCAAGCTTCACTTCTGCCCTGCCAGCTCCTTCCTCCCTGTGTTTGGGATAGAACAGACCCATTGTACAGATGGGTACAGTGAGACCTGGGGGTTTGATGAAGATTACATAGCGAGTAATCACCCATGTTACCTGCTGGTAGCATTTGTCTCTCTGACTAGGTGGTTAGATGATATATTTGTGGATCCTGCCAGGACATTGGTCACCTGGCAGGTCTGTCAATGTCACAGGGTGCTGTGGAAACTCAGAGCTGTATACTCAGTGCCATGCCGCATCCCCCTCCCTGCTCAGGAGACTGGCATTGCCTCCTGGACTTCCATGAGAACTTTTCAGAAGGCAAGAGAAAGCGAGGCAGGATTCAGGCCTGGCAGTGGTTCCAGCTCGGCCTGGAATAGAAGAAATGTTCCACAGGCAAAGCAGAGGGCAGTTTTGCTGAGGGAACAGCATTATGCAAGGATATAGAGACCGGAAGGTGCAGGGAATATTTCAGAAAGGCTTTGATTGGGGTATAAGGGTTGAAGTGGGCAGGAGCACTGAGATGCCGGCCTTGGTGCTTGTTGCTTCTTCCATACATTCTGCAGGTTTCAGGGTTGGGGGCTTGCTTCCCCAGATTCAGTCAGAAGGCCTCAAGCCTGACCGTGAAGCTCTGTGTGGTACCCAGGAGCCTAGTAGGACTGCCTGTCGGTCTTGAACACATTTACATAGTTCCCTGTCTCATGCCAGGCTCAGCCAGGCCTGGATAGTTTGGAGACTGGCGGTGGGAACTCCGTGTAGATGTTAGTTTTAAATTGAAAAGGGAAAAGCCAGGAGATTGAGATTGAGAGAGAGACACACACAGAGAGACAGAGAGACAGAGAGACAGAGACCCAGACAGTCTCTTGTTTTGCAAAACTAAAATAGATTTTAGCACTGTGCTTTTTAAAGACAAATCTTTGTACTCTTTTGCGATCCTCGCTTGACCTCTCCTGGTTCCTGGCAAGGAGAGCCTGCATGATTTGGCACCAAGTTGTTTCAAATGCATAACAGGGGTGCACACACTTTGCCAAAAGCCGATATATGTTGGTTTCCTGAACTTTGCTTTTCTTGCTTGCTACATCTGATATCATCTTACCCAGACGATGCCCCTATGAGATAGGCCCCCACCCTTCAACTCAGTGGGTGCAGCCAATGTATTTCATTTTGTTGCCTGCACGACCCAAGTGTCTGGGGAGAAAGGAAACCAGTTGCCTGTGCGACCCAACCCTGGCTTCCCGGGGCACTTGGGGAGTCTTTATCAAGCTCAAATGATTAGACCTGGTTTCTGGTTTCATTTTGGAAGACTGGCTGCTGAGCAGATCCCTTCGGCCTATAAAAGGATCCAGATGCTTTGAGCCCCTGAGCTGGGACAGTAGGCCGGGGGTCAGCGGGCCTCTCTCGGCTGTGTCCACACCCTGTGCGGAGGTTGCATCTACTTCTCTGAGCAGGAGGCGAATATCCCCATGAGAGTGGGAAGGTCAAAGGGTCCCTGTGGATGTAGAACGTTCTGGGATGCCATGGAGCAGTGGGACAGAGGGTAGCATGCCTGGAGGCTTTGGCTTCCTGTTGACGGGTCTGGGTACCTAGAGCAGAGAGGTTGGTGGGAGGCCCCCGGGAAGGGCTCTGAGCCAAGGGTAAAGTTCTGTGTTTGGCCCGTATCAAGGGGTTCCTTGCATTGGGGACCCTCTCTGGAACCTCTACCTAAGTAGCCAGTTCCTGAGAAAAGGCTACTACACTTCCTTCCATGGGAGGAATGAAGCCCTAGGGTCAGCCTTGCCACCAAAGGAGTTAGTGTCAATTCTAAGTGGTTGAAAATGAAAATGAAAATTGAGGCCTGTGCCCCGACACCATCTGCATCACGGGGACCAACGAGCTATGGTGGAAAGAAAACAAAGAGCAGAGAGTCTGAGAGACATTGAGGGAGCTGGGAGTATGTCCCCGAGACTTGGTGACCTTCAAATACTTTTGCTTCCTATTCCAGCCCAAGTGAAGGGGAATCTAAACTATGTAGAGGTGACTTGTATGCCGTTCTACTAGTCAGTGTCCCTTGAGTGACCATGGGAAGGAAAGAGGTTGAAATAGTCCAGGACCCAGCACTCTATGTAGCTCTGTGATGGTGAAATTTTATTCTGCAGTGGGAACTACTTGGCCTGGGACATGAGAGCTGAGAGACTTCAGCTCAGGGACGTAAACCACACTCATCTTGTGCATTATGGTGTGGCCCATCCATCCAGGACTGTGGGTAGGCTCCTCTCTCTCCCTAAAGGCCCAGCTTGGAAGCTCTTACCCTGTGCCACCTTCTCTCTGCAGCCCTCCTGCCTTGCACACTGTCTCTGAACTGCTGCTCCTCCTGTCTCCCAACTCCCAGTTCGGGAGGTTCCAAAGCAGCCTCTACAACTGCTGTAGATGTGCGTGGGTTAGAGGTGATGGATAGAGGCTGAGGCTGTTGGGATGCCTGGGTGGCAACCTGTCTTATGGCGCTTGGGCAGCACCTGGGTGGAGAATCCTCTGTTGCCCCTAGAGGACAATTTTGTTTCCCTGTCTTTCTGTGGCAGCCCATGTCATTGTTGAATTGCTATTTCTGGGTGATTGTAGCACTGGCTGTCCCTGTACGAATCCGTGGATGTGTTTCTCCTTATGAGATAACAGAGTCTTATTCTACATAAAAATAAATAAATACACGAGAGAAGGAAGCCATGGCCCCAGAAATTGGAGGCCCCACCCCACCCCATGTGGAATTAGTGCCAGGGGAGGGTCATAGCCATTGTATCTACCAAAGACTTTAGGGCCCTTAAGGGGCCTCTAGCCTTTCTAGCCAGCAGGGCTCAGAGGACAGGGCCTCACCTGCTAGCTGTGGTATGTAAGAATCCAGGGAGGAGGAGAGATACCCACTGTGGGCCAGAAATTTCTATATATTTGAAGAAAAGAGTTAAGGCTTTAAGCCCCAGTGACATACCAGAATGGACCTTGCAGATCCCTGGCTACATGCCCAATAACCCAGGGTTTTGGGGTCCCAGAGTCTTGGGGGCAGGTACTGATGAGGCTGGTGATCTCAGTGAAAAGCTCACAGGCCCCTTTGTCTTTGTCCTGACTCTGGCCTGGCCATTCCCAAGGTTCAATGTGTCCTCAGCAGGAAGTTTTGTGGGCTTTGGGGTCTCAACCTGCAGTGAGGCATTATCAGTTGGGGTCCTGAGGAAGAGGGGCAGCTGAGGCCACAAGGGGCCAGTGCACATTCCCTGTATCCTTTGCAAGCACACCCTAGCATCACAGCAATGCTAGGACCCTAGAAGTACAGTCAGGGGTTCATAGTGAGGAGCACTGACCTGGCTGCTAAGGCCTCTGTTATGGTACCACCCCTCTGCACTGTTAATATTACTGGAGATTTGGGGGTGAGGAAAATACCCCATTCACTCACTCTCCACCTTTCTGCCTTCTGGGGGACCTTTGCCTCTGGTTTCCTAAGTCTCGGGAGCCCATTGCCGATTTCACCTCTGTTTGGCTGAGTGAGGTCATCTTCCCTGTTTACCTATTTATCTTGTGGTGTGACTTGATTTCCCCCACTGAGGTGTCTGGGGTCTGGTGTGGAGGATGGAGAGCCCTCAGGCTATGCTGTCTGTGGAGATGACGTCTTCTACATCTCCATGCCATTTTCCTATCTTTCTGGACTCTTTGTTTTGCTGTGGGGCTCCAGAGAGGGGAACAGCCGTTTCTGTAACTCGCAGGAATCTACTGACCAGGCCACTTTCTTCCAGGGCATGTGGCTGTGTATGGCTCGCTCTGCTGCTCCTAATGGCCACAGCCCAGCGGTTTCTATTATTTTTGTCTGTACTGCTCTCCCGACCAGACACCCCAAATGCATGGAAAGACAAGGTTTCACTTCCACTTTTAAACACTCCTTTTGTTGCCCACCTTACTTTTTCCCCTTTTGAGGAAAACTTGAAAATCATTTTTCTTCCCCAAGTTTAAAGGGAAAACAAAACATTGGGGTTTTTACCCCCTGTAATATTATCATATTGTAAGGTTAAAGGGCGACTGGAAGCATTATTTTTTATTCTGGAAGAATGTGACATTTCTCACTTTTTGGTCAATGCTGAAATGGAAATAATTTAAACCCTTATCTCCCTCAACATGAATCCTTGCAATGTAAGGGTTAATTTAACAAAACAACTCTAGAAACAATAAGCAAATATTTTCACACTACTGGAGAAGGAGAGACCCCCATTCTGGTCTCTACTTCGTCCCTAGTAATAAGAAGTGCCCCTGTTGTGGGTATGTGTGGTGGCCTCAGTGGAACCTAGGCTCAGGCAGCCTACGGCCCCTAATTCTGCAAACCTCACAGGGCAGCCACTTCATGTCCTGAGTGACGGGCTCACTTCCCAGAGCCCTTCCCAATCTCTCAGGCTTTCAGCGGGCTCTCCCTTCCTCCAGACCTATGTCCTCGATAAGCTGTTAAGTTAGTCTGTAATACTTAAAATGCTAGTCCATCTAATATGTAAACAACGACAATTTTTCAAAGGGTTTAGGATTTAAATTAGTTTTTAAAAAACCCAATTACTGCCATTTAATTTAGAGGAGAGCATTCTTTACATGCTAATTATATAGTTGGAAAATGAGCAATCAAGGGCACAATGGGGCACTAGGGGCACTTTTTAAAGGTTTAAACTTACTTATCTGAGTTTAGGGTTTAGAATCTGCATTCTGGTCTCTGTAGTGTGGGCAGACAGGATGTTGGGGTGCAGAAGGTACATTTTAGAACCAGGATGAAGGGCAAAATGGATGCACAGCATACAGTCAGTCATGGTTTGACTAGTGCCACATTCTGGGCCGAGGAGTGGAAGCTGCTAAATAGAAAAAGAAAAGAGACATGAGCCTGGTCAGAGCAGTGCCGTAGGCCTTTGAGGGCAGTTCTAGGACACAGAGATTTTTAGAACATCCCCGAACCTTCTCTAAACATTCCAGAATCATGTAGAACTTTCTAGAACCTTCCAGAGGGCTATGCACGGTTCACCAATTGGTTGAACTTTAGGGAGAATTCTTACCATGTGTAGGTCACCACTGCAGACCCTGAAGGCCGAGCAAAGGTGGCGGGTGCATTTTTAACCTGCTCCAAATCTCTCCCCCTCTCTGTTTTGCTATCCTTCTTCCTCTGACATCGCTCTCCGTAGATCTGGCACCTATGAGATCCAGACGATTCTAGAGTTGTATGATCTATACTGTTGTCTGGAGACACCAACACCTCTACTTTTCTGACAGAGAAATAGATGGTTCATTTAAAATTGAGTCATTTTTGGCATCTTTGGTCCAGCCTCCTTTGATCATATCCACATGGAAATCTGTGAGCAGGTACAGGGGAAACAGAAACAAAGACCTAGAATCCAAGAAGCTTGGCAGGGTAGCCCAGCCGAGTGCACATCCAGGCTCCTGGCTGCTTGCAAGACATTTTGTACTGTGCAGGACATAGACCTGTAACTGACACTTTACTATGCTAACTGTACAGGATCCTGTGTTGACAGGAGACACTGCAGTGGGATCAGGGGAGTTTAACCTGTGTGTCTATAGGGTGCCAGCGTGGGACTGCGTGTGTCTGACCAGAAGCTTGAATAGGTGAGTGGTCTTGGGCCTAGAGTGCCGCTTGGTAAAGGCTGTCCACATAGCTAGCAGCCCCATGGGGAGTTTGATACCCAAGGCCCCAATGTGGTACCTGCCTTCTCCAGGTATGCCCAGGACATATCTGTCTCTGGAGGAGACACCTGTGTCAGGGCTTTAACAGGAAGAGCTTTGTGTAACAGAGAGAGGCCTTCCCAGGCTCTGGCTCCAGGTACCCTAAGACCGCTTCTCCCACTGCCAAAGTAGGGTAGGGGAGCTTTTAGGCCTGGGGAGTTCTTCCAACATGTCTTCAGATAGACCGTCTTCAGAAGCGGGATTGGGAATGGACAGAGCAGCAGGGCTTGGCTTCTTGAATTACAGAACCTAGAGTCTCACCAGCCCTTCTGTGTTGCGTGTAGACAGGGCCCTCCAGGATAACAACTCTGCAGTCATTAGGAGTAGGACCCTCGAGATGCTCCTCGGCATCCACCACCAATGGGAGTGATCCCCAGTGACCATCCCTTGCCTTCACTGAGGCCCCCTTCAAGCCCTAAGCAATTGTATTAGCCCCATCTGATTTCCCACAGAGGCTGACAACTCATGGAGGTCCCTCAGCTAGGGGTGACAAAGCCAACTGGACCCAGTTTATGAACTTCCTACCATCCCAGAAGGCAGTGGAAGAGGGACCCTCGAGAGGGACGAGGCTGTGCTACCTGCCAGGGGCTGAAGATGTGGGACCAGTGGCCTCTGGTAGAAGTCCTTTCTTTCCCCAGGAATCTGGACATCACCTTGATGGAAAAGTCATCAACCTGTTTGAGGGCATCCCCAAAGGCCAGTCATATCAGAAGGAGGGCAGCCAACATCTTGGTTCTAACTATAGTTAGAACCCGAGTTCTGGGGGCCATGGCATCCTACCCTGCCTCTTGAGAGGAATGGGGAGAGAAGCTGTTCTCAGGTCTCTGACAGAGAGGAAACACACAGAAAAGGGTAGAGTGGAGATAGGCCCAGTGAAGAGAAATGGTATTCTAGAAAGATCCATGGCTAAGACAGCCATCTTGATCTCTGAAGACAAAGAGTTAGCCAGCCATCAAGAAAGGGTGTACAAGGCAGCAGGCATGGCGTGTGGGGAAGGAGTGCTGGACTAGGAAGATGGCTATCCATCGGTAGCACCAAATGGAGGAAACACTCGTTCTGTAGAATCACACTTTCTGCCCTGGAGAGGTCAACCATGAGGATGTGTGAGGTCTGTGGGACCTGCCTCCCTTGGATGGGGAAATGGGAATAAGAACTGTGGAAAAGCCAAGAGAGTTTACACACAGGCCCTGAAAGACCTTGACCTCGGTGATTTGGTGACATCAGTCTGGGCACCTACAGTGTTAGATGAGGTAAAGATTAAACTTAACACGATCAGACAACTTATTTTTCTTTTCCAAGACATTAGCTGGTCAAAAATGAGAAAAATGTCCTTAAGCCGAGCTGAGGCAGAGGCGGGAACAGGCCACCTTTTGTTCTTCTAAGGCCTGACCACTGAGCCTGCGTGGGGGTACCCGGGGACCCACCTCTCTGAGAGCCAGCAGAGAGGATCGTCGCAAATTAGCCAAGGATTAGGCCACCAAGCTGCTGGTGTGGCTTGGGGCCACCGACCACCCACATGCCAGGGCCTGGGAATCCAGTGTCCACATGTCAGCTCCCAGCTGGGTCAGGGGTGGCTGGGAGAAAGGACATCTTCCCCACATTACTGTGTCATTTGCCGATTGGAGGGCTGCAGGAACCATTCCCAAACCAGCAAGGAAGCCCCAAGGAGACTCCAGCTGGGCATGAGGGCCAGTGGGTGCTGGGGAGGTGGGAAGGGTGGACTGAGGGAGGCCTTTCCCTCCGCACCCAGCTTTTCCTGTCTGGCAGACACCGTCCAGGGACCTGACATTTTCTCAAGGAAAGAAAACACATGAGCCCACATTTCTTATCTGAGGGCAAACAATGAGATCGCGCCATCCTGGGAGGGGGCTCGAAGCAAATTCAATGCACCCAGAGCTTCAGCAGTCATTGCCAAGGTTAGGAACTGCCTCTGCTCCTCAGAGCAGCTAGCGGCCCTGGGCCCCGGCAGAGCCTCCCTCTCTGTGAGGCAGGTGACACACCAGCTGTGAGCCTGGGTAACCTGAGCCCACCTGACTCAATGCACCCTGCCATGGTAATGATAGCTGAGGGTCTCTTCACCCAGCCTCCAAGTGTAGGCATTGTAGGCTCTGCACACCCTCCCAGGGCTTAGCCATAATTACAGGGTCAGGTTACCCGGGAAACAGGTATTTGTGCCATTCAGTCCCAAAACTTCCACCAAGCTGGACATAGCCATCCCTGGCCCCCCTTCTTTGCCCTTTTGTCCCTGGGCTGGGTTGTCTTGTGACCTCTCTGAGATTACTCCTTGGTATGCCCCAGGCCCAGACCCAGAATGGGGTCCTGGGGTCTGGGCAGTGCCCTTCTGGGGAGCTAGGTGTGGGCAGCAGAGCCCCAAGATTTCTTCCTGTTTCCTCAGCAGCTGAGACAGAAAGCCCAAGTGCGGGTAGCGCGCCATTGTGTGCCCACATTGTCCAGGAGGCACAGCACACCGGGTGGGTGGGGCTGAGGCCCAGGGCCTGCCTCCTGAGAGGAAAGGGGTCCTTGAATGGCTTACTGTGGGACTACCAGCCTGAAGTCTTCTTCCTGCTTTGCCTTGCAGAGGGGAGATGCTGACACCAATGAAAGTGAGAGCCTTGTGGTTCCTGCACTGACTGTCCCAACCCCAGCAGAGGATGCCCAGTAAGAGGGGGGGGCGGCATAGGCGTGGGCCCCAGACAGCGAAATGTCCCTCATATGCAGAGTGAGGAGAGGAGAGGAAGTGGTGCTCCAGGGAGAGGGTAGATAGTCTTGGAAGTGGCTAAGCTGGCATGTGAACCAGGCCCAGCCATATCCAGGACCCTCACTGGTCACATGACACTCTACGTGGTCACTGTTTCTCTGAGTTGCAGAGCAGGGAAGATCTGGCCTTTGTTTGCACGCACAGTGAATCCCCCTTGTCTCTGTGCTCACAGGTGCCAGCAGGCAGCTGTCAAGGCCTCTAAGGGTGTGTAGTTTCCAGGACTGAAAAAGGGTCATCTTTAGGGTCCCTAAGCTCTGCCTGCTATGGACAGAGGAAGGGGTTCAGTAGCTATTTCCCAAATGGCACCCCACCTTTTGGCTTCTGACAGGCTCAACTTTGCTCTTGAGATGACTGACCTAACCTAACCCCCCCCCCCAGGCCTGCTCCCCAGCACACAAGCCCCCTCCTGGTAAGATGACTGATCCCCAGCCCTGCCCCCCCTCCGCCCCCCCTCCTGGATCACACAAGCCCCTCTTGGTACTGCAATCAGCTTCCCTTGTCACTTGTTTTCATGCTGGGTGATTGGGCAATCCTAGGCTCAGGGATGCTGGGAGCTGACCTGGCTGCAGACCCCTGCTGGCCCAAGACACTAGCAGTAGTGCCAAGGTGTAAGTGGAAGCCATTTTTCCCGCTGCCCCTGTCTGGGAGGAGCTTGTACAGAGGACAGCCACAGCCTCAAGTGGCTTACTACCCCCTGCAAGGTGGTCATCAGACAAATGGGGTGGTAGCAGTCTTATCCCATTTTACAGATGGCGAAACGGAGTCAGGGAGAGACAGTATGGGAAGCAGGAAATCCTGCTCCAGCCTGGGCTCAAGATATAAGTGACCCTGACTGTCCCCAAGGTATCCTTCCCAGCCTCAGTGTCTAGGGGATCCAGAGCAGGGGCATGGCTCTTCTCTCTCTGACTTGGCTATGACCGTCTTGAGTGAGCATATGAGGTGCATCACAAGGTACAGATTTTGACTCAAGCTCACCAGTCTAAGCCAGGAAGGCAGGTCACCCTGCTTCTTCCTGCAAAGTCTCATGTGTATGAGGGAAGTTCTAGGAACAGTGGTGCCTTCCAGTGAGGCCAACAGGGTATCCCCTGCCTGGATCCAGGCCCTGCTGGCAGCCAGGGGCTGGAGTCAATCAAATCAAGAGGGGTTATCTGGAGAGTCACCTTGGGGGAGGCAGCCTGTTGTGCATGGCTGGGGGCCAAGACAGGTGTGGAAGGAAGACTTACTTCTCACACTCACAACCCCCTTAGCATGGGTAACCCTCCCCAGGTAGGGCTCACCCCCACACACACACACATACACCAGGTATGGCTTACCACAGGAATTAATGTAAATACTGCTAACTAGAATATCTTTTTCTTAGTTCCTCCTTGGCCATCCTAGAGGGCCTCATCTCTAAGCTGGCCGTCTAGAAGGCCCACAGCAGGCTACAGGCTTTAGACTCTCCTCCTCCTGTGCTGAGATACCCCAGAGCCCCTTAGCTGCCAGTTCTAAAGTGACCGTCCGTCCCCGGGCTGTGTGAGTGAGATATGTGTGCTGAGCTAACCAGGCAGCCGGGAGCCTCCCGTGAGTCCAGGTTCTATGCCTCTGACAGAGGGATTCTGCCTGGCAGATGCAATTCGCTTCACATTGTTCGTGGCCATGGGTTTGTCCTTGTTGCTGGTGATGGAAAGGACTCAACTCTTTATAATCTTTTGTGTCTCTTGCCATGTCTTACTGCCACTCCCATCCATGTCCTCAACAGTCTTGGAACATTGTGTTAAAAACTGAGTCCATATCTAACCCAATGAAGTAACTGGGCTTCACTGTAATAAAGGGGGGCGGGGCACAAAGCTCATGTCTCTTGGACACCAAAGCTCTCTTTCATCCTCTTCGAAAGCAAAACCCACCAATGATACGCAAAGCTGAAATCCTGGGTCTAAAAGGGACAGGTCTCTATGGCTGGCTGAGGCTGACACTAGTTCTGGGCCCTAGAATTAGTTGGGGTGTCTGTACCCACGTTCTGAAGTTTTGCTTCACGTGCTCATGAAGGGAGCATGCTTACCTCCCAGCTTAGGGTGAAAAGCCCACTCTCTTGTTTGGCAGTTTGGCTATAAAAGAGATGGGGGCCGGCGGGGGTTGGGAGGCTAGCAAGCCACAGACCTGTGCTCTGGAATAAGATGCTAGCAGTGTGGGGAGTGAGAGACATGATTCTAGAAAGTTCTGGATAGTTCCTGAAGGCCTTCTTGCCTGGCCCCGTGGGTAGCAAGGACCAGGCATTTTGACTGTGTTTGGGCGACTGCTTGGGCAGTCAGTTACTCTTTTGTTTCATGTCAAGAGGTTTTGAAGGTTGAGCAGGGCGCACCTGCCTCAGGTTGGTTGGCAGATGAGTAATTCCTCTGTCTTGCTGCTGTTTCTGGGCGCTTCCCTAAGGAGAGTGAAAGACGAGAGTCATTCCTTCCTCTCCTCTCACTTCCCCTCGCCGGCCGGCTTTCCTGCATGCTGTGGGATCAGAAAACAGGGCAACTGTTGACGGAGGCTTTGGAGCCCAGAGTTTGGAGATTCCAGCCCGATTTATCCTTGTAGATTGGCTAACACCCAACCAACTTTGCAGCTCTTTGGTTTTGTTATGGGGCGGGGGTGGGGGGGCATGGTGGGCTGCATGGTCATAGGACAGACACCTCAGCCTGGTGGCCACCATTCTGTATGGAGTACTCTCCTGCCCAGGAGCCAAGCCAGTCAGAATGTGGCACCAGCAGTTCTGGCCTCTTGCAGAGCCCTGCTCTCTCAGGAGACCCATGGTTTGCATGAAGATCTGTGCAAGGAGCAGGGCTACAGACTGCTTTCTGTGACCCTGGGGTGCAGAGACCCATGTTTAAATAATGAATCACGTGCCCCTTTGCCCAAAGCGGGCAGCAGATTGATGGCAGCTCTTACTTTTGTGCATGCTGATCCCTTAGCCAGCAGAACCAGCTGGACGGAGCAGCCAGCAGGAGCGGAACTGGCTGGGGCTGTAGACCCCTCTGCTCTGCATTCTTCTGGGGCTTGGTACCCCTCTGCCCTGCATCCTTCTGGGGCTGGGTAAGCAGTGCTATATCTTGGGGACAGTCAGTATGGCCAGCTATTGGCACTGTGGGAAATAACACCGCATCGTTACCTGTGGCTCTGTGGTTGCCTGGCACTCCTGGCCTAGGCTGGTGATTAGTCCTTCCTTCTGTTCAGACTTAACTTTTTCAGAGTTGGGGGACACAAGCACAATCTCTCAGAATTGAGTGTGCCTCAGCCTACTCCTAGGAGCTGCTTCCTCCCAGGGGAAAAGCTCCTGGTTGAGTGTGGTCTGGCCAGGCAGGGGTAAATGGAAGAGGACACGGGCTCTTTCGTTTCCTGTCTCAGAGCTGACCCTTCTCTGGCCTGAGCATTGTGCACCCTGACCTTGAGCCTTGACAGACCACTTTTAATCATGGCTGTTGGTCAAACAGGTCAGCTCCGAGTTGATGTCACTGGCCAGCTACAAATCTCCCTCCAAGAATGGTCTGTTGGAGTCTGGCTTAAACAAAATTGTCATCGAGATGGGCATTTTAAATCAGTGAGTTAGGGACTCAGAGACCTCAAGAGGGAATTATTATTATTATTTTTATTTCAAACCCTCGATGGGCTGGCAACACCCACAGTGGCCTCTCCCTGGCGGGTGCAGTCTCCGGATGGCCACACTTGCTATATATCTTTGTTCAGGGACCTGGTTTTTATTAAATTTAATTGCTTCCTTTTCTGGCCTTAAATCAAGGGTGGCCTCAAAACAGGGACAGCATCAATTTAATTTAATTACTCTGCACTGCAACCTTCAGAGCCAAGACGTGGCTACTGGGGTCTCACACGGGGCCCCAAATTCAGGATGAGCCCAGACGCCTCGGGGAAGGAAGAGGGGCTGGGATCCCAGCCCTGATCTCTCTGACCTCCCCCCCCCCCCACTTGTCTTTGCTGAGGACTGGACCCTGAGCCACAGTTTCCGTTCCCTTATTGATGTGTTTATTCTTCATTTGCCGTTAAAACCGTGTCGGTACTCTAACTCAGAGGCAATTCATTAAGGGCCATTTATCTTTTACACTGATATTTACCCGCAGAGTCCAACACAGGGCTGCAAAGGAGGAGACAGCATAGGTGTTCCACAGTAATGTGTGGGCACATTTTTGTAGCTCCTTCAACCCAGGTGTGAGAGTGAGACATGGACGTGAATCCTTCACCGACTCCATGGCGTGTCTGGTCCTCATCTGGGTTCTGGAGTCTGCATCTGACGGCGATGGGCTTTGTCTCCCTCAGTAATACCAAATGACATCCATCCCTGCCAAAGAAAATCTAGCCTGTCTGCAAATGGTCCTGGCTACTCAGGCAGCATCCCTCCCTTTACCCCAGTACAGCATCCTGTAGCCTGGGGACAGGGGAGCCTCAGAGGCATCTACTGGCAAGGTTTACTACACGTCTTTGATGGCTAGTGTGTAGCTAGAGTGGTCCAGCCTGTCTGGTCGTCCCGGAACTCCGAGGAAAAACACTGGAAATTATTAAGATGATTTGTTAAATAATAGAAAATGTTTTTCATTTCCCAATTCCCAGCTCTTGCTAAAGCCATCCTCTGGCTGCCTGCTTCTCATTCCTTAATATTTAGACTTATGGGCCAATTTGAGGGTATTTTCTCTTTCCTCCGTGATTAATGCTTCCATGAAACAATGTCATCACAAGTCACCCACCTGCCCTGTCAGCTCGGCATCAATCTCGCTGGGCTGGACGGTAATTTATGACTGGTGCTGGCAATTTGCAAACCTAATGGGGAGGAGGGTATGAGGAGCCGGCTTGGAGCGCTGTCTGCAGCCTCGCCAGCCTCCCCCCATTAGCAGAACAAATGGCGTAGAGATCAGACATCATCTCCAAGGCTCGATAAATATTTTATCAGCCATAATGGGAATTGTCAAATTGATCTAATTGTACAATACGTTATCAGTGAGATATCAAAGGCGGCCTGGCCTCAGCCTAGACCCTCCTCGGCCGCCGGGCTGTGGAGTTGGGAGCTAGGAGTTGCTGTGTCCGTCCATCCCAACAAGATGTAAATAACACCCTGGCCACAGAAGCCCTGTTAAGGAGATGATAAATTTTGTGGAAATGAATGGCCTTATTCCCTTGTGCTTTGCCAAGATTGACTTTTGAGAAAGGAGTAAAGAGAAATACAGGACAGAGAATGTGAGGCAAGCTCAGAACTTTCCAGATACACCCGAGCAATCCCACCCTCTGAGCATGGGGATAGCAACAGTGCTTCCTCTGTTGCTCACGTGGATGCCAAGAGAAGGACCTGGCCTGACTCAAACGGCCCTGTGCAGGAACAGTGCTGTTTTCTTCAATCCCCTTGGCCCCCGGGAGCCAGGGGCCCTCAAACCCACCAAGAAAGAAAACATACACTGAGCTTGGCATTTTCTTAAAAACTGGGGGTCACACTGTATGTCACCACCCAGGGGCACCCAGCAGTGGGGGCACAGAGTGGTCCAAGACAAGCATAGACCTCCAGCCCCCAGCCTGTGGGAGCTGCTGAGAAAAAGAAAGCCACCTTGGTGTCCACCCCTCCTCCTGTCTGGGGGCGCTCCTGGGCCTAGGCCTCCAGGAAGGGGGAGGGGCTCAGGGCGGGTGGCGGTCAGGCGTCTTTCACAGCCAGGCAAGACCTTTTGATTTCTAGAACAAACAGCGACGTATTAGGCCTGGAGCAGATTTGCAAAACCGAGTGGAAACATCTGGTTGTGCTAACGATGAGCGTCCTGCTGGACGTGGGGAGCCAGTCCCTGGAGTTGGGGTGAGCACTGGCCTTCCGTGGTCTCTCGGAGTAAGACCTGACCTAGCCCTCCTGTTCTATCTCACACTGTCCCGTGGAAGCCTCTTTCTCTCCAGCAAAGCTATTTCTGGGTCTCAGGATGATGCTAGTGGAAGGAACGCAAGCAAATCAAGGGACGCATATCATTCAAGGCTGGTAGTCAAGGCTGGTGCCCGAAGTGTGCAGCATGCAAGGTCTTAAGGAGGTCTGGGGCATCAGGACGAAGTGGCCTTAGTCTATCTGCATCTTTGTGGAATGCAGTCTGGTGTGAATACACATGGCCCAGCAACATCTGGATTACCATGTCCCCTGCTCCCCAGAGAATGGGTATTTACCTGAGTATATACCTTACCAATCAAGAAGCCCAGGAAATTCATATAATTACCTGCCACCCATGCAGCTGGGAGCAAACACCATCGGAAGGGGCAAAGGGTTCTGAGCAGAGGAAATTGCTTTAACAGCTTGGCTGGGCCCTGCATATTGTATTATGTGCTGAAGAGAGAGGGTTAGCTCAGGGCACAGGGTGGCTAGAATAGCCGCCTGCCATCTCACGTTCCCCAAGCAGAGCACCCCAAGGCAGGATGAAAGTCTCTCAGCAGCAGCTTTTCTGTTAGGGAATCCTAAATGTTTTCTTGGATATAGGCTGTTTCTCATTAGATCACACAGGGGGCTGGTGAGCTCCTGCATGCACACGGAAGCTTGAAGTCTGTCTTTCTGGTGGCCTGTCATTTTAAATAAAAATAAGAAGGAAGAGTTGAGTTGGTAGATCAGCAGCTGTAGGCAGTGGCACCATGGCTTATACCTCCTTAAGGAAGAGTTAATGTTGCTATAAAGGGGCCTGAGTATTTAGGTTCATCAGCTGCTTGGCTGAGACTTCCCTGGTTGGTGTCCTGGGCGCACAAGCAAGTATGGGCAGCACAGACACAGAGGAGCCCTTCACCTGTCAGGGAATCAGGACCCAGGGCATCGGGCCCCCAGAGTAGATTGGGCCCCAAGGGATACCCTGGATCTTGAGCTGCAGCCTCTACTTGGTTTACATGGCTGGCTCTTCAACTCTCTCTGTCTCGTTTTTGCCTTACAAAGGAAAAGAATAGCTAAGCTTAAAACTCTGTCCCCTCCCCCCCCTTGAGTTGTTCAGTTCATAGAAAAGGCTGCATCCATGTCTGGGCCCAGCTTTCGGCAGGGCACCTGGACTACCAGTGTAGAGGGATCTAAGACCTGCCCTAAGGAGGGAACTGGGGGAGACTGCTTGACTGGTATATCTTTGGAGCTTCTCCCCAGTGTCCTGAAGTAGGAAAAAAAAAAAAATCCATAGGAATGTTTGGGTCGAAAGAGAGCCTGGATACTCTGGGCTGTATTTGAAGATACAAACTCACCCGCTTTGGACTTTCCCTGCCTACCTGACTCACCCACGGAGACCCCATCTTAACTTATTCCTCCTCTTTACTGTCTCGATCCCTTAATAGTTCCACTGGCTACAACCCAGGGGAAGAGATCGCCCCTGCTCCTAGGCTCTGGTACAATGAGAGGGAGCCCCAGAAGTACCATCGCTGTCTCCCACCCTCCTGGGGCAACACATGCCTGGCCACCACTGCCCATAGAGAGACACTATGAGCACCCTGCCCAGGACTGCAGGGCATTTACCCACCAACTCCACAGTTTCCCAGCGTCCTTGAGTGTGAGCAGCAGGAAATATTAGATAGAAGGATTTAGAGTATGGAGATAAACAGATAGAAAATAAAGGAGAGCTTCAAGAGGGCCTGGAACCTATTCCAACAAGCTCTGACTGTCTCTGCCCCAGGGTATTTATAGAGATACCAAGGGGTGGCCCAAAAGATCTCCCCCTCAGCACAGCCAAGTGCAGACCATCTCAGACACCTGCACTGAGGCCAGGGATCCTAATCATCCTCTCTATGCGGACCTGCTGGGTAAAGCCACAAGGACCTAGAAACAGGCTCCCACAAAGGACACAGCTTCATAAGGGCCCAGAACCTCTGGAAGGTGGGTGGCCTGAGTTCCCAAGGTAAATAGGTACTAGCAACATTTGTGACCTTAGTCAAGCCTGGACTTGGACAAGCAGCTCTGTGCCCCAGAGCAACTTTGGGAAATGCTCCCCCGTACTCCCTAGTTTCCTCATCCCAGAGTAGGGCCAACAGCCCTTCCTCACAGGTCCAGTGTGCTTGTGCAAGATACGAAGATCATCACTGCTTGTTCAGGCCTCAGGTGATCCCTTGGCCAGTGCAGACCCTGACTCCATAGAGGATGATGGTGGTGGAGTCAGCTGGTTGAGGGGATGAGGAAGAGGGAAGCCATTCAGGGTGTAAGGGAACAACAAGGTAACCCCCACCCAGCTCTCCCTACATCTGCGCATCACAGATACTTAGCACCCTGACTGGAGCCTGATCTGTTCTCCCCACTCTCAGATGAGAAACCTGAGGCATAGATGAACTAGAGCCAGCCCTACGAAGAGTATTTTCTGTTCCTCAATCTCATGGTCAAGAACTACCCAGGAACAGAAATCTGGGGCCCAGATGTCCCATGTCACCTCAACCCCAGGGGTCTGTTCTGTTGCCCACATGGTGGGTCTGTACAGGTAAAGCCAGGCCTGCTCTCCCTTCTTGTTCCTCCCCAGCACCACACCAAGATCTCAACTATTGGTGAAATTTTTAAGGCCACTCCACGTAGTTAAAAGGGAGGTTTATTTAGTGGCGTAACTTACAAGTGAAGGGATAGGTGGGTTGCAGGGTCTGGGAAAGGTGTGTTGCAGTCCGGCAGTGTTCTCTGGAGAACTCTGCTCCGTCTACCTCCAGCGTCCAGGGTCCAGAATCCAAGAGAGCGCGCCTTGGAGGCGTGGCAGTTATTGAAGCCTCAATGGGGGTTGGAACTTCCAGATCAAGGTTGGAATGGCTACTCACTACACTCAGCCTGGAAAGACAAAAGCCATGTATGGAGCTGGGAGATGGCTCAGTTGGTAAAGGACCTGCTGCGTTTGACCCCTAGATCCCATGGCGGGGTGGGGTGGGAAGCCACGCATGGTGTTATGTGCTTGTAATCCTAGGGCAGGGGAGGTGGGACAGGAAGATCCCTGAGTTTCACGGCCAGTGACATGCCTTGTGTTTTAAAAAAGAAAAGGATGGAACTTAAGAAATGACACCCAAAGTTGTCTTCTGGTGTCTAAATACATGTACATACACATGTATGTGCACTTACAGACATACAGACACACATGCCTAAAGAACCACGTGTAGCAGCAGAAGTCTCACAGGGAGGAACACTGGAAGGGTTCCTTGTTTTGCTGTGGCAGAATCAGCCTAGAATGCCTTATCTAAGGTTCCCAGGCACCTGGCAGGTAACTCCCCGATGCTGTGGCCAGCTGCTTGGGGGTTTGCGCAGGATGTGAGATCACATGCTCTCCCTACCCCATGGGAGCTAGACTCTGAAGAGGCCACATGGGAAGAGTCTCTGGAGAGTTACAGTGTGCATGCTCTGGTAGGCAGTGAGCTGCTGTGTCACCCTCTGCACGGCAGGGACATTGGGCCAGGCACTGCTGGGCCCCTCCCAGACATGGGTCCACCATGGGTGACAGGGGTGGCTTTGGTTTTCTTTTTGAGACAGTCTTACTATGTAGTCCATGCTGCTCTTGAACTTCTCACCTTTGCCCCCTGAGTTTTTGGCATAATAGGCATATGCTACCATGTCTACTTTAGGTGTGGCTATTCAGGATCTGGAATCATGGCTTGTGGTCATAGTCCCACCAGCTGGGGGCCTCCAGTTAGTCCAGGGGTAGAGTGGCATGCTGTGTGTTTGAGTGTCTCTCCCTGCCTGGCCCTCATGGCTCTGGCAGGTAGGACCAGACTTTGTGTAGTAGCCTGGGCTGGAGTCCAGAGACATTTCCCAGCTTCCCTCTAGGGAATGGGACCTCTCCCTGGGTCAAGCATCCTTATCCACAGTGGGTTCAGCAGAGTGGAGTGTACCGTTCCTCATTCCCTATCATCCGTGTCCACCATGCAGCTATTATCAGAAGGACAGCATGCTGAGTCCCTGGGTCTCCGGGCCAACAACAGAGCTGACCAGATGAAAACTGGTCCTGGTTGAGTGCAGCTTCAGCCATGGAGACAGTGAGGTCATTGCTACCCACCAAGGTTCTTGAAAATCTCATTTACAAAGTGCAATTTATCTAGTTGGGTTGCATTTAATTATCTAATTTGTCTGAGTGAGTCCTGGCTCCCTATCGCCCCAGCACGTGAACAGCTTGTCACCCAGGGGTCAGCTACTATTTCCAAGGTCCCCAGACACCCCCCTGGGTCACACAAATCATCAAGGTGTGACCAACACCTTGATAGACACATGCTTGAGACTGCTGAGCTGCCCTAAGAATGGACAGGGCAAGCTTTCTACATCACTATGAGCTGGTCTCATGTGGGCCCCAGGGTACATCAGGTTTCTGACCTGCAAATGCTTCATTCCCTGTGCATTTTGGGGTGTGCTGTCCCCTAGGTATTCACACCTTCCTCTCACCTATGGATGGTTATTAACTTCACGTGGAATTCAGAGCCTTTCACCAAATACTCCCACTCTGTGAGAGAGGGCCATCTGGGAGATGGTTGTGTGCATCACCACCAAATAGAAGTGATTCAAAAAGTCAATGTGCATTAGAAGTATCATACCATGCTGTAGTTGGTTTTCAGGGATGTTGCACACATATGTGTACGAGAGTATGTGTGTATTTAAGTAGCAATGTGAGGATGCTTTGAAAGTGCTGGCCAGCTGGGGTCCTGAAAGGAAGAGGAAACCTTATGTACCAGTGTGTGTAGCATAGGAGCACTGTCCTGCTCTCTGCTTCTCCAGCAAATATTCTCAGACAGGACCATAGCAGACCTGGGGCCAGAGTCCATTGGCTTTGGCGCACTAATGAGGTTTCCTTGCGCTGGGGTCCTGCAACACACAGCCGAACTTGAACTCAGGGACCCTGGCTTCGAGGTGGCATGCCTGTGCCCTTGCTCTGCTTTCTAGTTGTTTTGCCTCTTCTGTTTGAGAAGTGGAACCTTGGTGCTCAGAATAGGCTGACATTGCTTGGCAGTGTCCTGTGATTTGGGGTTCTTATGGGGGAGGGCATCCTAGTTCCAGTTTGCACTTAACATTGTTCTCAAGTGCATTTCAGGGTACTTGGAAGCTGACATCCCAGTCCCATGATCCACCTCTGTGGAACCTGAAGTAAGCCATCTCGCCCAAAGCTTCCTGGTTTGCAACACAGACCTGAGTCTTAGGCCAGGAGTAGAAGCCAGTGGGAGGTTCTGTTAGCACAAAGGCAAGTCAGAGGTTCCCCAGGGTGGTGACAAAGCCAAGCGGCAGATATTGGCCAACCGGGTCCAACTGAAACAGCGGGGTCATTCTGCATCTCCAGTGTACTTACTCACAGATGCAGATCCTTATGTGTCAGGTGGACTGTCATGTGTCCTGGCTAGGCTGATCTTGTCTGTTCCCCTCTTGTCCTGTCCTGTAGAATTTCTGTTTGTATCAGAGCAGCTGACACCAAGCCAAGAGCAGTAAGGCAGGAAGTCGACAGCAGGGTTCAGAGGCCCCAGAAAGACCAACTCCATGTTTCCAGGTCCATTTCAGATATGCCGCAGTCAACACTGCCCAGTACCGTGTGGACCAGGCTTAGTGCCCACCTAAGATTCAGGAAAGACAAGACTGAGGGCAAGGATGTGATGGATGGGGGATGGGCAGACACTAGTTAGGGACAGGCCAGGACAATGTGTGATGGAGGCAGGGTGGGGCTGGGTACCTCTAGGGTGTGGCCTTTGGCACCCTTACAGCTATTCTGGGGCAGGGCCCGTGAACTTAGAGGCTCTCACTTCTGTGGAACCTGCCCTTGGGGTCATGGGGAGACCTTGGCTTTGGTATGAGGGTTGTTCAGGGTCAAGTCTTTTTCGGAAGACAGCAATGTTGGGAAGGTGTATGAGAAAGTAGTGATGAGCAGGCTCAGTGTAGGGTGGACTCCCCACCCCTAATTACCATCTCATTCCACATCTCTGCAGCTGACCCCAGAGGAGTCTACAGTTTCAAGCACCCCACACCCAGAGGTTTGACAATAAGCTGGCCACAATGTAGTTGGCATGGCCAGACATACACCTAGCTCTTCCCAAAGAACAGAGGAAAGTATCAGGGTTCTGCTCAAGGACAAATATGGCAAGTGTGTCATCATCAAGGTGCAGAGGTGCGCAGGATGGGTCTGGAGTAGCTGTAGCCTTCTGTGTGTCAGTTCAGGAGCACTGACGGTCTTGATCACACAGGCCAGCACATGTGCTGTGTGCACCAGTGGATGGCACTGACAGCCATCTCAGATGGTGCCTTCAGTCAGGCTCTTCAGTCAGCCTTGGCTCCGTTGCCTCTCCCAGACTCTGAGCTTCATTTCCCCAGATTTAACATCTGCTACAGAGCTTTATTGTTTCAGTTTAGCAAATGATTAAGCAGTGTTTCAAGTATCTTCAAGAACAGGGGTGTCTAGGAGGGGTTCCTTCCAATGTTAATTCAGAGACCTTCTCCTGCTGGCTTGCCTTCTTCAGAAATAGTTCAAGAGTGCATCAGCAGTAAAGTTAGTTAAGCTCTCTGCCATGGTCGCCATAGATTAGTCAGGAAAGCCTAGCCACCTTTGAATGCACCATCAAGCTCCAAGCACAGCCACAGTCTGCCTTGAAAGGCCCAGCAGGCACGTGCCTCTTTCCCACCTGAGCGGATGAATTTTCTGGGTGTGATGACTTTGAATGACCTTGAGGACTTCCATGACAAGAGAAAGGAGAGGGTTGGAACACATGGACACCTGATCATCTGTGTCACCTAGGAAGAAGGAACCACAGTTGAAGCATTGCCTTTACAGATTGGCCTGTGGCCATGTCTACAAGTTATTTTCTTAATTGATGGTTGGTGCAGGAGGGCCCAGCCCACTGTGAGCATTGCCATTCTTTGGCAGGTGGTCTTGGGGTGTATAAGAAAGGTAGCTGGACAAGGCAGAAGAAGCAAGCCAGTAAGAAGTATTTCTGTTCCTTTGTGATCTCTGATTCAGTTTCTGCCTTGATTTCCCTCAGTGATGGACTGCAGCCTGTGTAAGTCATATAAACCTTTCCCTGTCCAAGTTGCTTTTGGTCAGTGTTTTATCACAGCAACAGTGACACAAACTAGAACATGGCACGTACAGTGGAATCTTGGTACCTTCTGGAGGGGAACTCTTGGCTCTGTGTCATCCAGGTCTATGTCCTGACTCATCACACAGCAGTGACTGGGGTCCCACTGGACCCCATTCAGCCATAGCAGCACCTTCCTACAGAAGCCTCAGAGAGCTTCACTGAGGAAGCCAGGGTTCCTAAGAGTTTGTTTGGATTTCCCAGATTCATCCTTGACCTAATTTGTGTTGGAAACCTGTTCAGAAGGCCAAGGCATTATTAAGACATTTCTCTAGTCTGTGAGGTCACAGTTCTGACCAGCCACCTCTCTCATGTGGAAAGGTGGTAGGTGAGGGGTAAAGACTTTAGTCAGAGCTTTGCTGGCATTTGTGGGTCACCCAAGTCCTCAAGCCCATGAATGCCTCCTTTTCAGGACGGTGGAAAACTGGGGTATGTATAGGAAGCAGGGTGGAGATGTGTGGAGGCTACAAATGGTAGTGGGATTGGGTGGGCTGGTAGGGTGAGGTAAGGTGGAAACATTGCCGACCTTGACCTTGGTCCAGGCACATAGAGGAAACCTCTCCAGGGATAGGGATCTTGGGGAGAGAGAAAGCCCCAATCCTCAGTTTATCTTTAGGAAATAGAGCAAGCTAGTTAAGTCTACTTGTCAGAAAGGATTGTTCCTCAAGAATCCAGTGGTTTCCCCTGAGTAGATGGGGACAGAGCCAGAACCTGGGTGGAGAGAGCAGGGAACAGGTAGATCCAGTTGTCTCTGATCAGGCAGCTGCTGAGTACCCAGCTTGACTCAGAGAGGCTGAGGGAGTAGCCAGCTTACAGGAGGGTGCTCATCACTGCCTTCTGGGGTTCACCTCAGATGGCTAGGCTGGTGTGCATGTGCTTCAGGTGGACACCAAACCTCTGGCAGGAAGCATCATTTTGTGCTGAGATTTTACTGGGCATTGTTTCACTAGAGAAACCCCACAAATTCATGAAATTAGCTTTTGTTTACTTACTGGATTAAAACAGAGAGGCCCTGGCCCACTCCAGATACCATTGATTGGGGAAGCACAGCTCTTAAGAGGGCCAGTGGCTTCCCTGAAATGGACTCACCTTCACTGTCACCTGGAAACAGCTCTTGTTGTCCCTGTGTCTTAGTTAGGGTTTGTATTGCTGCAACAAAACACCATGACAAAAAAGCAAGTTAGGGAGGAAAGAGTTTTTACTTTTTTGTTTTTGTTTTGTTTGTTTGCTTACATCTTCATATCACTGTTTGTCGTCAAAGGCAGTCAAGACAAGAACTCAAACAGGTTAGGACCCTGGAGACAGGAGCTGATGCAGAGGCCATGGAGGGATGCTGCTTACTGGCTTGTTCCCCAATGGTTTGCTCAGCCTACTTTCTTATAGAACCCAGGACCACAAGCTCAGGGATGGCACCCCCCACCATGGTCTGGGTACTCCCACATCAATCACTAATTAAGAAAATGCTCTACAGGGCTGCTTATAGCCTGATTGAAGCATTTTCTCAATTGAGGTTCCCTCTTCTCCAGTGACTCTAGCTTGTGTAAAGTTGACATAAAACCAGCCAGCAAACCTTGGGACCTGGGGCAGGTATATATTTTCCTGGCAGTAGTATTCAGAGCTCAGATGTTTTTCTGAACTTTGCCACCTAAGAGACCAAGAGGCCAGGGTCTCAGCTGGGGGTATGTCCAGTCTTGATGCAGTGCATGGATTTCACCCATTGTGGTCCCGTCAGGGAGAGAGGAAACAGTAGTCTCAGATAGCTTGGATGGGGTGCAGACCAGACACCTGCAGAATCTTTAGGAAGCTCCACTACTCTGAAACGTGCACTCACTGGGGAGTAGCTTGAGGAGAGCACCAAGGTTCTAAAATGTATTCTTTCTTGTTGGATGAAGACTGTAAAATTGGACAGGGCTCCTAGCTATCCAAAGAGTAAGGCTGGAAGGATAGCTCAAGGGTTAAGAGCACTTGTTGCTCTTATAGAGGACCCAGGTTCAGTTTCCAGCACCCACAACAATCTGTAGCTCCAGCTCCAGGGAATCCGATGCCCACTTCTAACTTCTGTGGGCACTGCACACATGTGGTACATGGAAATACATGCAGACAAGCACTCATATACAAAATGTTAAAAAAAAATTTAAAATATGAAACTTAAAAGAAGGAAACAAAAATCCTTCTAGTGTTCTGGGGAGGTGGCTCAGTTGGTCGAGTACTTGTCTAGAATGCACAGGGCCCTGGGATCAATCCCTGGCATTAGCATAAACTAGGTGAGGTGATGCACGCCTGCAATCCCAGCACTTGGGAAGCAAAGGAAGGAGAATAAGGAGTTCAAGGCCATCTTTGGCTACATAGCAGGTTCAAGACCAGCCTGGGCTACATGAGACACTATCAATCAATCAGTCAGTCAATCAATCTACATGAGACACTGTCAATCAATCAGTCAGTCAATCAATCTACATGAGACACTGTCAATCAGTCAGTCAATCAATCAATCCATGACACTAGTTCAAAAGTACACCTATGCTAGGGTATTGGGATATTCCTTTTTAAAAAATTTCTTCTTTTACTAAAGGGTCATCAAAGGGGGAAGAAAACAAATTCTATGGAAGGCATCTTTCAAGGACCTCTGTGTCAGAGAATTATCTAGGGAGCTAAGTAGACCAGAGCCAGCTCCTTAATGGAACTTGAGCCTCTCTTACTATTTTGCCTCACAGCATTGCAGGCTTCCTTCACCTCTTTACTTCTCTGTGTTTCTGGACCACTGCTGGAGAGGCATGGAGATAGTGGATGGGCTGGGGCCAGGAGGGATCTGGGAGGGTTGAAGACCATGGGCTGGGAAGGGTCAAGGTTGGGCCTGGAGTCCTGGGCTAGGTATGTGCACATGTGTGCAGGTGTGTCTTCATCTGCATAAGCATGCAAGTGCATGCAAGCCTGTATGCCGAGTTTATGTCATGTGGGTTGAGTCTCTATCCAGCTACAAATACTGGGAATGTGGCCCATGTACAGCTGAAGCGGACAGGCAACTGACACACAGCCAGTGAGCAGCTGGCTGACCAGGGGAAGAAGCCTTACACACGTACTCTTGATGGCTCCACTGCTGAGGGCTGACCACAAGGCTGGAGCACAGCAGGCTCACGGAGAAGCAACCGTCTTTCGCCGAAAGGAAAACGGAGTGACAAGAGTTGCTGGGGCATCATTTTGGAGCCTGATCCCCAATGCTGGCAGTGGTTTCTCTCGCTACCATTTGGTCCCCAGAGAGCCCCCGATTCACCCTTCTGGAAAAGGCAGTCCTGTTTGGATCAAAAAATAATTAGCTGGGCTTTAAGTGAGGGTTTCAAGTACACATTTAATTTACGCTGATTAACAGTCAGATGCTCAGTAAACACCAGCTGAACGCAACCCTCGTACCATTGAGAAGCACGGAGCGCAAAGTGATGGAGAAAAACGCAATAAATACACCGTTTCCACAACTGGCAATTATATTAATAACATGCGGCACTTGTCTTAAAAATTCAAATTAATATGTGCATATCTGCATTGCCATCTGCAATTGGTAACTTTTGATTTAGCATGTTACCAGGGAGTCTTCCCTTGCTTGCTCCATGTCAAAGAATGCCACAGCTTCCCAAGCAATTAGGCTAAACCAGCCTAGGGATTCCTCTGTTCCCACCGGCCTCGCCATCCTGAGCCCTTTTGTCTGTGAGTTTCTGATTTTAGAGTTGCAGGTCCCACTGGGCCCTACCACTGTTTGCCTGTGTGTGCCGCTGGGCTGTCACCGGGCTGGGTCGGTGATGAATCATTAGGATCTGCCTGACAATCCACCACTGAGTCCCTAAATGGACTGTCGGGCTGTCACTGTGGGCTGGTGCACTCTCCCACGGAGTGGGGGCTTATGAACACTTTGGGAGGGGGAGCTCATACCAACCCATCAATCTGGTGGATGGGTGGGCTTGGGGACAGAGCCGTGCACTTCCTGGTAGACTTTGACATGCTTCGGAGGAATGGCTTTAAACTTCAGAGAGAAAGATGCTGTAGTATGGGGTATAGATGCTCCAGGGTCCACCCTCTGCATCCCATAGTCTCCTGGTCCTGGGCTCCAGCCTTAGGCAGCTTGAAGGACACTCTTCCTCCTCCTGTGCACCCCTGGATTCAACTGATCCCCAGTGCTCTTGAATGCGCCCCTCCGAAATGGGCCGTATTACAGCTTCCAGCAGGTGTGAGTGGGACCCCAGCAAGCAGTTCAGAGACAGCGAGCGCTGTGAACATTGCTGGGAAAAAATCTTTCTACTTCAGAGAGGAGAAACACGTCTGGGCAAAAGAAAAGGAAACTAAGCTCTGGTAATAAACAAAACAAGTAAAACACCCAAACTTGGTCTTTTGTACATGTGAGTGAATGGAGGTTTTTTATCAGTCTGCTTCCCCGCTCTACCAATGGTCTTGTTTCAGAGTCTATAGGTGGGTGGGCTCCTAGCTGGTCCTGAGGCTCTCCAAATCTGTGAGTTGCTGCCATCCTCCCTGAGCTCCCGAGGAAGGTCCCCAGAAGAATACCTTTGCAGGGAGAGCCCAGCCTAGCCGACACATCTTGATCTGCCAAGGCAGGTGTTGAGATGCGGGGACCATGCTCCTTTCTTGGAGGATTTTGAAAGAAAAGAAAACGGGGGAAGAAAATCCAGGCTGCAGGGCTTGGCAGTGGCTGCTGTGCGGCTGCCCCTGATTAGTGTGGTCTTTGGGCCCGGGGATGCCTGCATTAACGCTGTTAGCCGTGCTGTTCCGGTCTTCGCATCAAGCAGACTCGGGGTGAATTCTCTTGGGAGGAAGAAAGGGACCACTATTGTTGCAACACTTTTACTCCGCCCAGCACCTTCCACCAGCTTGCCTTTTCTTCTTTCTCCTGATGTGAGTGTGTTTCTGTCTCAAGGGGAGGTGAGGGAGGAACCCCCCCCCCATCTCCATCGCCATCAGAGCTGGCCTTTGCAGTTACTGAAAAATGAGGTCCTTTCAGTCCACACCCATCCTCTACTTTGCAGAATGACATTGTGTCTGAGGGAACAAATGTTTTCTTTTCTTTAACTAAAAGTGAGGTGGTCAAAAGGCTTCGGGATTTGGTGAAAGACCAGACTGTGCCCCCCTCCTCAAGGGGCTGATCTTGCTTTTTCTTTCTCTGACCCCCACGGGCAGAAGCCATTCTCCCATTACCCTGTCTTCCTCTTCAGAGCTGTTGGGTGTAATGGACTCCTTTAAATTAATAATGCGTAGAAGGAGATTTACAACACATTGCTCAAATATTGTCTTTGCCTTTTATTCATGCATTTGTCACTGTGGCCTCTAATCGAGGTGCACGGAGAAGGGATAAATAATGAAGAGAGAAAAGAGGTCTGTCACAATCCAGAACCATTTGCAAATTCATCACCGATATTCTTGGGGAAGGAAGGACAGAGGCGATGACGAATACCCCACCACGCTAATATATCTCCTTGATTTCTTCTCCCATTTATTTAGATAACCTACTTTGAGCTGTGATAGAATGAGGGAGGGTCCAGCTGCCCTGAGCAACAGATGGGGCCGACTGCAGCTCCCAGTACGCAGGCCCTTGCCCTGTGTTTGGCTGTGGCTCTTTGAATTTTGTTTGTTATCAGTCCGATTTTAGGTGATTTGTGGGGAGGTGATTCTGCCCAAGTGCCTGTTCCTTCTGTTTTCAAGGTTAGATTGTGTCAGGGGCTGTCATTCAAAAGATGCCTTGGTCCAAACCCTAAATCTACAACCCCAAAGATGGGTAAAATGCTTTTCTAGTTTGGAAAGATTTTGTTAACTGGTGAAAGCTGGACTGTGCACTAAGTCTCTCTCCCTCAACTGGCAGGAACTGGGAAGGGGAAACAATTCTGCTTCGAGGGTTGATTTTTTTCCTTTAGACCTATTTAGAGAGGCCCAGGTCCTCAGGCTCCAGGGAAGGAGCTGTAGCTTCTTCCCAGCATTAGTGATGATAGGACCTCAAAGTCAAACTCTGGATCCTGAGCCTGCCATCAGGCTTGGTCTCTGTACTGGGAGGGAAGAAAAGATTAGTTTTATCTGGGTTTCCACATGAACCATGTCACTTCCAGGAATCAGTGGTGGGTGTCAGCTTTCAGGGAGCCACCAGATGCCTTCTGAACACCAGTGGTTCCAAAAGTCAGGAGCAGGGAGCCAGATGGACTTCAGGCCTGATTGTTGTACTTGCATGCAGCACTATGTGGGATCAGTAAGTGTCTGGGCAGAGCGGGGACTAAATAGGAGTTTCAGAGCTAGCCACCACTGCCCAGTCTCCCAGCACCGAGGCTTCTGTACCTGCCTACCTAATCCCACCTTGCTCAGAGAGTGAGAAGAGTCACTAGACTGTGGCTGAACTGGAGTGAAAGATCCACCTGCTAGGGCATCCAGACTGAGCACCTGGTCAAATTGCAGTTTCAGTAAATAGCTCATGATCTTTTAGTACAAGTATGTCTCAAATTCAGCCTGCTGCGCATTACTGTATTTATGAACCCCTGCTGCATTTTATTGTGTTTGTGGTGTTTGTCTGACTCCTTCTCCCAGGCTCTAGGCACTTCTTTACCCCCCCAGAGGTCAGAGGCATGGTTCTTCTGGTTTTCCTCCTTGCAAATGAACTGATGCAGGAGCTAGCTGTTAGGAAGGAGGGGAGGTCATTGATGAAAGGGGCCAGGCCACAGATGACAGAGAAGTCAGGGCTGTGGGTTATAAATGACATAGGAGTGCTAGACTCTTCTGATTCTGGCAATAATGAGGCTTGAACTGACTTCTGAAAGAGTCTCAGACTCAATCCTGCTAGACCCAGTCATCTGCCAGCACACATTATGTCCAGGAGGCCATGCTGGGTGGCTCTGAGTTGGTTGCCCACCAAGATAACCCTAGCCACATACAAGATGAGCAGAGTCTCTGGACTGGCTGGAACTGGCCACTGCTGACCCGGATTCCTAGGGTATTTCAGGACCCACCCCTGGTCCTGGCAATAGTGTCAGCCGCCTCCTACTGCCCCAGAGGTAGGTGCGTCCACTCCAGCTTCAGGACTTCACTTTGTTCGCATTCTTGCTTTTCCTTTGACATAAGTGAAACTTGTACACATAATAGAAACATACACGATAGAAAAGTATAAATTACAGAGATAATGAATGAATTCTGACTGTGGAGAATGCAGGCAAATATTCTGAAAATTAGTCTTACACCCCATTATCTGGAGAGAACCTCTGATGCACTTTTTGATCTGTGTCTCATGTCTCTTACACACTCAGGAGGATGATTCCTTTTGAGACACCACGGTGGGCCACACCTCGGCTAGCCTGTTTTACAGAAGCACACAGTACCAACTCCCCGATTGGGACATCAAGCTTTGTATATTTGATGAATTTGTGTTCCCTGTAAACAATCTTCCCGGCACTGGGTGGGACATGACACGGTACCAAGGCTAAAATCGGCTCCAAATCGTCAAACTCAGCCGGACTGAGCAGACACCAGAGCAGGACACCCAGCCAAATGTGCATTTCAATAAACAGCCCATAATCTTTTGGTCCACGTAAGTCCCAAATTCAGCCTGCATGTTACTTTTCTTTTATGGCACTTATGTAGTTGTTAATTCTGTTTGTGGTGTTTTGTCTGGCAGCGGTTTGCCCAAGTTCCAGGCACTTCGTCAATCCCTCTGAGAGGAAAGTTCTTTGATCCCCTTCTCCTTGTAAACTGACTGAGGGTGGACCTTGCTATTCAGAAGAGAAGGCCCAGGGCAGAAAGGGGATTGCAAATCCCCTCAAGGAGGAGATCTTCCCAAAGAGGGAATCAGAATTAATTCGAACCTTAGAACTTACCTTGTGTTGAACATGTGTTGTGAATATTTAAATTTGAATCACTTTATTATTTTTTAATATATCATTTTTCCACCTTGAATTTTAAAATTGGTATTTTTTTAAACTGATCTCACAAGACCTGAAGAAAGCTGTGCTTTTACGTTCTTATTCTAAGGGAGGCTCCAGCATTGTGGAGGAAGAAGAAGGGGCTGAGTCAACGGTTTGTTGAATATTTTTCTTTTAACAAGGTTAGAAAGTTAGCCCACCAGGGCAGCCACCAGGCTCTTGGGGCCCTGGAGGCAGACAGGAGACACGTCACGGGAAGGTAAGAACACACTGTGTGTCTTTTTCAGCAGCCATAAGGAAGTGACCTGGACATAGTACATTGCACGGCTCAAATACAGCTCTGAGGTCAGAAGCCCAAGGTCTGGGGCCTGGCTCTTCCCCAGGCTTCTCTCCTTGGCTTATAGATGGTACTTTCCTCCTGTGTCTCCACAGAACTGTCTGTGTGTGTGTGTGTGTGTGTGTGTGTGTGTGTGTGTGTGTGTCCTTATCGCTTCTTACAAAGGCACACGTTGTGTTCAGTAAGTCCCATCCTACTGTCCCCTTCCTAACGCAAGACCTCCTTAGACACCCCATTTCCAAACAGTCACATTCTGCGGTTCCGGCTTTCACATGGGAACCTGGAGCCAGCATCTCTCTCACCAGAGAGAGGCACTGCCTAGGGAGGCAGCTAGGGAAAGGTGTGGGCACCAAAAATCAGGTTGTTAGACAGAATTCAGGATACATGGGGACACAGGTAAAATGTAGTCAAAATAAACCATGGCTACTTCATGTATGTCAGTATATCCCACATCTTATGTGGACATGCTTTCCCAACAATTCTCTGCTGTTTATCATAATGTCACAACCACCTGGGGGGTCTCCCCTTTCCATTTTCTGGCCTGCTAGCTAGACTGGGCACTTAATACACTCTATCAGAAGCATGTCTGGGGAGTTCTGGCCATAGACAGCTACGTGGCTGGAGAGTGGCCCCGAGAAATGGGTGGTCCCTGCAGGGACCTAGACACCTAGACACCAGCAGTGAGACCATGGATCATTTGGGCAGGATGGAAAGATGACATATGGCCAGTGGATGCTAGAGCCTTTTCTTGGGCACTGTAGCCACCTCAGGTCTCCCACACTCCAGTGTCCTTGGTGCCCAATGGATATCAGTTCTGATGGCATAGCCATAACTGCCATATCCCCTGACATCCTCTCTCTTACCCTCGTTTATGAACTCACCAAGCATTCCTCTGGTACCTACTGTGTGCCCAGAATCTCCTTGACATTGTGGAGGTCACAGTAACTCAGTGACCTTCAGAGCTGCCCCTCAACCCTTCTTGCCAGGGAGGACCCTGGACAGGCCCTACATCTAGGGATCTCTCTAGGTGTCCTAGATCCACATCTAACAGAAGCAACATCCCGTCATGATAATGAGCTCTGCCCTGAGACACCAAGCCAGAGCACCTTAGGAATGGCCTGATCACTTTTCCCACTGTGCAGGTGAGTTCCCTTCCTACTTGAATTTCTGGGAAAAACAGCTAAGGCTCATAAATATTAGCTGCTTATAAAATCCAGATAAGGGGCTGAGCAGGGTCCAAGCCTTTCCTTATCCCATCCCTGTGCCTAGCCTCCTATTCATCTAGAGACCTTAACAGGCTCGGGAAAATACAGCGAAAATGCAGGTCCACGCTACCCATCCCTGCCATTCTTCATCACTCAGAAGCCCAGAGATGGGCTGGGAGTGCCGAGCCCAGTTCTTTACTGTCCCCGGACACACAAGGTTCAAGAGAGCAGCTGGCAGGTGAGGGCACACAGCCGGAAAGGGGAGCGACACCGAATGTTCGGCAGAACAGAGCTGCGTTCCGAGGTTCTTAAGAAGTGGCGAAGCAGCGCTCAGATCTTACCAGAAAATACGCACAAAAACACACTCGCTTGGTGCGTCCGGAAAAGTTTACTTGAAACTTGGCCCCTGGATCCGGCGAGGGTTCTTTGTTTTCTGGTCACAGCCACACCGAGCACAAATCGAGGTGGTTTCCCACATCTTGTCAAAGAGCGGCATTTCCTCTTTCCTTTCTCCTCGAGCTGATTAGCGGGTCGGGCAATGGTGTGAGGAGATGTTGGGGGTAGGAAAATGGGGGTCATTTTGGAAAACCTCTTTGTGGATGGGTCGGGAATGGGGAGAAAATGAATAGTTATAAGCTCATTTCCATAGAAACTGTCTCATTATCATGCTGGCTGCCCGCTGGACGAGGCAGGGCTTCCTGCCAGCAAACGGGCTCCACAATTAAGTGTCCCCTGCCCGCTCGCTCGGCTGCAGGAGAAGCTGGTCACCAAAGATGGCCCCCAGCCGCAAGCCCACCCCAGGCCAGGAGGGAGCTGGGATGGTTTTTCGTGAACATCAGACATTTGTGCAGGGATTTTACCCAGCACGTAAAAATTTGCATGTGGCACTTTCTTGTTTTAGGCAAAAGTGGCTACGTCTCGGTCTTGTTTACAAGTTCCGCAGTGTGCGCCTTCACACGTATTTTTGCTGTGTTCCCTGCGAGCAGATCTCCAGGCACCCCTAAAGACATTTAACAAAAGAAATGGGAACAATTAGGTTTAAAAATCACTTCCTTGGCAGTGCCCTTTGTGTTCCGAGTGACATGGCCGGGCCGGCTCGGGAGGCACTTTGTCACGAGCCCCTGGAACATGGAGGGTCTTTGCCAGCTGCTTCCTTTCTGTGCCCCTGCGGCCCCAAGCATCCAGCCCATTCTGGACCTTCTTCATTTCTTGTGCAAAGTCACTTTGTGCTTAGATGTGTCATCAGAGACAAGTGTGACCGTTGCTGGAAGGAGGTCTAATCACAGCCGGGAAGAAGGGTTACTTCTGAAGACGACGGGAGAGGTTGTCTGTGATGTGGGGAACCCGACTCCGAGAAACAGCTTTGTGTTTTGAATTCTGGTAGAATGCAAGGCATGCTGTATGTTGTGCCAGTTGCCTGTCAGTGTGCTCTTTGGTGTCATGGAATCTGTCCTGTGGGTTGTACGGCCATTACACTCTTTATACCTACAACTACCTTATCTCACGAGGGAATAGTCACACCCTAGCCCTTCTGTCTTCATGGATCTGCTGTCCCATGTTCTTAGATGATCACTCATTCCAGGGCAGTGAACAGGTTCTGACCTCCTCAGCATCCTCCGTGGTCAGCAGCCTGTTCAATGCCTCTGTGCTGGCCCAGGTCATAGGCCTTTATTAAATGCCTCTCTCCTCATCTTTGTGAGGACCTGGTTAGGAAAATGACAGTTTCCAGGAAGCAAGTAATTTAGAGTCACCAGCAGCCAGGCAGCCGAGTGGAAGGCAGTGACCACACTGAATCAGACAGGGATTTACTTTCTGGTAAACACTGCTGTGCTCTCTCATGAATTCCTGCTATCCCGCCTTGTAGAGAAGGAATGTTAGCAGGCAGAGAGCAAGGTTCAAAGGTGAAAGGGCCGTCTCAGCCGTGCTTCTGGGGCCCTGGGATCTCCAGAGATCTTGAAAGGAGGTATGTGTAGAAAACCCTGATGTGCTCCCTTCTGATGAGTCACTCAGCGCCACTCTTTCCACCTGGGAACCTGCAGGTGGATTGCATAGACCTGACGGGTTTGCATAACCCACCAAACCCCAGAACCCCCTAGTGGCTGGCACATGGGTGTTAAGTTAAAAGCCTCTACACAAACCCAGTGACTAAGAGTGCCAGTGTATTGGTTTCCTGGGGCTGGCTAAGCAAAGAGCCCAGACCGGGTGCCTCAAACAGCAGGAATTTATCCTTTGGAAATTCTAGAGTCCGAAGTGCAGGTTTCCTAAGAGGATCTGAAGGCTCTGAACCTCCTTTGTGTTCACGTGAGATACTTTCTTGGTGTGTGTCTGTGTCTGTATTTCTCCGTTTATGATGGCACAGTCACATGGGTGAGAGCTCACCTTAGGAATCCACCCTCAGCTAAGTACTCAGTCCTGGTGGCAGACTGAGCTGGGGATAGAGAGCCACATATGAACTTGGGGAACGCTAGGACACAGGAGGAGAATATCCACTGATGTCCTAGTCCTCAGGTTTTAGGGAAGCCCCTGGGTGAGTGTACCCCCCCCCCCCCCCCGCTGAGACACCCTCCTGCCAATCCTTTCCTCTACAGCTGCTGCTTCTGAGATGTTGAACTTGCCCCTCAAGACCCATGTCTCCCGTGGACTTCCACTGTGTGGTTTATGAGCCACTCAGACATCCAGCCAAGAGCTAAAGTGTAATGTGTGATAAAGACACCCATTCTGTTTCTGTGGTTTTCTAAGATTCAAAAAATGATTTAAAATAATTTTAGGTTGTCTGAGGTTGGCAAACAATGTAACAGGCAATCCGAGAAGATGAAGTTTTGTAGACTAAAAGGTTTTGCCTCCTTGTTCCTAGTTTTGGGAAACATGATCGACGATGTCAGTCTTCTGGAGGAAGGAGGGGGACTGACAGCTTTCAGGAATGAGTCACAGGCAGGGCTCTGCTTCTGAGAGAGGCTGAGCTCTGCAAATTGGTGCTGCACCTGGGTCCTTCAGCTGGGCTCCATTCTAGCAGACCAAAAGCTCGGCTGACCACAGAGCAAGCCTTGGTGGAATCGTGCCTGGAAGGTGGCATGGCCTTATGAGAGATTGCTCTCTGAGTTCCCGAGGCAGGCGAGTGGCTTGCATGGTCAAGTGAGCTGACACAGAGGGAATGAGGTCACAGCATTGTGATCACAGGGCAAAGGCTTGCAGCAGGGAGGGGACTGTGTTGAGGAAAAGGGGGCTATAGTGTCCTGCCTGCTGAGTCCCAAGTGTGCTTCAGCTTTTAGGTGGGTACCCAGCCCCTACAGGGTATGCTGAGGTTAGCAGGAACAGACTCTAACTCTTACTAGCAGTGGGCCAGTCCCTACCTGGGATTACGGAGTGCCAGTGCCAGGTGTCTCCTTGGCTCTGTTCTTCCCACCGTGGTCACCATTCCTCTGCCATCGGTTGGCTTGTGCTGAGGGCTTGCCCAGACGTGGACCATTTGAGTCAATAACAAAGGCTCTGGGCAGCCGCTCTGGTCCTCTTGGGGATGATTAAGACTGGTAGCCTTTTAATGTGATCTACCACATGGCCAAATGCTTAACAAAATAGCAAGTTGAGTGAGGCTCAGTAAGGAGTTTCTGTAGGGCGTGGGTAGGGAGAGTGCCTCCCAGCCCCCAGTTTTCCTCTACCTGGTCTTGAGTGGCATATGAGAGCATTGTCTTGCTTTCTGTTTGGATGAAATTCATGAACGGCTGGGAAATTGTGGATTTGCAGGTCTAACTTTTCCCGTCATCTTTCACTTAGCAAAGAAAATCAAACTGATGCAAGCAGGTAATGAGAAACATCCTAGTGCGCTTCTCAGAAGTTGTGGCCCTTACTGCTGGGCTGGGGACAGTGATACCCAGACACATCTCAGGTGCCTAGGAGGCCCAGTCAGGTAGAATGGGCCAGGTATGTCAGGCTGAGGAGCAGCATTCCAAGGGTCTGTGTATAGAAAATTCTAGAAAGAAAAAAAAAAGAAAGAAAATTCTAGAAAACGAATTTGCCCACAAGGGCTCCCAGGGAGGAGCTCAGATGTTGGTAAATATCAGTTCTGTTCTGCATGGGTGGTTCAGGCTCCATTAAACAGAGCCTTCTTGGCCAATGCCACTTCTCTGGGGAATGAGACTCCTCAAGAGGACTTAAACAAACAAACAAAACAAACAAACAAAAAACAAAAGAAAACAAATAAACAAAAACCCAGAACCAAGGGCCCACAGGATGGCTCAGTGGGTAAAGGACCTGCCACCAAGCCTGGTGACCTGAGTTCTGTCTCTAGGACCCACATGGTGGAAGGAGAGAACCAATTCCTGGAAGTTGTCCTCTGACCTACACACACACACACACACACACACACACACACACACACACACACACACACACACGGAGAAATAAAAACAAGTAATTATTTTTAAAGTAATTAAAATAAATGTAAATTTTTTAAAAGAAAGAATTAAGGAGATAAACACTACCAAGTGTCCACAGCCTGCTCCTAATCTACTGGCTCAGTGTCACGAGGTACAAACCTTATGTGCCCCTTCTGGTGGTTGGAGAGACAGGTAGGTAGAAGTCAGAGCCAAGCCTGAGACAGTTTCTCTGTCTCTTTAAGCAAGCCCCAGGTTCTCCCCTGTGAAGTGAAGTCAGCCCCATGCCAGCGAATTTTGGGTTCTGGTTAGGTCACTGACCTGAGTGGAGGCCACTTCTTCTCAAAGGTGCTCTGGCTGCATAGTTGACACCAGGAGACCCAGAGACCTCAAGACTGTCAGTCAGGAACCTTCAGCTGGACCCTGGAGTAGGGATACTCAGACCTTAAACCAGTTTCTGCTCTGCCTCTGTCTGCCTCCTGGGGAGATAACCAGGAGCCAGTTTGGGTTGTACCTTGTAAGTAGCAAGGGTTTGGTGGATGCTAGTGTGTACTGTCACCACCAGTGAGCTTGAGAAAGTATCTCTTGCAAGGCCAAGGCCTTAGCCGAAGCACAAGCCCACCACGGTTACCCTTTTATTTGAGAATTTCTAAAGACAATCCCAGCCTCAAAATCAGCAAGTGTCCAAGTGCAAAGCTGACCTCAGTTCCCTGGGAGTCCACCCGTGAGACTTGAATTCAGGCCACACGACTAGGGGCAGAGGTAGTGGGCTGCAGAGGAGGAGGTCAGGGTGCTGGCCACAGGGATCCTGTTCATACTCTAGCATGGTCCATATGAACCGTCTCCCGTCGTGAACCCCCCACAGGCAGAGAAGGGCCCCTCTTGCTGTCTCAGAGGGCTTTGGAAACATCCCTGGTTCCACCGAGCATCGAGCATCGCCCTGTTCTCTGGGAGCCAGGAACAAGCGTCACACAAGTGAGCAAGCGGCTATTTCCAATCTTGCGAAGTCCGCGATGAAAGGGACAGGTGGGAAGAGTGTCGAGACTTGTAAATTAGTTGCTAATGAGGAAAATTAGGAAATTTGCTGAGGCATAAAAAATGAGGAGTCCAGAGAAAGAAGACAAGTGTGTGAAGAGCCCCCCCCCCCAGCTCCCCAGCTCTTTCAGACTCTGGTTCAGCCCAGACTGATATCCAGATCTGATGCCTGGGCTAATTCGAAGACATCAGTTTAAAATGTAGAATTGATAAATTGGATTAACATGGGAAATATGGTGGAAGTATGTCAAGGTTGAGAGAAGGTTGGTGCTGGAGGTCACCTGACCTGCCTGTCACAGAGTCCTGGAAGGTCCAAGCAGGTGGATGCTATCCCTCCCTTCTGAGGGTGAACAGCCATGGGGTATCCAGCCAATTCCTAGAGCTTGGTGGGTCCTGTTCATAGGGCTCTCATCTTCAGGTGAGTCCTGGCCACATCCAGGGCACATGTTTTGAGCCAGTCAGAGGTATGTAGGTCATAGCCCTGGATCTGTGACCCTCTAGAGATGAGGTCTTGCAAGACAAAATCCCGAGAAATGGCTGTGATGCACAGCCGTTAGGATCTTCTTTGAGAAGGGATGTCTTAGGCTAGTTCAGGGACTTTCCTGTCGGAGCCTCTGTGACTCCACCTGCTTAGTGGGGGTGTCCAGCATGCATGTAAAGAAAGCTCTCTCTCTCTCTCTCTCTCTCTCTCTCTCTCTCTCTCTCTCTCTCTCTCTCTCTCTCTCTCTTGCCACAAAACCCACAGATTGGGGCTTGGAAACCAAACTCTAAAAAAAAAAAAAAAAAAAAGACCCTTAATCTTGGGGCCCCATCAACAGTCAGAATAAGCCTTCTTATGAAGCCCATCAGAGCCAAGGACACACTCCAGGTTTCTTAATGGATTCCAGCCCCCCAACACCTCCCTTCAAGTGGGAGATGTTAGAGCCAAGGTGGGGGCGGGCAGTGGGAATCACTAGGCCTGGATCAGAGTTCTGGTGACACACACTCCTTGACCGTTCACAACCTTGGGTAGGAGGTCCTGTCCTCTCTGCACCCGTTTCCTGAACTGTAAAATGGGATGCTATTAGCTGTGCCCCCAGGCTGGGTCGTGAGGGGTAAGGAGAGGTCACCATAGCACCTGGGCAGGGAGGGGACACAAGAAAATGGAGACAGCACCAGGGGCCCTGCCGCCCTGCTGCACCGTCACTGTCACCAGGGCCAGGGGCCTGGCCTGCTTGCCTTGTCAAGACGTTAAGGGGCACGCAGGGAAAGGCCAGGCACCACCCCAGCGCTGTCACCTCCCCCAGCTTGCGGTCTTCTCCCTGGCTGCTGTGTCCGTGGGCCGTGCTCGGGTCAGCGGCGAGCTAACGCCTTTGTCAGGGTGATTAATAGTGTTGGGGACTGCCGTTAATTCACTGCCTAATGACTGCGGCCGGCGCGCTCCGAGTAATCGGGTGATGTATGTGGGGAGCGCGCACCTCGTGGCAGAGGTGAAAATCATTTCGACAAGTCAAATATTGTCACAGGGAACAAATGGCTTTCCCTGTTAATAAAAATTAATGAATTTTTTCTTTCTTTTTCTTTCTCTTTTTTTTTCCTCTCTCACCACCGGCCTGCTAAATGAAGCTGCCGAGTGGCTGAACAGGGGAGAAGAACAGGGTGGAGTTAAGCACTTTACTTGATGGTTAAAACTATAAACGTCTTTATTAGGCATAATGGGCTGGAGGGCTAGGATGGCCAATCATCTGCAGCCTTCCGGAAGAGGAGTGGAGGAGGTAGAGGCTGCTCCAGGGTGGGTACAGAGGGCATAGCCCCCATTCCCATAGGGAGGGGGGGTCTGGGCTGAGGAGAGTGGGGTGCTCTCAGGGTGACCTCATATCTGCAGACACCCCACTCTGCTCCAGCCCCTGGGCAGCATTAGGAGGAGAGAAAACAAAGCAGGTGACCCCTGGGAAATACAGTGCCCCCAAAGTATCCGTCTGGTCCCTGGGGCCAGGTCACAAGGTGGCACTATCCTCCCATGAAGCTTCCTGGTGGCAGAGGGGCTCAGCATCTGTAGCTCTTTACCCCTAATTTGGTGTGAGGCCAGGACAGGGCACACAGCCAGCGGCCTGAACGCCCAGAAGAGGTGGAGCCCAGGAAAGTGAAAGGAGGAGGCTGAGGACCCAGGCCCAGTACAGGCAGCAGAGCCACACCGGCTGTCTCCCAGGGTTGAGGCCAGAGGCCAGTGAACTGCTGGCCTGTGTCCTCCCTGATGCTGAAACCCACTTCCCCAAGCATTCACAGCTGCTCAAGGACCTAAGGCTTGCCCTCTCTATGGCCAAGGCCACAGAGGAGAAGGCACAGAAGCCATCATCACCCCTCATCCTCTGCCTGCTTATCCTTCTGCTGTCCATACTATCAAAAGAACCTGCTGGCTTCACTGTGCCCCCAAGAGCAGCTTGGGGTAATGGCAAGCCAGTCCCAGTACCTGAGTTCCCAGAAACCAGCCTTCTGCAAAGGCCAGGCCCTCCTGGATGCCACCTCACCCTCGTTTTCTTGAGGCACATGAGTTTACTTGCAGCCTCACTCTGGCCTGTGAATGGCAGCCACAGGCTGGCTGGTAGGAGCCATCGAGATAAATGTGTCTATAAATAGTTTGGTGGCAGTTGTCACAGCGTTTGCTCAGCATTTAACCCCTCGCTCCTCCACTGTGCTGCTCTGGAAATGCCCAAGCAAGCCTTGCTAAGCACCCAGGAGGAGCCGAAGTGACCCGAGGAGGGGCAGAGCTTCCCCACAGCCATGAAGGATGAGGCATCTTCCAAGCCTAATCCCCAAATAGCGACTCAGCTAAGAAAGCAAAGCTTGGCTTCCTGGTGTTTCTCAAGGGCTCCCCACCTTCCAGCTGTAGACACTGTGCGTCAGAATGGGGTGCCCACTGCATAAATCAGGCCACTCACCCAGGCCACTCACCCTAGGTGGCCATGCATACAAATAGGAGGAACGCCTAACCGTAGGGGAGGCGACTCAGTGCAGGGTGCGGTGGTGAGGTGGGCATCCTCTCCGAGCTTCTGGAGAGTGGCAGCTGTGGGCAGGAAGCAGGCTTCATTCTGGGGGAATGGCCTCTTAGAACCTTTGTTAATGCTAAAGGTACACCATGGATTTAGATATTTGCACACCTCTGTTCACTGTTACACTCTTCACACTAGTCGAAGGGGGAAGCGGCTGTGTCTGTTCATACAGTGGGGCACCATTCAGACATAAAGGAAGTTACTTTTGATGCACCCTGCAACACAGCGGTGGGGAAGGGGACCCCAAGGACAAGGTGCTCAGTGAGATAAGCCGATCACCCAAGGCCAAGTCCTGTGCGAGTCTTAGAGGAATCTGATTCATGAAAACAGACAGTGGAATGGTGGCCAGGGAGGAAAGGGGAGGGGGCAGTTCATATTTAATGGAGACAGAGTTTCAGTTTCAACATAAGAAGGGTTCAAGAGAAGGACCTGTGTGTACACTGTGCTTCTTGACATCACTGACTTACCACCAAAAATAGTTAAGATGGTAGATTTTAAGGGATGTGTATTTTGCCAGCATTTAATTTAAATTTTTTCTTCAGTGCTGGGTGTGGAATACAGGGCCTGGCCCATGCCATGCCGGTGTTGTATCACTCCAGCCCCACTCCAGTTGTTTAGAAAGCCCCTATACCCTGGTCTGGGTTGGAGGTTGCAGAGTAACCCACACCCCACCCTGAAATTTGAGGTGCCTACATGTTGACCGTTCAGGAGGCAAAGGGTTAAGGAGGGCACCCGCTTAGCCTGCCAGCTCATACGGGCTCCGCAGGACCAGGGAGCCTTGCTGTGATTTAGAAGGAAAACACTGAGATTTGAGCGATCCGTGGGCTACCTCGCTGCCCCCAGGGCTCGGGGAAGTGGTATATTAACCAAGGAATAAAGGAGAGGAAGAAAAAGGCCAAATCACATCTCTCTGAAACAAAGAGGCTTTTTACCAGGAACAAGCCTTGATAAAAATTACAGAGGCATCACAGCCATTCAGCGCCTGCCCCGGGCGATGGAGGCGGCCAGGAAATGGAGGATGCGGGTTTGCCGCAGAGCTCAGTGTCCCCAGAGCATTGCAGGACAAATAATCGTCTTGGAATAATGCATCAGCTTTAAGTGGGGCCAGGTGGCTGGGGCTGGCCAGAGCCTTCCATGGCCCTCAGTAAGGGCTGGATTCAGGTTGCTGGCCCTGAGCTCCGGGACTCCACTGGGCTGTAGTGCAGACTCCTGGACTACACTAGAGTATGGTGGGAAGGGCATGGGTGTTCGCTATGCCTCCTCTTCTGGATGGATCTGGTTATCTCTGAGCCCAAAGGCATGGGGGTACTTTGAGGTAGGCTGGGGTATGACCCTGGCCAGCAGGTGGCTCAGAGACTAGAAGAGAAGGACCACAGGATACCCTAGGTTAGCATGGCCTGCTTGGGCTCCTAGTGCTCTTCATCCTCAGCTTGTTGGCTTCTTTGTGTGTGAAATGGGTTGGAAGTGTCCACCAGGATGGTTTTGGGGACCTCTGGAACAAACTATCATCAACTGGGTGGTGTAAGCCAAAAGTCTCAGTTCAGGTGTGGCAGGGTTACATTTCCTCCAAAGACTCACTTTGGACTAGATATCCTAATGTCTCATCTGAAGTCCATACATTTACAAAGAATTTATTTCCAGGTAAGCCATGATCTGAGGTATTTGCACATGAGGACCTGAGTGAGCCAGCCGTTTATTATGGGTGGCCGGAGACCTATCGTAAGGTTAGTTCAGGCTCCCGCTGGGGACAGGCCTGAAGCTGCCTCTACTGGGTGGCTCTGAGACTTTCCTTCACCTGCAAAGAGGAGGCTGATCTGTGGGTTGGGTTGTTACTTCCCTTCATAATTGTGACACTTACATACGGGTGATATAGCCAGGCACATGATTGACGTAGCCAGGATGGAGAAGCCAGGGAGGCAGCCCAAGCTCCTTGCTAGGGAGTTCCCATACACCCAGTCTTTGGAGAAATGGTACGGAGAGGCTTGTGCCAGATTCAGGTCAGCCAGCACTGGACACCTACCCACCCAGGCTTCCGCAAGCCCTAATAGCAATTTGGTTGCATCAGCCCTGCAGCTGGGGCCATCCCTGTGGACAGGGTGAGAATGTAAACGGCGATTGATTGTTATTAACATTTACCATGCTTGCAGCACCATCATCCCTTGGCCCCATTAATCTGTTGTGTTAACAGCTGCTGGGATCAGTCCTGGCTCTGGAAGAATGCTGATGAGCCTCTTGCTATGGATGAGGCAGGGCCCTGGGTGGCCTGCCAGGAGATGGGTGCACAAGCTCTCACCAGGTTGTCTGTGAGTTTCCAAGGCTGGGTCTTAGAGGAGGGGCCAATCACTGCAGCACAGATGTCTCAGAGACAGAGGACACAAGCAGATGGGAACTGACCAGCTCCTGAGTGTCCCTTCCTAACATCCCACTTTTGGGAAGTGGGTCTTCAGGAAACTCCTCTGGCATCCCAGAATCCTTCTCTGGAGGAAGTGTCTACTTT
The DNA here is from genome assembly GCF_004664715.2 of Peromyscus leucopus. NCBI lineage: Eukaryota > Metazoa > Chordata > Mammalia > Rodentia > Cricetidae > Peromyscus > Peromyscus leucopus. The sequence continues at coordinate 152,676,113 of NC_051064.1, read as the reverse complement.
GCTGGTCTGTCATGGTGGCTGTGCAGAAATCCCCCACTAAGAATAAGACTTTCTTACTGTCCCCTGAGGATGACTTCTGCCTCTGCTCTCCTCAGCGGCTTCTGCAGACCTGGAGACCAAGACCCTTTCCCTTCTATTCCTTCCTGATGCTTACAGCTCCTGTGATGTGTAGGCCTCCAAGCAGGAGACCTTTGCTAGGGTCTCTGAGGGACTTATAGACAGCCTTCTTCTCCACTAGTCTCTGAGGAGGAAGAGGGGACCAATGTCAGAGGCCAAGCTCTGCCTTTTCTCCAAAAAAGCTCAAGTAAGAGGCAACATCTCTGAAAGCCAGGCAGGCTTTTGGCTGAAACCCATAACTCACACACATGACCATGGCATGTTAGACCAGGCAGGCTACCCCACATGAGTGGAAGTAGGGGTTGGTAAAAGGACTGGCTTTGAAGGGACATCAGAAAATCCTGGCCCATTTTCAAGAGGAGGGGTCTGTGTGGAAAAAGAAATCTTTCTAGTTTAACCAATCACAGTGGAGGAAAGTGGACTTTGACTTTTATCAGCAAGCTCCCATTCTCAGGAAGGAAGGGAAAGGTCCTGACGGGCACTGCCCCCATTAGGAACTGTTTCAACATCTGGATATGTTGGCACACACCAGCACTTTGGAGGCAGAGGCAAGAAGGCTGTGACTTCAGGACAGACTGGGTTACAGAGTAAGTTCATGGCCAGGTGGGGCTATATAGTAAGTCCTTGGCTCAAAGGCAAAAACAAAACAAATGAAATGAAATGACTTGCCTTCAGGTTTCCTTTACCCCATCCGTCTGTCTGTAGGTTTATCCACACTTTATCCATTAACCCACCTGTTTGCCATCCACTTGCCTACACATTCATCCATTCTCTCAGTCTATCCATTTGTTTATCTGTCCATCCACCCATCATCTACTACCCTACCCATCCATTCACTCATCTTCCTACCCATCTACTCACCCATCTATCCACTTATCCACCCATCCATCAATTAACCAAAACCATTCATTCAGTCATCTACTGACCTACCTACTCCTCTGTATATCCATCCATCTGCCCATCCATCTACTCATCTGCCCATCTAGCATTCATCTATCCCTTCATCTATCTATTTACATACCCACCCATACCCATACCCATACACTCATTCATCTATCCCCCATCCAGGTACTCATCCATCTATCTGCCCATCTACCTATCTGTCCACTCACCCACACATTTATTCATCCAATCTGTGCCCATGGTAAGGGCATCAATAAATGCCTCCTATGGATGTGGATAAAGTTTAGATACATTAGAATAAAGACTGTGCAGTTCTTCACTAGGTACAACTGAATGTGGGGCTCTGAGTACGTACCCACTCTCCAGACTTCATGTCCTTAATGTAACACTGCTACCTGTCTTATGGACTCTGGGAGAATTAGGTCAAGTACAGTAATGGCTGTATGCTCCGTGGGTTCAATTAGTAAGAGAATCTCAGATAGTGAGCCCAAATCAATGCTAGCAATGTTCAGCAATCCAGCGGTGTTCCCTGGAGCTCTGCTCGGTCCACCTCCACTGTTCAGGGTCCCGGCATAGAGAGAGCACTTGCCCATCCAGCTCTCGGGTCTCCAGGCTCCTCCCCTGGCCCTGCCTCGTAGGCGTGACAGTTGCCAGAGTCTCAATGGGGGTTGGAACTTCCAGATCCAAGCTGGAATGGCTACCCACTACACATTGTTCATCATTTTGTGGAAGGGTATGTGAATCTCTGCCCACATTGTTAGAGCATGAGTGAGGAGACTTGGAAGCATGGTAGGCCCTGGCTCTCCCTAACCCAGTAAAAAGCTGCTTCAGTGAAAAGCAGCAGCTCATGGTTTGAAACTGGAGGCCTTGGAGCCCTGCGTGGCCAGAGCAGGGGAACTTGACCTTGTTCTTCTGCAATACTTGGTGCCTTTCCACCTCTTTGCCCAGGTCTGGGTGAGTTCCATAGACTCCTGCTCTCAAGTCCCCAGGGACACAATGCTTCTTGACCAGGGGCCCTACTGTGAGACTTCTAAGTGACAGGGGCAGAAGTCCCCCATCCCCCAACCCCAATGAGTTCACCTTGTCTGTAAAAATTTCCTACCCTGTAACAAGAATTGCTAAACCGTCTTATTAATTAAAAACAAAAACAACAACAACAAAAAAAAAACCCGGAGCCAGATATTGGGGTGAAAGCTGAAAGATCAGAGAAACAGAACAGCCAGCCATGTTCTTACCTCTACAAAATCCTCACCCTCAAGAGCAAGTTCCTGTTTCCTCATACCTTACATACCTTTCTGTGTCCTGCCATATTTCTTCTTGGGATTAAAGGTGTGTGCCACCACCACGCCTGGCTCTATGTCTAATCTAGTGGCTGGCTCTGTCCTCTGATCCCCAGGTCACCACACTACCCTGTTGCCCTCAGTGTCTTTCTCAGCCCTCCCTTTGGGCTAGAACTCCCACTTGTGAGCTCAGAGGAGGTGACCCAGTGATGGGCCTTTCCAGATGTCCCAGGGCCACCACCTCATGATGACACCCTTCAGGGCCCTGAGTGTCTTATGCTAATGTGACAGTCAGGGGCTCAGATGAGTCCAGATAAGCCCTTACCGTACGATGTTGTTCCTCATGGGAGTACTCAGTCACTTCCCAACCCCCCAGCCCTAGGTGGCCCATGTCACCATGGAACACCTTAACAGAGCAGGCTTGACAAATGAGGTGGACATTGCCAGGGGAGAGTGTGCATCTCTCCTAGTTTCAATCTCATGCCTTCCTGGGTTCTCACAAACAGGTGTCCAGTCTCTGACAATGTTGGGCTGGGATGCTCAATGTGACACTCTTGGGCCAGCTTGGCTGTGGACAGCATGTATGGCTCATGGGGCGAGGAGCTTCTTGGTCCCACTGAGGTTTCCCTGGACATGTGGTCTGACTTACAGCTGGATGCCCTGGGTCTGGGGTTTTGTTTCTGAGTTTCTGAGATAGTTTGGTGTATGTTGCTCAGACAGGCTTTCTTTTCTTCAGAGCGTGATCTGGGTCAGTTCTGGGTAATTCTGAGCAGACGCCCTTTGACTCTTTAACTCTTCATTGGGGCCCTGACCTCCCTGTAAGCTTGGAAAAGGCCCTTAGACTGGGGCTGCTGTTCTGCGAAACAAGGAGATGAGCTGCCCACAAGAAACCACAAGCCTTGTAGCTTTCTGACAAGTACAGCTGTAAGTCCCCAGGGGAAAGAGCATAGGCTAGACACTGGGCTGGGCCAGGCAGCTTGTGCAGAGCTAGCCCTGAGCTCAGCTCCTAGAGACATGTCGCTGTTTCATTTTGATTCTTTTTAGCCTGGATGGGTTCCTAGGGAGAGATGGGGTGGTGGGGAGCTGCTAGGAAGCCAACAGGCTGGGTGTGGCCACCCCACACCCATCTCTGGACCCAGGGTGTGTGATCTGATCTCAGCTGTACAGTGGGAAGATGTCAGCTCCAGAGGGCTGGGCAGATCTAAGGGTCACTCACTGTCACATGAGCTGCTCAAGTCCTCTGAGGATGAGCATGAGGTTCCCTCCCTGTCCCAGCAGCAGTGGGCGAGTCTGCAACAGTGACTACTAAGGGCCTGTATTCTGTAAAGTACATCAAGAACTCTTCCTTTGTGAGCCCCCTGGACCCCAGAGGTGGTTATGATGGCTCTGTAGTGCTCAGTGGGGCTGCAGCCAGCCTGCATGTCCTCATCAGGAGAGGGTGTCCCTTTCTACACCCACGAGCAGGACAGGCCTGTGCATCTCACCCCAAGTCTGCTTCTGGAGCTGCTTGTGCACACTGGGTCTGTGCTCTTCCTCTTCTCTCTTCTGATGCTCTTTTCTCTCCCTTTTAGGAAGGACAGTAGTGGCCATTCAGGATCAGCATCCAACCAGATGAGGACACCGGGTTGTTGGCCCTCTGGCTTCAGGACAGTGGCCAGAGGGAATGTCATAGGGTGGGAACAGAACAAATTGCTGGGTCCCCTTAGACCTGCCAGTGTTTGGCTTGTAGGACCCATACCAAGGCGCTGTTCCTCCTTAGCTGCTTGCTTCTGTGTCTAAGCTTACAGGATGGGGGTGGATGTGACTGAGACAGAAAAGAAAAGCCCAAGTTTTCAGTTTGCACCAAAGGTCACTATTTAGTCTGCTTCTGAATAGGCTCAGGTGTTGCTTCCCTAGGGGAATGTAGGGTGTGTGTGTGTGTGTGTGTGTGTGTGTGTGTGTGTGTGTCCGTGTCCCTGCATGGGTAGCACACATATGCACATGCATGTGTCCTGATAGAGGAGTGCTGGCATTTTAAGGAAGCCCAGCCAGTATTTGGCCTGATCAGACTCCATCATCCACTAATCCATTGTAAAAGTACCCAGTTGGCTTCTAGGATGCATGTTCTTCCCAGGCCCTGACTTTCTGCCTCATGCGTGACTTGCATGTGATACATAGCAGACACAAACCAAAACAAGATATGTACCTGGTCAGAGAATGGTCTCCAGGTTTGTGGTGGGGGCACTACTGATTTCCCGCAACAGGGCTAAGATGGGTACATGGAACTTGGGCTGTAGGGCCTGCTCTGCCCCTTGCTGTGGGTCCTTCAGTGGGCTGCTTGACTTTCCGAGTCTCTGTATGTGAGAATGTAGTGTCTGTGCAGGTTGCACATACTCAGTTTCTTCCAGGGCAGATGCAGATGGAGCTGACCAAGACAAGGTTTGGGGCTCTCAGGATCAAGAGAATCATGTCCCAGGTCAGAGGGGTTCAGCCATTTACTACCTCAGTTTACACTGCTGTCCACAGCCACCTCTCAAGAAACCTCCTAATAACTCACCAGAATCTCAGGGTTCCAGGATCCCAGGCAGCACCTCTAACTCGGGAAGCTCTGGGTTTCTGTGGAACAGACTGAGTCTGTCCTCAGCCCCTTTGAGACACTCATTGCCTTTCTTAATGGTAGAAACTCAGCTCACTGGAGTCCCTGAAGTTCTTTGCATGCTCAGTGACACTGTTAGATCCATTCAAACCCAGATCCAATGGAAGCAGGTAAAGTAGGTTCTGAAAGTTCACATTTTCAATCTATTGCAGATTCCTAGTGTAGAGGTGCCCATCTTTTGAGACCTGTGACCTTACATCTCTCTGTACTCTGCCTGTTTGGTGGCAGGACAGCCAGTGATCACCCGTTACAGATGTTACTGGCATGGCTGATGGAGAGCCCCAGCTGGGATGCCATGGCAGCCCCTCTGCTGCTGGTTGACACTATTGTTTTTGGTTTTTTGTGTTTTTGTTTTTCAAGACAGGGTTTCTCTGTGTAGCTTTGGAGCCTGTCCTGGAACAAGCTCTGTAGACCAGGTTGGCCTCGAACTCAACAGAGATCCATCTGCCTCTGCCTCCCGAGTGCTGGGATTAAAGGCGTGCGCCACCACTGCCCGCAGGTTGACACTATTGTTTAGCAAACTGTCCCAGCAGTCAGCTACTGTTCTCCCCTACCATCTTTCTAGACCTTAGTATCCCATCTATGTTTGCTCCTCAGTGGGGTCTCTGAAGAGATGCTGGGTGGCTTGTGTCCAGGGTGAGAGGGCCTGAAAACCCCCTGGTGTGATGTCAGAAAAGACCCAACACTGAAAACCAGGTTGGGTGGAATCCAGATGGGGTGAAAGATGTGGTCAAATGGGCTCTCGACCCATGCTTCCCTGGTTCTGGGGAAAAGTTGAGGTCTATTCCATGCCACAGGGTCATGATGGCCACTTGAACATTGGTTGGTGTGATGCTCAGAGGGACTTGGCGTTGAGTTAACCAGGAATCAGTTCAGCTAGACCCTGGGACATCGAACAGGTGCTTCTAGCATGAAAAACAGACTTGGCTACGACTCAGGGCCATTGGCTGGAGGGCCAGTCAGGTTCATGCTGATCCTCTCTTCCTGCTGCTCCCTGTACCCTCCCTTCCCCACTTTTATCATTTTATTAGGCATTCCAACTTTTATGAATGACAGCCCCAGCCAAGACTCTTCACCATGAAGCCATTGCAAGATTCAGATAAAGAATGTAGGCCTCTGACCAATCAGTGACATCCAATCTCCGAGACACAGTCACAAAGTACCCACGACCTTGGCACTGCTCTTCTACCTGGAAGAGAACATGGCCTGGAAAATGTACCTGCCGCTGCAGTGACCTACCCTGGGGCTGGGTAAAAGGTCCCCAGAGTGTTCACTTTGGGCAGAGGGGCTTCCATCTCAGAGGGCATCTTGCCTGGAGCTCATGAGAAAGGAAGGCTGATATCTAAGTTGAACATAAGACTCCTCACCAACCAAAACCTGAGTGACTCATCCCTAGCTCCCCCAGGACTCCAAGACTCAGAGCAGGTGACTGTTTCTTCAGGGACTTGGGAGCCCTTCCCACATCCTCCCTCAAAACATCATTAGACCTCCAGCCCCTCGATGCCCACCCACGAACAAAGAGCTCTCTCTCTCTCTCCAGTGCGGGGGACAGCAGAATGCAAAGAAGGAAACTGTCTCCTAACCTCGGTGACCACCTGGGCGCAGGAGGCTGGGCTGGAGCATGGGCCTGCCTCTAATCTGCAGGAAACACTGCCTTTTCTCCAGCTGTTTGCTGGGCCGCCAGTTAAGTGGGACTTTAATAAAGTGCTGGTTTCTGTGAGTAGGTGAGGGGTTTGAGGAAGTAGAATTCAAACTGAAAAAAGCAAAGAAATAGCCCTGAGGTGACCGTACCCTGGATGGGACCGTTTCCCGACTTGGACTCCTCAGAGCCCCTGAAGCGCTGCCCTGCCCTGCTTCCTGGCCACTCTGGGAGGCAGAGGCGTCAGCACCTGAAGGAGTTAAGCACTTCGTGGGGAACATGGGCTTCTAGTGCGATTTTGTTTGTGAACTCTGTGCAGTTACCAGTTCTGAATAATAAGATGGCTTGTTAATTACACCCCCCTTCTAATTTACCTTTCTGCCGCACACAGGCAATGGGAAGGTTTACGGGGGTGTTCTTTCAAACCTAAACAACGCCAGGCCTTGGGGTGGAAGGAGCTCCACTGCCTTGTGTTGCCAAGTCCCTGAAAGGATCCCACCAGCCAATTAAAAAGGAACCGTTGGCCACTTAAAACATAGTCATTACTTCTGTGAATGCTGCTAAATTAAATAAGTGTTATCGGCATGATTTTTCCCGAGACTTTGGTTTCTTTTGAAAGAAAACATTTTGTTACTTCCACAGCCGGCTTGTTTGCAGCCAGCACAGGGAATCTGAAATCGCTTTTCTTGTTCTTGAAAGTTCTTGTCTCCCTGGAGGCTTTGATTTCACCAGCCAGCGTCAGGGAGCAGCGAGGGGCATGGGACATGGCTCCTGGGTGACTTCCAAAGGCCAACGGGCCAGTGGTGGGATGGACCTGATCTGGGAGATCTGGATCAGGGGTCAGCGCGATGAGTGAGTGAGCCCACCCCCCCCACACCTCTGGCTTTCCTCACTGACTGAGGTCAAATTCTCAGTACAGAAAAAGTAAGCATTTAAAGCACGCAATCTGGTGGCACTTAGCACACTTCCCTGTGTTGTGTGACCAACCTCTACTTCTAATTCTGGAACATTCTCACCACCCATCGGAGAATCAGCACCCATTAACAGTCACTCCCCAGCTCCTCCCAACCTTTATAGATTTGCCTCTTCTGGATGCTTGGTAGACGTATAGTATTTGTCTCCCATTTTATGTAATGTATTTTTAAAATCTTAGTGGACATGTAATAATCATTTGTATTGATAAGACACTGTGGTGTTTCCTCCCATGTGCACACTGGAAAACGAGTGAGACTGTGTGATTTTACACTGGGGAGTGAGAAGGGATTTATAGGCTCCAGTGTGATGTTTACAGTGTGTACACATTGTAGGTGTTGGGGAATAGTCAAGTCGGGGTGACCAGCATGACACTTCTGTGTGGGAGGGGCAGGGAAAGGGAAGAAGCTAGAGAGTTAGATAGGAAAAACGAATGTAGGTATCCCTGGGCACAGCAAGATGGCCATCTAAGAAGTAATATGCTGGTTTTTCAAAATAGCTGTGAGACATCCCTGCCCCAGTCAATGTGGGGGGCAGTTTGATTGTGAGGTCTGTCTGCATGGTAAGCTTCGTGTTCTTGTGGATAGACCCTGGTGTGGACGGAGCACAGTCTCATCCTTTGCTTCTCTGTGTTGCTAGGGGCCTGAGCTGGTCCGGCCTCTGGCTGCTTGAGTCCTTGCTGGTTGGAAGCCCTGTTTCCGGGGCTGTGTGGTATACACCAGGAATGGGTTTGTTTTCCTTTCTGCCTGATCTCCTCCTTGCCCTCACAGACCTTCTCTATCCAATGCCATCACAGCATTAGTGTACCAAGGTGCTCGCTCCTTTTATATTCCAAGTGGCTCTGTCTTGACATTGACCTTTGACCCTAGAGAAAACCCATGATTAGCTGGGGACCCTCATCCTTTTGCTCAGTCCTGTGGCCTGCAGCTCATGTACCATGTCCATGGCCTCAACTATTTCTAATCTGCCTTGAGGTCACCAGGAACTTGCAGAAACCCCATACAGAACCTGGCTATCCCTGTGTGATGTCGGGAGTAGCTTTACATTGAGGTGGTAGTTTTTAGCAAAACTCAGATTCTGAATTTTCTTCAAAGCATCTGAGTTCCCCAATCTCCGAGGCCACAGATGAGCACTGTGATGATCCCACAGCAAATATGTCACCATCCCTATGACAGCCACCGTTGCTGCTTCTCCACAGCAGAGCCGGGCAGCGCATCCTCAGGTGGCTACACAGATGAAGTCGCCCACTTCTCACATGAACAGTGAGGAAGAGCTCGGCTATGCCGCCTGTAGTGTGCTGGTTCCTGGAGGAGCCTGGTGGGGTCTCTCCCTGGGGCCACTGGCCCTGCATACCTGCTGCCAGGTTTGGGGTGGTGCTGGTATCTGCCAGGCAAAGGGTAGCTGCCAGACTTCTGCTGGACCTCTGGTGCCCTGGGGTTCCATGAGGGCCACATCTTTGGGGAGTCCCTTTCTATAGACACTGATGCTACATTATCTCTTTAGGTGACGGTGACGTTGTAAATAATATGTATGAACCCGACCCGGACCTGCTGGCCGGCCAGAGTGCCGAGGAGGAGACTGAGGACAGCATCTTGTCCCCCATCCCTATGGGGCCGCCGTCCCCCTTCCCCACCAGCGAGGACTTCACTCCTAAGGAGGGCTCGCCCTATGAGGCTCCTGTCTACATTCCTGAAGACATTCCAATCCCACCAGACTTTGAGTTGCGAGAGTCCTCCATCCCAGGAGCTGGTCTGGGGATCTGGGCCAAGCGGAAGATGGAAGTTGGGGAGAGGCTTGGCCCCTACGTGGTGGCGCCCCGGGCCGCACTGAAGGAGGCCGACTTTGGATGGGAGGTGAGTATGCTCAGTCTGAGCATGATTGATCGTGGCCATTTATCTTGTGTTCAATCTATTTATAAAGCCGGTGCAGCCACTGCCCCAGGCAGGAGGCTCGGTCTGTTGGAGAGAGAGCATTCGAATGTCACATTTCCCAGGGTTATTTTATCCAGCAGCTCGCATGACGTGACTCAGAAAACATTGCAGTCCCCTCGGACGCCCATCAGCCCCGACGGCTGAGGCACCCTCTTCCCGGAAATGTGTCTTTTATGAGCTCATGTTTTAAAACATCTCGGGCCTCCTACCAGATGGAAGTACGAACCCACCCTCATGGCTGGATAGTTGAGTGTTCTAGAAGCAACAGCAGCTTAATGCTGAAAAGTCTCCATCAGGTCGAGGCAGCTTACAAAACAGGCCTGGTGGCCATGTAGCTCCACAAACTAACACATTGACAACTCCTGGCCAGCCTTGAAGGGGAATCCACTCTCAGATTTTGGAGCAGAAGCCTTGCCTATTTAAACCTCCTTATCACATCTCCATGGACCTTTATGGGGCTGGAGCTCACGTGAGTTAACCTGCAGGTGGGTTGGGAAGGATGGTGTGTTAGGCAAGAGAGTGCTAGGTGTCGCTCCAAACCAGAAGCATCCCGAGGTGTCCGCTCAGGCCATGGGGGCACACTGAACCCTGCTTTGAGAGGGCTTGTTAAGGTGGCCTCGTGGGAAGTAAGAATGCCACAAAGGCACGTTTTCCTGTAGGCCCCGGCCTTCCTGCGGCCCAGAGGGCTGGTTTCCAGTGGTAGTTTTGGCAGGAAGCCTGCCTGGGTGGAAAGCAGGAATGCAAATCCAGATTCCTTTTGGTGTTTCACAACCTCCACAAGTGCCTGCATCGAGGTCAGTGCCAGGAAGGGCAAATGGTCCAGGGCAGGGAGAGAGCCTGCTAGCCTGCAGTGACTCCCTAGCCATGGGGCTGGGGTTGGTGTCAGGTGGGACAAGGGTCTACCTCTGCTCTGTCTGCTTCTCTCAGACTCTTGACAACCTTGAGAAAGTTTTCAAGCAGATCTGGATGTTGGTTTTCTTTGTAGAGTGAGGAAAGACTTAAGGCCTGGCATTCTCTCCCTGGCTGTTTTACAGTCTCCAAAGTTTTCACACCAAGACTCCACAGCCGCCTAGAAACTCTGATGAAATGTCCTCTTATGCGTAGTTTCCTCTTCCAGACCTTGAGAAACTCTGGATGCTCCAGCAAGCACCACGGATTTCCTTTGGGATAGTGTCGAGAGCCAGAGGAGTTGATGCATCTGCTGATGGTAGCTAGGTCACATTCATACGCTGTTTATGTGCCCCACAAAACTGAGGCTGAGTGCCTGGTCCTCTGGGTGTCTCAGAAGACAGGTGGAATGAGGTCCCTTGTATCACAGGATCTTGTCTAGTTCACTGTCAAGGGCACTGAGGCTCTTACCTGAGTGGGAACCACCCTCACTTGTCCGTCAGAGAGCCCGGAGGGTCCAGGTGAGAAGCTGTGTTGACCAAGTGGGTGTGGAGATGGGTGAGTCCAAGCATGGTGGGAACTGTAGCTCAGTAGCTAACTTGGCATGTCTTCAATCACCAGAGGTAACAGATGCAGGGGATGGGGACCAAGGTTAAGATCATCTTTGGGCCTGACGGGCTGGGTCAGGGAACCAGGTGAGGCAGGAGAGGAGAGTAGGAATCCCACCCTTCCAGTGGGCACACACTGTGCTTTGTGGCCCAAGGAGAGTGTTTTTAAACAACATGGCAGTTGAGTACTTGGGGCTCAGTTGGATTTGGCTTTGTGGAGGGCCTCTCCACCCTCCCCCGCTGGTGTGCTGGAGACGCTTGAAGGGTGTTTGTTTAACGCACTTAAAAGATCTTCACTATTTAATCAGTAGGCGAGCTTTTAGATGCTTGGAGGGTAAACAAACCTTGGTAATAGGTAGTTCTTTGGATGACCTTGAAGTGACTTTGTTCTTGTCTGCTCTGCAGCTGATACAAGTTTCTGTTTGATTTTGGTTTTTAAAGAAATGCCCCGTATCACAGTGGCTCCCTGGGTGCCAGGCCTGGTACAGGCTGTCGCTATCACGCCTTGGAGTTTGCTGGCTTTTGCAGTCTTGTTTACTCTCTGCAGAGGTATTTGAGAGTGAGTCGCCCCCCCCCCCATTTCTACTGAGAGTTTTGTCCCATGGTAGTGCACTGACACCTGACTTTCAGGAAGGTGCTTGGAAACAGCTGCCCCCAGCAGTGGCCTGAAACAGTGTTGCAGATGCACCTAGCCTCAGCTCATCTAATCTGGTTTTCTTTTCAAGTTCAGGCCCCCATCGCCTGTTTCTGTGACCCTTTTCTGGGCTTTGTGTCCTTCCACGGCCAAGCAGTTAGTTGTGCCCTTGGGATTGGACCCTTGGAGCCTCTGGCAAGACTGGAGTGGAAGCCATTGCTGTCTGTCGGGGAGGAAAGAGGAGGTTCCCGGGGAGGCAGGTGGGAGCTCTCAGTTCCTGGAGTCAAGGATTAAGTCAGAAGTGGGTTCTGTTGAGTCCTACGGGCTGGAGCCTCTGGGCCCGGGAGAGCACTGAGACCTCCTCTCCTCACATCTTTACTCATATTTTCTGCGTGTGAACTATACTTCTTCATGGCCCTTCCACTGTTTCTTTGTGCTCCTCGAAGTACAGAGGTAGCTCAGCAAAGTCCGTGAGTTCTGGTACCCTCCTGGCTTTTCCTGACTTACTCAGGCTGCATGCCTCCCCCTGCCCCCCATCATGGCTCAGGACAGAAAGAAAACCCAGGACCCAGGGCCCAGTCTCTCCTGAGTACAGAGAAAGGGGCCTCTGTAAACGTTCCCAGCTACTTGCACAAGGTGGCCTAGCCACCAACCCTCTGTACCTCGGCAAGTGCTGGGAGAGGCGGAGGCTACCAGAAAAGTGTCAATGTGCAAGTCTGATGAAGGCTGGGGGACTCCAGTCGGTCTGGGGCAGTGTGAGGCATGCATGGGTGTGATCTCAGAATGGCCCCAGATTGCATACATAATTATTCACTCTCACCCTCATAATTAAGTTCTGTGAATCAGAGTAATTGAATTTTGTGATCATTAACGTGGTACTCATTTGCTGCAAGAGAGCAAGCGGTGACATTTTAGCAAAGATGACAGATGAAAGCTAAGGAGGGTCCGTTCTGTTTGGCTTCCCTGAGGAGTGGCCCAGGAGTGGAGTGCACCAGTCTGAGCTTGGGTCCTCTGGAGAGCCTGCAAACAGAGGGAATAGCCCTGTGGTCTTCTGGTGGGCAGCTTGAAGTGAAGGGCAGACTTACCGTTTGTGCCATCACTTGGGAGGCTGTGGCAATCTTTACTTGCTTTCTGAGAGCAGGGTTCTTGTTTCAGACGATAAAGTGAAAAGATGGGTATCGATCGAGGCCCCGCTAGTGTGAGGTTTCAGGGTGACTAGGAAGAAAAAGTTCTTCTTTTCCCCACATGGGTCAGACAGACAGTGATAGGGGATGGCCTTTGACTTCCTGTCCCTGGTGGCCAGGCACTCCCACCCCAGGTAGACTCCTTTGACAGAGCTGAGCTAGGGGTGCAGCAGCTGAGCCTGGGCCTTTCAGTGTTCACGGGATGGGGAGGGGGGGGCTCAAAGCCCATCCCTCATCCAGAACTGGCCTTGGAGGCTGCCTCTCTTCGTTCCTCTCATAAATACCGAGCCTCCTTCCCTGAATGCTTTGGGACCACCAGGTTAGGGCTCTTGGTCGCTTTGGAAGGAAGCATGTCAGATGTCCTAGGCCTGGCTGAGGGTCTATATGTGGGTATGGGTGTGGTTTCAATGGCTGGACATCCCTGTGGGCTCTGTCCCAATTCCCAGGCTCCTCCATCTGGCCACCATCCCTCCCCCGCCCCATGTCATGCCCTGCTTACTGACACGAAGCCTTGCACTCACCCTGCCGGTGGGAATAAATCACCCCGTGATTGCATTTTATTGCCCTGAGGTCTGCAAAAGCAATGATTTTGATCATGTGTTAAGTAAATTATGACATTTATCATCGTGCTATTTATTTTGCTAATTAAGAGATGGCTGCTGTGACAGCCCAGAGGGATGGGCTATGGATGGGCTGCTCAGAGGCCACCTGCCCCAGGCAGGGTCTGCAGCTGTGTGCCTGGGCTTGCTTGGGTAAGGCAGGGTACCTGGGGAGGCACCAGAGACAGGCTTCTCACTGACAATGGCTACTCCTATCCAGAGTTAGACTAGGTTCTTGTAGAGGATGTCTCCAGAAAGTCACTCTCTGAGATTGTGTTGAGCCTGTGATTGACACACAAACATCATCTGCTGAATGAATGTGTCTCCCAGTGTTTAAGAGGTGTTAATGTGAACTGATGGGGCTTCAATCCTCTCAAGAATTTGCTCAAGTGGACTGCCTCATTCCCTGGAGTGAGGGTCTGAATATTAATACATGCATTCACTTATTCAATCAACAAACAAGCCAAGGGAGCAGGGCACTCTGGGAAGATGGAGGGAATAGCCTGGAGGCCTCAGCCTGCCCCATTCCTCCCTCTATGCTGCAGTCTTGGGGTCCTCTGCCAGTTCCTTCAGGGTTCCTGAGACCCACAGATGTTTTTGGGGAAAGTCAAGATCTACTTATCACTTAGGGGCCCCTGAGCTACCCTAATGACCAGAGATGTCAGGGCTGGAAGACACTGTGGGTGAGAGCCGCCCTCTCCCCCTGTCAATTCTGAGAAACTTCTGCACATTTAATATGAACCATTCACTCCAGACACCAGCCTTGAATAGCTCGGCTGGAAAGAATGTAATGTGTGCTTATGTATGTACATGTTAGCCTTCTCTGCACATTACAGGGACTTGGTATCTGTTTCCTGGGGGAAAGCAGAGGTATCCACACAGTGTAGCCTTAGCCTCTAGCCCCTCCAAACTCCTTCAGGATGAAGGTCTTTGAAGAGACTGTTAAAGCCACTGTGACCAAACATTAGATGGCTGTAGCAAGAACCATCATCTCCAAACATTGAGGATGTGCACTCAGGGGACCCAATGCTCAGGCTAAAATCAGTCCCAGTGCAGGAGAGATAAATAGGTAGGTTTGCTAGTTCCCAGGGAGGAGCCCAGCCTACAGAGGGGATGGACTGTGATCTCACCTCAGGACCCCAGCTTGGGTCTCAGATTCAGCTTCAGGGTTCTCAGAGGCAGCAACCTTTGTCCTCTCTCCTCCAGCCTTCACACACTCTCACATCAAGACTTTTTCTTCCACTGGACTTTTTCCTAGACACACAGACAGAGGCATCTCCCTCCCAGCATGACTGTGCTTCAGGGGAACCGGATACTTCCTGCTTAACTTGAGACTAAAGTCCTGGCATTGGGCTCTGACCACCCAGAGTATAGGGATCACCTGTATCTCTACCCTGCTTGGCCTTGGCTGCTTTGGGAGACCATAGCAAGCAGATCTCATTGTGGGCTCTGAGCAGAATTCTGAGCTCAAATCCTGTAGAGATCCCCACAGATCCTGGATTAATACCGATTTTAGAGATAGAGGAAACCCTGGGAAACACCCCTCCCGCCATGCATGTGCATTCCCACCAGCTAACACCCTCCATTAGAAGCTGCATGCTTAGCCTGTACTGCTGGATTAGATGGGTCTCTCCTCATGAAGGACTTAGGCAAAGAAGTTGTAGATTGGGGTGTGGGGCTGAAAATTGTATCTTTTTAAGGGCGCATTTTGGTGCTGGCGAAGGAGCCAGAGTTAGAAGCGTCTTCATGAGTCCCAGGATGAGGCGTGTCTTGCTGTCAGTCTGTGTCCAGGAAGCAGTGAGCTCCCTCTGATGAGGGAATCATCTGATCTGCCTGCCCTTTCTGATCCCATAATGGGTGCAGGAGAAACGGAGTTCAGTTTAGAGACCCATGCACAAAGCCCATGACTGCCCCAGAGCAGCCTACGAGTACAGTGTTGCCCCAGGGCCTTCTAGACAGAGATTCACTGAGTCACCATGTGCATTTGGACAAGATCCCTAGTGACTCATGTGTGTAGCAACGTTTGCCGGACAGTGAATGCCCAGTGGAGATGGTCAGCTTGGGAAGGAGGCAGCTTACAGACTGGTTGACCTCATTCAAGTCACCATATACGTCCCAAACAGCAGTGGCGAGTATGACACCCTCCCCGCTCAGAGCCTCCTAAGCATTTCCCTCCTAAGCACCAGGCTTCTTCGGATTCCACGGGGCACGAACAGATACATACACCCCTGCTGCTCTGCCATTCCCTTTGGAGCTGCCCGCTCCAAAGCAAGGCTGGGTGTCCAGGGCCAACTAGTCAGAAGGCTAGGGCTTCCTAAACTGATGCTGGAACTGTCCGTAGCTACGAGGCCTTTAAGCTCTCCATTCTCTAGAAGATTTGTTGCAGGGACTGCGGTGGCAGGAAAGGCAAGCTGGGCACAGACCCAGTGTCTATGCAAGTCACCTAGGAAGTGAGTCTACCCAGCCTGACAATTCCAACAGAGTTTGCAAAGAACGATTTGGAGATGACAAGTTAATGTATCAGGCCCTGTGGGTCAGAGGTGTTCTTTGGAGTCCCTCTTAGGTATCTTGGTCTCAGAACTAATGTGTAGGGTCATGGCTCTCACCTGACTGTTTGTTGGTATCATCTGATCACTTCTAACAACACAGGAACCCAGGCTCCCTCTGAGAGGGGCTGGTTATCTCTGTCAGGAGCATTTGGGTTTAAGACCAAGAGTCCTCACAATCATCCAGCAACAGAACTTGTGACAGCTCCTAGAGGTTATAATCCACAGTCCAGGTCTATAACAACTGGCCTAGGAAAGGAGAGGGACAGTCCCTCTACTTGTTTGATGTCCTACCAGAAGGCCCAGCACAAGGACAACTGTGGCAGGACATGTTCTGTGTACCTGGCATAGAGGCCATGAGGGGCCGTGTAGGGTGGGCAGTGAAGGGCATTAAACTGCTCAGCAGGCAATGCTGCTTCCCAAAACAGGCATTCTTGGGAGCTACCTAGGTCCTGTGTGTCGCTCAATACCATATGGAAAGACCAGCGCACAACACTCAAGGCCTTCCTCATATACTCATGCAGGCTCACACTCCTGGGAACACGCAGACGCAGATGGGCACACCTGTATACTTGTACCCTTCCATGTGTAGGACAAGCTTAAGCCACATAGCAAGGGTTCTGGAATTCTGCCTACCACTCGGGGCTTACCTCAGGCGCACCCTTATCTTCCTTCAGCTCTTGGCCCTCTTGTTATGTCTTGTTCTGTGTTCTGCCAGTGGGAAGGCAGTGCCACTGAAGGTATTGGATGGTGTGAATCCTGGGCAGTGGGTCCTGGGCAGGGAGGCCAGCAGGGGCCCGCTGTCCCTGGGATGGCCACACCCTCTAGAGCAGTGTTCCTCAGCCTTCCTAATGCTGAGTCTCTTTCATATAGTCCCTCATGTTGTGGTGACCCCCAACCATAAAATTATTTTCATTGCTACTTCATAACTGTAATTTTGCTACTGTTATGAATCATAAATATCTGATGTGAAGGATGTCTGATATGTGACCCCTGTGAAAGGGTCATTTGACCCCTAAAGGGATCATGACCTACAGGTTGAGAACCACTACTGTAGGGCGGTGGTTCCCGTCTCATCTAAAAATCAAACTCATCTTCTGATTATGCTTTTTTTCCCTCTGGCCCTAGAACTTTGCAATGCTTGGCCCTCCGCCTAGGCGCTTCACGTACCCTCGATGCAGGGCAACCTCTTTTTGTCCAGTTGCTGGAGAGATTTATTGAGGCTAAGACATGCTGTGGGCTTTTCTTCCCCGTGACAATTAGCAATGTGCTTATGGAGGCAAATGAAATATCTAAAACGGTTGAGGGCACCGCTGAGCAAAGGTGGATGCCATGAAGCCTGACCACACAATGGTGCCTGAAGGGCCCTTTCCCAGCCTCAGCCCACTGTGTCTTGCTTGGAAAGATCTGAGCTCAAGACCCCTGAAGATCTGGGGAAAAGCCACATATGGCCATTTCTCAGGGACAACTGTGAGACCCAGTAGCCAACCCTTCCCGCCTCTCCCAAGCACACTGACAGCAACCCCACATTCTCAGTCAGGAATGCCATGGAATCCTGTACTATCTTAGGCCCAGCTCTGAAGCCGGGTTTATAAGGAATTTTAGAAAAAAGGAGAAAGAATGACTAAGAATACCTCCCCGGTGGCTCTCCTTCACTTCCTTAAGGGGTAATAACTCAGCAGCAACCCGGCAGAGGGCTCTTTCTTTAAATAGAGTGTTCTGATTCACAGGCGAAAAAGGGAAATAAATGTTTTCTTTTCATATTCGAGAGACATCCGCGAATGCCAACTTCTTAAATGGTATTTTGCCATCCGGCTCACACACCACCCCAGTGACAGCAAGCGCCCATCCTGACTCGGAATGCTGGTAGTGCGCTGACATGTGAAAGTATGGGGTTGAGGTGGAGTGGGAGGTCCCAGCAGAGGGGGAGGCCGGGGTAGAGGAGAAGGTGGGCTCCTCTAGGTCTTGGCTCAGTCTGCCTGTGGTCCCTTGAGGTTGTCTGTGGAACAGAACCCTTGGCTCTTGTCCTTTTCTCTCCTATCGCCTGCCTGATTTCCTTAAGGAAAACAAGGGCTGGGCACTAATGAATGCTCACAGAGTCACCTGGGCTGACTCTGCCTGGCAAGCCTGATGAGCTGGGCCAACTGGGTAGAGGGAGAGGCAGGGCACTAACCAGGGACTGACTGGGCACCTGCCCAGGTCCACATGAGGCCCGTTCTACTCAGGGCGCTCTCCCCTAGTGGCACTGTGATTAACACGTTGCTGCTGTCCTTTGGCTGAGAGGACACCAAGGCTAAGGGTCCAAGGAAGCCAGGCTCAGCAAAGCCAGGCAGGAGTGGCGTGGCCACTTCCCTCCCCAGCCACTGTTCTCCTTGCTCCTGGGGCAGGAAGCTGACCTGCTGATTGGAGCGGAGAAAGAAAAGCCTGGTTCAGTGACCATGTGGGGAAGTGATGTAGGCCCCACAGGAAGGTCTGAGTCTGCTTGGGGTGAGGCCCAGGCTGGGCTCCAGCAGGGCCAGAGCAGAGTCCAGTCTGAGTCCTGATTCCTTGGGTGTCACTTTCTTTCCAGAGATGTGATTGCCTCTCTTGTAAAAACAAGTTCTCAGTCCCTGCTCTGGGGACTGCAGCTGGGCCAGGCCAGGACCACTTAGTGCTCATGGTGTCTGTGACATAGAATTCTTCAGATGACAGGGAGAGCCATCGGCCATCCTGCAGATAGGTGTGAGGGTTCAGCAGCCTCCAGGATGCCATGGTGAAGTGGGCAGATTTCAGAGGACAGGGGTGTGTTCAGGTAAAACCATGTGGGGCTCTGGCCCCAACAGCCCATAACATAGTGTCTAGACCTCTCCATCCCACAATGCACCTTGGTCTTGGAGTCTCTGAAGCAATCTTTAGAGAACTGCCCCAATGCCCTCCCCATCCAGGGCACTTTCAGGATGCCAGTTCTAGAAGCCCTCTGTCCACAGGGATAGGATGCCTGTATCTGGGCCCAGGAATCTGCATAGCAACAGGACTGGGCACTTGGTACCTGTCTTGAATGTCTCTCTCTGCTGGTGTCCTTTCTGCCTTGCCTCTCACACCTCTTCTGTATGGCCCTCTAGCAGACCCGGCCCATGGCATGTACTCAGTCAACATGGCGGTCTGGTAATCTTGGAGCCTTGCTGTGTTGCTGGGATGAAGTTACGGAAGGCTTGGAGGGTGCTGCCTGTGCCAGGGAAGGGCAGTCAGGGAAGGGCAGGCACAGCACAGGGTTTCAGTCTGCACACCCAGCATATCCTCCTCACAGGAATAGCCTGGGCTGCTCTGGGCTGACCCTTGGAGGCAGAAAGCAACCAGACCACCAAGGCTGCAGGAACTGTTGTATCAATCATTTGCACTCATTTCCCAACCGTGGTTTCTGTAAGGAGCAGGATGAGCCAGGAGGACAGCCCTCTCTCGGGTGTCTCCCTGGGGAACCCGAGCCACCATGCTGACATCTGTCCCTGGTGAGCCCTCCCGCCCCCTGTACAGGGTCAAAGAAGAGCCCAGGCATTCCAGGCCATGAAAAGTCTCCCTGGGCCTGGGTGGAGACGTGAGCCTGGGGCCTCCCTCCACAGGCAGAGGATAGCCTCACTGGTCTTCTCGGCGATTCTCTCTGGCTGTCTCCTGGCACAGGCTTGTGCTTTTAATATGTTCCAGCCACCTTGGCTTCAGCCAAAGACGAGGGTGACGCTGCCACTCACAGGCCACCAAGCACCTCGGGGTGCACCTGTGCTATCTTCCTTTGCCGCCGGTATGGGACCCCATGAATGGGTTCTCTCAGCCCCTGAGCCTGAGGATTGAGTTTGTCCTAAATGAAGTCAGCAGCCGTGTTCAGCAAAGTTCACCCCAGCGTTCTCTTCGGGCAGGGTGGGGGTGACCCAAGTTCTCCACTGAAGCTTGGGAAACAGCAACACTCAACATCTTCTTGTACAGTGGAAGATTTGTTTGACATGGCCTGGGCTTCTCTTTACATTGCTTAAAATCTTTGTCAGGGATGGAGATATGGCTCAGTTGGTAGAGGGTCCACCTAGAGCATTCATGAAATCTTAGTTCTATCCCTAGCACCATATAGACCAAATAGCATATGGGAAGTAAAAATGGGTTTCAGAAGATCAAGGTCATTCTTAGCTACATAGCAAGTTTGAGGCCAGCCTGGGTTGCATAAGAGACTTTCTTAAACAAACAAACAAACCAACAAGAAACAAGAATCTAGGTCACATGTATGTGTGTGTGCACATGTGTGTGTGTGCATGTGAATGTGTGCATGTGCGTGTGTACATGCACGCACTCAGGTCATAGTCATGGGTCAGTTTGAGGGGGGCACCCTGGGCTGGCTCCCCATCACCTATAACACTGAATCGAGCACCTGCACACTATGACTTTTCCCTGTCCTCCAGCAGTGGCTGGCTGTGCCATCAATACTTTGTGAAGGCCCCAGCCTCCACTGGCAGCAGCGGCAGCAGCCTAGATGTCCCCAGCTGTACCCTCCGCCAGCCGGTGCAGGGCAGGGATTACCAGCCCTGAGCAGGGCCACGGGAACCACCTTTGTCTGCCTTTCAGGCTGTTCGCCTTCTGGGCTAATGCCCAGTTTAATTGTACATCCTATTGTGTCATCCCTGTTCAATCATGTTCAAAAATACCTACATCCACTCCTTTCCCATTTAGATCTCTCCAAAGTCCATTCTGTCTTATCAGCACAGTAATTTCACGAGCAGAGCTAAGATTTCTGCCATTTAGGCCCCAGGCATTGTCTGACGCCGCGGCAGCTGAGATAAACCCTCACCCAGAACAAAGTCGAAATGACCTTTTACAAGTAGAAGCAGCCTTGTTTCCCTCTAGACTAATTTATCAGCCTTCGCTTCGGCCTCTGTGCTCAGCAGACGCCCGAAAGAGTGCTGGGAAGAGTGGGGGAGACGGGATTAGGATGCTTGGCTGGTTCCTGGATTTCAACAGGCGCCTCTGGAGCCATTGGCCGCCCGTGGCCTCAGGAAGTGAAGGTAGGCCCACAGGCTGGAGGATCAGCAAGATGTGTGCTGAAAAGGGTGGGGCCCCTGGGTCTAGGTACCCAGGAGATGTGGCCAAGACCTCCCCAGCCTCCTTCAGCACTGAAATATAGCTGAGTAGGCCAGACTGGGGACATATATAATAAAGAGAACGCAGAGGCCACAGGTGCCTGGAGGTCCCCTGCCACTGATTTCATCCTGAGTGTGCTGACCCCAGCTCTAGCACTCCGCTTACGGAGCTCTGGCCTCCCTGCCCCCTCCACGAACAAGTATCCATGAGAGACTGCTTGGGCTCCCAGGCTAACCAAGTTTACAGTTCTAGAAGGTTCCAGCAGGCCTGTCTGCTACAACTTAGCTCACTGACCCCTTCGGACATTAGCATCCTGAGGAGTGGGTATCGTGCATGAAGATCTGTGCTTTCAGACAACTGACCAAATCATAGCCAGAGGGGTTACCTGGGCATAAACTCCAGGGATACTCCAGGACTTAGGGACCGGAGCTGTGAGCAAAGGATGCCGTTTTGCTGGTCCTGGCGCCTGCCCACTCTGTGATGTGACCTGTAATAGATATCAGAGACCGCTGGAGACCTGCTCTCCAGTTTGAGCCTTTAATGGCCATTCCACCTGTCGCACCTTGAAAGCACAGCTGAGCAGGGCTCCCAAACTGGAGCCCATGTGCTCTCTCACGCTCTCACCACCAAGCAATGTCCACAGCATCTAGCTGGGGAGGGCATACAAGGGGTTGCTCCAGCCGAAGGCGGCACATCTCCACTTTTCCTTGTAGAGGCGTAGGGCTCAGTCCACAGTTCCAGCAGAGACTGTGCTTTGACTCTAGTCCAAGGCCTGAGAGACAGAGTTCTCGTACCACAACGGAGACAGTGTGGGTCTGGAGGAGGACAATGCAGGAGGCTGTGCCGATCCGCCAAGCCTGCTTGCTGCAGAAGATGCCAGTCCAAGGCCCTTAGACCCAAGGCCAAGCTTTCAAAGGTTATCCCATATCCTTCTGTTTCTGCCCTAGGGTAGTTAGTTGGCTTTCCAAGTGCTGTCACAGCTGATGGGTAATTCCAGAGCATCCCCACCCCTCTGCCCCTAAGAAGAGCTCCACATGGAATCTAGCCTTGCAAAGTTCAAACTGGACTGGAACAGCCCTGTTCATCTAGTAGCAGGGGGCGTTTCTTAAGTGAAGTGTCACCACAGGCTGAAGTCAGAAGGGCCTTCTGGCTTCTCTGGGCTTCAGGGGGAAAGTGCTTCCTGTAGCCCCAACTGACCTCAAATTTACTATGTAGCAGAAATGCTTCTAACTCTCCCGCTTTCTCCCCTGCATTCGGGGGAGGGGGCAGCGTTTGCATACCATCACTCCCAGATTATTTGGTGCAGGGGACCAACCCACAACTTCGTGCCTGCTAGGCACACACACTGACAGCTGAAAAGTAGAGCACAGGTAAAGATAACAGAATTTCAGAGGCAGGTCTCAGTGCTGTGGAGAGGGAAAGGTGCTACCAAGACCCGTAGCAAGCTATTGAAGTCTCTGGGTCTCAGTCTCTCCACTTATTCAATTAGGACATGGAAATAAATTATCTAGCGATCCAGGTGGAGCTTGAATTCTGATGTTTTGTTTGTTTGAGAAAAGGTTTCCCTGTGTAGCCCTGGCTGTCCTAGAACAGGAGACCTGTAGACCAGGTTAGCCTTGAACTCAGAGATCTGCTTGCCTCTGCCTCCAGAGTGCTGGGATTGAAGGTATGTGCCAGAACACCTGTTTTTGAATTCCGATGCTTGGGAGATGTGAGAACGGCATCTTGGGGAGTTTCCTTGATGGCCTTGATGGACTTTTCCTTGTGGCCCTTCCCAAAGCTTTGTTTCTGCTTTGAGCTCCTCCCTGCTGGATGAAACACCTGCAGGGGAGAGCTGTCCCTAGCAAATGGACCCAGCTCCCTATGGCCTCCTCCTGAAAGCATGCGCCTGGACTGTAGGCAGATTCTTGATGAGTCCATGCTGAATGTATGTGTATGGGGGGCCGGGGCGCGGGCGGCGGCAAGGCCTTCAGTGTGAGCCTGCCAACAGTTTCTCTGGTACCTGAGATAGGTTTGGTAGATCTTGCTGCCCAGTCTTTGTGGTTTTTCCAGAGTCATTTTTGTTTCTTGGTGCAAAATCGGTTAACTACGCAGTGGAAAATACCTGAATCTTATGCATGTGGCTAAGGCAGATGCCTGTTTTGGGGTCCCCAGGCTACTGTAGCAAATATTGGGCTGTGTTCTGGTATGGATGGGGGTGGTCTATTCTAGATCCCTCCAGACTTCTGGAGGCTCTCTGGAGTCATTGGCGTTCTATGGTTTGTAAATACGTCATCCGGGATCTCCAGCTTTGTACTTACACGATCCTCCTGTGTATCACTGTCCAATGTCCCTTTCTTTTCTTTTTTAAAATTATCTTATGTACATGTGTGTTTTGCCTGCATGTGTGTCTGTGCACCATGGGCATGTAATGCCCACAGAGGCCAGAAGAGGATGTTGGATTACCTAGAACTGAAATTAGAGGTGTTTGTAAGCTGCCATGTGGGTGTGGGAATCTAACCTGGACTGCTGAAAGAGCAGTGTCCTAACTGCTGAGCTGCCTCTCCAGTTCCAAATGTCTCCTTAACAGGATGCCCTCAAACGGAATGAAAGGGCACTATACTTATCCTAAGTCAATTCATCTCATTAGCAGAGACTGTCTCAAATATGATCTCATTCCCAGGTGCTGGAGGTTTGGGCTTTGGTGTGCAGATTTAGTGTGGGGGCAGGAGTGGATGCACAGCTCAGCCTGTAACAGATCCCTAAGGGATCAAATATCTGGACTGAGTAATTCTCAAGTAGAAGAAATGACCAAAGATGGTGCAGAGTCACACCTAAGCCAGAATGCCCTGTGGCCATGGTGATTCCCAAAGCCCCTAGGACACAAAGAATGAATGTACAGATGTGTGTAGTAGTCCCAGGAGTGGATTAAATTTACTGCTGTTAACAAATTGACCTCAAGGCCATGCCTGGTCATAACAGTAACATACTGTTTTAGTGCTAGCTTCTTTTTTAGTCTTTAGACTTATATATTATATATGTATAAGTATTTTGCATGGCTGGTGCCCATGGAGGACAGAAGAGGGAGTCAGATCCCCTGGACCTGGAGTTATGGATAGTTATGAACCATCATATAAATTCTGGGAACTGAACCTGGATCCTCTGCAAGAGCAGCAAGTGCTCTTAGCCACTCAGCCATCTTGACGGCCCCCAGGCTTAGGATTTTGATTCAGTTCCCAGCTTTGTCATACTAGGAACAAAATCTCACTTGTAGACACACTGGGGGACCTGGTCCCTGGCGAGTTCTAAAAATTTCTCATTTAGGCAGGAAGATCAGTTTGTGAGTAAGCCATGGGGTATGGATTTTCAGGATAAAGATAGAAAAAGAATCCCATCCCTCTGGTTCTGAATTAGCAGAAGTGAGAAGAAAATACCCCATTCAAGGACAGGCACAGGAATACCCTAATTCCTGCTGGCCAGGTAGGATCAGCTAGCCGGGCTCAGACTGTTTATTGTCCATCTTTAAAGCCGGCGCTTTCAAACAGTGTACTGACCTGATTGACACAAGCACACTGTGGCCATGCCTGAAGACCACTCGGCCTGACCCACAGTGTACGACGCTTGCCCTTGAAGGCTCTTGGGTGTCTAATTCAAAAAGGAAATGGTTAAAAAAAAATGGGCGGGCAGACAGGAAAGGAGTGGAAAGGGACTGAGACACAGCAGTTGGCTAATTGGAATGGGGGACCCCTGTGTGGGGGGGCTACTAGGCCTGGACAATGTGCTCCGGAACGGGGGGCTGAGAAGGCCCGGTGGGATTATGATCGAATTAGTTGAAGTCAGAAGACCCCTGAATGAGGTAAAGAGAGGAAGGGAAATGAAGGTCCTGGTATAATGCTGCCTAAATGAGGGGCCCCATTCACTGCCATGAAAAGCCCGGGACTCCCTTTCTTGGGGAAGCGACGGGCAAGCTCACTTTTGTTTGGCTGGGGGCGGGGCGCCCTGAGGACATACTTACCTACTGCCAGTGACAGGCACAGAAGGAAAATGGAAAATAATCCCAGGGCTGGCAGTGGGAACCCACAGGCTCCAAACCATCCTCTGAGTTCCCCTTGGTCCCCAAGTTCAGCAGGGTTCACCATTCAAAGAAACCTGCCCCTGCCTTGAGGTCACCAAGTTACACCATGTAAAAGTTTGAAATTCCACATAATTGGCTATATAGTAAAGAAACATTTTTAAAGTTGCATTGGACAAAAACCTGTTCTTAGAATCAGCAAAAAAAAATCTATAAAATGTAGAAGTGGACCATCCTGAAACTTGAATGGCAAAAAAGTATGTGAAGAGAGGGAGGTGCCATGGGATTATACAAAGAAAAGTGCTTAATAAAATGCCATGCTCAGTAAATATTTGTTGAATTCATACATTAATTAATTTTCCAGATGAGATTTGCCTAATCCATTTTTTAAAGAAAGTAAGGATTAAGAAGGACTCGGAATCTGATGACTGGGGAGGCCGGGTGGAGATGAAAGGCCCGTGCCTGAGGTTTGGGGCCCCACCCTCCTGAGGTGCAGCAGGCAGGCCTGCTCTCCTGGTGAGGCCTGGCCGTCTGTAATTGCCTGTTACACAAGCCTGTTTGCTACTGGAGTTGAGTCCCATCGCTGGGGGAGGACACGGTTTCCATCCCCACCACAGTGCTCAGCAAGTGCGTTCAATGGGAGCTTTACCTACCCACCATATACCTGTGAACATTTTGTGGAACTTCCTTCCCTTTCATCCACTCACTAGTGGGACCCAGCACTGTCCCTCCTGAATATTTTCTTTCAGGTACTTTAAGCCAAGGGACGGACTACAAATGGATTCGGGGCTAGCAGTGTTCCACTTTCCCCCATCACCACTAGCCACACAGAGGTCCACATTTGCTGAGCTACAGAACTAGTGCATGGTGACCATGGAGTGATAGCACCCTAGTGTGGATCCACACTGGTCTGGGCTCACCTCTGCAAAGCTGATTGACAGCTCTGTAGAGCTTAGCAGGCCATGTCCAGCAAAGACCTCAGTAAACAACGAACTTAGATCCCATTCCTGGGAAGGAGGTACAGACAGCTCCCTGGCCTCGGAGATCATCTCTGACATAGAAGGTACCACCAACATAGAGCCTATCTAGGGGACAGAGGCACCTCAGAAGGTTCCTGTAATCATGTGGGTGCCTTGGCTGTGGCTGAGATGAAAACTGGGCAGTTTTTAAGGACAGTAAATCAGTTTTTCTGACCCATGTCAGAAAAACTGTTCTGGGGATGCTCAGTCTGCCCTACCACTCAGGTCTCCCTACTGAACACAGTACCAACATTCCACCCCAAGTCTGTCCTTTCTAGTCCTCGTGATAAATGATGGAAGGAGACAGGGCTGGCTTCCTGAGTTCCGTGAGTCTGTATGGGCAGCTTTGCCAATAGGCAAGACAGAGATGAGAGGAACAGACCCCAGAAATTGTATCCTAGTGAATGAATTCCACACATACTCTGGTCCTTCCCAAGTCTGTGTATGAGCCTCCATGCAACTCTTTCATGTATAGGTAGCTGTGTTATCCTACACACACATAATTGCAAAAACCCCTTCACATCCTCTCTCTCTCTCTCTCTCTCTCTCTCTCTCTCTCTCTCTCTCTCTCTCTCCCTCCCTCCCTCCCCCCTATCCCTCTCCCTCCCTCCCTCCCTCCCTCTACGCGCACACACACGTACACACACACAAAGGGATTCTTGGCTGAGTTTCTACAAGGAACCAGTATTCTATAGTGAGCTGGGGAAACGCTTTGGGACTGATGTCCGACCCTGAATCCTACATGTGGGTGAATATCCATGCATCTCAGGGAAGTGTGACCAGGATAATCACCCATACCACCTCACAGCTGGCCACCATTCTAGATGTCTGTAAAGGCTAATACTGGTACAGCATGGGCCCCAGTTTACCTGGAGGGAGGCTGGAAGCAGGAAGATGGGAGAGACATCCTGGCTATGAAGGGTAGGGTAACCAGGAACTGGAGCCATAGGCAAAGATTAATGGACCCTTGGTGGGGCCGGGCTTGTGCACTGCCCATGCTGGGATTCAGAGGCCATCACACTACCTGTGAGTCTCATGATAGCTGGTATCCAGGAGTAGGGAGAAGTGGAGGGGGTAGCCTGCTGTAGATGGCCTCGGGGACACATCCACAGAGCCCAGCTAGTCAACTCCCTGGCCTGCAGCCTCCAGAAGGACTGTGAATATAATCTTTGTCTGAGGCCACTTGGTCTCTTTAAAAGGAAATTCTTATCCATATAGCTCAAGTTTCCAGTTGCAAGGCGCCTCGTCCGCCCCACCACCTGTACATCTCTCTCTATAGTTGCAGTGCGTAGGGGTAGGACTGGTTTGGGAGGGCAAGCTTTCCGGTCCCAGTGGCTTGATGCCGTGGATGGCGGCAGGAGGCAGGAGGATTGCTTCCTGAGCCTTGTGCACCTGCATGAACAGCTTTGAAAAGGAGGCAGGAAGGATTTTAGTTAAGCACCTCCTGGTGAACACTGAAGATGGCCGTGCTCACAGAGAACACACCACTCACACAGTGGCAGCAGCCATAAGCTCTTTGCCCAGTTCTCTGGCTCCCTGGTCCCTTCTTCTTGCCCCATCTGATAACCATCAACAGAAAGACTGTCACTTGCAATTGAATGGGTACTCTCAGAGCATGGCAGTAGCTATATTGGCGGGGGGGGGGGGGGGGGGATGGGTGCATGCTCATGTGCCGTCTTCCTAGGGATCAATGACAGGAGCTTCTTCCCTGGAATGAAGTCCTGTTCTTTTTTTTTTTTTTTTCTTTTCTTTTTTGTCTTTTTTGAGACAGGGTTTCTCTATCTAGTTTTAGTGCCTATTCTGGATCTTGCTCTGTAGACCAAGCTGGCCTCAGACTCACAGAGATCTGCCTGGCTCTGCCTCCCGAGTATTGGGATTAAAGGTGTGCGCTACTGCCGCCCAGCATGAAGTCCTATTCTTTATAACCCATTTCCTATGAGCAGAATTTTTTAGATAATTGTGAGCACAGGCTTTGCCCAAGGCTATCGATCCCTTTCTATTACTCCAGAAAAAATTCTTAGTCACAAAGCTCAAGTAGCAGGTGGTTACTGAGGCTGAGGCTGCCTGCAGGGTTATTGTCTTCTGCTGAGGCCTCTGGAATTCCAAGGAACCAGAAGAGACTAGAAAGACCTTGGGGGCAAACCTTGGTCCCATCCTGATAAAGTGCCAAGCTATTCTGGGCAGAACAGGCCTGGGCTTGAGTCCTGTCTCGGCCACCTGTTGACTTGGTGGCCTGAAGTTGTTACTGTGCTACCTCCTGCCTCAATCTGCCTGTCTGTTACTCTGTCCTGGCATAAAGGACAGACTGCCTGACTCAGCACCCCCTCAGAGGTTCTGTCGGCAGCTCCGCAGGCCAGGATCCACACTTTACTCTAGGGTGCCTCTCTTGGGGCCTTAGAGAGAGGTGAACCTTCTTTGCCCATTTTTTTTTTTTTTTTTTTACTGACACGTGGCCCTGGAGATCCTCTCTGCGCCTGTCATCTGCATGCCTCACCCATGCTATGATGGATAGCAGATCACCTTGCACAAGGCCACCAGGTCAATGATGGGAGCTTGCCTCCATTTCCCCTCTCACAAGGAACTCACCGGCCCCCAAGTGCCCCATAAGCTAGATGGTTTCTGAGAGCTATAGGGGAATTGTCCCCTTCCACACAAATAATGTTAGAAGGTTGCCATTCCCTGGGTTTGTGGTGATTGTCTCAACTGTTCTGATCTGCCATCTGCTTCTTGGGCACGGGAGTGGGTTTGTCACTAGTCAGGGTGTTTCCACTAACAAGAGTGGGTTAGTGAGCAAGCCAGCAGGTATTTTGAAGGCCTCACGGGGAACACTCTGTGTTTTCCTGCGTGTAAACTGATGTTGGGGGGCAGGGGAGTGGCCTCTGAATGTGGAGTCAAAAATACGGGAAAGTGTTAGTTCCAAGGACAAGAAAAGAAATTAATCGTTCATCTGGTAGATGCTCATGCCTGAATGGAAAAGGAAAGGGTGATAAAGAGGCAGAATAAATCATAAGGTTGGGATTTATCAAGCAGGCTTAAACATTACTGGAGTCCTGAGAATGCCCTGCTTTCATGCAGGAACACAGTTCTCTCATGGGCTGTCCTGACTCTCTCACCTGCTCAGGGTGACTTCAGACAGACTGGGGTCAGCTCACTCACCCCTTTCCATAGAGAAATTAGGGAAAGTCATGTTCACTCATGTGTGCCCTGGAAGTGGCAGGCAGGACAGAGGGAGCAGGAAGCCAGAGCTAGGCATGGAGCAGGCTGATGGGCTGCCCTGGGCCCCTCCTGCAGAAGCACAAAGGAA
The DNA here is from genome assembly GCF_004664715.2 of Peromyscus leucopus. Lineage (NCBI taxonomy): Eukaryota > Metazoa > Chordata > Mammalia > Rodentia > Cricetidae > Peromyscus > Peromyscus leucopus. The sequence goes on along the minus strand of NC_051064.1, from coordinate 152,646,709 downwards.
GCTCAAAGCTGATCTTCTCTCTGTTGAATGTTCTAGAAGTTTTGCTGATATGATTTATAGTAACTGCCACCTCCTGCTTGGGAACTAAAGCTTTACCATTGTGGACTTAAGGGGAAGACAGATGTGTGAATAGATGGCCGGCTCCCCTGCAGTTCTTGAAGGTTTGTAGAACCTGTCCATAGGCCTCACTTACTTGATCTGTCTGTCTCTGAGCTGCTGGGATATGGAATTCTTTCTCTGTGGCCGTGGGGAAACTGAAGCCCAGGGAGATGTGAGACACTTGAAGATCCATGAAGGGACCAGAGCAGGCTTGGAATCCAGTCTCCCAACCTGAGGCCACAGCTCTGGCAGACCAGCTGGAAGTGAGTAGGCATCGTAGAGAGAGTAACTTTCCTTTTCAGTTCTGACTGGCTCCTGTGCTGAGTGTCATCAAGGCTGCTGATAACATATATCCAAGGCATGCTTTGAAGTGCAGACCTGCATGGAGGGAGCTAGGATTTAGGAAGGTTCACAGTGACTGTGTGCCATGGGGTCAAAAGACCAGAAAGAGCCCAACTCTGATATCTAGATGGGCTCCTGGTCCTCTTCTCATTCATAAGATACTCATATTTAGTTGCTTTTTAGTATTTATTTCCTTATTTGTCTATTACCAATTAATTTATCTATTCATTCATTAGGTATGTTCTTATAAATTAATTCATATAATACCTTTTAATCACTCATTCATTAGATATTTATTCATGCATTCATTATATCTTTACATATTCATTTGTTAGTTGCTTATTTATTTAATATTTATCAGTTTGTCCCTACAATTATATAGATATTTACTTATTAACTCATTCTGTATGTTTGTTAATAACAAATTATTACCATTCTTTAAATATTTATCTGCTTGCTCATCTTTATTTAGTAGATAAATTTGGCAAATCATTCATTAGCTATGAATTAATTTGACTTATATTTATATAGCCATTGGGTGTTTTTATCTGTTCATTTGAGATATTATCACAAACTCCTTAATGTGGTATTTCCCAGTTCTTCATTAGGTGTGTATGTCTTATTCGTTCACAGACACCATGTTTGCCTGCTCACTGGTCACTTGCTGGTGTGGGTTGAGGGCTGCCACCTGCCATTGGTTCTGCCATCCATTCATGTGTGTCTAGGTAAAACTGTCAATCTAAGATCTTCATGAAGAAAGCATCAGTGAGCATCCAGTGGAGTGGGGTGGGGTGTGACGCAGACACTAGATGGTTCCTGAGAACAGCCAGCGTGGCTGAAAGGAGCCTTATTGGTAGAGCTGGGGTTTCAGCTGACCTGGAGGTAAGTGCTTCCTGGGGGCTGGGACTCTGTCACAGAGGCCCTGGTCTCATCCTTGGTCTCACAAACTATGCAGGGCTATCTGGTCCGCTCCCCTGCCAGGGCCAAGCCAGCACTGGTTCTCAGAGAACAGAGACTCCCACGGGCTCCATGGCTTCTGTGGCCTTGAGTGAGTATGTGGGCAGGGCAGGCACGGGCAGGAGTCTTCTGCTGCTGACGCCCCTGGGCCGGCCATGGCGGGCAAGATGGAGGCAACATGAAAGAGAAGACAATAAATGGCTTCCTACCTTGCTTTGATAATGGGTGAGCTTTCTGGATTGATTAATCCTCACATTGCCTTTGGAGCTTCAGTTTGGGAGTGACAGTAACGAGGCTCCCGAGGACTCGGCTAATTTGCACGCCATTCACCAGCTCCTGAAAACCCATCAGGGCTGCGGAAGGGCTGTGGCGGTGCTTGACCTCGTTCAATGGGAGAGTGATATGCTGGGAAAGGGGCCAGTTTGCACAATGCCCCAAGGAGCAAATTGGTGGGGCTTTGTTCTCCTGCCTCCTTTCCTCTTTCATACAGCCTGGGGCTAGTTAAGCTCCTCGCCGTCCCACCGGGGATCAGGGCTTCGGTCACTCCTGGCTGCCTTTTTGGGTGATCCTGACACCCCCGCCTAGTGTGATGGAGGAGGGGGCACCCCCAAGAATCCTCATTGTGGCCCACCCCAAAGCTCCTCATCTCACTTACTTGTACCTGTCCTGCTCTGTCATGGGGGTCTCCGCTGGAACTAGCCCCTCCCACTTCTGAGGAGGAGGGACCTTCCTGGCCTGTCTTAAGCCCCACCGGCTCCTTTGTCCCAGTGTAGGGGCTCCAGCACATTAAGACGACTGAGATGGGGTCTCTCTGGTTCCCACCAGTTTTCCATAGCTACCTGCACACAGAGATGCCCTGTCCTCTCTCCTCGGTCCCACCTTCTTGTCCCCTCTCTCAGAGTTGGCCTCCAGGGACTGTGGCTGAGATGTGTCCCTCCTGGTAAGGAATCCCTTTTGCTGGATGGAGTCCCTGGGCTCTTCCTTGCTGCCCCTCTCTACGAGTGCTCCCCACATATGTTTAGAGATACCCTGATAGTGGACTCATGTGTAGGGACTTGAGGGGCCTTACGGGAAGTAGGAAGGGTACTCACTTTGAGAAAGACCTGTCTTCACACTCACTTGCCCTTGCTTCCTGGAGGGCTTTCAGAAGTAGCCTCAGGTCACATCCTGCATGATGGCAATTCCCATTTTCCAGAAGGGAGCCACCACCACTAGCAGCAACAAACAGAATTTTGGGTCCCCAAATTAGCCAGCCAATGTTCCCTATTCAGAGATGGGAGGGAGGGGGAAGAAACAATAGGCCACCTCCCCAAATCTGCATGAATTAAACATGGCAAAACCATCCAGTCAGAGGACACATGTTTTGCTTAATTTGCCAACATATAATCCCAACGGTCCTGTTGGGGAGAAGGCTGTTCTACACAGGGTGGGGTGGCAGGATCACAGTACCACGAGGACTGTAATCTGCCACTCATGGTTGTCACCACTGGGAAGGTGACATGCTGGGTTTAGTTTTGGGGGCCTTGATGAAGCCTGTTTAGTTTCAGCTGAGAGCCCAAGGGCTTCCCTCGGGACTCAGATACTGTAAGTGCTCCCCACCTCAGGACTAGCTATCCATGGTGATGCACTGAATACTCAGTCAGGGCACAGCCTTCCAAGGAGGACTGTGCTATCCACCGAGGAAGTGGGATTTCCAGGACACTGTGATCTCTCGAGGTCACCTACAAACAAGGTCACCAACAAGGCTGGAGGCCAGGACTCTGGAGGCCAAATGCTGCCTTCCTGGGAGGCCTGGCTACCCCCCATTAATCCTACAGTTCCAGATCTTTATCGGGGCACACTGCCTGGGACATTAACTTGGAAGCATGCAGGTGAGAGGGTGTGCTCTGAGCCAAGTGATGCAGCCAGGGGAATAGCGCCAGACAGGTGTCCAAGTCCCATGGAGTCCCTTGGTAAGACAGATCTGGAGCCTGCAACTTCTCCCTTATCACAGCCTGCTGTGTCTGGAGGTCGCATGACTGACCTGGCAGAAATGTTTCCCTATGAAATGTTTGCTGCAAAGGGAAAGCATAACAAATGGAAAAAGATTTCCTACTAGATGTAATCTAGAAACTTCTAGAACAAGATGGGCAACTTCCACTCACCCTCTTTCTCGAAGCCAGCAACTCTCGACCTGTAGGTAGTGACCCTGTTGGGGGTCGAACGATGCTTTCACAGACATTTTCATTATGATTCATAACTAGCAAAATTGCAGTTATGAAGTAGCAACAAAATAATTTTATGGTGGGGGGGGTCACCACAACATGAACTATATTAAAGGGTCGCATGCAGGATTAGGAAGGTTGAGAGCCGCTGCTCTAAGCAAACAGTGCTGGGTTTGGATGGTGCTGAGCAGCTGAGGTGATGGAGAACTTGGGGAGCTAGTTTCCAGAGGACAGCCCTGTCAGTCTCTTTGGGCCCAGACCCTAGATGGAGGACAAGAGCCATGTCTGTAGAAACTGCAAGATGATAATGGCTTTTCCCTGAGATGAGTGTCATACCCAGAGGTGGACACTGCATCCATCCAGCGTTCCTTCTTCACTTGGCATAACATGGTGGTCTCTGCCTAGCAGACAGATGCTTGTGGGCAGAGGTCATCCTCACGGCCCAGTCCCAGCAGAGCAGAGCTTCCCTGGTAGACACAGGCTCAGAAGCAACCAAAGCTCCCGTCCTCACTAACTTGTGAATGCCCTGTCTGTTACTGAGGTGTGTGTGCTGTGCCTGGTCCCTGAAAAGTTCCCTTCAATGGCTGGAGCCTGTGTAGGGATGCTGAAGCCAGCTGACAAAGGCCGTCCCCAGAATGTCATTTGAACACACAATCCCCTCTGCTGACCTGTGACTACCTTTTGTCCTGACGGTCAGTCCTGAGCTCTAGCATCATCTTAGGCGATAGGCCCAAGTCAGAACAAAATGAGCATCTTGGGTAAAAGTGTAAGTGAATGAGTAGGATGCAGAGAGGGTAAAATGGATGGAGCCCTGCCAGTGCAGACGGTCTGCCAGCACAGCTTAGGACTTTCCTGCATTGGCAGGTAGCATTTGAACAGCCAGATAGTCCACCAGGCTTCAGGAAAGGACTCTCTTGAGAATGGGGTCATTCTGGGTTCAGAGCCCCGTAGACAGGAAAGGGTATGCTGGAGAAGGTGGGCATGGAGTAGGCAGGGCCTCTGGGCAGGGCCGTCCTGCTCCATGTTCTAGCATAGTAGTGGCAGCTCCATCCTTCCTCTACCAGCAGATGCCTGATAGGCAGGTGGGCATTGGCCCAAGGACCCCCACGCTGGCACACTGTCTTCCATGGACCTGTGAAGTCACTCGCCCGTCAGTGCTGGTGGCTCTGAGGCCACACTTCCCTTCTATCCTTTCCCACTGGGCGTGGAGGGGTAGCTGAGGCCTTCTCCCTGCCAGCCCCTGCCCTCCTCCTCGGATGCCCTCAGGTCCCGATTCCCCCTCGGCTCTCACAAATTCTGCCCGTGTCCGCACCCTCATTAATCAATGTCAGTGCGGCGTCGGCAACAAGGGCTGCATTCTTCCTCGGCCCCTCAGCCTCTTACATCCCATTGTTCCAGGCCGATTCAGATGGCAAGAAAACAGCCCATGCAGCACATAAAAGAGATGAGACAAAAATGAAAAGAATCGGGGGAGAAAAAAGAGGAGGCATTTTCCCCCTGAAACACTCGAATAAATACTCAGCAATGATAATTTAAATTATTCATACATTTATGAAAACATCCATTGAAAGCCGAAGTGTATGATGCTCTTTGTCTCTGTCTCTTGTCTCTTGTTCGGGATTAATCTTTACTGTAACTCAGGCCGGCCGTGCCCCCCTTACAAAGGCCACACTCTCTTTCCATGGGAAAAATGTGTCCACATATCACAGTGAAATGTTGGGGGAGAAATTTGTGCTGATGTGGCAGTTGCCAGGCCCTCGAGATGTAGGACGAGCCATGTCCAAATAGTGTCCCACCAACAAAAAGGGCCGAGTGGTTCTCACGTTGATGTCACACTGGTGACATCTATGCCTTGGGGCTGGGAAGCTGCAGGGGCCGCTGAAGAGCAGAGTCCTATGGAGCATGCGTACCCCTTTAGCCCTGGCCCTGCACCTCCCACCCCCTCCCCAAGAAAGGAGCTGCAGAGGCTGTCCCCATAACACCCCGTGTGGGAAGGATGGTTCGGGCATGTTCCATCAGGGTCCTGGGCGCGGTCCCATTTCAGAGAGATCTGAAGTGGTTCTTGCTGGCAGGCTGCTGCAGATGACTGAATCCTGTAGCAGGTGACTTGGAAGGTTGAGCCTTCCTGACATGGAGGACGAGCCACGTACGGTCCTATCATTTAGTCCCCTCCGGCCTCACAAAAAGAGAGTCAAGCCCAAGCCGGAAGCCAGAGACATTCAGACTGTTAGATGTAACAGCAAGTGGGACTTCACCAGCGGCCAACAGCACTGAGAACTGGGGTGGACAGACCCCTCCCTCACACGTCCATCCTCACCCCTTCTCTGTCCCCCAGCCCCATCCACGCCTTTCCCGGGCTATGGCCAACCACAGTTGGGCTCAGGCGAGGCTTCCTCCTGTGATTAATCTCAAAGTCTATTGCTGTTCCTGTTGGAATGTTGCAAGGACAGAAGAGAGACACCTACATTTGTGCCAGGAATGTCACCCGTCTTCCCTCCCAGGATCCTTGATCAGTAGTTTGGTATTTTCAAAGCTCATTCCAAAATGGGATTTCAAAAGCTCCAGTACAGTTATCCCCAACACTTTGTTCCACAAGGAAGCTGGGCTTCTTGGTTCTGAACTTACCGACAATGATTGCTTCCTGCTGGAGATGGCCCAGGATGGCCTGGCCTTTGGAACTGCCCTGCCAGCTCATCAGCAAGGAGTTCAGGATTTGGTGAGCATAGAGATGAGCTGCATTGCAGGGGGCAGTTCAGAGACTCTCTTGTTCAAAAAGCAGTACCGTGACATTTGGGTTGGTGCCCCAGCCCCATCCAGACTTATTTGGTCTGGAATGGAAAAAGGACCCCAAGGGAACAGCCCTGTGCTGGATTTACAGTCGGTCTCTCTGGCTCGGGCCAGGTCAGAACCAGAGAAGAAAACTGTTCCTTTCAGTCCTCACTTTGGATAAAAATGAAGCCCGGGAGCCCTAGGAAATGGAATCCAGCCCCTTTGAACTTGGCAATTACACAGTTTGCATTAGCTCAAGTTCATGGGGCAAGTGAGGGGTGCCTCAGCCCACAGCAGCTAAGCTGGTGACTCCAGAGCAAGATCTCCTACCAAAGTCTGGCTGGTTCCAGCTGCTGCTGCCCAACCTTAGTTGCTGGAGGAAGCAGCCTGACTTCTTATGACCTCTGCAGGCTTCTGCCTACCATCATCAAGGGTGCTGCCTGCGTTCTGTCCCCCAAACATGAAATGTTGGGTTACCTCCCATTTCATTGGCCTTCCCTCCTCTTTCACCAATGTTGGGGTCTTGGAAGGTAGCCAAGGGTAGCGCTGAGAGAGGCGTGATGCTGACCTCATCCATCATCTGCAAACAAAGTGCCAGTGAAGAAGACTGATCCATCACAGCGATCTCAGAAGCACGCTATGCCATCTCTGACAAAACACAATTGTGGAGCCACTGGATAGAGGGACTTGATGCCACTCAGACAGCATGATCTGACTCAGAAGCCACAGCATGGACAGTGTGGGAGCCACTGGCTCGACAGGGACCTGAGGCCTGAAGCATGGACAGTGTGGGAGCCACTGGATCCTGAGGGCCTCAGAAGCCACAGCATGGACAGTGTGGGAGCCACTGGCTCCCAACAGGGAACCTGGGGGCCTCAGAAGCCACAGCATGGACACTGGAAGAGCCAATGGCTCCCAACAGGGAGCCTGGGGACCTCAGAAGCCACAGCATGGACACTTGGGGGAGCTGCAGCTTCCAGCAGGAGCCTGCAAGCACTCTTCTTTCCTCTCCAGTTCATACTTTTCCTCTCTCGTGGGGGTCCCCTAAGGCCTTTCATTCGGATTTCATATTCCTATAAAGACATCAAGAAAAGATCCTAGCAGAAAGAATTATTAGGCATGGCTGTCAAAAGCTTTATCAGAAAAGCGTGAGGGAGGGAGGGGGCTCAGTAACCCTTCGTGTGCTGGCCTGCAGCCTAGAATTTTGATTAGCCCTGAACATGGAGGGCAGGGTCTATACATAAGGAATAAACCATAAGACATGTGTGTGCGGGTACCCAGTCAGCCATGTCCTCACATGCATGCACATATACACATGTTGCATACACAGGTGGACATGGATGGACCTGTTTATTGATAGACTTCTAGGATGTAGCTTTCTGGCTTTAGGTCCAGGCAGCCCTCCTAGGTGATAATCTTGGCTCTTCCATCTGTTTCTCTTTGTTCTCCTTCAAGGATCATGCTCATCTGCCCTCTAGACAGATGCTTTCACCGCTCTCAGGTACTAGGATCACCGTTCCTTGGAACCAAGATGATGTCAGATTGGGAATGCCTTCTGCCCTGGGCTCACACTGGGCAGCGTGGGTGCAGGGTAGACATCCCAAGCATGCTATTCTGGACATCCCTTTACCCCTCTGGCTCTTTGGAAGATGGCATGAACCACTGTGGGTTTGCCTCCTGCTTTCAGCTTCTCCTTTACTGGCAAGGAGCTTCCTTACCAGCTTGCCCCAGAAAGCTTTGCCACCTGCTGGACCCTAATAGTTCCTCAAGTACAGAATGGCCTTGCAGAGGAAGGGTTCTGGGGACATGGGGATGCTCAGCTGGTTGAGCAGTAGCTTCTAGGGCTGGGGCAGGGAGCATCTCTGCGTGGCCACCAGAAGACCCCTTCACATTTGTGCTGAGGGGCCCCCAGCCCCAGGATGCACAGCGCCTTGGGATGCGTTTTCTACGCAGCCTCCCTGTGCACAGAAACCGAAAACCGCATGCCGACAAACAGCTCCCTCGGCAAACGTTTTTATTTCCAATTAGCAAAAGAAAAATTGCTAATTTGCTGTAGTTGGACCAGGCTGACGTCTCAATCTGCGGAGTGTCAGAGCAGTGAAAGAAAACGCTTCACACTGTGCTGGCGAGAGCCAGCAGCTCTAAGAGGGTCAGGGCAGCGGGCCCAGAAACCAGATTGACTGGCCACAGTGCTAAATTACTCACACAAGACACACATTGTCTGCCGTGCCAGCTCCCGGAGGACCTGCTTTCTCATTCTCTCCCCTCAGAGTGCAGCGGAGCTGGGCGGGGGAAGGGTCCAGCGTGGGAGGAGAGGGCCAGGGCCAGGCAGTGAGCCTTTGGGAGGGTGGAATCGTCTTCAGAAAGGAGCTGGCAGAAGTGGGTTAATGATTACTCTGGCAGGTCTACATCTTTTGGGAACAGAACGATAATCCGCCCACCCCCCAGCCCCCCAGTCCAGCCGCAGCTCTGCCCCCTTGGAGATTCAGGGTAGATAGTGTCTTCAGGGACCAGAGATGGGGACACATCCAGCAGGGAATTTGGAGTCTCTCTTTGTGACCTGGAGGACCTCACTCCCCCAGGAGTCTGGGCAGTATTTCTCCTAGACTGGGATGCAAAGACAGGGCTGTGCCTGCTTCTTGGATTCCTCTAGACATGGGGATCTTCTTCACAGAGCTGGGGTAGTATAAGGACCAGAACCCTGGGAAACAGTAAAGGCAGTTATTGGGCCACAGATGTTTGGCACTGAAGTAATAATGAGCCTCCACACTGACCACATAACCGCAGCCAGCAGAAGCTTCCTAGGCTCTCATAGGACCTAGACAGCTTTGCCCACGGCTCCAGACAGAGGACATCCATTACGTGCCCACACCAGCCATGAAGAAAACATCCGTTTTCCCTGCTCGGCCCACACCGTCTGTCCATCTGTATGCGTTACCTCCTTCCGCATGTCTCTGCGGGTCTCAAGCCCACCCACCTCACAGGCCTGTTCCAAGAAGAACTCTCAATGCCAGGAGCCACATCACTGTCACAGTGTTCTAACCGGCCAGGCTGTCAGGCTGCTGTAGACCCACCCCCAGAAGATGCCTGTGGCCTCTCTCAGTCTTCCACTTCTATCTAGCTTGGACCTCAGACTAGGGCATGCAGGACCCAGGCAAAGGAGAAAGCAGCTGGATGCAGCAGCAACATGAGGCCTCACTCGCTCTCAGGTCCTGCTGCTCATCTCTAATGCTTGGGGTTCCCCTCTGCAAAAAGCACAGGGAAGGTGACCTCTAGAGTGGTCTGGTTGGTCCAACTGGGCAGAGCTCCTCAGTTCCCTTCCCCATTCCTTGGGCAGCTCCTTTGTGTCCAGGAAGGGTGAGGCACCCTGACTTTTGATGGGGCCTGAGGACCAAAGCACTTTTGGGGTGCAGCCCGCTCACCTCTGTGGAGGGTCTTCTGCACAGAGATCTTGAGTGAGGAATCCTAGCTACAGGCGGCCTCAAGAGTAAAGGAAACAAACCCTCAAGAACAAAGCCTGTCTGCCACTGGTCAGGCTGAGATTCAAATGCTGTGACTCGATAGTCCATCCCTTGCTCCCGAGTCCAGCATACCCTGTCTAGGGAGCACACACGATTATACAACCCACGATGATTCTTAACGGCAGAGGCTGGCAATAAACTGGGTGGAGGCTGGGCCCAGGCATCAGAGCTGGCCATTGCTGATGTCTGGTTTAGACCTGCCATATGCAGCTCTAGCACAAAGTGATGTTGGAGAACATTCTGGAGTTGGCCAACGCCTCAGAAGGACCCACTGCCTCACTCTAATCTTTAAGGAAATAGACACTGTACTAGGAAAGCCCAAGGCTGTACTTGGGCCCTCTGGTAACAGGGCTCAGCTCCCTGCTGTGTGTCTTAGAATAGTTACTTGGTCTCTCTGAGCTTCTGATTCACAATGTAACAGACACAATCAAACCAGATAATGTATGTGGGACTTTTTTACACAAGATGTAAAGAATAGCCTGGATGTGTTGTTGTCTTTGTGCAAATAGAGAATGCCTACAGCTGTATTGTTGGGGAACCTTTTGTCCTGAGTGGACGCAGTCTATAAGTACTATATTTTCTTCAGTAAAAATAAAGAGTTACTGCCAGGGCCATCAATCACAGAAAGCCAGGCCTCAGACATGCAGCACTGTTCCCAAGCTGGTGGGGCCGGGCAGGCGTTTGGAATTTGTCCCTTTCTCCTTGGCTCCCTTCCTGTCTGGCCCTGAGCTATCCAGCGCATGAGTGTGTTGGACACACGCACATACTGTGGACATCAAGTACACAGGAGCATGTGTACACAGACATGCATATGCATATACATAGAGATGTACATGTGTCACGCATGAGCTATGTACCTGCATGGGCTCATGGGCACAAAAACCACACACACAACATAAACTGGGGGGGGGGAGGTGTTGTTCCCACATGGAGAGCATACTCTTAGCCCAGAGCACAGAACCTTGAAACCTCCTCAGCGTTTTCCTGGTGAGGTGATCTCTGCCGTGAAGGGCACTGCGGTTTTAAACATGGTACAGAAAACATGGCGTCTTGTCACTCATCTGCTTCCAGACCCTGAGATGCCCACAGTCTTCCAGCGGCAATGCGCAGGCTGGGGATGGAGGCGTGAGCTTGATTAGGGAGCATGGAGGGGAAGGAGGGGCCATCGAAGGTAGATAGCGGGCTGGCCTCAGCAGCAGGTGCCTGACCTTGAGCTCAGGTTCCCTCCCACTCACCCCCTCCCCCCAGGCAAATAAATCCAGGCTGACCTCCCAAGGTACAAGAACCAGTGACAATAGGCAAGATGCCTCCAGCTGCCTGCCTGCCACTCACTGCTTGTGAGGCCCAGGCTGTGAGATGCATCCCCCCCCCCCCCCCGCATTCTGAGCAGGAAGGAGCCAGTCCTCCCAACAGAGTTGAGGACCTGCATATTCTTTTCTCATGAAGCTCCCTCTGCTCCTCCACCTGAGGGGTGCATGTACCATCCAGTCACCCACTTCCCACCTTTGCTCCCTGAGGAAACCTGTCCGTGGCCTCCAGCAAGCTTCAAGTGTCATACCCCGCTGGGCCCTGCCCAGGGATGGGCCTGGCACGTTCTGGGGCCCTGCCCATGAGGCCTTGCTCACTAGCTACTGTTCAGGGCCTGTGTTCTGTCCTGGCGGCACTCCAGAACTGCTGGCGTCTTGGCCCAGCAGAGCCCAGACCATGACCTCTGGCAGTGGGCGCGGCCTCAGTACTTTGCATAGCCCTGGATGTCCCAGTGCTTTCTGGGCTGGGGACCAGAACTCCTGCAGATGGAGTTGTGGCTGATGTAGAGCTCAGCCCTGATCCCTTCATGCCTCTACCTGTGACTAGATTTTCAAACTTAAAGCTGAGGTGCTTAGATTCAGGAGACCCATCAGTGTGCACTTGCGCTTACTCTCAGGAGGAACCGAGAGGTGGTTTCCGGTTCAACTGAAGGGCAATAGAATCTGCCATGGAATCCACAGCTTGAGACCCCCATGCACAGAGAACATGTGCTTCAGGCTGTGTGAGCTCGTGAAAGTACCAGCCCTGTCTCCACACCTTAGGTCTTCAGAGGGCTCCTGAAACCATGCCCTGCTTCTACCTTAGCCAAAATAAAAGCCTCTCTACTATTAAGGAGTTAACGAATGGGCACAGCCTGCACCCATTTTGAAAAGGGTGCAGTTAACCACAGTGTTGATTACACCGTTACTATCGATTTTTGAGGTGAGCAAATGTTTTCTAAGTTTATAACACCTGTTATCTTTTGACTAATAAGAGCAGTGCCGTGAGCCGAAGTTCATCTTTTGTCTGGGCAGTTTCTGGGCTCAGCATTCCCTGCACACCCTACACAGGTGTGCTAGGGGTCACACACAGACACGGAGCTCTCCAGTGTGACAAAGGGTTGGGATAATGGCTCAGTTAGTAAAGTGTTTGTCTTGCAAACATAAGGACCTGAGTTCAATTCCCCTGGAATCCACTTTAAAAAAAAATGTAGGGCATGCTTATCTCAGTGCTGGGGAAGTGGAGACAGGCAGACCCCCTACTGCCTGTTAGCTTACCAGCCTTGCCTGCTCAGTGAGCTGCAGAATAGTAAGTGGCCCTGTCTCAAGACACACACACATTCACTCATATGCATGCCTCTGTACACACAGACACAAAAGTATGGCCAAAAATCTAGAATAAAATTGTTTGGGCTTTTTTTTTTTTTTATTTTTCTTAATTTAGGTCAAATTAAGCTCGTCTAAAACCTGCTTTTCCTGTCATGAGTTGTGGGAAAATACAATCTGAATCAGGTATTTGGATGGTGGGCATACATTGTAACTCTAGGAACAAATTTCTTGACATCATAAACCTGGCCCAAGTGATCCAACTCCACACAGCTTCCTTCCTGGCCCTCTGTTCTCTCCAGCCTTAACTACCCGACATGGGTGAAAGCGTAAGGCTGTTTCCCAGCTCCATCCTCAAATATTAAGACAAACGGATGTCACTTTCGAGAGCATTAAATATAATAGGAAATCCATGGAGGCAATTGAGGGATTTCTCTTCCAGAGACGCTGTTGTGTCAGGAAAAGAGGCTGCAGTATATCAGCCTGCTCCGCCCCTCAAATAGATAATCAATTTCCCTGAAAGCATCAATAATCAGAGTGGACATTTATTGCCCCTCAGATGGTTTATCTCTGGGGCTGGGGGCAGCAGGGCCATGATGAATGCCAAATCTGCCAGGGAACACAATTAAATGCTGTATAGATAAAGAATTTTATACCATGCACCAAAAAAAAAAAAAAAAAAAAAAAAAAAAAAAAAAAAAAAAAAAAGCAATCAAATTCATAATTGAGCTCTATTGGATGAAACCAGCCAGAAATAAATATCACACCCAGAAGAATATAACTTGAGTCCTAGTGTTATAGGTCAGGCAACAGTGTTGCCAATATCCTGTTTGTTTAGGGCTGTAGCCTGGCTTTCCCCTGCCGGCAGGTGTGACTCCTTCCCTGCACCTCCCCACACATTGCTCTGGGCTGCTTCTGGAGCTTCCTGTTTTCTTTTCTTGGAGAAGGAAAAACACATTTCTGGTCTGCATTAACTCAGACTTTCAGAACTGTGTCTGCTCACCTTCGTGAGGATGCCTCGCAGTAATGCTGAGCAATTTGGGCCATGGTTGAGATAGAAAATGCCCACAGGACCAGAGAAAGAATTCCAGGGGAAGCAGGGACTGTCCGCGGGCTTGCTCTCCTCTCAGGTGTCTAGGTGACCCTGAGCTGGGCTCGGCAGGAGCTCTTGGGGAGGCTTAAGGACTTGGTTCTCAGATTCTTGTCCCCAGAGAAGCTGCTGCCTCCTGCTGGAGTCAAAACCTCGGGACTCTGGTGGAGTCAGAGGCAAAGATAAAAGCTGCCCCCACATTGTACCATTGTGTCTCTCCTTGGGCAGGGGTGGGGGTTAGGGGATGGGAGGGCACCTTTGGTCTCAGTTCAGGTCTGCTTGGATCGGGAACTTGATTTTCAAAAGAACCTTGAGAACGTTAGAGTTTAAGGTCATGTATGCTTGGCAGAATATGGCTTTTAGTTTGGAAGGGGAAAAAAAGCATAAAGGGCATTTTGGATACAAAATAGCTCTTTAAAACAGCATTTTGATGAGTTAAGTATAAATAAATCAGAAACACACGGATTTCATTTCCTTTAAAATACCCGCGGGCTCAAACACTAGCGGGAAAAGTGCCTGGCAAACGGCGGTTTGGGATTTTGACAAACCCAAATATTTTGGAGAGGTTTCTGAGCTGTTTGCACCCGGTCTCCTCTTAGCACTGCCTTTTGTGAGTGCCCATGTTGACCAGTCCCCAGCTGCCTCTGGGGGACAGGTCCAGTGGAGGGGGTACTCTTCAAGGCTGTATTTTTCTAAAGAGTAACCAAGAGAGGTTGCTTAGGTATGCACAGTGTGGGGCTTGCATGTTGGTGTGTACAAGTGTTCAGAGGGGGGGAAAAGTGACACAGATAAGGGATGAGGCTTTGCAACTTCTTTTTGGTTGGAATGGAAACGCGCGCACGCACGCACACAAACAAACACACACACACACACATACACACGCACGCATGCACGCATGCACGCACACACGAACATGCACGCATGCACATTTCTGTGCACATGCACCCTTCTTGAAGGCCTGAAATAAGGCTCTATCTGAACTTATAATACAAAGCCAGTGGTGGTATCTACTCAAGGCCCAAACCTCTGGGCTTCTATCAAGAGACTTCACCTCAAAAGTGTCAGCTCACAGCTCACAAATCCTGCAGTTGGAGCCCCCGGAGCCACCATGACAGCCAGATGTGTGGGCACGGAGGAGACAGAGCCACGGCAGCTGCATCCCACTGTAGATAACTTCTTCACCTCTGCAGGAACATATCTGACTAGATGGGGGCCAATTTACCTATACTTATGGCTCAGTGTGACCCCCATGGTAAGCCAGGTCCCTGTCAACTACTTTAGGACAGACATTAATTTGATGAACTTGTGCTAAGAAAGGCCAGAGCTGCCTTGACGAGGCCAGTATATGGCAGTCTCTTAGGACATAGAAACACCAGCTTCTTCCTTTCTTCCAGTAGCCCAGGTGACTACAGGTAACTATGAGCTGGGACAAGCTTCCTTCTTGCTCAGAATTCTGATCTGCCAAGAAGTTCTGAGGGAGCTGCTTCAGACTGGTGGAGCTCACTCTGTAGTTTTATAAACTAATAAAATTTAGAGGCATCCAAGGGGAACGTGGAAATGTCATGTGCATCACAGGGCTTTCTGGTGAACCACCTGGAGTCACATCGTTCAGCCAGGGGTCTCCTCACCATTCTTTGTGTGGTTCTTTGCTGGGGTGTGCTGTGCAGACGTGCCCAGGGTCTCACTCAAGACCCCTGAAGCAGCAGACAGCCAGGGCTCTTATCTGAGATCTGGCCCATCGTGGTTGACTCTGTGTCTCACTGAGAGACATAAACAGAAACGCCACTTGGCAAGGGCTGCCTGAGACATCTTTCCCTCCACAATGTTCCTTTTGGCATCTGATTAGAAAAAAAATCTTGCAATCAATACTCAAAGTTGGATTTTGAGATTTTCTGCAGGATTGGGCTTGGAGCATTTAATAACAAGGTTCCTTACTGTACTCAGCCTCTAAATTTATAACAAAAACAAATATTTCCCCTTCCTGACGCAGAAGGCCATGCCAACGGCATAGAGGAGCCTGGATACAAGGGAGGAAGCAATTGGATCCGCTTAAATGCCACAAACATAACCCCCCAGCGCTTCTTAGCAAGACCAGGTCCCTTAACGGGGACCCTGGGGAACAAGAACATTCCGGCTAATCTCCGACCACTTCTCCTAATTGTATGATGTTACGCGCTAATCAACAGCCAATGCCTTTTCTCTGTAAGACCAAGACAAAGCCTCAAATTACTAATTACACAAATACAGTGTCTTTTGCTAATTGGATTGGTTAATGTTAGTTCATAAAGCTCTTTAAGGATAGGCAGTGTGGTATGAAAGAGGCAATTCATACGTTTAATAACAGGCTAATAACTGTCAGCGATGAATAATCAGCTGTTGCCGCGTGTGCGGAACGTCCTGCGCTCTTTCCAGCTCTTTGCGCGTCTGTTACAAATTAATGCCTTTGCGAGAGCCAATTGGTATGTCAAGCCCCTGTCTCCCGCTGCTTGCGTCCCCACCTTGCCTCTGGCCTGTGAGCCTTGGAGCATACGCCTGGCCACAAACCTGGTGGCCGCGTGGGGAGTTGGTTCTCGTACATAAAGTGGAGCCCTGTTACTCCTATTATTTATGAAAGAGTTGGACGATTAGGGGCAGGAGCCAGGGTCCTGGATCCTTGTCCTAAGGCCACAGACTAAGCTGTTTTACTCAGTGACCCTGGGCAAGCTCCTTGACCTTCACAGGCCTCAGTCAACTCAGCTGGAAAATTGGGTAAAAAGATTGTGGTGACTCTCAGGCACAGAGCTGCCGAATGGAGGCACTGGGTCGAGCAGACCAGGGTGTGGGCAGCCACCGTGGCCAGATCTGCCTTCCTCTAGAGAAGCAAGTACGGAAAGGACTTCTGAGCCCAAAGACTTGGCTGGTAAATTTCTAAGACCAGAGTCCTTAGCCCCTTGCTCTCATTTACACACAGTCTCACTGGGCCTCAGTCTCAAGGTCACCGTAAGATACTAGAAAAACAAGATGCAGCAGCCCTATTGTAAGACTCTTCAAGGAGAGCCCAAGTTCTTGGGAGGGCAGGTACTGGCCCCAGCTTGGGGGCTTTTCCTGCAAGTGGTTAGGAAGCCAGTACAGGAGATGGAGAGGAGGCTCAGCAGTTAAGACCACTGGCTGATCTTCCAGGGGACCTGGGTTCAATTCCCAGCACCCACATGGTGGCTTACAAGTGTCTGTAACTCCTGGTACAGGGGCTCCAACCCCCTCACACACACAGACTTACAGGCAGGCAAAATGCCAGTGCATATAAAATGAAAAGAAATACATAATTTTAGAAGAAGAAGCAGAAGCAGCAGCAGCCGCTGGTACTGTTACAGTCCGTGAGTACACCTGAGCATCGGTTGTGTCCTTCCTCCAATGTGCTTGGAGATGTGAGCTTCCTGCTGTATTTCAGCTCTTTCTGTTTTATCTGAGTATGTGTTTGCATCAGGAATGATCTTTAGGACAAAAGGCAATCTTTCCACGGGGTCACACAAAACAGGAAGCATGCTCGGAGATGAGAAACAAGCTCAGGAGGGGGGTGGGCTTTACTCTGCAGAGGTGACTTTGAAAACACCAGGTAGCCCGTAGGTAGTCCCTCACAAGTCATGATTTACCTTAAAAATTTTCAACTTTCTGCTGACACAAAACACGGTGTATTCAGCAGAACCTGAACTTTGAATTCTGCCCTCTATCTTTTTATGGGCCAGCTACACACAGTATGATCCTTTCTTATGGTGTGGGGCAGCCAATGCCCCCAGGAAGCTGTATAGTCACCAGGCACACAGCTGGCATTCTGTAGTGTGCTATGCTATGCCACTAAGCTGAGATGTTCAGAATGGGAGGTGTAGCCAATGCATTTTTGACTTGTGATATTTTCAGTTTAGGATGATTTATCTGGACATGACCCCATAGCAAGACCAGGAGCATCTTTGTAGCAGCTCCTCTTAATTAGCACCATTAGACTAAAACAAACAAGACGGCTGTGAAGAAAAAAGGCAGTTCTGCATACCTCCCAGTAAGCTCTCCATTGTTGTGGCCCCTCTGTCAGCTCCCAGGAGGAGGATCATGCCAGGCTGAGAGGGTGTGACAAGAGAGGCGAAGCAAAGCCTTGATTGGCTCCTTCCTCTATCCCCAGAGCTTAGAAGATGCAGCTGGCCCAACTGTGGAGCCAAACCAGGTGGAGGCAACCCAAGGCTTTGAAAATGTCTGGACCTTGATGGCTTCAAGTGTCCTTGCTCAGATGTCCCTGGCCAGCGATGTCTTCTCATTAGACTCTGTCCTTCCACACTCACCTCCGATTTCCTGGGCACCCCTCGCCATCTCTCTTGGCACAGAGTGTGCTGGGCTGTTATCACTCTGGCCGTATGTTCCAGACTCTCTCATGATTCTCAGTTGGGCAGACTGTGGGGAAGAGTCCTGGGGAAGAACAAATAAATAGCCAAACAAATTCTCCTGGCTCCAGGATCAGTTTGCAAACCCTGTCTGTGCCCAGCACATCTTTCCCTGAGGCTGAGCCTCCTTGGTTCAGATGTCTTTTCTGGATTGGATACATCATTTCCACTGTGTCCTTAGGAGGAGACTGGCCCATCTGGCTGTAGGAACAGTCACTTCCATGCACACAAAGGTGACACGAGACGGAGCTCTGAGCCATGCAGAGAAGAAACTGGTATGTTCCTGAGACCTTTGTCACTCACAGTGTGGCCTGTGCAGAGGGCCTAGAGGTTTGGCATGTCACAGGTGCCCTGAGCTGGTCCTCCTCCTGTGCTGACAGGGGTCATTCTCAGTCTGTCTGCAGACAGACTGGCAACCCCACCGCCGCATGCCACTAGGTGAGATGGCTGGGCAGACAGACTGGCAACCCTACCGCCGCATGCCACTAGGTGAGATGGCTGGGCAGACAGACTGGCAACCCCACCGCCGCATGCCACTAGGTGAGATGGCTGGGCAGACCAGATTCCCGTTTAGCCCCTAGGTCTGTGAACTCAGCAGCTCATTTGGCTCCTTCCCACGTGTGCCTTCTGACTCTGGAAGCTGAAGACAAGCCAGGGAAGGCAGAATGGAAGGGTCTTGTCTTTTCAGAACTAGAAAGAGAAGGGAAAGCTGCAGGCATAGGTGTTTTCCTATGGCACATGGGCAGCAGGTGGAACATGCCTGTGCTCCCAGGCTCTTTCTAGAACGTGCCTGTGCTCCCAGGCTCTTTACCAGCATCCTACCTCGGTGAAGCATCAGGAAGCAGAGAAAGATGACAAAGAGTAGAAGCCACTCCCCACACCAGGACATGACATGAATGCCCTAGGTGTCTGGTTGATGTGTGCTTCTGATGTCGAGTCTCGAGGCAGGAATCCTGGCTCTCTGTAGCAGTCCTAGATCCCTGGACCCCACAAGGCTGTAACAGAATGAAACTCATGGGTGACACTTCCATTTATCCATTGGACTCTCTAGACGAGGGTTGAGAAGGGACAGGGATACCTGTCATAACTCACTGCAGCAACGTAACAAGCAGACATTTCTCCTCAAGGAGGTGACAGGAGGTCCCTTTGAAAGTCATTCCAGATTCCTGAGTGTTCCCAGGGCTTCCCTGAGACTTGTTTTCAGGGTAGAGAACAAGAAGCCCCACCTTCTAGTTCCATGGTCACCTGGGCCAGAGCCTCAACCAGTTTTGACCTCTGGACTACAAGACCTGGCCAGAAGAAGGTCCCTCCCTTCCCATCTCAGAGAATCATGTGACTCCAGGTAAACTTTGGGATTTCCCTTGTGATGATTGTTTGTGCTTCTCCCTGTTGGGAAGCAAGGGAGGAGAGATGGGGTGGGGGCCCGGGAGGAGCAGCATTGCAAACTGCTTCCCATTTCCCGTCTTTACTGAGGGGAGGCTGCAGCTGGGAACTGTGGTCTTCCAGGTCCTGTTGGGTCCCAGCAGCTGCCAGCCAGATCAGGTGTCTCACAGCAGCTAAGACAAGGCTCCTAATCCACTCTTTCCCACCTTCCCAGAGGCAAGCAAGCCCACAAGGCATCGGGAGCTCTAGCCCATGCTGTTTTTCCTGCATGGGATTTTTGTCTTTAGGAGCCACCTCATCCTGCATGGCCACTAAGAAGCCGCGCCTACTTTTTGGCTCAAGTCTCGATGATAGGAGTCCTTTAACCTCTGCCATCCTCTGAGCAATGGTATAGGCCAGGGTTAACCATATGCAGCTTCCTGCACATATTCTTTGTCTTGTGGCCCTTTAGAACTGCAGAAGCCACACTTATCTGAGAGGCTGCACCCAAACAGACCACAGGCTGGATGAGACCTATGAGCCATAGAGAGCAGCTGGCCCTGCCCAGTGCTGGGACAGCCGAGGTGGCTCCATGTCCCTGGGATAGGATGACCTCCTCGGAGCTTGGTGTTCTTAGTTTTAGCAGCCACAGAAGCAGAAGCAGGTCCATCTTTGGTAATACTATTACAATGGCATCTCTTTATCACCTTTGGCAGCTTCAACACATCTTCTAGCCTGTTATCCCATACCACAGTGGCAGAAGAGAGGTCACAGGGCCATCCAAGGGCATGCATGTACAGAGGGGTACTACTGGTCTTAGGATGGGCAAAGTGACTTTGAGCCAGGTAGCTTGTCCCAGCCCTGTTAGCCTCTCTCAGCTCTGTGAAGGCTCCACACAGGGAAAAAGGCAGAGAAAACACCAGAACCTCTGAGGGCAGGCAGCCTCATGGTGTACTTGCTGAAGTCCAGCAGGGCTGGACAGTTCTGCAGAATCCCACAGCATTTTTACCATGCCTGATCCCAACTAGGGCAAAAAGTGGAGCACAGGAGTTCATTTGGGAACTGGAGGCAGAGTGGGGTGAGACAAGCCCACCTCTCCCACCCCAAAGAGCAGATCTGAGCCCCAGGGCTCCTGGCTATAGCCACAGTCTTGTGGATTCTGCAAGATCCCTGAGGCTGGAACTTCTCAGCCCTGCACAGAATCCCCCCCCCACACACACACAGCTGTTCCTGTAATTGGGTCCCATTAAGAAAGTGCGGTCTTGTCTGTCGGCGGCGGCTCTCGGCCTCCCTCTACCCCCTCACACAGTGGTCTCAAGTTAGCACTGCAGCTGTGACCAAACCCAGACACTTGGGGCTCTGCTGCCCTGTTGTCCTCCCCGAGAAGATTGAAAACATCATTTGTGAGAGAGAAGACAAGCCTCCTTACACCCCTCCTGCTTGTTTCTTCGAACAGAACCTGTTCCATGGAGGCCGAATGAGATGGTAGCTCTGTGCACATCTGGTGGAGTCGGCTGTCTGATGCTGGGCATGTACCCCATCCTCTCTCCTAGTCTCTGCATTCTCTGGCCTAGATGGGATACTTCCTGAGAGCAAGTGTAGCACCCAGAAGTGGCCCTGGGGACTGGGGAGCCATTACAGCTGTTAGTCTCCTTGCTACTTTGTTATAGGTGGGAATGGGAACAGTGGTACAGCTGGCCTCCTTGGCTGCCAGTTTGTGGAACTCAGAAGTGAGCCTGGGCAAACTGGTTGTGAGAAACAGTTAGTGTGATAAATGCAGGTGAGAACCTGATGAGGAGAAACTGTGACTGTATTTTTTGGGGGACGGTTATAATAGGAACACCTGTGGTGGTGGTGGTCTTCCTCCATCTCCAGCATGCATTATTGCCCCCCTTTCTCTTTTTGCGTATGTGTACATCTTCATGTATGTGCACAAGAGTCTGTGGTTGCAAATGCAATATGTATGCACCGACATTTAGATGCCAGAGGTTGACATTGGGTATCTGCCTCTATTGTTCTCCACCTTGCTTCTTAAAGCAGAGTCTCTCACTGAACCTTAAGTTGCTGATTTGTCTAGATTGGATGACCAACAAGTCCTGGGGGACCCTCCTGTCTCTGCCTTTTCAACATTGGGGTTACAGGTGAATCCTGCTTTTTAAGACAATGTTTAAATAGTTATATGAATGCATGTATGCCTGCATGAGTTTATGTGCACCACATGCATGCAGGTGCCTGGGGAGGCCGGAAGTCTTTGGATCCCGGGAATTGGAGTTGCAGGCTATTGTGAGCTGCCTGGTGTGGGCACTAGGAACCAAACCCGGGTCCCCAGCAAGAGCAGTGAGTGTCCTTTACTGCTGAGCCGTCCCTGCAGCCTCTGCACCCACCTTTGCTGGGAATCTGAACTCAGGACTGGAGCTTGTGCTTCAGACATTTTGCCATCTGAGCTGCATTTCTTTTCTTTCTTTTTCTGCCACTGTTTGCCCTTTTAAAGGGGATCTAAATTTGTTTCACTCTGATGCACTCTCACCTCCAGATAATAAATGGTTGTCTCGAACCCTAGTGAGAAAGTTATACCACAGCTCCAGAAGAGCTGAAACACCAGGGGTCGAGTCCCCAGGGCCTCTGGACGCTGCTGTTGCATGACAGAGCCTCCATCCCAGGAGATCTATGAGCTTTCTATTCACTTATGATTATTAAAGATCACCTTAACAAACAAGCCATCGATAAGTGGGGTCAGGTTGAAGTGCATTAATATAATTCTATCAATATCAAGGTTATTTCTATAACTAGAAAGGTTGAAAATAAAAGATAAATGTTTGTGTGGAGCCATTAGTTAGCCGGATGATTTGTTTTTCCCCACCTAGGAAGCAAAATGCCCTCGGGAGACAATAAGGCACAATGTCTGTAGAGACCCACTGTGGGTCTCTGTGGGGCTGTCATCATGGGTTCCTGGTGGTACCTGTGGTAACCACCCTCTGGCCCCAGGTGATGTCGTGTGCTTATGTGAGGATTTCCAGAGCTCTCTGAAGTGAGATGGGAGAATGGCAAAGAGGGTCCTGGGGTGTGAGCCAAGAGAGCTAGCTCTGGGTTTGTGATGGATAGTGTGCAGGGCTGGTGCGAGCCACTGGGGACTGAGCAAAGAAAGGAGGCGTGGCTGTTCCCATCTGCAGTTGACACAGACTTTTGTTCTTGGGGCTAGGCGTGCAGGTCAGCACAGAGTGCTGGCTTATGTGGTTTCGTCCCTAGCATCAAAGAGTGAAAGGAGAGGGGGAATGGGAAGAGAAGACTGGTGGAGAGGAAAGGAAAAGAGAAAAAAAGGGAAGAGAAGGATGGGTGGATGGATGCAGGGATGGATGGAGGGAGGAAGGGAGGGAGGGAGGGATGCAGGAAGGCTGTTCTGGAGCAGAAAAGATTTCAGCCAGCAGGGAGCTTCCCTTACTTCCATAAATTTGTCTCTGGGAACTTGCAACAACATTTACAGCCACCTTCTGTTCCCTGTCCAAGTCTGAGTACTCCAGATTCCTCCGATAAATGCTATATCATTGAGTTAATCCTGGGCCTAGGGTAACGTCTGCCAGATTCACCTGTGTCCTTCTGTCTGAATGGTTAGCCCTTTGCTGAGAGGGCAGATCTTGGGTTAAATGTTCCTATCATGGAATAACAGCCATAATGAGCATTTGGAGGTCATGGTGGTGTAAGGTGGAACATGTGGGGACAGCTACACACTTGTCTCCACACATCATGCTGTGTGTACAGAACATCCTTGAGGCTGTTAGTCAGTCAGTCAGGTGGCTGCTGGAAGATGTTCCCACATACCCACTGCTCATCTCTGGCACACTGATGCTTCTGCCCCATGTATTCTCCCACCAAGTGCCTATAGGGCTAGATCTGTCTCTACAATTTGTGGCAGCATAGGTTCTCATGGTCCCCATCAGTGTCCAGGAGTGGCTGGCACTGCAGACCTAGCCCATGGCTATTTAGTGTCTCTGGAGCCTAATGCCTGATAGGTCCCTGCTTCTGGGTTCCTTCTCTGCCTGTTGCCTCTTCCCTTCTGGGCACTGCTCTAGCTAGAGCAGTCTAACCTCTGCTGGCCTTCACTGGGGCTGGTAAGCACTGGTAGAGAGACGCAGGACAAGGGAGTTAGGGTTGAAGGGTCAGGGTCAAGGGCCAAGGTAACTTTCTGATCATTTGGGACTGGTGGCTTTCACCCATACCAAGTACCCATCACAGGTAGGCAGGGCATCTCTGGATTAGTACTGTGGCAGCTGAGGTGAGGCCCCCACCCACCCTAGTTACTCAGCTCCTACTGTTTCTGGTCTGTGTTCTCCAGAGCCTGACTCCTCAGAAGGATGAACGCTCTGGAGTCAGACTTAGCTCTGACTCCCTCTTCACTGCTGGCCAAATGTCAGAGCCTCTTAGATGAACACACAAGCCCTTCTCACACTGAAAATGATTGCTCGTTGTGGACCATTGACCGAGAGTCCCGCCTGTCACCCACTCATATGATCTACATTCACTTCCTCTGCAAACATCAATCTTTTGGAAGCAGGAGGAAGAAGCCATCTGCCAAGAGCCTCACAGGATCTGAATGTCTTCCTCCTTGACTCACAGGAGCCCACACCCTACATTGACCCTGCTCCTGGCCCTGGTCCTCAGCTCATTTCCTGGGAGGGAAAGGGCACCAGAGCCTACCAGGGCTGCCAGCTTCTTCCTCCAAGCTGCGCTCACGTGGACTTGTCCACCAGTGCCCCTTTCCTGGGCTACAACCACTATCCAGGACTTTGGTGGCCAGGCGTGCCTTCGTAGACAGTGGGGCCTCCCAGGTCTTATTGGTGCTCTGGGGGCACACAGTAGGAAAATCTCCAGAGCCTGTTGTGCTGAGGGACCCCCAAGCTGGCCAGCACCTGTGGAATGAAGCTGAGCAGGAATGCTGTCTTGCATGTATGGAGAGGGGTCATACCTTGGAGGATCGCCTTCCCTCAGGGGAGAGCCAAACTCCTGATTGGAGTAGCTATGTGTAAGGGTACTGAGTGAGGCTTAGGAAGCCCTGCATTGGGCCAATCCATGTCCCTCTCTTCGGAAGGACAACTGTAGGCATGGGAAGTGAAATTCCTTGCAAATACCCCCCCTCCAGGTAGGTGGTCAGCCCAGGCCCAACCCCCATTCTGCCAAGGCATAGTAGAGCTTCAAGGAGGAGACAGTCAAAGAAAGAGCACTATACCTGCTTGTTGCCACAGCCTCAGGAGCAGGGTGTCAGGTCCCGCAGAGGTCTGGGGCTCCAGCTGCCCAGGTTCTTAAGTAAATTCCAGCTCCAGCAAGGCAGAAGGGGAGTCTTTGTGGGAGGGGGCTCTTTGGCCCCTCTTCCACCTTTGCTGGTTCTCTGCTACATCCTATTCCTGCTCACCCCTACTCCCTATCTCAGGATCCCTATGCCAATCCTGCCCCTGCCTTCCTCTCCTTACCCCAGGATCTCTGTGTCAGGAAAAGCCCAGGCTCACTGGCCTTTCTTGCTAATGTTCATGTTAACTGTTGGTCTAAGTGCAGTGAAGGAGCTGCTGCTGCTCAGTGCATTATGGAGCAGCTCAAAGTCACTTTCTGTGAGGCAGTGTAGACAGAGGTGTACTCCATGGCAGCCCATAGATAAGAGTAAGAAGGGACACTGACCCAAGACAGACAGAGACCCCACAACCTGGAGATATGATCACTCCCCAACAGGCAGCCACAAGCACTAGGGGCAGCTTCTACTGGACAAGGTGTCCCCACAGTGCAGTCACAGACCCAGAACTGCCAGTGAACAGAGTGTTCTTGGATCTTCTGAGGGTAGCCAACCCGTGCCCAGCTTCTGGGTCTGCACCACTGCGCTGGCCTGGAAGCACAGGGCAAGCCCGTGCCTGAGGAAGAATGTTTGGGTACATGACTGAGTCCCACTGGCCCCATCAGGCCATGCAGAGGGCTGAGCATACCCCATCCAAGTCATGAAGGATGTGAGGTATGGGTTCTACCATAGCCTTCATGGGGAGTGGGCATCACAGGAGATTTCTGGGAAGATTGGTGCCTCTGCTCACACAGAGCTAGGGTCAAGCTGCCCGGGTCTTTGGCTTTAGAAGGTAGGGTGACGTCAGCATTCCCATGGGACTATTCTCTCAGAAGGAACCCTAGCAGGGAGTTAAGAAATGCCCCCGAGGACAGGAGGGCTGGCTGAGTGCAGATGGGCAGACAGGCATGGAGACCTCTCTGCATTTCAGGGATGGGCTCCAGCATGGTCCTCCGCTGCCTGTAGTCCTGCTGCTGCACTAGACTGTGTAAATATTTTTCTTAGGAGGGAAGAGAGAGCCTCCATTCATTAGACAGCTCTCGCTTGAAGGAACTGAGAAGTATCTGTTTAGGCATAAAAGCTAAAAACAGTGTCCACTGCTCTTAAAAAAAATCATTTCTACAGCTCAAACACAGCCAGGCTGATTTTTTTTCAAATGCAATAAATAAATAAATATGACCCCACTCTCCCAGCTGAGAGCACAGGAGTTTGTGTCAACATGGCCGGATCCTTTGCTCTGGAAGCCAGGACTGGCCTGGGGATTCAGAACATCTCAGGGTTCCCACTAGAACTGCCAATGGGATGTGTCCCAACTCAGCTCTGGCCAACGCTCCGACTATGGGGAGTGTCCCTCTCCTAGGGAGATCCGGACAGGCATCAGGTGTGGGACCTGTCAGAAGGGAGGGACACACGGCTGTTGACTTCAAAGGTGCCTATCCTGCCCACTCTGTCCCTGCAAAGCCCATACAACACAGAAACAGAGGCCCACACTCCAATGTCCCTGCCTGTACGCCATTTCCTTACCTTTCCTTCCATGTTTTCGACTCCCCCTGTTCTGTTTTCTGGTGATAAAGCCTAGATCAGCTGCCTCTGGGCTCTTCCATGAAAGAGTTGTATCCCAGAAATGCCAGAAAAGCCAGAAGAAGACCAGCTGCTGATACCATCATAGTTACCCTCGATGAGGCTCTTGTGCACCATGTATATCAGGCAAGATGTCATGACTTTAGATGTCGGTATGGGAAGAAAATAGAGAGATGAACATTATCCTTTAAGAACTTCATTTTCAGTTAGTAAAGTACTTGCTGTATAGATATAAGGACTTGAGTTCAGTCTCCCACAACCCACCTAACAACAAAAACATCCACGCATAGTGGTACGTATTTCTAATCCCCATGCTGGAGAGATGGAGACAGGAGGATACCTAGGGCTCACTGACCAGCCAGTCTAGCTAAATTAGTGAGTTCTAAGCCAATGAGGGATTCTACCAACAGTATGCATTAGCGTCAAAATGCATGCATGCACATGTTCCATTGTCCCAGAAAGAGTTGAGGGTATTCCTCTCCAAAGGCTAGCTGGGTTCTAGCAGGGTAGCCCCATGTAATCCCATTCTTCAGCTTCTGAGCTTATGGAGTATAAAACCCTGCTATGAGGGTAGGCCTCATAGAGGTCAGCACCACTGATGACAGAGAGGTCAGTAGCCACCATCACATGTCATCTGCTCAGTTTATCCCCCAAACAACCCTGCGTCCCTGAGCCCACAGCCTCCTCTAGTCAGCAAGCAAGGTTCAAGCCCAGGATGGGATGTCTGGAAATCCCTACCATCACTCCCTTGATAACATCACAGACACTCTGCCCTTCTCCCCACCAAGAAAAGATCTGAGAATCAACTTCCTGAAGGTTCTAGGCTCACACACAAATCCTCAGATCCAGAGAAACTACTTCAAAAATAGTAAGAAAGAAATATAGGCTAGAGAGACACGGGCTGTGTGCAATGATTAGGGGACAGCCCAAAGCAAGCCAGGACCGTGCTCCCCAGTCTGGCTGGGCTGGCTTTCGAGTGGCCTTATGTTGGGGCTCATGATGGCTCCCTCCCATAGGTCTGCTCCCAGATTCTTTGAAGGGAGAGACGCCTTCTGGGATCCATTTGTGACACCAAACACAAAGTCGGCCCCCTTGGGGGACATGCCAGAGTTTTGGAGCTGTGAGCCTATGAGATGTCTGTGTGTGTGTGTCTACTCTTCACCGACCTCTTGGAGAACAGAGGGTATTTATTTTAAGAGTCAAAAAAGATGTTTTGAGCAACCCCACTTAGCTAAATCCTGGCACCGATACTCGAGAGAGAAGCTAAATGCCGGAGGTCAAACCTCGCTTTTTTGGCTAAAATGTTCAATCAAAACACACCTAATACTTCTGCTGGGGTGCGGGGGAGAAGTTGAGAGCCTGGGGCAGCCACTGCCAGCAGTCAGCAGTGCGTGTGCTGGGGCTGAGCTAACAACATAAAGAGGGTTTTCAGTAAACGGCAGCCCAGCCAGCAAGGAAGCCAAGGCTGAGAGGCTCCGGAGTGTGTCCGGCGGTTTCTCCACCCAAGGTCAGCAGCGGGTGAGGAGGGCCTCATTAAAGATGTTTCTACCTGGCAAGGCTGCTATTAAATCGGAACCCAGCTCAAACCTCCCCTTGCAGGAGGGCTCTGGAAACTCATGAGGTGCCAGCTTCCTCTGAGGGTGTGGTGCTCCCTCATCCAGCACTAGTGACTAAGGAAGCCTGTCACGAGGCACTTTCCTGGTCCTCGGCAGCTCACGGTTTCTCTCAGCGCAAGTTTGCATCCCCCACAGCCCAGTGAGCATTTGCTCAGTGTGTGTGAAGAGGGCCAAGGAACAGAGCCCCAGCTCCTGTCCCCCAAGGCTGGCCAGGCCCCGTGACCTAGAAAGCACAAGGCTCTGGTTGTTCCCTCTCACTTGGTGACTCTTGAAGAGTTGTGGATGAGGTGGTTGATATCTCGCTGTGTGTCTCCATCTGATAGCAAACTCCAGGGTAGGTAGTCACAGCGCCACGGCTATGCCGACTCTTCTGGGAATGAAAGAGCCATATTGACATAGCAGATGGGTTAACTGGGCACTTACCCCACCTGAGTACTTCGCAGCTTCTGATGAGGGTCCTCCCTGGGACCAAACTCATCCACAGGTCTATGGGACACAACTTCCCTCCCACTGAGTTGAAGAATGACAGGCGGGTTGGGAGAAGTCTGTGTGGCCACGCACAGGTGTCTGTCTTGCTAGTGCTGTGCATACCAGTTACTCCTATGAGTGGGAAGCAGGCTCAGCTCCCCAGAACATTTCTGCTGGTTTCTGACTAAGGTGTGGGGCATAAGCTGGTGTGGGTGACTGGAGCCCTGCCTGGGACACCATATTTTGGAGACACTGGTGGCCTCTGCAGCATCTGCAACCCCCTGATAGAAAGGCCACCATGGTTTCTGGCACCCAGAACCGGCCGTCCCAGCTGTCTTTTCTGTAAGCTGAGACTTCATGTTCTTTCAGTGGGGTCTGGTTCCATTCCACTGGTGGCGATTCATGTCCTGAAGAGTGAGACACGCTTTCAGAATGCGGTCTTCAGAGAAGAAACTCCAGCTTTGGCCTTCTGACTGACTTGAGCCATTTCTATCACAGAGAGGCTTCTAGTCCCCTGCAACCAAGTGACGGGGGCAGCAGGGGTGGGGTGGGGGGGACCCTTTCCTATGTGGTTCTCCCAAATGCAAGCAAGGTGGCCCAGGTGACCAATGCCTTGTAAATGCAGTCATCAGTATTGCTACTTTTCTGTGACCTGGGGCTTTGGGAGGATGGGAAGAGGGCACACAAGCTTGCTGTAATAGGAGGTATCCGAAAAGGGTACGGAGGACATTAGAGAACTGTCCACTCTGGAAGCCATGAATCTGAGGTCCCACAGATCCAGGGTGGCTTCTGTTGATATCCCAAGGGCTATAATTGGGGACTCTGCAGCTCTAGAGATGCAGTGTTGGGGGGCAGTTCCCTAAACAACTCTGTTGGGGGTATTGTTATCCCCTCTCCAAAGTGCCGATCATCTGTGCTTAAGAGCTGTGGGTATTAGCTTGAGTTGGCTGGAAGACGCCAACCTTTTTCCTGCCAGGAGGAAGGAATTTCTTAAAAAAAAAAAAAAAAAATCCCTCAGAGGCAGCCACATACTCCAGAACGGTGAATGTGAGCATGAACAGGTGATAAGCCCTTCCCAGGGACCTCTGTTGGCTGCTGGTGCCCTTGCAGGCATCTGAAGCTTGACTGAACACACAGAGCAGACAGGCAGGTATGCAAGGGCACAGCTCCTGCCTCGGCCCCACATTTACTAGTGACACTAGTTGTAGCTTTCACATCAGGAGGCTCAGCTGTGACAGGAACTCTCAGAGATTCCCCAGGGCTGGGGTGGGCGCTCTTTCCAGGACAGCCTCTCTCTTGTGTAGCAGGAGAGCACCCGGAAACCCCTCACACCCCGCCCTGTGCCCTACCCTCTCTCCAGTGTCTAGCACTGTGTTGACGTTAGTGTGTTAGTACAAGGTGACTGCGGAATGCCACCAAACAAGCTCCTTAGACTGGTCCTAAAACATCACATGGTCTCCTGTGACCTGTCTGTTGACAGGCTCAGCACACACAACACATACTCAGGGACTTTGCAACCATGTGTGTGTGTGTGTGTGTGTGTGTGTGTGTGTGTGTGTGTGGTCTCCATCCATGTGTGTCCATGTGTCCCTGAAGCCTGGGACCCTAGGAAAGGATCCTAATAGGGATGTGGTGACCAGGTAGAGCATCCATCTAGGTCAAGCAGCTCAGAATTCCTCACTGCTGGGTTTCAGCATGGGGATCCCCATTCACTAAAGTGATGGAGTTTGGAGACATGCACTAGATTCAGAGCAGTGTCTGCTCTGTTAAGCATATAGGATACAGTTGGTCTCTATAAGGAGCATCTTCCTGATGGCTCCTCACTCCCTGACTGGGTCTAGTCTTCTCTAGACTAGTAGTGCAAGCATTATTTTCCTGGGGAAAAAATGAAAATACCAATTGTCTCCTGGCTGAAGCCAGACCATTAAAAGACAAGAGAGCTAATGGCCCATAGGACCGGTTCCTTATCCTACCATGGGTGGCCAGCAGCACAGAACCACTATGCTGCACATATTTAAGCAAGAGATCTCTGTCCCCACTGGGAACAGCATCAAGGGGACAGATTTGGTTAGAATGCCCATGTGTCAGGAAGAGACCTACCTCCTTGGGTGATCTTTGCCTCCAGCATGAGTGCAGACTTCTAGGCATTTCTAGGGTTAGGTGGTCAATCTCACTCTCTCAGGATCCCCTCCACCCTCCCTGGCCCTGCTTTGAGTGAGAAGAAAAGCCATATTTTGCAAAGGGGGGGGGACAGACAGAAGCACAGCTGTCCACAGCTCAGCTCTGGCTGGCTTCTGCAGCTGCTCATGCGGCAGAATCTAGCCAGGCCAAGCATAGCATGTCACTGGGTCACTGGTGGTGTCTCCTTGAGGCTGGCATGAATCCTGCATGGCATTCACCTAACCTTGCCTCACTCACTTTTCACTTCGAGCCACTTTCCAAACCACACTTTCAGAATTTATTAAAAGAAACATAAAATTCCCAATTGGTTAGAATTCCCAACATTTAGAATATGGCCTCTTGTTATTACAGCTGAGCCAGGCAGAGCCTGTTTGGTGTACCACATTCCCTTGCCGGTCTGCGCGGGCACACATGGGCACCTCAGGGTAGTGTGGAGGTGAGGGAGAGAAAGCCTTTGGGCTTGACATCACTCCTCATTTTATTTTTCAAGTGTGATTTTCCATCTTGGTTCCTGTTCTTTTGGAAATGACATTATAATTGACGAACATGAGTCTGTGAGCTGGACTTCCAGTCCAGAAGGGGAAAGTCCAGTTTCTAGTACTCATTGGTCATTTTGCTTAGTTTTAGCACTCTGTGTCTGGGCACCAAAGTGCCAACCTTCTAGGCAGGGTTGGTGGTTTTCTGAGAGGAGACGTGGGGTAAAATGCCACAGCTGTGCAGATCGGAGCCAAGGGAAGTTATACGGGAGGCTTTAGGACAGGAGGAGCCAAGGGTGTTGCTCTCCCTCTTCTGTTGCCAGATGTATCTGGGAGATAGAGGGGTGAGGGTCTACTGTGGTCCACCAGGCACCCTCATGATATCCAGCACCAAAGCTGAAGAAGTGCCCCCGTAGGCCACAAAGAGCCATCTTCCTTGCGGAGGCACTTCACATTAATAAGAGCAGGTGACATGCTCCCATCTCAGACTTAACATAAGGAACCCCATGCTTGCTCCCCCCACATCTGCTGTCTCCTAGAACAGAGCTGGAACTCATGGCTTCCTTGAGCTCTGCCTCCCAAGCCAAACTGGAGTCCCCAGGAGGACAGGGCCATGCCTGGGCCTGGAGCAGAGCCGTTTTACATATGCTCTGCTGAGTTTTCTGACAGAGCTCCAAGCCTGCGTAGCTTTCGGGGTCTGGACTCCTTGCCGGTGGCAACCAAAGCGGCCTATCTTAAGATGTGTCCGCCCTCACCCTATCACTAATGGGCCATGGGTTCTCAGCAGAGCAGTGCCATCTCCGAGGTGGGATTGTAAAGAACCAACTACGACATTTGCAG
Organism: Peromyscus leucopus; assembly: GCF_004664715.2. Taxonomy (NCBI): domain Eukaryota; kingdom Metazoa; phylum Chordata; class Mammalia; order Rodentia; family Cricetidae; genus Peromyscus; species Peromyscus leucopus. Next base: position 152,614,871 of record NC_051064.1, on the reverse strand, counting down.
GGAGGAAACTCCTCTCAGGGGTGTCGTTAGTCCCCAGCAAATGGGGGACTTCTGTTAGCAAATGATCAAGGACATGCATATTCACTTTGCTCTTGACTGTGGACATGATATGACTAGCTATATGAGCTCTGGCCTTGACTTTTCCAAAATAATAGATTGTAACCTACAATTGTAGACCAGGTTAAACCTTTCCTCCTGAGTGTTGCTTTTGGTCAGGATATTTTATCACACACACACACACACACACACACACACACACACACACACACAGGTCTGCAAAACTAAAAGTGTCCCCAACAAAGAGTTTCCCTTCATTTCTCAGGGAAGCCATGAGATCTTGCCTCCATACTGGCAAGGTGTTGATCTGCCCATGGTTCACAGCCCTCTGCAGCTCGAAGGTGATACCTGTCAGCCACTAACAGCCCTTTCCAATTTGCTTTGCAGCAGATGCTGACGGATACAGAGGTGTCATCCCAGGAGAGCTGCATCAAAAAGGTAGGCAAACGGCATTCCTGCCTTCGTCCCAGCACCCTTTCACATAGACCCTGGTGGGACAGCTATGTGGTTGTCCCTGGGCTACAGAGCAGAGAAGCAGTCTGTGAGCAGTGCATTATCTGCACACAGTTATGAATGCCATTAGGGGAGACACTCATTTTCACTGTGTCAGTGGTGGGAGGGGGTCACCTCACTAAGCCACCCCAGCTCTTGAGAACAGAGGACAACCCTGGGCCCGTGGGAATACTGCAGGCCGTGCAGACACATGGAAACTAAATAAAGACAGGTTGTGTTTATTTAACTGTCTTCACTGAATGCTCACATGAAAAGAATATTGGGGGGCCCGCAACGGGCTGCAGATTCAACAGATCCTTTTGCTGCACTCTTAACTCCCAAAGAGGGCTCAAGCGTCGCTTTAAGTAAGCAAAGCATTAAGCAAAAGAAAAAGCTTCAACTGCGCATTGTCTACCCCCTTTCTGGCTGATGATGGATCATAGCTGGTCGACAGACACGGCCCCAAAAGACCAGAGACAGCGAGGGAGCTATGCAGAGGGGAAAATACACATGGCCCAAGGAGACACACACAGAGGTGCGAACACACCTGAGTGTTCACACTGCGGTCTACGTAGTGGTAAGAAGATGGTCTCCAGTGAGCTCCAAAGCTTCCCTGAGCTCAGTCACCGGGTATTGCTCACAATGCATGCATACACAGGAAAATGCACATGTTCACACAAGCGTCTTACCCCGTGTCCCCATAAAATTAAAGTAACATCTCACTGGGCATCTTTGCCCAGGAACAAAGGTGGGCATGGAGATCCATTCACACACACAGCTGCTTGGAAGTGGTGGTGGAGTCTCAGCGCAGGCTGCTGGGAAGGCTGCATCAGCACCACACAGTCTACCCAGGGTTACTCACCCAGAATATGCACTCGAGGGGTCCTGCCACCCCAGTGAGCAGATGAGCCTGGCCTGATGGACACTAAGCTAGACACATGGGCAGAGCTCTCTGCAAGGGATGGCACCTGTCCTTCTCCCAGGCAAACCTCAGGCAGCATTTTGGAGATGAAGCTGTGACAGTGGCCTTCTACCTTTTAAAGGTACCATGGATCAGATTCTCTCCCTCCTTTTATTCTCTGGATAAATTTATGTTTTTTGAAAAGAAAGGGTGGGGGCTGGAGCAGAATTCTGTATCTCAAATACTGTGGAAAAGAGAAGCACAGTCCACTCTGTGTCACAAACAGAGCTGGGCAGAGTGGTACTCACAGAGACCACCTTGTTGTCCGTGTGTCTTTGGGTGTGCTGCCCAGCTGGGGTGTAATGGTTAAGGCAGGAGATCAAAAGATCAAGTTCAAATGTAAAGGGCCATGAAAAGGGAAGTACTGGGTGCTTTTAAATGGAAATAAAATAACAGACGACAGGAATGGGCCTGGCTGCTCTCCTCTTGCTCTGGGGTGGGAGGTGGGGATGCTGTTTGTGATTTGTACTTTTTTTTTCTTGTGAATTATGATTCTGTGAGGTCGTGTCTAACCTGGCCCCAGGTCATCCTGAGAGCTGCTTGTGGGACGATTGTAAAGTACACCACAACCAGAGACTCACTTGAAGATGCTTGGGGGTCAGAACTGTCTCGATTGCAGATCCCTGTGACGCCCCTGAAGCTGCAGCCAGGCTGAGGGGCTCAGAGAACCAGGGGCCCCAATAGACCAACCTCCATATAGGCTGGGGCATCTTGGAAGCCTGAAGGGGACATGGGTGGCTGTCTGTGTCCCAGCAGGCTTCTCAACGGCCATCCCAGCCTGTTTCCTTCTTCTGCCCTATTGGAGGAAGTTAGAGACTGTTTATCCAAGCTCTATAGTGCTTCCCATGAGGCTGGGGAGCTGCTGCAATGTACCCCAGGCACTGCTGAACAGAAGTTTTCCAGCTTTAGCTGGGTTCAGACATCCCTGCTTCTCCAGGATCACTGAACAAAAATTAAAACCTACTCTTAGGTCTGGACCTGAGTAATGGAAGGTGGAGGGGACTGAACTGAAGATAGGAATTATAAGTCAGCAGCAAAAGGGGGTCTCATGCCAGGGCCTAGGGGCAATAGGGGACACATGTGACTTTGAACTTCTGTCTAGGTGGAAGTTTCTGCCTCACTAACAGATGTGTCACTTGACGCTATGGTTAGTATATACCGGTGTCTTTTTTTTTCCTGAGGCAATGCCACACACATCTGTGTATGTTTGGATTACCCAAAGACATGCACACTTGTATTAAAAATATGATAGGGAAGTATGGGGCAAAGGGGCATGTGGATGGCCTTGGGTTGTTGAATTGCCATCATCTCTGAGCTTCATGTATTTCCTGCCCTCCATCTGCTTCTGTGAAATGTAGCAGACTTGATTTAGTTCTTTCATCCCTTGACACTGATGCAGGAAGGAGACATGGAGGGAGGTTGCTATTGTAAGTATTAAGTATTGGAGAACGGTTACTACAGAGAGAGTGCGTTCTTCTGAATGTATTCACAGTTTACAGTAGGAGCCAGGCAAGCATGGCTACACATGGGACAGCTGTGTCACGATTCACATCCAAGACTGTGCAGACCTGCACTGAGCGAAGCCACCGCTGACTCAGTCGGTCCCCCCAGTCTGCTCCCCTTTGTCCCTCACTGGACCAAGTCTCTTGCTCACCCCATTAGCCCTCTGTCTCTTACTCCCAGCATCCCTCTGGGCTCTGTTGTCCCTGACATTTCCATCTCTTGTGGCCATATGCCCCCAGCTTCTGTGCCTCGAACGCCTAAATCCCGATGCCATCTCTGCCCCTGTCCTTCATGCCCTCGGGGCACATCACTTGAGCTTCCCCAGAAGTCACTTTGGCTGTGGTCAGACCCAGTCAAGCTTCTTCCCACAGCGGAACCCAGGACCTCTCGGGCTGCCCCTCTGCTGGCGACTCTATTTAGTCTGTTTACTTAGAGGGAAGCCCGGGGCTCCTGGAGAGCAAACATCTGCGGGAGATAATCTAGCGAGCTGTCCATCCATCACTCGGCTGCGCGGCTCCCTGGAGAGCACGTCGGAGCCCGTAATAAAAAGGCCGGGAGAAGAGGCTTTGGGGAGGAATAAAGAGCCGTGTTAAGGGCTCGCAGAAAATGGATGGAAGACATTATTAAGGCTCAATGGCCGCCTTATCAAAATCCAATAGGATAGACATTTGGCAAAGGCTTAAATTTATTCTTTGACTTTCTGGAGGGCTTGAATTTATCCGTTAACAAGAGTGTAGTCCACCCGGGGAGATGGTATCGGGCGAAGGAATTTTGATTCAATCTCTTCAGTGATATGAAAAGGGAAACACAGGGCCCCACGGCCTTTCCCTTTGTCCCACTTTATCTTGTTTTCTTTCTGCATCTTGCAAGGGAAGGAGGTGTTAATACAGGGCAACTGGGAGAAAACACAAATGAAAGGAAGTGACCTTTTTCTCTTGTGTTTTTATTTCCGCCTTTCCTCCCTTTCTCTGTTCCCTCTCCGCCCCCAAATAAAGAAATCAGGGATTTGTACCATTATAACTGGGACTCAGGGCCTGGAAAGGTTCCCGTCTGGAAGGGCCCAGCCAGCACTCCTGGGCCATGGCAGGGGGCACAGAAAGGGTAAAGAATAAACAGAGAGGGTCAGCGATGGGTCCATAAATCTCTTCCAGTTATTATTTCGTACAAAATGCTACAGGTCATAAAAGCCACCTGATAGCTCTCAAGTGGTCCAAACAGGATGATTGATTGATGATTATGAAAATCTGTGAAATGATTATTTGGGTGTTAGAAGCATAGTCTTTCCCACTGGGCTTGGGGACCTTTTTCCCATCGTATGGTCCTGGGTGAGCTGCGGCTGGTGACTGGAAGCCCAGAGGCCTCAGGGCTTGTGAAGGATGACTGGAGCCAGGAGTGTGAACTCAGCCTGCTGAGAAGGTTGGACCCGAGGCAACTAGGCAACTACCAAGTGACTTTTGTGAAGCAATTATTTGGATGTCACACACCCCGAGATCTAAACCTGGCCACAACTGAACGAGCTGTTTGCCTCTGCAGACTGTTCTTCACAAGAGCTGTGCAGCCGGGGATTGGTTTATAGTGTTCCTGTGTAGCTGGAGGGTGAGGCAGTGGGCAGACACTGGTGCTGTGCAACAAGGCACTGACCCGCAGGTCAGGATCTGGCTGGGATTTATTGGAACCGGAAGGCTCTCCACCACCACTAAGGGCTATGTCACTGAGGTGAGCTTAGGAACCTCTTCCTCTCCAGCCCTTACTAGACAGCTGGCCACAGTCAGAACCCATCAAAGTACATAACTGTATTGCATTTCTACAGACTCTTTATTACAAAAAACCTAAAACCAAAACCAAAAAAAAAAAATAAAAAAAAACAAACCCAACAACAAAAAAGCACTTCTAACACAACAAACGCTGTGATTGAAATTATTAATTTGCATGTGGGATCAGTTATGTCTTTATGAAACTAAAGTGTGTTTAGCTGCCCCGGAGACAGCCCCGAGTTGATTTTGATAATCTCGGGCTGAATAGACTTGCCTCGTTGCAGTAAGCCGGGGACAAAAGGCTGGACAGTGGTTGAAAGCCCTTTGAGGACATGTCTCTCTTTCCATTGTTCTGGGGTTGCTGATAAAAGAACCGGGAGTCCATTAATTCAGTGAATGAACATATAGCAAAGTCAGTCCCCTCTTGAGAACAATAATGTTGAGGTCAGCTTCAGTTGCCATGGAAACTAAGTACTCCTAAGAAGTTTGCATCCTTGATTTTGCTGAATCAAAGGCTGCAAAGTGAAGAGGTGTAACACGGCCACCGAGACAGCAAAGTCGGCAAGTGCTGCCTCCAAGGGTCCCCGTCTCCTGAGGGGGCTGGGCCACTGGCCTGGGACCCTCAGTGGCTCTCTGAAACCAGCCTACCTGCCTGGCTTCTTCCCTCACCCCTTCCCGCAGGACAGATGATGCTGCTTTCCCAACTTGAGACTTGTCCAGAAAGGCCCCTTCCAGGACTCTCTCCAGTGACAGGCAGAAAGCAGCCTGGGGGAGGGGCTGCCGTAGAAGTTCTAGCCACCCCCATCGAGGGCAGCTTGGGGCCCCGACTGGACTCTGACCTCACCCCCTTGCAGCACCTGAACTAGCTTCTTAGGGCAGGGCCTCGAACTGTGGCCCCTTTGTGAGATGATAAGGGTGACTAATGGCCCGTTAGCGTGGCCTCAGTGAGTTATGGGCAGCCCCCGGCTTGGTGATGATTGTGTAAATGTACTCCTGAGCGGAGGTGAGGCTGATCACCCCCCCCCACATCCCCACCCCCACTAGAGGCTCCCTTAAATCAGCTTGAACCATCAGATTAGGTGGGCAGAGGTGCGGCTAATTAATTTCCTGGCGGTAATTTATTACCTGCTCCCGTGGGTGTTGTCTCCAGGGCCCTGCATGTCGGATGAAGGCTGAGACAGCACTCAGCCAACTGGAGGAGGCTTGGAGGTACGGGGTTGGGCAGGTCGGGGGTGGGGGGACTGTGTTCATTTTTCCCTTTGTGTGAGAAATAAGTCAGATTGTGCTTTCTCAGAAACCTCTTACGTGGCATTCACGAAGGATCTCTGGGGAAGTCTCTAGGTAAAGGTCCTGGAGGAGGCCAGGAGTAGGAAGCTGGCTGGCCCTGCCCTCTCCTGGGTTTCAAGCAGGGAAGGAGAGCAGATGCCCCCGGGGACCCTCCTCTGGCATCAGAAACTGTCAGCAGCGGCCCCTTCCCCTGGAGGCCTGGAGTAGGAGCCATCATCCTCGCCCATCCCCACCCAGGAACCAGGCCCTGCTCTTACTTTGAACTTTGAAGTTGTGACCACATTGTCCTCCCCTGAAAACACATAATTATAGGCCCAGTGTTCTGCAAGGTCCAGGGATTAAGTCAGGTGTGGAGGGAGCAGCCAGTACGGTTCTAGAGTGGACAGACTGGGAGGTTGGAACCATGGCAGCTCCTCGCTAGAGGTGAGAAAGCAAGGGCTTGGTTGTCTGAACTCAGGCTGTGAGCATTGGGCCTCTTAGAAGGCCTCTGTCTGCAGGGCAGAGTCTCTCCATCTACAGCACAGAGTTCACAGTGACCTGCCATCCCGTCCTCACAAGCCAGCAGCATCTATGGGCATACAGGTGACGACCCTGTCACTGTCACCCACGCGGCCCTTGCAAGAGAGCACCAGGGCAGACAGCCTCTCCTCCTGCACCCAGATCTGAACAGGATTTATTGGCCGCATTACTGGCTTTATAGGAGCCAGATGGAGGCGTCAATAAAGTCGGTCTGTAATCTTCAGGTGGGTGCAATATTGAGTTAATTAAATTGTGCCGCACTATTAGGAGAGAAATATATATCAGCTGGAGGTTTGCTTTAGCATCTTCTGCCCTAAACACACAAATACAGACTCAGCCAACTCCAGAGTCATAAGCCTAGATGAGGAGGGTCAGCTGTGGCCTTCAGCCATCCAGGCACCTGCTCCATTGCACGGTTCCCATCATTACCATGCATGATACAAAGATGCTCCAGGTTCTGAGCAGACGGGCACTCGTGGCTGGCATAGCTGAGCAAAGATGGTTATCAGCTTGGGCACCACAGATGCCTTGAACACTTCCCTGCAGCCCATCATTTTGCCCACGCCATGCCGTCTGACGGCCCTGCATCCCTGGAAGAACATCTCACAGCAGGGATACAGAAGTTGAGTCTTTCCTCCTTATGGAGCAGGTTAAACTTCTAGGCACTGCAGAAAACAGGTTCTGGGGTCCGTTGAGAGCATCAGAGGCCACACTCTCCTCTATTTGTTTGCTTAGGGCAGAACCTCCTTAGAGCTCTGTCTCCGGGTAGGATTCAGGTGGACCCTGGAATCTTGGAGTAGAAAGAAGAGGAAGCGGCTTCCCAGGACAAGAGCTGCCTGGTTGGTTGGAGTTCTCCGGAGGAGACAGGCCGTTGTGGAAGGCTGTGTCATCCCTTCAGTTCTAGAGAGGACAGCTGTACTAGGTGCAGGGAGGGTAGCCAGGCGGCGGGGGCTGCCCAGTCCTGCAAGAAGGCACTGACATCCCAAGAGTACTTTTGCTTGCTGATTCCTCTAAGGTAGTGGTTCCCAACCTTCCTAATGCTGAGACCTTTTCATATAGTTCCTCATGCTGTGGTTACCCCAACCGTAAAGTTATTTTGCTGCTATTTCATAACTAGTTTTGCTACTGTTATGAATCATATTGTAAATATCTGATATGCAGGATATCTGATATGTGACCCCAAAGAGGCCATGACCCACAAGTTGAGAACCACTAATGTATGGAGGGGGTAACACTGGCTCTTGCATCCACTGTTAATACTCCTGCTCTGAGCATTCCCATGCGTAGCTGCCATAGCTGTCCCAGAGTCCAAGCTCTAACTTGTGGATCACATCTGTGATTTTCCTGGGCCACAGCAGAGGCAGGAAAGGGGAAGGGGCAGACAGGCATGATGTGTTCCAGCTCCCTGGCCCCCGCGAGGCGTTGTGTTCCAGGTGCCATACAAACTCATTCATGGCATCTACACTTGTGTTGGCCACTTATAGAATGCAAGCCTTGTGACATGTCTACTGTCACCCTGTAGACATCTTTAGCCTCGCTTTACTGGAGGGCAGGGAGACAGGGCAGCACAGGATGCCAGATGCTAGCCAGGAGCCAGGTCGTAGCAAGGACTCTTAGATGTGTGTCAGATGGTCCCACAGGCTCCAGCATTGCTCTGTAGGCATGATGTGAGGCTGATTTGGGCCCTTCCACAGCCAAAGCCAGAGTGGTTGGTTGTGCACTGTAGGCCGAGCTGAGTTCAGCACCTGGCAAGCTTGAGTGACCTGGAGTCATTGAAAGTACTTGTATTGGTAAGTTATTGTCATGATGATGCTAGATGAGAAAGCGTTCTAGGAACCGGTGACTTGAAAGCCTCCCTGACTCACTCAAGCAGACAAGCCAGGATGCCTTGGATGTGGCATCAGTAGAGCGTGACTCTTTTCTGATGGCCGGACCCAGTAGGATATGAATATCCATTGTTGGTTGTCTGCTGTGTATGATTCTGGGGCTCGGGAGTGGAGAGGAAGAAGTAGCTAGGCTCTATGTCAGAGCACAGAAAGAGCATATGGCCACTTCTGCTCACACTAGCCTCGGCCAGCAAGACAGTGGGGAGGTGAGCACGGCCTCTCTTATTTATGCCATAGAAATGGATGGGACGCTCTCTGGAGGAGGTGGTGTCTGGGCTGACATCTGGCTAGTTAGCAGGTCACGAGCTAGGGCACTGGTCATCCTTCCAGATCTGTTGAGAATGAAACCCAAGGTAAATCCTATGCATCCTATGCAGAGACAGGATGAAGAATGCACAGCCATTCTTTTCCCACATTCAACTGAACTCAGGTCGACCTGTGTGTATGCCTAACCTTGAGAGCGACTGTCTCAGGTAGAGACTCAGGACTTCTCCAGACCTGTAGGGGAAATGGGCTACTTGCTTCAGGAGATGCCAAGTGTATCTTAGTGATGTCCCAGAGCCTTTTGTTGGGAAAGAATGTGCCTGGGGCTGGGAAAGAAGAAACCCAGGGTGGCTCCTGGCTGATTGTCATTGACTAGTGGTTGCAAGTTTGGATAGCAGAGTATATAAACCAAACCGACCAACCCAGTGGTCACTGCCCCCAAAGCATCATTGAGACAATATGACATCAAAAACAAGGCTTGCAAATCAAAGAATGCAAACAGAAAGAACAAATAGAAATCTCAAATGCATGTGGACCCGTGAGTGGAGCCATCGGCAGATGAACGCATGGCAGGATCCATATCTGTGACACTGGGCTTCACTAGCAAAGGGCCAGGGTCCACAGGTTGGTCAGAGCTAGGGGCTACTCTATAAAACTGTGACAAGAGATGTCAGGCCATGTCCATCTGTTCAAACCCAGAGAAGGCTCTACTCAGAGTTAGCCCTAATGTAAGCCTGAATTCGGGCCAATTACAATGTATCAATGTTGGCTTATTAACTGTAACAAATATGACTGTAACCTCTAACAGGGACAGTGTGTTAACTGTCAAGGAGGCCCCGGTGGGGGCTTGAGGGGAGCCGTGTGGAGCTCTGTCATTCATGTTTCCATAAACCAAAACTAGTTAGGAAAAGGAGTCTTTATTTCATTTGTTGTTGTTGTTATTGTTTCAAGACAGGGTTTCTCTGTGTAGCCCTGGCTGTCCTGGAACTTGCTCTATAGACCAGAGTGACCTTGAACTCAGAGATCTGCCTGCCTCTGCTTCCCAAGTGGTGGGATTAAAGGCGTGTGCCACCACTGCCTGGCTTTTTTAAAAGTTTTAAGAGCTGGGGGAGATGGCTATGTCAGTAAGGTTCTGGATGTGCAAGCATGAAGATTTGAATTCAGATCCCTAAAACTCATTTAAAAAGCCAGTCATGGAAACATGTGCCTATATGATCCCAGCACTGGGTAGGTAGAGACAGGAGGGTCCCTAGAGTCAACTGGCTGGCCATCTTAGCCAATTGGTGAACTCCAGGTTTAGTGAGGGATGCTGGGCTGGTTAGAAAGACACCTGATGTTAACTTCTGACTTCCACATGCATGTACGCACATACAAAGATCTTGAAAAAGTGGCACATTATACCCAGGTGTGAAACACACACACACACACAGACACAGACACATACACACACACACACACACGCACGCACGCACGCACGCACGCACGCACGCACACAGATGTACATGTATGAGGAGGCTAGAAGGAAATGTACACAATGTCAGGCTGCTTCCTGGTGATATAATAAGGATAATTTTAAATTATAATTTCATGAGGTGTGCTGCAATTGCTGATATGTTAGGTCATGTATAGTGTGTCACACACTGCTGACCACAGGAGCATGACCCAGGGCAGGCATACTTGGCACTGGTGGTGATGGTCATTTGGCTTGGCTTGCTGAATTCAAAATTTTCGTGTTCAAAAGCTCTCTCTTGCCTTCAAATGAGGCCTTTGGTCCCACTGACGTGGATATTGGGTGACATTCTGCCAGCTGGGGCTAGGTGGAGATACCTTGTGCAGGGGTATAGGAAACTCCTAGGTCAGTCAGTCAGTCTCTACAGCCATGCCCCATAGAGCTCTTTGCCTCCCATCCCATAATCAGAAAGTTCTAGAGCCATCTTGGGTTCCGAATCACACTGGGCTTACTGAGAAAATAAAACTTCCTGGTAGTCTGTAAGGTTTCAGGGTTTTGAAGGCTGCCACTGTGTGTGGTAGTTCTTCCAGACAGGCTCTCAACGAGAATCCCTTGAGTGCTGGAGTCTCACAGCCTGCAAAGTCCGGCTTTGCTTTCTCCACCCACTGGACAAGAGCCTGGTGAGCACCTACTGTGGGGAGTAGGGAGCTGTCCGGGGTGCTGATTCGCTAAGGTTCTCCCCTCCTGGAGTTGGGGTCTTGAGAACCCAGTCCTGTACACAGAGGGCCGCTGCTTTAGTCTGTCTTCTGTTGTACCCCATTTCAAGTTGGATATGCCTTATGGGGACACATTTCCAAGACCCTCCAGAGCTGTTTGCTCTGTGCTATTTTTAATTTTCAATTTTTCCTTTTAATTTTTAAATTTTATGTGTTTTAAGAATTTTGCATGTGAGTACTGTACTTTTATTGGTCTCCCTACTCTCCTCTATCCAGCTCTTCCTGTGACCCTACCACTTCTCAGATTCATGGCTACTTATCCTCTAATTGTAATCGTTACATATACATGTGCATAAGTTGGTAAATACAACTGCTAAGATCATTCAGTGTTGCTCATGTGTCTTTAGGGTCAAACCTCTTAGGATTGGCTAACCTATCATGGGGCTCACCCCCGAAGAAGACTGAGTCTCCTTCTTCAGCAACCATTAACTGCCTGTAGCTCTCTTAGAGGCGAGGCCCCATACCATGTCAATTGCTGCTGTTGTTTTTTCTGTCTTGTTTAAGCAACCACATTGTTGAAAATTCTTGAGTGCAGCTTCCCTGTCGTGGAAAACACAATCTCAAGCAGACACCTGTTTCTTGCAGTCTTCCTGCCCCTCTCCTGTGATGTCCTCTGAGCCTTACATGTACTATAGGGCCCGTGTTGTAGATGCATTAATTGGGTTGGGCATCCCACAGTCAATTGTTGTGTGCACTTTGATCAATTATGATTCTAAAATGGTCTTTATCTGCTGCAATCTTTTTATTTTAAAATTGCATTTTAGTGTGTGTGTGTGTGTGTGTGTGTGTGTGTGTGAGAGAGAGAGAGAGAGAGAGAGAGAGAGAGAGAGAGAGAGAGAGAGAGAGAGAGCACTCATAAGCATGTGTGTTCTATCACTATGGGGGATGTCAGAGGACAACTTTAGGGGTTTGGTTTTCTCTCTCTCCACCATATGGGTCCTAGGGATCCAACTTAGTTGTCAGGCTTAGCAATAAGCATCTTTCCTGCTGAAACATCTTGCTAGCCCTGCTCTGTACTTTTGAGGCAGAAGTGTCCCACATGCAGAGGGGCTGGGCTGTGCCCCTGGGCACCAGTGAGCCAGGAGGCCCAGCCCGCCTGGGCAGCTCCTTTTCCTCCACCGTGTACAGGGAGGAACTGCAAGAATAACAAATTGGTTTTGGTAAGAGGGAGCGCAGTTCTTAATTTAACAGATTCAGCATGATATGCCATTTTCTTATTTAATACTCTTTCTTTGTCTGACGGATACCCTCTCTCTGCCTTGGCCTCTTTGTATGCTAACAGGATTCGTTATCCACCTGACACCCACGTCCATCAGCCTACTGCACCCGGCAAACAACAGCTTCTTCTCACCCAGTTAGCAAGATGTTGCTCCAGTGTGCTGTTGATAAATGAAGTCATAAAAAGCAAGATGTATTATTTTATGTTAGAGCCTCGGCTCTGTTATTTCTGAGCAATGGCCGAGACCTGGAGGATTAGCCTCAGAAATGTTTGCGTTGTCGGGGACGGAAAATTATCACCCAGACAGAGTCTGGCATGATGTTCATCACAGACCAGTGGGGTGTTGGGGGCTCAAAGGCTACAGAATCTACTTCACAGTACTCACGGGGTGAGGAGGGAAGGGGGTGAGCTCGTGTGCTTGCAGCGTTTACTTCGAAGGTCCAGCGTGCCATGGCCAGGCCAGGCCAGGGCTTCCTTTTAGCCCTCCAAACTGGGGACTCTGGGTTCCTAAGGCCCTGAAAGGGCAGATAATTATCGGAAGAGAATCTGAAGCATGGGCACCCCAGAGAGCAGCAAAAATAAATCGAGGAGGAGGGATTTGAATAGCTTTCCTCCCTTTGTACTTCTGTTTTGGACAAGCAGTGCAGAGGCAGGAGTGAGAGGAACTGGTGGAAGAGAACATCAAATTAGACCTCAGAGGGAGCAGGATTGGCGGCCGCCTGGGGTGGGGAAGGGCTGGGGGCGTGGAGCACCTCTGTCCCATGGCTGCCCATGTGCAGCTCCCAGGAGACAGAACTGGCTCCAGGGAAGACCCTGTTCCTCTCTGCTCAGCTCACCTGAGGAGGCCCAGGGCAGGTCTAAAGGAGAAGGTCTGCTGCTGGGGGTGGCAGGTGGCACAGCCGAGACTGTGCAATGGCTGTGCCAGGGTAGGGTCTGCCTTTCTATTGGCAGTCACCCATGGTGGCTCTGAGGCTGTGGCGGCAGAAGCCAACATGCCTGTTCTCAGGCCACATTCTCAGGACCTCTCTGGGACTCACAGCCACCCTGCAGGGCAGGAGCTATACTTCCTTTGTGTACTTATGAGAAAACTGATTGGGACAGGTACATTCACTCTCCCAAGGTCAGCCAGGTACAAAGTGGCAACCTGTTCCCACCAGGAGGCGGGGAAGCTTCTGATCTAGATAGATTCAGGCTCTTCAGTACCCACTGTGCCCAGAGAGGACCCAACAAGCATTGACCTGGCAGCCATCAGCCCACCTCCTGGGCTCCCCAGGGACCACATCTAAAGGAACCCTGTGTTCTTTACAGGCCCCTCCTAAAGCCTGGGGTACCTCCTATCTCCACTCCTCCTTGTTCTTTGGCAGGCATTGTACTGTGACCCCATTTTCCTACACCTGGTGTTGTAGAAAGGGCTGTCCCCCATTTGGCCTTCTTTATTAAACCCCCAGTTTTTGAAATAGCATGTAACTCAAACACCCATCAAAGCTCTTGTTCCTGTTGGGCCCCTGGTTTGATAGCATTACCATCCTTTTTCTACTTTGTGATCCCCTCCCACACAGAGGACTCCACTAGGGAAGTGTGGCTTCTCTGTTCATCCCACTGAGCCCCCTCCAAGGAGAGGGAAACTGCTCCTTCACCAGCCAGAGCAGGTCCTCCTGTCCTGTAGCCCACGGGAAGACTTCCTGCAGTATGGACTCCTGTCATCGGGGAGCCAAACCCCAAACGCAGTCTCAGAGACACTCTGGAGCTTGGTTCACCTCGTCGCCACAGTTTGTCTCACTGACACACTCCAGAAATCACATGAGATGCAAACACATTCTGGAGGCACAGGGGACTCAGGAGTGCAAAGGACTCTGGAAGTCAGACGTTTTCATAGAACTTACCTGTTGAGCTCGTGGTTTCCGTGTCTGTAAAATAGAGAAAAATAACAGTTCTTGCTTCACAGTTGTGGTTGTTTACATGAGTTACTACGTACAGAGCATATGTGATAGCACCTGGCACAGGTTTGTGGCACACAGTGAGACAAAGGCAGGATGGTAGCTGTGAGAGTGTCTGTGGTGATGTCCACAATGGCGATGGTGGTGGCAGTAGTGATTATGGCGATAATGATGGTGGTTATGGATGGTGGCGATAGTGTTTATGGAGATGATGGTGATGATGGTGGTGGTGATGATGGTGATAATCATGGCGAACTTGATAGTGGTGAGATGATAGTATGTTAATGATGGTAAGAACTGTGGTAAACGTGAGTCTAACCCTGACCCTGATGAGGACTTCCCCAGATGCACTCATTACCAAGGGTACCCAACAACCAAGAGCAGCTGCCCACAGAGGGCTGTGGAAACTGTGGGAGCTTCAGTCATAGCTCCCCATCATCGGGTGACTTGGGTGAAACACTGAGTGTCTTAGGGTCTTGGTTCCTGGCTTGCCAGCACAAGGCAGTTACTGTGTACTCCCTCCCTCCCTCAAGTTCTCCAGCAGTGTGGACCCCAGAGATAAGGCCTGGGACAGCACTGTGCAGAGTGTTCATTCAGCAAGACAAGGTATTAAAAAGAAAAAATAACAGGAAGAGGTGGAAGGAGACGTCGTAAACCTCCCTCACACCCTGGCCCTCATAGACGACCTCTCACACAGAAAAGCGGGCCTTGGGGAATTAATAAGAAATACAGGACTTCCTGTGAATTAGCAAGTAGATTGTGAGCCGTGAATTACTTTTTTCCTTTGAAAAATGATGTAGCCAGGTCAAAATATTTTTGCATTTCAAACACTTGAGTTCCTTTGTCCTGGGGGCTGACATGCCTTGGTTTCCATGTAGCCTCACAATGCAGGGAAACATCTTTTAACTGCCAGACAGCCTCCTGATAAGCCCACGACTCTGTGTGCTTGGAGAGCCGGGAGAGGGGTGAGAACGCAGAGGCCTTTGCAAAGTGTGTTTACACAGCAGCGAGAGTCCCTTCTCCCTCTCAGTGAACAGGCCCTGGAGCACAGGTTACACAACCCTGTACTCAGGCTGCCCACACACATGCTGTACCCACCTAGTCTGGCCTGGAGAGGACCTGACCCCCCAGGTATCTCCTCTGCTTCTCTCAGTAACAGCCGCCTGCTTGGCTGGTCTGGGAGACTGGCCCAGTTCTCCGGAGTCACTCTTTTTCATTAAGTCCCTGGAGAACCAGCCAGAGCACGACCCCACGTCAAGGTGTCCCAGGGCTGTAGACAGTGCCCCCTCACTGGGAATTTCACCAGGGATCTCCCACTCTGCTGCATCCGCCTCATGCGACCCTGCAGGCAGAATCAGCTGCTAGTTTCTCTGGGCCACAGCAACATCCCCATTTGGCCAAACCTATCATTTACTCCAAGGAGGCCAGCCTGGACCAGACAAGCACTAGAGAAAGAGCCCCATCCAATAATGTATGTAATGAGAGGCACTCGGAAAGGCCCTTGACGTTCCTCAGGATGATGACAGAGGGAGGGAGTGACCAGCATTCATTCATCTCTCTGTTCAGTGGAGGGATTTCCCTTATGCCATAGGTCCCCTCTTTCACCCGAGCCATTCAGTGGAGGGGTCCCCTTATGCTGTGTCTCCCCTCATCTCATTGACTCCCGGCTCTTCTGAGGGTTCTGAGCTCAGGAAAATGAAAGACTACCAAAAGCTACAGAGTGCTGAGCTGGCCTGTGACCTGCCTGGCCTTGTTACGGTTCAAATCTACGTGTGTTTCTTGAGCACACATCCTACCTGCTTGGGATGAGTGTCCTCGGCCTCTTGAACAGGAGAACAAAAGGAGAAAACCTAGGAGAGTGTATAAGGAGAAGGATCACAGTAGCACAGCCTTGAAGGGGCCCCTTCACTCTCCTAGTGGGGCCTGCAGACTGTGTACTGCTGAGTCCTTGGGTTCCCGGAGTCAGTGGGCTTCTTGACTTAGGGTGGAGCTGAGATGAAATAAATCCATTCATCATCAGCTGAACATACTGTAAGTGAATGTACTCAGTTCTTCTGTTCCATTTCACTCTGCAGGGACATAGCCCCATGTCCTCGGGGCTATGCAGGAACCCTAACTTGGCTGCTGCCAGCATAAGATGAGAGAGGGGTGGCCCTGCACATCCCAAGATAGTCTCTGAGAAGAGACTTGAATCTACAATTCAAAGTGTGGTTTCTATTGAATGTGAATCACTTTTGCACCTGCAGAAAGTAAAAAAAAAAAAAAAAAAAAAAAGACCCTGAATTATAGTTGACAGTTGAAATCTGTGTGTGTGTGTGTGTGTGTGTGTGTGTGTGTGTGTGTGTGTGTGTGTGTGTAGAATGAAGGCCCAGGACAGTCCACGTGTGACTGCTAGCAGGAAGGTGTGTGCAGGATGAGAAGCCTCAGGGAGAGGTGATGGAGCAAATAGAGGACATTGATTTGGGTCTCTTATCTGTGAGGGATGCAGGCTGTCTCTGGAGAGTATTAAGTGGGAAGGTAACAGTATGTGAGGACAGCCCTTCCTTTTTACCTACACAACATTAACCTGTTGGGAAGAGAAGGCTGGAGGAGACTCATAGCACAAGTGAGACTTGGAGTCAGGGCTAGAGGAAGGTGGATCCCTTACATCCCTGCCTGTGGATAACTTGTTCATTGACCTTGTGACTTGACCTTGGCCCTCAGAAGCCTGGCAATGCTGAGTCAGGGGTCACAGTAACAGGTGTGCATGATACAGGCTGAGAAGGATCCATCACTAGGATGCGGTTGGATCGGGCATGGGTTGGGTTGATATGGGCCAATGAGGTGCAAGGGAAGAGGTAGATGGTGCTGGAGGGAAAAGGGTCCCGTCTGGGTTCATAATGAAACATGGAGTAGGGAAAGGGGTACGTTGAGTGGAGAAGAAGGATGGCTACCAGTGCATGATTTCATTGTGAGGAGGCCGGTGCCAGCACCATGAGACTCAGACTCTCGTGGTGACAATGAGAAGAGGTGGTGATGCCAGCACCAACAGCCCCTGGCTGGCTGGGGGGCCTTGAAAGTACAGCACAGACAGACCTCTTGCTGCCAGCCACCCAGTTCATCCTGGGGATTCGAGCAGGGAGCTGAGGGCGTAATGAGGAGATGATGGTGAGATCCAGTGAATAACACAGCCCAGCCAGTGCCGCATGTATGTAGACAGCAGCACCTACCAGAGCCCTAGGACTGGCTTCTGGTCAAGATCAAGGCCTGAGAGCCCCATGACCCTTTGCCACCACCGGCTGGTACCACATGAAGCCCAGCCCCCTCCAGAGATGCCTTCCAGCCTGGGTGAGGCCATACGGTCATTCTTTTCATTAAGTCCCCATTGTTTTGGGTCCAGCCAGGGGAGGCGTGCAGCCCAGTTGCTTACTCAGCAAGAACTGCCCTAGCTGCAGCCATCGTGAATGCATATTTAATAACCATTTTCTCCAGAAACCATGCCGCTTCGGAAGTTCAGAAATAGGCCTCGCTCTTCAGTTGGTAATGAGAAGTTAATAAAAGTGGGATTTTGTGCAACACTGGCCCTCTGACATCTTAATCTTTATTAAAGAGACGTAAACTTCCATGGAACTGGCGGGCCTGCCTGGCACAGCCAGACACCAGGAGAGCGGGTAGAGGTGGCCGAGGACGGCCATGTACGCCTAATCCACCAAGAACAACTGAGCTGGAGCCTCCTCTCCCCCGGGGCCTCTGGTGCTTACCTCAGCAGACGTGAATTAATTACCAACCTCAAGAGCCCCAGAGAGGCCAGTGTGCTCAGCATGGTTCACACTAGAAAGGGACCAATAAACGATTGAGGTGTTGCTGTCAGGCTTTGTTGGGGGGAGCTGGAGTTCTGCAAAGTGGATGGTGTCTTACATTTCCAAGGCCTTCCTTCCCCATGGATGGAATGACCCAGCAGGTTTCCTAATACCAGGCACTGCCATGCATGCCTGCCGGGAGTGTGATTGGGTGCACTTGGGACCCTGACTATTACCTTTCACATTTTATTGGTGCATATGTTCATGTGTGTTTGGGTACGTGTGCATGCATATGCATGACTGTGCATATGGAAACGACTGTGCAGAAGTCAACACTAGGTCCTTCCTGCTATGTTCTCCACCTTATTTATTTTTTAAAGATTTTTTGGTGTGTGTGTGTGTGTGTGTGTGTGTGTGTGTGTGTGCGCGCGTGTGTGTACATGTGTACCATATGTGTCTGGTACACCAGAAGCCAGAAGAGGGCACTGGATGCCCTGGAACTGGAGTTATGGAATGTTGTAAACTGCCATTTGGGTGCTGGGAACCAAATCAGTTCCGGTGCTCTAAATGAGTGAGCCGTCTCTCCAGCCTTCTACCTTCTTTCTTGAGACAGGGTCTCCCTCTGCACCCAGAGCTGGACAGTTCAGCTGAACTGGCAGGTCAGCAAGCCTCAGGGATCTGCCTGTCTCCACCTCCCCAGTTCTGGGATTGTTGGTATACACGATTGTTGGTATACACAGCCACACCTACTTTTGAAGTGAGCAGTTTCATGGTACCCAGCATGTTCATCTCAGGAGGTTTTCACGAGCCCAGCAGAGACACCACACCTATTCTGTGAGAGCACACCAGTCCTCCTTCCTCAGCCCCCAGCAGCCATGTATCTGTCTGTAGTCAGTCTCTGGATGTCCCCACAAGGCACAGTGCACAGAAATAAAGTCAGGCAGCATGCCTGTTTTCTTACTCACTTTTATGTGTTCTAGGTCTGTGCGTTCTGTGGCATGCCAGGTAGGCTCCTCACTGGCCTGTCTGTTCATCCAGGTTGCTGTGACTGGCGCTACATGAGCATGTGTGTGCTGTGATTAGCGCTGCGTGAGCATGTGTGTGCAAGGATCCATTTAAGCTGTTCCTCCTCTTCTCTGGTGGACATTGTGCCCAGTGACTCTCAACTCCTCCGGCAGGTCTGTCAACTTGAAGGACCTGATCTGTGTCGGACAGCATGGTGCAGTCTGTTCTCAGGTGTCATGTTCTTTTACCCCCTGAGATGCTACAGTCCTTGAGGACCGCGTCCCTTTTCCTCCCCTTATTAGTTGGAGCTGAGCAGAGCTGGGCCCTCGATGCTGTGAGGAGGAGATTCTCTAAGGAGATTCCATAAGCCAGCATGAGATCATAACTGTGTTGGAGACTGAGGACCGGTCCAGACAGAGAGAGCTTCACTCAGCCCACCGTGAGGGATGGTGGGGCAGACCGCGAGCCAAGTCAGAGGTGTGACTCGGGCAGCCATTGTTCCCCTCAACTTCCAAAGGAGAAGCCTGTATCTGAGCTAGACACAAGAATTGGTGCCGACCGAAGGACCCCTCAAGTCATGTGATACCACATTAGACACGGGACATCATAAGCACATGCATGCAGGCCCTGGGTGAGTCACCCGGTATTAGACAGCTAGGCTGCAGGTTGGCGGGTCGTGTGGAAGCGTGCGTTTGTCATCTGCTAATCCACTGGGAAGGAGAAGGGCAGTGTCTTTGTCAGTCTCTGAGCAATTAGGATAATTAAAAAAGAAAGCTTATTGGGTAAACATGCTCTGGGATTGTGACCCCTTAATTAATGGACTATGGGGAGAAATTACAGCAGTGGCAAGATAATTAACACGTGCTTGGGGAGGAGAGCCGTAAACAAGGATGAGAGGACAGGACCACTGCAGGCGTGAGGCTGGCTGAGGAGGGCGAGCAGGCCCACAGCCCTGAGGCAGCAGGCCCACCCTTGGCTCTGGGCAGGCTGAAGGAAGCCTGCCCTCCAGTGTCTGCTTCACTCAGCAGGAAGCTTGGTCACCTCCTCAGCCTTCAGACCCCTACTGGCTACCACTGTGGAGGCCCTGGGCAGATCACCAGACATTGGCTGAGGTGGCTCCCTCTTCCCACCTCTGTCTCTAGAGTCCCACTACATTCTGATATTCCTAGAACCCTAGAGATGGAGACGCAGGAGTCCTCATCTGGCCAGGCCCCCCACCCCTCTCTGACAAACATCTTGGAGCCAGAGATGCTTCCACCCTCCATACTAGGGACTGGAGTAGTTCGGTTTGTATGTTGTATCCCCGGGGCCCAAGACCTAGGCTGCCTGTGAAACACAGTGAGTCTTTTTCTCACCTCCAGGCCTTGTTGGACACTGTAGAGATGGCAGCTTAGGCCTTGGCCCTATCCTTTGTAATAGCAGGGGCAGGGACTGGTACAGGATGTGGTCTACTTTTCTAGAAAGGTCCAGACAGAGGAACTTGTAATATGCTGGTCTCTCATAGATAAAGGTGTCTATTACCATGTGCTTGGGTGGCTGAGAGCTGGCTGGTCAGTCCCAGGGAGGAGTAAGGCCTCCTTGCAGCTGGGTGTGGGCCCTGCCTGGTCCCTGACCTGGTATAGGAATGCAAGACTGGAGGAAGTGTCTGTGGTTCATAGGTACAGAGACAAGGCCAGGGTCCCATTTGTGGTCCTCTGGCTCTTAAGATCAGAACTGAAAGTGCCAGTCCTCTCCTGCCATAAATTCCTCAAGGACAGACCCAAGTGCTTCTCCAAACTAAGAAGCTGCCCTACTCACATCCCCACCACACCCAGATAAACAGGGTGAAGGACCTGGAGGTGGGGATGGGCCCTGGGGTCAAGTGTGAGAATTCCCCTTGGCGGCCATGGGGCTGAAGTTCCACAACTGTAGTGGGGAGCTGTTTGAGCCATGCCCTGAAGCACCACCCCTAGTGAGGTGGCTGTAGATATTACGCCTGTCTATGACCTTGAGGTACCTGTCCCTGGGGCATGGCCACTGGGGACCCTAAAGACCTGGGATGCTCTCCCCCCTCTCTCTCACATGGTGAGAGCTGGCGCCCAACGTGTGTGTGGGGGGGATACTTCAGGGCATAGCTCAAACAGCTACCCACTACACACAACAGCAGTGAGACAATGACCTCAGAATTGCCCAAGGGTAAATAAACCTGGAATTGGTGAATAAGCTAGAGACTGAGGCCAGCCAGGTTCCCAGAGTCCCCATAGCCCTCAAGGACCTTATAGTCCCCTCAGGCACTTACCCTGAGGCAAAAGCTGGACTTGTGTTTCTCAGCTTCAGTTTAGAGCAAGGCCAGTTGGAAGAAACATCTGGCATCAGACTCCTGTCTTGTCCCATAATCGAACTAAAGTTGCCAATCCCAGGTCCCAGGAAGCAATGACTCAGAGTCAGAGTCCTTGATACAGGCCTCCCCACTCAGGTGGCGTACACTCTGCCCTTGCCTGCTCATGCTGACTGGTTAGCTCCTAGCCCTGATCCAGCCACCTGACTGCAGAGTGTCTTTGCTGCCAGACATGGTTCCCATGTAGTAACATGGTTCTCCCAGCTCTGGGTTACCTGCCGGCCATCTGCCCAGGTGAGGAAGGCGTCCTTGTGAGTAACAGGAGGACATCAACTTCAGCAGTCTCATAGATGTTGTCCTGAGAGCACTGGTGGCCTGGGAGTTCCCAGGCCTGGGTCCTGGCTCTACTTCCTATAGGGCAGGTGTAGGAGGACTACTGTCACAGGCCTGGGCTAGCCATATCACAGGAACGAGAGTGTAGGATCACTGCATTTTTCACTGCAGTTCTTGGGACCCAGAACGATCAATACCCTGGTGCTCAGGAGAGTGCCTGGCCCCGTCCTGTGCACAGAGGCAACAGCCTCACACACATTGCCCAGCATCACAGAGTCTCTGCTGTCAGGATCCTTCCAGAGACCCTGCTGTTTGGTTTAAGTCTAGAAGCACCTACCTCCCAGGTCCTCTCCAAGGGATGTCACAGCAGTGGCCTGTGGATAACCATGTCAGTTTTGGGCTTGCACAAGTTAGGACAGCCCACTGTATACACTGCGTGTGGCTACCTTCTCTCAGGTCCAGAATTTTAAGGAAGGCATACAAGCTTTTCATCTGATGCTCATGCCCTTGGGAGGTGGCAGGGAAGAATCTCTCAGTCCTGAGACAGGGCTTAGAACCAGCACTCCAGGCCCTGAACATGTTGCACAGGCCTTGGGCCCTCCCTATCCTTGCCTAAGCTGAGGGTGAGCTTCCTCCACTCGTGTGCTGGGGAATCGGACACAGCATTGCTAGAGTCACAGGTTTGGCCCATGACCAGCTGCAAGGAGGTCTTACTCCTCCCCAGGACTGACCAGCCAGCTCTCAGCCACCCAAGCACATGGGTATATTGATACCTTGGCCCTAGGTATCATTCTGATCAGGGTCATAAGATGGTGCACATGGGCTTGCTCTGGGACCATGACCAGTGGCCTGTAAAGTGGACAGCATGGACAACAGGAGCTTTGTCTGCTTTCTGGGAGTGGGTCAGGTCCCTGCAGTCAGTTCTTAGTTCCTTTACAGGGTTTCCACCCTCTGTGGGACCTACTACAGATGACAGAGCTGTGACCTCCACAAACCCACCGAGACTTGGAGGCCCAGCTAAAGGAGGGCTCTGCACATGGAAGCCCTGGTTCTCCTCTGGTGCAAACAGAATGGACGCCAGTAGCTGACCTCCAAGATGGCTGCTTCAGTTCCTGCTCTTTTGTGACTCTCTACACAAGCCAAGGAGATGCCAGCTGTATCTTGGGGAGAGCAGGAGAGGGGAACACTTTCTTTTCCTCCAGGTGGAGGCCCTCTATGTCAGTGACTTTTCTGTCACTGTGACCAAGCCTCTGATAGAAATGACTTAAAGGAGGAGGGCTGACCCCCATCACTGTTCATCATCATGGTAGAGAGGCATGTGGTAGGTAGCTCTGTAGTGGCTGGAGCGTGCCAGACAGAGCAGAGAACTCCAGCAGAAACTGGTGGTTAGAACCCTCAGGACCTCTCGTGACCTGCTGGAACCAGACTCCTGGAGGTCCTGCGACCTCTCAGAATAGCACCAGCACCTTAACCCACACATGTTAGCGCACACGTGGAAGACATTTCACATGCAAACCATAACATGCTCGGTTTCCTGTAGGCAGCACCTTCCTCCCCACATCCCAAAATGTATCTTTGCTAAGGGAGGCATCCACCCAGGTGTCCCTGAGCCTGGGCGGTTGCACAGGGCAGCCAGGATCTGCACCTGCAATCAGAAGACAGCATAATACCTCCTCCCCGGAAGCAGACAGGGGTTGGAAGTGGGACCCAGGACAGTGGGCTGCACACCACAGCTTAGCTGGCTTCAGATATCCCTATCCTGGTTTCTGTGGGAAGCAAGGAGCCGCCTCCTCAGGGCCCCCCACCTTGGATTGCCACCCCAATGCCCAGAAGAATAAAGGCTCCCCTGACATTCGAGGTGACTTCTGGAAGAATTGGAGGTGGAGAACCCCTCCCATATATATCATGATCCCATCCATAACACCATGAGTGCCCTCTTATATATGCACATGTGTGGTAGGTTGGAAGTATATGAGCATGTGTGCATATATATTTCCATGTGTATAGTCATGTCTTTTTGTACATATGGACATATTCATATTTGGATATGTATGGGGTACATACACACATATACACATATGCACATAGGTACACGCATATGTCATGTAAATGCATATATGGTGAGTTGCATGCTTACATATCCATATGTGTTGTGTAGGTATGGGTAGTTATATGACTATGCCACTGTGTAAATGTGAGTGTGCATATTTGAGCATGTGTGTAAGAAAATACATGGTATGCAAGAATGTATCTGTGTGAGTTAGGTTAGTATATATGTGTGATCATGTAAATAGGTATATGTTGGAGGATCATATATATGTGTGTGTGTGTGTGTGTGTGAGTGTGTGTGTATGTGTGTGTGCCTGTACATGTGTATACATATAGGTCATACATGCATTCACATGTGTGGGGCATCTGTGTAGGCATGTGTGTGTATGTGCACACTCTGTGGTGTGTGTGTGTGTGTGTGTGTGTGTGTGTGTGTGTGTGTACATGGCGGAGGGGGGTGCTGGTCCCTCACCCTGAGCGAGCAGAGAATGAGCTGCTGAAAGTGAAGCAGTCGCATCCATTTGGGAATAATGAGCCAGGATCCAAGTTTTTAACTAATTGACTACATTAAATAGAAAGTCTCTGAAAAAGCAAGGGGGGAGAAAGACTAATACAAGACACTTTTCAAAGCTTCCTTAATAAAAAGTGTATTTGGGATTTGACCGTAATGGCTATCCTCGCTTGCCAAAACCTGACTCCCTAGCAGGTAACTTTCGTCAGGCAGATCTGAAATGGTACCTAAATGAATTAGCAATAAAATGGACTTAGGCCGAGCAGTGGGGGCCTCCATTAATCTTGGGTTAATCACTAAAGAGGTGCCATTCACTTTTCTTAAGAAGCCACATTTTTCTCCCCTTGCTGGCGACCAGATTTCATAAAGTAACATATTTCTAATGAAAGGTCTCTGCTTGAATTAAACCCTGAAGGTTTATGCAGATTTCGCGTTTGATTACTGCTGGCATGGGCTCTTAGCCGGCTGCGGAAGGAAGGTCCGTTCTGAAAGGGCCCCAGCGTGCAGTTCATAATATTCTTTGAAATAAAATAGCGCACTTGTGCTTAGTGGCTTTAATCAGCCCTGACTTTTGATAGTCAAACAATAGCTAATTACAGTAGCACCTGCCTTCCAGGCCCTGTCACGTCGGCTCCTGCCGGAGAGAGGCCTTGTCTGGAAGCTGCGTGATCGTTACACTCTCCCCGCACAGAGTCACGAGAGCTGACACTCAGCAAGTTTGGTAGCCATTAGCAAAGGGTTATTTTGCTACTGCCGCTGCTTTGCTGGCTTTTCCATTACATTCTTCTCTTTTGTATTTTTGGGGGGGATGGTGGTGAGGGCAGGGAACAGAGAAAGGAGGCCTTGGGGTGTGAGTCTCAGGTCCTCTGAACCCAGCTGCCAGGCAATAGTACTTGCTATGGGGACTCAGGGTGCCTGGCCTTCTGTAGGTTTGGGATTCGGAATGGCGTGTTGTGACCCTGTGTTGGGCACTACACAGAGGGCAAAGTGATGCCTTTAGGTCCCTGATGGACTGCTCCAGACGGGCACAGATCCAGAAGCTCTCGGGGGGGCAGCCTATATCTGCCGGGCAGAGTGTTTTCCATGTGAGATGTGCTGCTGATGCCTGGGGACCAGAGAGACTAGCCCAGTGGAAATCATAAATTACTATCTTGTTTAGGTCTTTCTTTTCTTATTAATTTTGCCTGGCAAATGAGCTTGGGTTTTCTAGAATCCAGCCAAGTGTGTAACATCGGCCCATCAGCCCTGAGCTTGACAGGCCCTGTGACAAGTTCTGGAAGTGAACAAGGATGTCCGCAGTGAGGCGGTGGTGGGCACTGTCTTGTAGGTATTGGCAGACTTGGTCCTCACTCCTGCACACAGCTGCTTCCCTGGCCCTTCTGCCCACCTGGCCCCTCCCAGATCCCAGACAAAGACAGAGCCAGTAAGATGAGAATCTGATTGGATCTGCCCAAGGCAGCGTACAGCCACAGGAAGAGGTCATCCAACATGGGATATGCTCCTGGGCCTGTGATTGCCTTACCTTTTGTTTCTGTGGGGGACAGTTTTGGGCACATCAAGCAGAGCCAATACCAGCTGATCCTGTCAGCATACAAATTCCCTCCAGAACTCCATCCAGTTCCTGCGTGGAAGGATATTGCAGGGACACAAGGGTCTTTCCCCACTTCAGGTGATCAGAGGGTGACATGGAAACTTAGAGACAGAGCCGAGGAGAGAGAGGGGCCACAGATGGCCACCGTGGTCCTTGCATAGGGAGCAGAGCCCAGGGTTGTCCTCTGGAACCATCTCCATCACAGTCCAGACAAATTTCCATCTCCCTGAGGTGGTGCTCCTGGAGGGGATACACATGCCAGCACATGCATGCCCACTGGCCATACCCACTTGCCAGCAGCCCACCACGTTCCTATCACTCTGTGGGTGCCATTTCCATTCAACTGGCTTTGGTCTCTGACACTGCATCATGTTGACAATTACCCACTGGCGGGCCTTGCCAAGACCGAGCGTTGAAAGGCTTCGGGGAGGGGAGGACAACTGGAAGCCTGTTTTCTGTTATGGCAGGTTTATTTTTCCTTGCAATTATGTCTGACTAAAATGTCCTTGTGTGGGGGTCACTTCCCAAGAAAAGGCTGATTCATCCTGCTTTGGGCAGCCCCCATCCACTCCAGGCTGCTGCCAGGGTCTCCCTGAAGCTTGGCCCATGGGGAGGAGACCTGGGCCCAGGATGGCCATCTCCATCATGGACAGCTTTGGTGGAAGGGCTTCTGGATTCACCTCAGTGAAACAGCAGCCCCTGGGGCTCTTCAGCCCAGGAAGCAGGCGTGGGCTCCTTGGCTTCATAAGCTGGCCTGAGCTACTGGCAGCATGAAGCCACCACCAGCTAGGGAGTTGGGCTCATCTTGGCAGCAAGGTCCCCAAGCTTCCTCTTTTTCCATGTCTGTCCCTAGGGACAGCAGCTCCAGCCTTTCACCTCCATGCCCCCAGTCTACCCGAAGGACTATAAACAAGGCCATTGACAAGAAAGATCCCATTTCTGATCATCTCAGTTCCCTCCTTTGACAGCAGCCCCAGCCTGGCTCCAGCAGCCCCTGTGCCCGCTGGTCTGACCCTTCTCATCACCAGGGTCTGGTCCAGCCGATGCCCCAGGCTGCCCAGTAATGGAAGGTATGTGTGCATGAAGGAGGCTGGACTTGAGTCAAGTGCAGCCTCTAGCTCCCCACCTTCCCTCCCCACACCAAGAGGCCGACATCTGCCTCTCGTCTCCGGAGCGTTTGCCATCACCGATCAGTTTGATTGATCATCTTTGCAGCCACAGGTTGGTAATAAAGCTGTTTTGAGAGCCCCTTGCATTTCCCCCAGGACCCCATTGGTATGACAGGACTTGACGCCAGCCATTCGTCACCTGCTGCCTGTGACCACTGTGCACAATGACCAGCAGACAGACAAGAGCCAGGCTGGGAGAGAGAAGCAGTGGTGAGCAGATCTGTTTGGGGACAGATGGAAGAAGTCGGGCCTGTGCGTCCTACCCACCCTCAGGCCCAGGCACTTGGGCAGGCTCTAGACCTCTGTGCCGGGAGCCTGAGCTCTGCCTGTTCTACCCCTCGGACGTTACTGTGTGCTTCAGGCTTTGCCCTCTCTGCCAATGCACTGACTTTGTCCTGACCACCTCAAAGGCCAGCAGGCATGCCAGTGGAGGGTGTGAGGACCTCAGATGGACCCTGGGAACCTCTTATAGACAAAACAACAGAGTCCAGGCTGCCCTCTATTCCCTTCTTGGGAGAAAAGATGTAAATCTGAAGTTACCTCTGGGGACAGGGCATGAGGTCAGGGACAGGGGAACATCTCACATATTGAGGCCTGGACACAATGGGACACTGGCCCCAGGGAAACCCACCAAGCTTCAAAGAAAGCAGTATTTGTTATCTTCACACACAGAGACACCCCAGACACACATTCACAGAAATACCAGATACACATGTACATACATGTGCAGTGATTAAACCAAAACACATATGCATAGAGACATAGCAGGCATACATGCCCATAAACACAGAAACATGCCTGCAATGCATGCACAGATATGCAGCGGACATATAAGCACATAGATGGAAACATACATGTGCACAGAGATAGACCAGACATATGTAGAGATATCCAATACACACAAAGCCAAACAACACGGACATATTTATGTATAATGTATATGTGTGTATATATATACACATGCATGCATATACCTTCTCAAGATCTGAGTTCTACATGGGGGCTAAAGTTGATAGATTCCTACACACAGGTTATGGACCTCTCAGAAAAAAAAAAAAAAAGCAGAGTGGGGTAAGAACCCAGCAGCCATGTGTCAGCGACTCTGAGCCTGGACTTGATGGCCCTCTTCTTCTCCCAGTCTCTCAGTCCTATTCAGGGTCACCAACCCTGTCATTAATTGGGCCTCATAGCCTTTGCCCATTCCTTAGCATCCCTCACCTGTTGCAGAACAAGACCTTCAGATCCTCACTACCAGCAGGACCCCAAATCCTTGCCATGGACTGTCACCCAGGGAGCAAGTGAAACACTGACTTCCCCAGAATAGCTTGGCCTGGACCCTTAGCCAAAACCCTCAGCATTTTGCTGTATGTGTGACAGATGGAGACTGACTATACCCCTGCTGTGGGGCAGGACATCAGCAGCCTAGGACACGGGCCTGTGTGCATCCCACATCTGGACAGAGTTTTCTGGCAACAGGGCTGGTGCTGATGTGTGATCCAGCTGTGGTTTGGAATCCCTTAGCCAAACACCCACAGAAAACGTGTGCTCCTCTGCAGATGTGAACACACAATAGGGATGTTCCTGTACTTGATGTGAAACTGCAGCATTAGCTGCAGCTGGAGGGTTTGCAGTGACCCGGCAGGCCTCTGCAGGGACATTTCCCATTCCTGGCCTGTGCTCACCATGGTCCTCATCATCAGCAATCCTTAGAAACTGGCCCCTCCCCCAGTGTCGGCAACAAGTTCATTGGTGGCACATCTCTGGAAGACATTTAAAATTTCACTACTGACAGTAGGAAAGGTCGTACTGGGTAATGGAGCCCTAACCAGACATAGAACATCCAGACATTTCCCTTGCCCTATGGACCCTCCATATTCCTGGGCCCTCCCCCTGCTGCATCTCCGTGACTGGTATTTCCTGCTGGTCAGTCTTGAAAAGAACGAAGCCTGCCCGTATCTGACAAGCTTGCAATGTGCTTTCTGTCTGTCACCATCAGCCTGCATCCTCGGGGGCTGGGGCGGGGCTGGATCCGGCTTCACCCTTTTGGAGAAGATAAGTATGGAAGCAGCTCCTAGTGGCTTGCAAAGTAGCTGACCCCAGTCTGGGGCACAGTGAGAGTCTCCCTCTCACCAAAAGGCAGGTGTTTGCTAGGGACCTGGCAGTATGGCCTGTCCCACTTGGAGGAACTGGTGGCATCTTCATGGAATGATAGAAGGTTGGTGGCTTTGGGTGAGAGGTAGGTAGAGATAAAGGGAACAGTAGAGGGAAAGGAACCAGAGAAAGAGGGACTCTGCCCCCACCCGACTGTCCGAGGATCAGTTCCTACAGAGGAATTCACCTGGACTCAGGTCCATATGAGAGTGCAGCAGGGGGATGGCCTATGTCCCCTGGGCACTGTTCCCCAGAAGGCCAGCCAGTGTGTGATGGACAGGGGACAGGTGATCCCCACACACCTGTACAGATACACAACTGATGGGGTCTATGGTGCCTCCGCGACACAGCCAGGACACATGAGCCTAGTTGTGACAAAACATTGTGAAAACCTAGTCTCTTAAAAGAAATACCAATTTACCCCCAAATCATAATAATGGCTATGTCGTTTATAAAACAAACATTTAAATAAAAAAAATCAGTTACCAGCATTGCTTAGCTGCATATGAAGCTAAGATGCTGCATATGAAGCTAAGATGCTGCATATGAAGCTAAGATGCAGTTCAAGATAGACTATGACATGACACACTGCAGAGAGGACACCCTGCACCCATAGGCAGTATTGGCAGTCTGCATAGCTGACCTGGGCATGCATGTGTGTGTGTGTGTGTGTGTGTGTGTGTGTGTGTGTGTGTGTGTGTAGACATGTGGCATACTGTAGAGGGGACACCCTGCACCCATAGGCAGTATTGGCAGTCTGCATAGCTGACCTGAGCATGCATGAGTGTGTGTGTGTGTGTGTGTGTGTGTGTGTGTGTGTAACATGTGGCATACTGCAGAGGGGACACCCTGCACACACATAGGCTTCATAGATCTGAGCATGCATGAGGGCTCCTGTCAGAATCAACCAGGGAAAGTGGTTCTGGGAAGGGACAGCTTCCTCTTGTTTTGCACATGGAAAGTGAGGGGCTCTCTCCCTTCCTCTCCCTCTCTCTCCCCCACCTCTCTCTCTCTCTCTCTCTCTCTCTCTCTCTCACACACACACACACACACACACACACACACACACACACACACACATCCCCATATGAGGAAGACAGAATCTTTCAGGGAATCCAGGTTTAGGGTATAGAGGCAAAGAGGCTATTTCAATGACTCCCATCACCCCAGAAGATCTATGCTCAGACCTCAGGGCTTCCCTCATTCCTGTCTGTTGAGTGACCAGTGGAGCACAGCTTCTCAACCCAGTTTAGACCCATGGCCGAGGCTCCGAGAGATTGCCACTGTTGCCAACTAAAGCCTTCTCTGAGGTCTGTTAATGATTGTTTAATTTTGAAAACAACAAACACTAATAAAAGAAATGTTGAGGGGATGGTTCCTGGGTTAAGTAGGAAGCATGCTTCATTGATGAGCTGATGAGCTATGATCAGAGTCATTGATGAGCTATGTCAGCTTGATGGGCTTTGATCAGAGTTACTGAAGAGCTATAATCAAATCTATTAGAACTGGGATTAGATTGATGAGCTGTGTTTTTAGAAAACAGAAGTCAGGGACAAGGGACAGGAGGCCTCCTCTTCCCTCAGAGAGCAGTGGTAACTGTGGGGACAGAAGGTTTCAAACCAGCCAGACCAACCATGAACTCTTCGGTTAAACATGTGACATGAGCTGAGCTGCTCCTGAGCCTAGTTATCCTGTCATGGTCTGTGACCATCATAACTGTCTTCGGGCCAATTTCTCAGTCCTGGCCCTTGACCCATACCCAGTCCTCAGTGTGCACTTTACAAATGAGTACATGAAGCTGAGGAAAGTTGGGTGGGGTGGGTATTCTGGAAGGGTGACCTGGGGCACAGAGCCATAAGAAGGTACCAAGGACACCTCTGGAGGCAGAACAGGGGCAGCATGGGTTTTATACAACCTGCCTTTTTTGTGACAAGACCCCTGTGTAGTGTTCACATGTATGCTTGGCCTGGGTCTCTGTCCAGCCTCTGGGTGGGTGGAGTGTGAGCCATCTTTGCCTCTTCCAAGGAAGCCCTTTAGATTTGCAAATTAAAAGCATCTGGTTTCCAACTTGGCCACATTCTCCTACCTATAAACAGGCCTGAGCCGTGAGTTCTCAGAATGTTCTAGAAGAGGAATGTGCTTGGGGCTGGGGTAGCCAAACATTAGCATGCAGACATTTCCATGGAGAGGCCAGAAACTGCCAGGCACTGGCACCCACCCTGGAAACGCAGGCTGACTCTGCCAGCTGGATAGCTCTGGCCACCAGTGTGTAGGGCAGAGATGGAGGGCTCCCTGCCCAGCCCCCAGGTCCTCAGCTCAGAACTTTGACCCCAACCCGGTGCTCAGGACATACTTATAGCTGACTGCCCAGCACTGTGAGCCCTGGATAGTTTCTGTACCACCTGGCACCTCCAGAGCTCTGTGCGTTTGCCAGCCAGGTCTCCTTGCTCAAGGTGGGGACCTCAGTACACAGTTGAACACTGGCTTCTCACAATATAACCAAACAGGAAGGTAGGTTCCCAGAAACCAGGGAAGGGCTCTCATAGCTATGGCCCTTGAGATCTTGGCCTGAAGACACTTGCTCCGTGTGATAATGGACCAGTGCCTGGCTCCTGAGATGAGAACTCGCTGAATCCCTGAGCTGAATATTATTTTTATGGCAGTTCTGTGACCCTTGGTGACTCCGGAACTGCTCCCTCCCTGTGGGGAGATACGTTTTATCACTGAGGCACAGGATCCCATGTAGCACCTAGCATGCAGTCAGCCACACTGAGAAAGCTTCTCCTGAGTGTCCCCTGGAAAGGAGTCAGGGTTCCCGAAGGCTCAGAATGCGGTTCCACCCTGTTCTGCTCACTCTCTCTGTCACCCAGCCACCAACTTTCAGTGGCATGGCCTGAGCTTTACGGGTCCTCATGGAAGCCTCAGCAGGTGGGTTTGGGTTTCGATTCTGTCCCTCTCAGCACTTTATCTGTGTGTAGGGACATGTGGCCCTCCCTCTCAGGACTCACTGCCCTTCAGAGGTAGAACTTCTCCAAAGCAAGACTTGAGACAGAGGAAAGAAAGCGTGGCTGAACGCGATGGGACCGGCTGCTTTTCTCACCATCTCCTCTGGAGGCCTGGAGATATGCAAATCGGGGTCTGAGAGCAAAGCCGTGCAGCTCAGATTTGATGGGGAGCTCCTCAGAGAGAACACTGAGTCTAGAAGAGACGGGCAGCTCTCAGGGCCAGGCCAGAGGTTGCTGCCTGGGAGCTAGCTCATCTCATGGCTGCCTGGAGAGGGCCAGGGAGCCAGTTTCCTACCCTAGGCCTGTTCCTGGCCAGGGGCTCTGGCCCACCTTGCCTTGAAGCTGGGGTACAGGCGCCCTCTATTGCCCAAGCTGGGACAACTTCATAAACCATGAAATGTCACAGTTCCCCCATACATGATCTGTCTTTGGGGGACCTTTAAAATAAAGACGGGTACATTTTAGTCCCTGCCTGACTGCTTGTGTAAACCACTGTGTGCTCACTGAAACATGAGCACTTGCACAGTGTCTGTGTGGTGGAGAGACAACCCGGCATTCACCTGTTAGGCCGATGTTCTCCAGAAAAAAAAAGAAAGAAATCAAAAGTAAGGCCAAAATAACAAGCTCGCTCCCCCATGGTGTGTAACTCTGACGGGAGAAAAGCTATTTAGCGTTTTAGATAATTCAGAAAAGACAGAGGGCCAGCCTGAACTTCCCTAGAGGCCTTTTCTTAGCTGTCCTGGTTGAGCCTTGGAAGAGGATGGGGCCCTGAGCCCGCGGTCAGCTCTGCAGGGAAGGGAGCACCTGTAGCGCTGAGGGACCCCGGGGCTTTAGAGACGCGGCAGACAGCCATGTGCCATTGGAGTTTCCACAGTGCCCCACCTCGGAGCCACAGCCTCTTCTTACCCTTGAAGGGAGGACTGGAGCCCTCAGACCTGGTGCCCCACATCCCTGGTTGAGGGTGAGGATGCACTTTGGGGTGCTTTCTACCCAAGGTGCCACCTCTGCCTCAGTGGGCCTCTAGTGTCTCATTGTCAGAGGCCACAAGGAGAGCTGGCCAGGATAAAGAGGGTGGGGCTGCTTCGCAGGGCTTCAGCTAGAACAGAAGATGGCTCCTCTCCAGGCCCCACACTATCTGTGTGTTCAAGTGCAACATTAACCTACACCTCAAAACGCATGCCTTTGTTGTCATTGTCCCTAAAATGTCAGTGTTACACCTGGAGCCAAGCATGGGACGCTTCCCTCTCCCTGGCAGTCTGTCACTGATTCACCTTGCACAGCCATGCCCTGGGGCTCTAGTCTGGAGTTCCTGACTCAGCAGGCAGGTGCTGGTCCTCACTTAAGACCAATGCATAACTGGCACTGGGGCCCAGAGGGCACCATAGGAAGTGAAGCTGGTTGTCAGGGAGGGGATCCTCAGGGCGGACTAGTCCTGAGAGGTGAGAGTTCTGGAGCCTTTAGGAGGCTTCTGTCTGCTGGACAGCATGGGTGTGACAGGTGGGGGAGGGCTGGGGCTGGGCCAGTCCCGAGCTAACTAACTGACCCAGCGGCAGCGCTTCCAACATCAACAAACTTTTGTGGGAGCCCAGGCTCTGGGAAAGGGGAGGGAGACACTCTCCAGGATCTGACCAGGCCCAATGGTAAGAGACCTCTTCTGCCTTCATGGTTCTCTCTTAGTGGCCAGAACTTCATTGTAAAACTGTGTGGGTCTCTGCAACCTCTTGGCACACCAGAAAGAGGCCAGAAGCTGAGAAAATAGTGACTCCACACACCCCAAACTGTGGGGTTATGACAGACCTGGAAACATTCCTGAGGAATGTGTGATTGATGTCACCAGCTACAATTTTATGAGTCCTGTGCTTGGAGACTTGTTTATAGAGCACAGAAGCCACTGTGGCATAAAGAGCACCTCACTTAGTCTCCCCGAATGCTTTGTGTAGTACGTGTGATGGCCCTGGGTCATCTTCCTATCTGTGTGCCCTCCATGTTCCCTTAGGAATGTGCACCAGGGAGAAAGTACCTTGCTCTTCCATGGATGGGTTCCAGAGAGACCAGCCCTAGGGAGGTGTAGGCTTGATGTACTCTGGGGATGGAATGTGTGACCTTATCCCTGGCCAGGGAGGGGGGTCCATGAAACTGGTGGTTGGATCTCTAAAAGGGAGACTTTCTTGTAGAAGGCCTCCTAGAACACACACACACACACACACACACACACACACACCACACAAAGGGCTGTAAACAACAAAATATAGCACTTTACTGCCCAGGGTCAGGGGAAGACGGTACTCTGGGGGCAGCAGCTGAGAGAAGCTTCTAGCCCCGTGTTCCGGGTACCGTGTGTCACACTGGTCCCTTCCCTGACAGTAAGTTCTGGAGTGACATGCTCCTGGGTAGAGATAAGCTTTGGGAGCTGTGTGAGGTGTATAGTCCTGAGGGCCAGCGCAGGGCACACACCTCCTTCTGAGCCCTCAGCTTTGATGCTGAGAAAACATAAACAGGTGTGAAGAAAGCAGTCTGGCATTCTTGGGGTCCAAGTCCTGAGAACCCTAAAACACTCCAGTTAAGAGGCCCAGCATTCTTGGTGATATTTCTAGAGCCTGCTGGGCAAACTGGGGTAATCTAGAGTGGATGTGGGAGCGTGTGAACAGCATGGAGGTAGTGTGTCCCATGGAGGGGCGTGTCCCTAAGGTTCTCTTCCATGCAGGTGGCCTCCCGGGCTTTCTTGTTCCCCTTCAGGTGTGGCTGGAGAGTCAGCTCTGCTCTCCTCTCCACTCATTGTTCCCCAGGCTCCTCTTAGCTCATTTTACATTTTCATCTGATCCCTGTAATTCTGCAAAGCCAGCTCTGTGCAGCTGGCAACTCGTCCCATCCCCACTCACAAAGCCCAGGGCCCTGCAGGCCTCTAGCTACTGTGACCAGGCATGCTTACTGGGTGGGGTCCTCTCCTTCACCAGTACCCACCTGTCAACGTGGGACTGGGTCTTGGGTAGCCAGAGCCTAAGCACACCCACTGCCTTCTAAAACTCAGCTTCATCCAAGAGTTGATCCCAAGCAGCAGGAACAATCCCTTTTCTCCCTGGAATGGGCCAGTGAGGGCATACTGTGCGGCTCGTCTCAGGCCAGTGACAAAGTAGGAGTGTATCATGTACCATGCAGACACTCTGCACATCCAGCCAGGAGGGGCATTAGGCCTCAATGCACAAATTGGCACACTTTCTTAGAAAGGAAGGTCTCCGGCTAGGGCAGGTGGATGGTGGCGCTGTCTGTACAGAAGCAAAACCCGGCACTGCTGACAGGGAGCTGGAAAAGGCCCCCACAGCATGACACAGGGAAAAATAAATATCAAAAGAACATTTGAAGGGCTCAATAAATTGATCATATTCCCTGAACCTTCACCCCATAACGAAGGGACCATTTAAATGCTAATGCCGCTTTTTAAAAGTCAATTACAGGAGTTTGCAGGAGAAGTCAGCATTCTTCAGCCTCTCCTGCCCCTCCCACCCCCTCCACGGGCACTGAGCGTTGGCCAACCCTGGAGGGAATATTCCTGCACAGTGGTCTTAGTAATTGAATCAACTTGATACAGACACCAAAAATATTGTAAGCTGTGTGAGTAATAGGAGGCGCATGTTGATAAAGTCGGCAGTGGGCGGGTGGAGGACCAAGGCAGGCATGGTTAACCCTTTAGAGAGCTCTGCTTCATCCCTTCCCAGAGGCACACAACCACAGCCCCACCCGCCGACCCGAGAGGGAGAGAGTCTTCCAGAAGGTGCTGGATAGGGATCTTTTTTTATTCCAGCAGCCCCTTCTGTGTCTTCAGCAGAGATAGCTAAAGGGTCACCGCCTTCTTCTTGATGACACGTCATTCTACATGGTCCCAGCTGAAGGCTCTAATCTCTTAAATGGGACTAGCCAGTTTATAGCAGCTGGAAGGGAGAGAATGGGACTTGGGGTCCCCTATAAGGACTGGAGGCTCAGTAACCACAGACTCTGTTCAGCACAGGGGCTTCCCAAGCACGTGGATACCACACTGACCCTGCCCTCTGATCCCATCTGTATTGATGTGTTTGTATACTGAGCACTTAACTCACAGCCCTCCCTATGCAGAGAGGGAAACTGAGGCACAGAGAGATGAGAAGCTGCCTAGCTTACCCACTCAAAGCTAGGTCTGCTCAACCCCACCCCACCCTCGCTGCCAGCTGCTGGGGCTATGTACTCCCAGAAGCTGCTTTTTTCTGCCCATGCTTTAGGCTGGGATCTGGTCCTTTCAGTGGCCAGCATAGGACCCCCACAGTGGAGATATAGAAAGAACAACAGCACTGTGGACAGAGGACTGGACTTCT
Source organism: Peromyscus leucopus (assembly GCF_004664715.2). NCBI lineage: Eukaryota > Metazoa > Chordata > Mammalia > Rodentia > Cricetidae > Peromyscus > Peromyscus leucopus. The sequence goes on along the minus strand of NC_051064.1, from coordinate 152,578,513 downwards.
GAGGTACTTCATCCTGTTGAGGCTTCTGGATGCAGCAGTTTGTGCTCCTCATGTCTGTGGCAATGCTCACTAGGCACCCTAAGCCAGCCCTGTAGGAAGCACACATTTCTATAGTATTCATTTGCTCAATGGCAAGTGTATCACCATAAGTGACCCTTGTGCTGCCAAGGGTCAGTCAATATTGGAGCCCCTGACTCACAGCAAGGGGCAAAGCCTTCAAAGCTAGACCAGCTGCCTAGGATTTGGCTCTGTCCCTAGACTTGTGATAGCCTCAATTTCTAAGGAAATAGCCAATACAGGGTCCCAGAAAAATATATAGCTCTTTCTGCACTTGGGCTGACCTATGGTCCCTGTAGATGCCTCTGACCTTATACCCCAGGTCTAGCATTTGGGCTAGGTATGGCAGATAGAATTGTAGGCAGCCATGAACAGGTCCCTAGTACTCTGGGGCATGGCTGGGGCACCAGGGCCTGTCTATCCTATCCTTCCCTTCCATGCCAGCTCCTGGGTATTTCTCTGCCCTTCACTAGAAGCTATCAGGGAAAACTTAAGTCATTGGGGGCCACTAATCTGCTCTTCCTGATGTCCAGGGTACTTACGAGGAAATGCCAAATGATGACTCCAAGCATGGGGACTAGGCATGATGGTAAGAGCAGACCCGTGAGTATTCAGTTCTGCTCTGAAAGATGTCAGTGCCAGACACTTACCTTGTAGGCACTGCAGGGCACGGCAGCTATGACACCCATACCCATCCACCATGGTATAGGGATTTTAATGCCTGTGTGTCAGTAAGAATCCCTAGGCCTAGAGCCATAAAGGCACCTGCCCCTCAGGGGCCATATAGAAGTCCAGAGCTTTAGCCATCCCAAAAGGAGGCCAAGGTCAAAGGGTCCAGCTCTCCCTTGCCTGTGATACTGTAGCTCTGTCAAGCCATCCATTGTATTCTCCTGAGTGTGCCCAATGCCTGTGAAAGTGTGATCTCATCTCATTTCTGAGTCTAGATAAGTCTAGTCAGCCCTCCAATGCTGGGGACATTGGTGTTTAGCTATCACTGAGAGGCAAGCAGCTCCTACACCCAGGGCTTGATGGGGTCCCTTTCCAGAAAACGGGCTTAGGGCTGGCTACAGGAACTCTGTACCCAACCAGAGGGAATTGGGTTAGGGAGGATGCGCAGAGAGAAAGAAACCCAAGACGGCCTGGGCCATGGATGGCAATGTCTTGCAAAAGTTCCCGAGGCAGGCCCTGTCAGATGCCTGAAATGGGATACACCAGTCTGAACTTGGCCACATAATGCGGCTCTGTTTAGGAAGGGCAGGAACACCCGGGCCTGAGCTGTCTTTCAGAGAGTGATAGTTACGGAAATTAGTGGTGCAGAGATCCATACTCATCAGTCATCAGGAGTCTTATTAACTGTCTTAGACGAGACCAGAGTGGCTTGGCCTCCTGACTTCAGGGGCCTGGGAGAGGCCATCTACACCCTCTGTTTCCAAGAGAGAGGCCAGAGGAGCCCAGGGACTCCCAGCCCCTGCAGTGGGCAGAGGCCCCTGGAATAAGGGGAACAATTTTAATGTGTGACAATTGAGCTACGAGGCGGAACCAGGAAGAACAGCATGTCTGTATACCACAAAACTCAGCCCACACATTCTCACTGGGGGCGGCAACAATAAACATCACATGTAAGGACAGTGAGCAGGGTAGCCCAGGTTGCCCCTCATTGGTTCCCCACAACCCAGAGAGTTCAGTCCTCCCACTTCCACTCATGGGGCCTTAGTTTCTCCATCTCGCCATGAGCATCCCCACAGCAGGGTGTTGTTTGCTGGTCTGTATATCTAAGAAGGCATTAGAAAAGTACTTGACCTCTGGACAAAACCCAGCAAATGCCACTGTGTCATGATTATTCTAGCAGCCCCAATGGCGAAGGGACATCCCAGGAGTTCATGGGCCTGCTTGATCTCATAACCCCACTTCCTCTCACCCTGCCGTCTCCTCATGAAGGACCAGTCTGCTTATCAATAGCCAACATTGACTATATTGTCAGTGCCCTGCTAGCCCTAGGTCGAGGCTGCCATACTCAACATGACCTGAAAGCTTCTTTTAAAAGGCTGTCTCTTGGGTAGAGGTAGACCAAAGTATCATGTGGCACCCCAGAAATATGTAGAATTAATTTTATATCAATTAAACAAATCAAATTCTTATCCCAGGCCCAAATCTTCAGAGTTCAGCACTGTGTGGGTGGCTCTATTGATTAGGGGACCCTTGCTCCAGTTTGGGATCCACTGAGATGGGCTCAGAAGACAAGCTCTGCTTCTGTCCTCTAGCCCCCAAAATTCTCCTCAAGGGAAGGTTGACAGGTGGTCTCCTATAGCCATAGGCCTAACCCTAGAAGTCCCCAATACCCCTTCTGGACTAGTTCCCTGCCCAGGGTAAGCACCTTCTCCTGGGCCCTAGGGCCTGCCTAGCACCTGGCCTCTCCAGGGTACCTTTATGGTCCTGTGTAAGCTGAATAAAGTAGAAGCTCAGTGGAAGGGATACATCTACTTCAGAAAGGATGGTCTAAGGTCTTTTGCACTAGAGAGCCCTTGGCAAGATGTGTGCCTTTCAAGGTCATACTGAGGACCTTGCACACATGACAGATGTATTGAGGGGAGCCTGTTGAGTGGTGTTATCCAATGGCATTACTAGAAGGGATCTGCTTGGCCGGGACCTGCCTTGTTACTCAACACTCACATTATTGCTCAGTGAAGCCAGAGGGGAAAGCAGAGGTGATAATGTGGTGGGGAGGGCGCTTTGCCTTCCCAAATCTGTTCATTTTTAGCCCCTGGAAATCAAAGTGGTGTCCGGCTCTGTCTGGTGGCCTTTGATCTTCTGCCCCCGCGTCTCCAGCTTGGGAGAAGCAGAGAGCGTGAAAGATAACCACACTTGAGCAGGCTGTACTCTGCTCTGGCAGCCCCTGCCTGGGATTGGTGGCCTCCTGGAGTGCTGAAAAGAGTCCCCTGGATGCTGTACACTAACTTTCACCTTGACCATGCTATCGGGGTAGACAAAAGCTGAGGGTGTCCAGGAAGGACCTATGACCTGCCCACTCCCCTGAAGGAAAGACCAGGCTTGCTGGGCAGGCAGCTGCTGGGCTTCCTGTGAGGTGGACATGGGAGCGATCCTGGGGGACCAATGCATTGGGAACCCATGCTGAGGACCCATGCTGAGCTTCCTCCAGTCACACAGCAGTACATGGGCCAGGAATGCAATCCCACTACCAATCCCAGAAAACTGTCATCTGCAGAATGCTTTAAAACAGCATGGGTGAGTCCTGGCTGCAAGAGTGGGAGACCCTGAGGTCTACTGACCACCTTGGTCAAACTTTCCTAGGCAGATGTTATTTTCCATAGCCCAAACTTAGACTGGAATACAGGTTGCATGTCTGAGCTCATTACAGGGCTATGGGTGCATATAGAAGCGCAATAGTTCTTTTTTTAAGATTTTATTTTTATTTGTGTGTGTGCGCACACACACACACACACACCAATGCCATGTGTGTGCAGGTGCCCTCAGAGGCCAGAAGAGGGCATGAGACCCCCTGGAGCTGGAGTTACAGGAGGTTGTAAGCTATTCAGTGTGAGTGCTAGGAACCAAACTTGTGTGCTCATGAGGAGCAGTGAGTGCTCTTACCTCACCAGCCCGCAGTCTGTCTTAGGAGTGGTGGTCCACACCAGTTGGGAAGGGACTCTACCAACCTGGAAACCACCCTAGAATTTAACATCTGACTGTGACTCAAAGACATTATGGATTGAAAAACCACTACCCTGCACAAAGAAGAAACTGCCCCCAGGCAGGGTCTCATGTTGGGACAAAGGAGACCCCGGGAGAACCATCCCCCATGGAAAGCCAAGGAGGTCCCCTCTTCACCTGAGAAACAGTACAACACCATCAGATTCCCAGGAGGATATTACTGTAACGGGGTCAGCATTTACATCAGCATCTGAGGCTGAGCTCATCAGCATCCCAAGCCCTTCATTGGTCAGAATGAAGCCTTCAAACCAGCCATGGACACTGGTTTTGATAATAGTGTGTGGGTAAAGGTTGTATTGCTCTCCGGGCCATGATTCATCCGTCTGTGAACCAGGACAAGGCAGTAATAGGAAGGAGCAGATCGCCAGGGGCAAAGTTACGATGCAAACTTATCAGAGGCAGTGAACTCTGCGCTGCGCTGTTAAATGGAATTCCATTATTGTTTCATAAATAGAGAGATTGAAGTGCCCAGGCCAGGAACTGATGATCACAGGAGAATGCGTTTTAGCTAAACTCGTGAATAGTATTGGTTTTGAGTAAGTGGTTGTCTCGGCTAATAGTTGGGTATTTCATTGTTAAGGGCTTGTTGAGCGGGATTTATGGCTGGATCCTGCATAGTTGTTGTGCGGGATGCTCGGCGGTTGCTGGGAGGTCAGGCATCAGTGGCGGCATCACTCCATCTCTAGTGGTCTCCTCTGCATCTCTTGGCTAATGTTGGCTCTTGTGGATGTGACAAGTCTGGCTCCCACAGGTGGAGCAGCACCTGAAGGGCACTGCCTGGAGTGTCAGCACAGCTCCAGGCAGGTGTTGAAAGAGTGTGCCTAGGGATAAATGACAGTTGCCCGGCGTTTGGCTTCTCCACAAATCACACCCTATCACCGCATGGCATCCCCTTCTTCTCTCAGGCAGGGCCTGATGCTCTGCTGAATGTCCACCAGAGCTTCAGAGGCTAGTGATGATGGCATCTGACCTGGGATGAGTGTAAAAATGAACAGGTGGAGGTGGGAAGAGTTTGCTGTGGGGCAGAGATGCTGGCTAGGAATGGCTGGGCTTGCTGCTAGGCTAGACAAGGCACTATAATCCCTAGGCTTCTCCAGAGGTCCTGTGCAGGCCTTCTGGGTGGAGAAGGCAGGCGAACCCCTCACCTTCTGATTCACTGATGTTTCTGAGCACATACAACAGCACCCTGCCCTGACCTATGATGTCCCTTTAAGCTTGGCTCTGCCTTCTAGGTGGAGAAAGCTTAGGTGTTCCCAAATAGCCGGGTCAGTACCCAACCTCTCTACACTGACTCGGCGGCTTCCCACCCTGGGGTTCTCATGTGATCCTTTTTCCTCTGCCTCCAGGTACAGAGTCCCCGGGCCAGCCTGTAGGAAGCAAGGCCCAGGAGACTGGGGAAACCTGAGCAGCTATTCCTGTCCCTGGACTCACCTCACAGGTCCTGTTGAGTTAGAAGGAGCAACCGTGGTTCTCCTCCAAGAATTCCCATGACAGAATAAGAATCAGGGCGAGCAGTGCCTGGTGTGTGCCAGGGGAGCCCTTACATGGGAAAAGCCACATGGCTGTTCCTGAAGTTGTTTTGTTTTGATTCCCTTTTCCAAAACAAAGCATTAGTCACACACACACATAAATCAGCACCACACCTACCTGCTTCAGAATGGCAGACCCAGGAGAGAATGAGGCAGGATAAGAGGATTTTATCTGTCCCTGTGGTCCTCTCACCAGGACCTCATCCCACCTAGATGCTGCCAAAGAACCACAGAAGCTTCTGGGAAAGTTCACTTCATCTCTGCATCCAGGAGAGCCCAGATACTGCTGAATGGGAGGCCTAAGCATCTTAGTTTACAAAACAAGAACCCATGCATCAGAGAGTCACATCATCGCAAGCTGGCTTGCAGGCTTACCCTCCTGACCTCAGTTTCCTCTCTTGAAATGATGCTGTGGCTAATCTGAGATCAGGCATAACAGTGTCCAGGAGTAGGAACAAGATATTCCAAGACCAGCCCTGAAGGCAGTTATTATTCCTAGATCCCTGCTGACCCCTGGGTCCCTTCTCTGCTCCCTGTGAATGTCAGCACTCTGTGATGGAGTGGCAACGTTCTCCAGTGCAGGTGTGCAGTCCCTACACCCATCACGTCGCTAGGAACACGTGCCTTATGAACAAAGGGCCCTTTACAGTCACCTCTGGGCTGACGCCGGTCCTCAGTCTATGATGTGGAACCTGTGCTGTGTCTCTCTCTCGGGCAGTGGCAGATGCCCCTGCCAGGTTCTGAGGCTTGTTCACCACAGCTTGCCCACCCCCAGCTTTGTTTAGTCTGGGGGCAGCTCCATGGAAGGAGCTTCTGGGTACTGGGCTTGTCTCTCCTCAAAAGTCTCCCAGAATCCTATAGGTTGATGATATCCCTCCCTCTGTAGGAGAATAAATTATGCCAAAGGGTAGATGTTCCTATCTCTCCTGTGGGGAGAGCAGGCAGAGCTCTGCCTGGAGAGAAAGGAGGTAACTAAGGCATGACACCTCATGCTGAGGAAGATCATGGAGATGGTGGTATGTGGAGTGCAGTGATCCGGTTGCCTCAGTCCTGAACTTGGGATTCCCTGAAAGGCAGAGGGAGCTATATTCAACCACAGCCTGAGCAGTCACTCAGATCCAAGTCTAAAGTTCTCACTTGCTTACATTCATGGCAGAGAATCCGTGGGAACAGCTTCCAACCTGGCTGAGTGGTTCCAGCTGATGCTTATGGACATGACCAGTTTTCCATTCACAGGGACAGGAGTCCCTTTTCCCATGTAGAAAGGATATATTTGGAGTCTGGAAGTTGTGGGTACCCAGAAGGTCCTCACAGTTGGCCCTGTTGCCTAGTGTGGTACAGTAACCTGGGAAACACAGGTGTGTCTGAATGGTGACCCAACAGAGGCCTGGCTGCTTACTGTAGAACACTGATCTCCATGCAAGGGGTGCAGAAAAGTTCTAGCCACTGCCTGCACAGAATCTGCAGTAGAAATGAGCAGGCAGAGGAAGCATCCACAGTAACTCAGTAGATCTTTGTTGCTGTGTGTTGCAAGAGAAAGGGAGTCAGGAGAGAACAGGCAAAACTTCTGGTCCTGCAGCCTGCCCCGGGGCTGCAGGATTGTTCAGCACCCACGGTCATCTGGGAAGAAGGGAGGTTGCTCATGGTGGCAAGTGAATGCCAGGCAGCCTGAGCATCGTGTGTGGGCCCGAGTGAACAGCTGCAAGGGCGGTGGAGCAGGGAGAGAAACAAGCTGAGCTGGGAGGGAGCCAGTTTGCTTTTAAGGAGAGACATTTGGGGTATCACGGTGTAATGACTTGAAATGCAGCTGTGTAATACATAGTGCTGTGGTCTTCGTCCCTCCTGTGAGTTTGTACTCATATCAACTTGTCACGGAGCCGAAGTCCCTGTTGTTTAGTGACATCAGACGGAGCCTTTGCAATGTTGTAATGCAAATGTGAACAGATGTGCCAGCTCTGCCCCTCTTCTGGTGATGATCCTGCACAGCCATGGCACTGGCATGTGTAGATGCCATGCTGTGCTGTTTGTCATCACTTTAGAGTGCAGTCCTGCTTACAGAGTGTTGTGAAGCAGTCCAGCCAGCCAGCCAGCCATGCCGGGTATGCCTCATGCCTTGTATCATTGCATCTGTCTGTCTTTCCATCTCATCTAGAACCTCATCCAAGAAGTGGCTAGAACTGTTCAGATTATACTATACTTCATAGCATTTTGCCCAGCAACAAAGACTACTCCACCCCTTCACTTCCAGATTTATACCCACTGTGAGTGACTGTGCCAAGGACAGGGGGTTTGGGTGGGCATGACTTTGGACTGACCTCAATGTTCCAACCATCACTGTGGTGTCCTGTGTGCTGCCTGCCCTGCGGTTCTCAGTTCACAAAGTCACTATTCTTGGCCATCCTGGATTAGAGTGGAATCTGCAGGAAGGTGTTCAACTGCTTTGGTCTTTCTGTCTCTTTCCAAGTGCCTGGTAGAATTTGGGGCCCACTGGGCCCCATCCACATGTGGTGAGAGGGTTTGGAGGACTGGAGGAGGCAGGAGAGGTGGAAGGAGGTGGTAGGAGTCTCAGACAGAGAAGGGAACTACGCTTTCAGCATCCGGTTGAACCCAACCACCACCTAGAAGGGCAGCCAGGTGGGAGAAACAGAATCATGTAACACTGCCCAGAAGCAAGAAAGGTGAAGGTGACCGGAATTCAGAGTCCAGCACTCCGGGGTGGGGGCATCTGGCTAGATGCACAGCTGCCAATAACCTGCATATTACTCTGGTTCCTGGAGGAGACTGCAGCGGTCAAGGGAGGTGGTGAGGGCATGCAGGCATGGGCCCTGTCTTAGAGAAGATTCCTAACAGCCATAACCTGGGGCTTAGGAACAAGTGATTGAAAATCTTCTATATCTTAAAACAGTAGATTCGAACCAGGTTTTATGTTGCTGTTATAAAACACCCAACAAAATCTACTTAAAAGAGGAAAAAATTATTTTGGCTCACAGTTTCAAAGGACTCAGTCCCATGGCCAGCTGGCCTCACTGCTTTGGGACCTATGATGGGGCAGAACATCCGAGTGGAAGTACACAGAGCTGCTCACTTCATAACGGCCAGAAAGCAGAGGAACACAGGACGGAACAGGATGAGATCTACTACCAAAGGCATAGTTCAGTAGACTGCTTCCTCAAAAAGGTCCCTCCTCCTAACAGCCTAGCGTACGAACTCAGTGGATTCACCCATTGATTGGAGCCTTCGCCATACAGTCTCCTCTCCAGAGTGCCACGGGGTAGCAACCCCACTCACAACCCATAGCAGCTCTCACTCAGCCCCTACACCACATGAGACATGTTCCCTGAGTCCAAACCACACTCTCGCTCTCCTTCCTGAACCTGCTCACGAGGCCCTGAGCATACAGTACCCAGTCCAGGACAAGGGTCTGTGGCAGAATCATCCATAATGGTGGAGACTGTTTAGAATGGCACTGTCCATGTCAGAAGCCACTGGCAGCTCATGGCTGCTCGGTGCCGGAAATGCAGCAGCTGGTACTGCAGAGATTTCATCTAAGTTGGATTTAAACAGAATCTTTTGGAGCAGGCCCTTTAGATGAAATGCTGGTCCAAAGGAGACTCTTGGCCTCACCATACTGACCTCTGGTGACCATAGTCTGTGGTCTAGGGTGAGCTTTTGTTACCCTGTATCTGATTCTACCAAGATCTGTGTATGATCACATCTCCTTGAGTTTCCTTTTCTGCTACAGTGTATCTTTTTTTAAAAAAGATTTATAATTTTGTTATTTTTATGTGTGTATATTTGTTTCTGAGTATATGCCACATGTGTACAATACCCTCAGAGACCAGAAGAGGGTGTCAGATCTCTTGGAGCAGGTGCTGTGAGCTGCCTGTTGTGGGTGCTTGGAATTGAACTTGGATCCTTTGGAAGAGTAGCAAGAGTATAAAGGGAAGTCCTTTTAACTCGAGTCTCGTCCCCAATCCCACCCCTGCCCATCTTTGCTTCCTTGCACCCAATCCTGCTGACACGCATGGAATAGATCACTCTGCCTATTGAGACAGAGACAGGCCCCTACAGATGGAAGCTTTCCTACAACTTCTCTTTCTGGCCTAGATGTCCCTCATTCCTTCAACATTGTGCAGGGGGCTTTGTCCCTGGGAACATGGGGTTCTCTAGTTACAGTGATGCCTATTTGCCCTGAGAACTTATCACCAAGAATTACAATGGCATTTTCTTGATTCCAGCTCTGTTTAGCTGAGAAAGCTTGTCAAGGGCAAGGCTGTCATCTCGGGCTTAACAAAGCTTTGCCAGACAAATGAACAAATGAAAAATTACTATCTGTACCAGTGGCTGGGACATATGCTTTGGAGACAGAGGGTAGCTTGGAGTTGACATTCCAATGGCTCCTTGATAATCAAGTCCTGAGTGTCTTTGGCTTTTTTGTGACCAAAGCAAATGCTGGGTTCTCTGACAGAATCCAGCTCATGGCACCAAAGACTTTTCTAAGATTCAACCACAGACCGTGTCTGGGGTTTAAAAACATAGTATGGCTGCTGATAAGATATCTCAGGAGCCTGATGCCAGGCTTATGATCTTAATTCTAACTCCAGAACCCATGGTAAAGGAAGAGAAACAACTCCTACAATTTGTCTTCAGATCTCCAAACACATACTGTGGCAGGTACACATGCGCGCGCACACACACACACACACACACACACACACAGACACACACACATACACACACAGACACACACACACACACACAAAACACATACTGTGGCAGGTACACATGCGTGCGCACACACATGCGCACATACACATACACGCGCACACACACACTCACACACACACATGCGCACACACGCATACACACATACACACACACAGACACACACACACTCACACATACACACACAGACACACACACAGACACACACACTCACACATACACACACACATGCGCACACACACACTCACACATACACACACATGCGCGCACACACACACAGACACACACACACAGACACACACACACTCACACATACACACACACACCACATAAGTAAAAACATACTAGAGGGAAGACCATGTTTTGTAATCAAAAGGCCACATAGGAAGATGGCCTGTCATAGGGGCTCTATGCTTTGCCTGAAGGTTGTTGGCTATTCTCAAGCAAATCCATTGTGATAAGTTGGCCCCAGTGACCAACATCTGTTCCCCCACATGCTCTGCACTTGAAGAGTCATGCCAGGCCATGGGATCCTTGGAAATGCCTGAGACTTCCTCCCCTTCAAGGCTCTGGAGGGAGTGCACTAGCAATACACTAGATGCAGAGGCCACAGATGGCTCCAGCAAAACTGAATGGCTCTGTCCCCTCCTGTCTGTCCCATCTCTTCCCATTTTGGCTACAGCCTTGAACCACCAGCCCCTAGGAGAAAGATGGGGTTAGGTTCCTGCAAGCTTCTGGCTGCAACACTCCTATCAATTAGTCAATACATAGCCTTGCTCACATGTGCAACTCTTTAAAGGCACTGGATCTAACCAGTACATAACTGGCACTTTGGGCATTATTTGGTAGTCATAGATAAAAATAAATGAGTAGATTAATTTAAACATAAAAGTCTGTAGATTGAGGCTTCAGTTATAGCTCAGATGTGTTTGCTACACTAGTATAGGGACCTGAGTTTGACCCTGCAGAACCCACATATAAAAGCCAGGTGTGTGTGGGGCTGGAGAGATGGTTCAGCAGTTAAGAGCAGTGACTGCTCTTCCAGAGGTCCTGAGTTCAGTTCCCAGCAACCACATGGTGGCTCACAACCATCCGTAATGAGATCTGGTGCCCTCTTCTGGCCTGCAGGGATACATGCAAACAGAACACTGTGTACATAATAAATAAATAAATCTTTAAAGGAAAAAAAAAAAGGTCAGGTGCAATGGTAGCACATGCTGTAGTTCCAATGCTAGGGAGGCTGAGCCAGGAGGATCCAGGAGCTACTTGGCTAGCCAACCCAAACTATTGACAAGTCCTGGGCCAATGAGAGACTGCCCTAAAACATCAAGAGTGTAGATATAAACAAAAACATATGTAAGCATGTGTGTGCATTGGCTTTATTGAGGCACAATTCACATTCCATGAACAAGACCCAGGTGAAGTGGTGGCTTTGAGTCATAATGTTCAAGTATCAACATCATCTAAAGTCAGATATCCACTGCTCCCCACAAGGGACCCCCACACCCAAGGGCAGTCACTCTCCCCACCTCCTCCAGCCCCTGGAAATGTTTATTATTCTCTATCCCTGGACTGGCCAAGGCTTGATATTTCATATAGGAGGAGCCCTACTGTGGCAGCCTCTGTGACTAAACCCTCTTTACTTGGCATGGTGCTTCCAAGTTCGGCCACTGAATCTGCTAGGTGCCTTGTTAGGGTCAAATAGTATTCTGTAGCATGGACAGGCTGTGTGCCATTTTCCATTCATCCATCAGTGGACATTCAAGCTGTTGTCACTGAGGCAAATGTGAACTGTGTTGTTGGGTCCACCTTGTCAAAGCTTCTGTGTTGCCAGATGTCTTCATTTCTGCTGGGCACATCCTTGGCAATGGATCTCATACCAACTTTGAGTTTAGCTTTTCTGGGCATTTTCAGGCTGTGTTCCATGGTATCTGGCATTTGACTCTCTTCCAGTGAGGGCTACAGTCTCTATATCTTTGCTGATACTTGGCGATGTCCATCAGGGATGGTAACTACTTGTGATATGACATGTCCCTGCTGAGTTTCTCCATACTGTTTTTTGAATGGACACCTAGGAAGTTCAGGAGCTCTGCCTGAGACTCCCACCCAGGTGGCCTCCCACCCAGGTGGCCATGGCCACATGTACACATGCTGCTTGAGGCATGGTGGGGTGGGGAGAAGCGATTTCCTGTGGAAACATTCCCTTGACAGATCATCTCAGTTGAAACAGAGCCTGTGGCCCGGGATGGAGTCTTGCCCATTGGTAGGAAACAAAGAAACCTTTTATACCACCTCAGCACTGCAGAGCCACCAGCTGGGACCCGCACTTGAGGTAAAGGGTGTGACACAGAGTCTCTAACCCTCAACACAGCCATACCAGCCCCTGTGCATAGACGGTGGTGTGGATGGGGCTCCCTATGAGCTGACCCAGTGACACCCAACAAAACATGCTGTCCCTTCCCTCCCCTCAGGTGTCCAACAGGGCTCTGGGCTTTTCTGTGGACAGTGGGAAGTGGCCTAGAATACCCCCATAGCCCTCTGAGATTTCATTCCCAGCCATAGCTCCAAAGCTAGAGGAGAGCTTGGGGAGGTGGCCACCCATATAGACCCTAATCCTCCATGAATTGTCTTCCCTGTCTCTTCTAGGTCTAAACCTGGGTTCTTGGTGGGAAGTCCTAGCCAGTACTGGACATATCCTGTCCATCCCTGAAGTTCTGACCAGTTGATGAGCTATACCAGGAAGCATTCAGATTCAGGCCAGGTGAGGTGATGAAGGGTACAGGTCAGGGTATCTGTGGTCCCAGCAGCAGCAAGCAGCATTTCTAATGAAACTTACTAAGGACCACTGTGGAAAAGGTCTCTAAACCCCAAAAGAAAAAGACACTGGCAGAAGATACAGGAAGACCCAGTGTAGAGCCCCTGGCACAGTCTGGACCCAGGCCGGCATCTAAGGATACCTCCCTCACTCAGAGTCCCCAGCCCTGTCCTATGCTGCCTCCACTCTTCAGTGTCTAGGACCCAGCCAGAAGCAGCCATCCAGCTACACAACCATAAGGTAGTGGATTTGCCTTTGTTGTTTTGTTCCGGATTCCCACTCGGGAGCTTTCTTCTTAGAGTCTCTATCAGCAATCAGGCTCTGGCTGAAGTCTGTGTGAGTGGAGGCAGCCAGGCAGTGAGGTCCTTTGTAGTCAGATTGTCAGAGCAGAGGAAGGGTGACCCTTCAGATGCCAGGCAGCACAGGGGTGGAGGAAGAAGTGCTACATGAGAAGAGGAAGGAGGAAGAAAAGGCAGGACCAGGACCAGCAGGTGACGACTGCTTGCTGGCCACTTAGTTTTGATGTGTGACTCATCTGCGTGCACTCAGGAGACAGACAGCCTCACCTGCACCTGTGGCTCAAGGTGGGAGCAGAGAGCTTCCTAGGAGACAAGATGCACCGTCTGCTCTTCCTGGTCACCTGTCCTAAGGTTTCTAGTGCTATGAAGAGACACCATGACCATGGCAACTCTTTAAAGGCAGACATTTAATTGGGGCTGGCTTACAGCTTCAGAGGTTCAGTCCATTATCATCAAGATGGAAAGCACGGTGGGATGCAGGCAGATACGGTGCTGGAGAAGGAGCTGAGAGTTCCTCATCTTGATCCGCAGGCAGCAAGGAGAGACTGTTTACCACACTGGGCATAGCTTGAGCATATGAGACTTCAAAGCTCGCCCCTAGAGTGACACACTTCCTCCAACAAGCCACACCTCCCATAGTGTCACTCCCTATGGGCCAAGCATTCAAACACAGGAATCTATAGGAGCCTTACCTATTCACACCACCACATCATCTATTAATCACCCATTGCCTTTTAACACTACTGCTCATCTGCCTGTGATGACAGATGCCTAGACACTGGAGACATTCACTTATCTTCCTCATGATCACATACTGCTGGGTACAGGTCAGTAATGTGAAAGTCGGTTATGCCAGCACCTGTACCAGAACCCACTGTGGAAGTGCCTGTGGCATGGCACCCTTCCCAAAGGAGAGGCTGGTGTCAACCTCCCTCCAGTGTCGACCTGCTTGGATCTGTGCTACATGTGTGTCCAGGCATCCACAGCCACCAGCCAAGTACACTGAAGGTCACCACTGCCATCCCAATAGCCAAGAGAGAGAGGAGGTGCTGAGGACTGCTGGGGCCCTCATAAACAGGTGGCTCAGTGTCACCACTAACTGTTAACGCTAGAATGAAGGACAGTTCACTTTTAAGAACATCAGAGAAGCCGGGTAGTGGTGGTGGTGCATGCCTTTAATCCCAGCACTTGGGAGGCAGAGACAGGTAGATCTCTGTGAGTTCCAGGCTGACCCGGTCTACAGAGTGAGTTCTAAGATGGAGTTATATAAAGAAATTCTGCCTTAAAAACAAGGAAGGGAGGGAGGGAAGAAGGAAGGAAGGGAGGGAGGGAGGGAGGGAGGAAGGAAGGAAGGAAGGAAGGAAAAAAGGAAGGAAGGAAGGAAAAAAAGAGAAAGAAAGGAAGGAAGGAAAGAAAGAAAGAAAGGAAGGAAGGAAAAAAAGAAAGGAAGGAAGGAAGGAAAAAAAGAAAGGAAGGAAGGAAGGAAGGAAGAAAGGAAGGAAGAAAGAAAGAAAGGAAGGAAGGAAGAAAGGAAGAAAGAAAGAAAGAAAGAAAGAAAGAAAGAAAGAAAGAAAGAAAGAAAGAAAGAAAGAAAGAAAGAAAATCTAGCACCCAGGAACAGGGTTTGTATTGGAGTTGTCCAGGTGAGAGACTAGGATGGCTGGGAGACCTTTGTGCTCTGAGACTTGGTCTGCAGGGATGGTCCCACCGTTAGCCTCACTGGGACAGAGCTTCATGTGACACTTACTTGTTTTGAGGTCACCTTTGAGAAGTGGCTCTGCAGCCACCTACAACAGGCAAGGTGGAGAAATGTAAATACTCCAGAAACACGTGGCTCCTGACACATGTCCTCATGTGTTATAATAACTGCATTTAGAGCAGGTCCATTAGGCCTGGTTCATGTTCCAGATGATTTACCCAGTTAGGATGTGTGGTTTAAGTATTTCCAGAGTGTCTGTAGAGAGGCTAGTTGTCCTTCCCTTTAGAGACATACTTAGAAGTGCTGAATCATGTGACCTTTCCTGTGCTGGATCAAGCTTACCTCTTTGTGCATGCTATGTGGACACTCGACCACTGAGCTACATGCCAGACCTTTGCATGGAGCACAGAATGTTTTCTATGCCAGCGGCCCATGTTATCTTCCCACCAGCTCTGTGTAAGGCTCCAGAATCTATGTTTCCAGCACTTGGCTTCCTCCTGGCTGCATGGCGGAATATCTCCTGGGCCTTCTAATACCTCAGAGATGTTTCTTAAACACAGATCGTGTTCAGGCTTCAGGCCAATCTGGGTGTCTTTTGGGGTGTTTAATTTTGACCAATAAGGAGAAAAAGAAAAATTAACCAGAAGTCATGTGACTTCTCATTGCTGTACCTGGTGGCTTCCCGGCAGGCTTTGGACATGAAACTTGATAGGACTGAGGTCTCCTTGTCAGTGAAGTGCCCAGGATTTTGAGCTTGTCAGTCTCTCCTCCCGCAGTGCCTGTGTCCACGAGTCCATCCCAGTGATAAATTCACATTCTCAATGGGTTTCCCATCTGCGCCCACCTCCTATTCCCAGCGTTTGTAGATGGATCCAGGCACTGAGCTTTCCTTTTGTTACAGATGGCATTGCCGCTCACTTCGGTAAGTTAAGTGTACCCTGTAGCCAGTGAGTACTTTCAAAGACCCATCCCAAGGATGTCACCAGACTTGATGAACTTCTGCCACCAACCACCACCACCTGCTGCCACCTCAGGAGGAGGCTTCTGCAGTGAGTCAGTCACATGTGCTGATCCCAACTCCACCTTCTGACTTCAGACGATCTGCCTTAGGCCATCTGTATCTGTGGCAAGAGCCACTCGGCCTGTAAACATTTAGCAAGAGAAGCTGTTGTCATGTGCCCCAGCATTCCCCAAAGTCCCCTTTGCTAGCTGCAGTCTGTCCACCCCAGGTCCTCACCCTGTACCCAGTGTGGTTTCTACAGGAAGTTCACCTTTCTATCCCAGAGGCGAGTGTCTTAAAAAGACCTGAGGGCTCTGTGAGGTGCCAAAAACTGCCTTGGGTTGGCTCAGCTCTGCCCTGTGCAGTCACCCTTGCTCTCTGTATCTGGGCTGAGTGACTCTCCCCAAGGGCAGGGACATTTGTAACACATGCCACTATAGAGGTGAACAGACAGCAGTAGCTGCTACATGACCTCCCTTATGACCCTGGACTCTTAGAACCCCCAAATTTCATTCTCTGATCACCATGCACCCCAGGGTCTGGGGGTCACATCCTATGGCCCAGTGTGTTCCTGTCATGGAACATTAGGCAGAGTGGCCCACTAGATAGTGTCTTCTTCCTCTGACCCAAAGCTGCCCAGTTTGGGGCTGTATGCCACTATGTGTGGCCCAGCAGCTAGGCAAACATCTGTTTTTTCAGGGTCTTCCCAGGTGAACTGCAAACACATCCAGGAAGCCCTCTGTCCCCTGCAAACAGGAGGCTTGGTGTCCTGCAGAACTGGGTCATCGCAGCCCAGGCCCTGGGGGGCCTTTAGGATCCTTCTGTTCATCTCACCAGGAGACCTAAACTCCATGTCTGTTAGGGCTGGGAGGCCAGGGAGATTTGTTCTCTGTGATAGCGATACTAGCATCTGCTTAATCTCTGCTACTTCTGGGTATGACCTGTGCGTCCTCTTTCCTGGCTTTCTTTGACTGATGCTAGCAGCCCAGTCCCCAGTGCAGGGTGACTCGGGTGTCTCTCTTTGCTACTCCGATACTGAGCCCAGGTGCGGGTATGGCCAACCCACCGGTTTGCCTCCAGTTCAGCTATTGCCTGGCTGTGGGATGCTGGTAGACATCTTAACATCTCTGTACCTCAGTTCCCCTTCTCAAGGCAGTGACGATAATGGTGCCTGGGTAACGCGCCACGGTGTGTTAGAGCAGTGACAGCCCCATCCATGCCTGGTGCAGAGCTGGTGAGGTATCACGGACAGCCTGCCTGTGGGGGCTTCACAGAGCCCATCTCGGGTGAACCCTGACCCTCTCCGTGGAAACACCAGGCATGCCTGGACCACTCAGATTCCCCGCTCTGTGGACTCCAGCTCTCCACTTGACCTGTCCCAGGTTTTCACCAATGGGTGGAGAGAAACACCATGAGCAGAGGACATGGGGCTGCGGCCTGCCCTCTCGGTCCCGTTTGGTCTGTTCTGGCATTCCCGGCTCACTCCAATGAAGGAGAGCGCCTCCCCCCCCCACCCCCGTGTTTCTCCTGTGGCAGGTACAGCAGTCCAAGGCTTGCCTAAAGCGAGATGATGGAGAGAGCCCTGTTTCTGATCCAGAATGGTATTTCTAGTATATTGATGAGATGCTGCTCAGGTGCAAGCCCCGAGCACAGAACAGATGGACGGGGCCCTACAGCATTCCCACCTAGTTGTCCCTTGTATGCTCTGTGGCCTTGAACCATTTGCACACCCTCTCTGCTCCTTTCTTTTCTATAAAATACTGAGAGATGTAAGGAGGACCAAGTGAGGCGTAAGAGCGAAGTGGTTCTGACTGCATGAGTCATGTGACCATCGGACCCACTCTGGGTTACTGTGCTTCCGTCGGGCTCAACCCCACAGATGTGTGTCCATGACCGGAGAGGTGAAGGCTGCACTGGACAAGGGGCCAGAGAGTCTGCTAGAAACATGCACTTCGCCATAGCAGCTACTGCTGTTGGGCCAAACAGGGAAAAACCCTCTGAGACCCGAGACGCTAGGCGTGGAAAGAGTCCTAGGGTGACATCTCCTCCCTGGAGCCACAGAGAAGCAAGCCCACCCTGGCCTGCAGAGAGCAGTCCTCAGGCCCCAAGCTGTCTGTAGATGCACATACCTGTGTGTGTCAACAGATTTGTCTCCAGTCATTCTTTTCACACAGGAAGCCAACATTAGCATCCATCAGGATATAGTCACACATATGTCCTGTAGTCTTGTGACGATTCCAGAGCGCAGGCAGTGTCCTGAGCTCTGTGAACCTCAGTTTCCACATCTGCAAAATGGGTGTCAACACAAAAGTGGCCTCCTTGAGGCCCTTGGTGGTTCCCAAGTGATTCTCGCAAAGCATAGTGACAAGGACCTTGGCTGGAAGCCTGCGGCAGTGTGCACATCAGCTCCCCACGTCCTCTGGAGTTAAACCTCCCATCATCCCTCTCCCTAGGAAGGCCCGGCTATGCCAGCTCACTCACACTCTGGTAAGCCAGGTACCGGCAGTGTTGGAAGACACTGGCTTTGTGGACCCGGCACCCTTACCTTCCTCTACCTTCCTCTCTAACTGAGCCCAAGTTGTGGTGTCATAACTCACAGACAGGACTTTGAAGCTGTCTAAGGTCCTTGCCAAGCCTCTTTGGTGAGCTCAGAGTCACTGGGACACCAGACCCTCCAAGATCATGTCCCAGGTGGGCTGTGTGGCCCCAACGCCAGCAAACCCTTCTCACCCAAAGGTACTGGTTATACATGCCTGCCCCAGGCTCCCTTCCCTCTCCCTCTGCCCATGCTTTCTTGCCCTCTAATGACTCTGTTTGCTCTTTGGAACCTCAGCTGTGATGGCCCCAGAGAGGAGTAACATATATGTGCGCACGTGCATGCGTGTGCATGAATATGTGGCAACATGAGCATGTGTCTATGTGTGCATGTGTTAATATGCACATGGATGTGAGATGTGCATGTGTAAGCACATATGTGCATGTGTGCTTAAGAATTTCTACATGCACATGAATATGTGGGCATATGTGGGCTGTGTGTATGTGCATTTACATGTGTGAGAATGTACACATGCATGTGTGTGTATATAAAGCATGCACATGTACGTGAGTTACTTTTATGTGTACCTATGTATGAGAGGAATGGGGAGCGGCACAGTGTAAGCTGGCAGGGTGCAGGCAGTCCTCAGTTGAACCTGACCCAGAACATGTTAACTTCAGGATGCCAGCTGTGAGTGGTTAGGGTGAGGTGGTGAAGGGGTTAACCCCCCGGGTCTGGGGCCATCTTTCTGCTAATGCAAACCAGAGCCTCCTGCAACAATCACCCAGTGTTTCTGCCACTGTGCGAGGTGTGCTCTGATGCCGTGCCCAGGGAGTGTGCTCGGGGTTGAGAATCACACAGTCTTACCCCCCTCACTTTGGAAATGGACGGGAAAACCAGAGACAGAAAGCAGAGAATTCTTGTTTTAATGACCATGTGTGTCCCTGCATGTGATAGAAGGGTCGTGTGTGACACAGCACATGTGTTGAATGCAGAGTACGGCTTTGCAGAGCTGATTCTCTCCTTTCACCTTTACATGGGTTTCGAGAATCAAACTCACGTTGCCAGACTTGTGTGGCAGTCACCTACTGGCTGAGCCCTCCCATCGTCCCAGGAGATGGGATTCTTAGGTAGAATGTTACTCCTTCCCTGAGTGACATCTGCCTCCCTGGTGGTGCCTACCTTATACTCTCCCGTTTCCACCACTCCAGGATGTGCTCCTGGCTCCTGGGGAAACATTTCCAGTCACAGAACCATAGGCCTGAGGAAGCCCAGCTACTGCAGGGAGAGAGATGTGGCAGTGGGGTTGGGGCCTGGGTGTGGAGAGAGATGGGATGGAAGAGGGAAGGGGGTTGGGAGAGAAGATACAATGGCCAAGGCTCACTTATGCGGCAAGGACCAGGAGCTGCATGTGGGCATAAAAGAGTTTCATAGCCTAGCTCAGCAGCCTTGAACCAGGGCAGTGTGGCCTTTTTTGGGGCTGGTTCCATAGCAGAGTTGGCCTTGTCTACCTGGAGCTCTCAGCAGGTAGTTGCCACACCTGTGGAGCTTGTTCCTGTGCCCACTCTCTACCAGACTGTAAGTCCAGGGAGGGACCTGGAGAGGAAGCCATCATAGTACTAAGGACCCACAGCCTGATGACCAGGACAGGCTATTTCAGGACAACAGGGCACACCTTGCAGAACCGAAGACCACAGGGCAAAAGGCTGAAGCCCTTCCTGTGCCCAGGGCTTTTCTGGAGACCACCTCCCCAGACGTTATAATGTCAGCCTTATCCTTCAGGGGAAGCCTCTGGAACCCAGGGCCCGTAGTCAAGGTCACCGACAGGGACACTGACTGGTCCACTGAAGTGAGGGCCTTCTGGGAAGAGACCTCCAGCCTTTTCCACAGAGCCCAGCAGCTCTGGGGCTGGTATTTCAAACTCACACACATTCCTGTATTTTGGAGCATGTTCCAGACACACGTTTGTGTTGGCTGAGCCAGTATTTTCCTTTTATTGCTGTTATGAGATTCAACATTTTTCCAGAAATAACTTCTGAAAGTGTGCTTGGATATGGAACACGTGTGACCTTAGCATGCAGCGAAAAGGGCTCTTCAAAGCATGCATGCACACACGTGCTCATATCACACACACAACTGTGCCTGGGGGTATGGGTTAAAAGGCTGGGGTACCCTGATCAAGGGAAGGACCAAGTTTGTGTTCCCCCATGGTGCCACACACGTGTGGTGAAGCCCACATGGGCACTGAGGCCGTTCCTCCCTGAAGGAACCGGTCGGTGGCACAGTTCCTGCTGCTGTTGTTCAAGTCTGTTCTGGTGGGTGGTGATGAAGGAGGATGTGGTTTCTGCTGCCTCATCCACGAGCCTTCAGCCCACGGAGGGCTTAGACATAAAGGCGAGAAGACTCGCTGAAAAGGAATTTAACCACTGGCTGTCTACGAAATGCCCCCGGGAGTTCCGCTCGGCTCTGGAGGCACCGGAGCTGATCCCTGCTCCCTGTCAGGATTAGTCATCCCGAGCCTGAGTCAGGGTGGGAAGCCTTGCCAGGCGTGGGAGCTCAGTGTCCCGGGAGCCCTGGTGGGGAGGAGATGGTGGCATTCAGAGCAGCTTCCAGAGGGGAGGGTCTGCACTCAGAGGTGCAGAGTCCCGCTCCCACCTCCCAAAGCAGGCCGGACAAGAAGCCAAGCAGGAAAACAGATTAGAATATGCACATAAACTAGAGACTGTCAGTTCAGGCCTGTCACAGTCACGCGCTCAGGAGTCCTGCCACACTAGCACCTCACTCTGCTTTGTGTGTCCTATCTGAGGCCAACGTCATCACCCAGGGCCTCCAGGCCCCGCTGTGATCTTTGACCCAGGCAAACCCCAGCTGTGCCCGTACCCCTAGCGTGGGTTTTGTGAATGTGCTAAAGCATTAGCTGCCAGTTAGGACTGGAAGGCAGCCCAGAGGCCTCACTCCTCCAGCGGGAAAGCTCCTCATGCAGCCGAACTGGCTCTAACCCAGCATCCCGACGCAGGAAGCATTAATGGGAGTCAATGTGTGCGCTGTTAGCACTCAGCCACGATTTATCGCCGACCGTGGGGGAAGCACGGGACTCGTGGCACAGATTCACCCACTTAAAAATAAAACCAAATTGATAAGTCACCCAGTGTCAGGAGGTGAGATCCACCCTCCACAGTCCATCTCTGTAGTGGAGCCAGAAACTGGAATCAGATCCAAGTCATGTCGCCTGAATCCGAGGAGAGAAGATCCCGGGCCCCCGGTGGCCCTGGCGGTTCAAAGTGCTGGTCTCTAAGGATGGCTAACAAGGGTGTCTGGGAACAGATGCTGCCGAGCAGGGCTGCACAGTGTCAGTTTGGTGGCTTTTCTCAACACCCCACTGCCAAGGCATTTTTTTTTAAATTGTCACTGGAAATTTGGAGAGAGAAGACTGGGATCTGGAGGGAATGGAGAGGAAGAAGAGGAGAGAGAGAAAGAGATGGAGGAAACCAAAGTCTCTGCAGAGGCTGAAAGGTCATTTTCACGGAGCTGATTAGATAGCCAGATAGCAAGAGAGATGCAGGTCAGATGGAGGCCAGAAAAGAGACCGGGATCACTCAGGATACCCTCCGACTGGCCGTTTGCCCGAATGCTCCCCTGGTCAAGTCATTCTGCTCTGCCCTGAGAGCCAGTTTCACATGCCTGTATCTTGTGTCTCTGCCTACTTTACCCCTGCTTCACCAATAAAGCCTGGTGGGCTCTGGGGTGTCCCCCATCACTGACCCCGCCCCCAGCTGCTTCTCAGAGCCCCTCCCCCTCCGCCCCCTCTTATCCTGAGTTCTTAGTTCTTTGATCTCCTGGTTCAGGTTCAGCTGCTTCATTTTTCGCAATTACCAGCCTTGGGGGAGGATGCACTGGACCTGCAGCCACGGTCTGGCAGACAGATGGGACAGGAAGCCAGGAGTTGGCTTCAGCTCTCGCCCTCCCTCATCTTGGATAGATTATAACAGTAGCAGCTTTAAATGTCTTCATTGCCCGTTTATGATAAAGTGATGGTAACATCACACTAGCGGAGAAACCTGCAGTGGAGCGGTCTCGGGGAGAGGGAGGTTGACTGAGTTGCCACACCCTGCCAGTGGAAGGCCAAAGAGACAGGAACCCACCGTGAGCTGAGCCTGTGCGTTGTCTCTGGCTGGCTGGCTCCCTGTCTCTTTCCTTCTCCCTGCATCCCTTACCTTTCCAAGTTTCTGAAAGTCTACAGGGCGGCCCAGCCGCAGCACCAATCAATCAAACTGCCAGGGATCCCGGTGCAGGCCGGGATTTATATTCAAGTTCCAGGAAGGGGTACATCCATCACCCAGGATGCTGTGTCCATGGATTTGTTAGTGGGTCTGAACGCTGCGTCAGCCGGGGTGGCAGGAACAGAGGGAAGGCGGGACTGAAAGCCAGCCGGGAGGAGCGGCTGCTGAAGGACATGGTTTGTGGCAGGGAGACATCGTGAGTCCCACTTTCCCATTGTTCCTGTCAGAAGTCAGCCCAGCTAGTTGTTGTTCTTTGTTAGACTTTTTTTAACGAGCCAAGAGAACGTGGTGGCTGTCCCCGGCCGCCTAGAGAGGAGGGCCCCAAACGCTTTTGTCTTTTGCATTTTTCGTCTTTTTACTTTACATGGAAACTGACAAGAAGTCTCCCGGTGAGGGAAAGCTGATCCACCCGAGCTGGTTTCAAAGGCTTCAATTGAGAGCATCCCCGGTGACTTCACTCTTAATCACGTTTTGCTTTTGCAACCTTCCAATCGCAGTCTCCCCCAGGTCTCTATGGTTTACATTGATTAGAGCAGGCCTCCAAGCTGAGGCTGGGCTCCATGAGGTGAGGGGAGCAGGGGTGGGGTGAAGAGATGCGTCTGCCGGTGGCTGTGGCTCTGTCTGCAGAGGTATCCGAGGGCTTGAATGTCATCTCAAGGGACAGTATCGGGCTTCCAGATTCCTTTCATCCATCAGATGAGAGAACAGTGGCGGCTCTCAGTGGGCTGGGGGCCATCCTCCTGGAGGAGAGGGCTCGGGCCACACAGATAAAGAACAGCCCCTTCTCTCCAGGAACCAGGCTGCACAGGAATCCTCTGTCCCTGGCAGGCGGGCGGCTGGAGGCTCCTTTCAGTTCTGATTAAAGTCACAGGTCCAGGGCCCCAGCAGAACTACCCAGCAACAGTCTGGGCCTTTTCTCCGGTCTTTTCTCATGTTGACCCTTTGCCACCCACAGGGTGGGGTGGGGGGTCAGCCAGACTGGCCTCCTGAGTGCAGGGAGGTCCTTCCCCCAGCCTGAAAGAGCTTTGGAATTCTTCAGGCCTCAACTCCACGTTCATCGGACTTTCAGGGAAGGCTTGTCAGTTATTAAATGCCAACGATGTGCGTTAAGTACTGAGAGCAAGGAAGGGAAGCAAGGAGCTGAGGAGACATAGTCAATAGGCAGTGGTACCAGGATCCAGCCAGGCCTGGGCTCTCCATAGCTTTGTGCACAGAAAGCTAAATTTAGATAACCCTTGACCCTTAATCTGTTGTGATTGGCAGTGTGATAGTGTGAGGATCTCTGTGTGTGTGTGTGTGTGTGTGTGTGTCTGTGTGTCTGTGTCTGTGTCTGTGTTTCTTTGTGCATATGTACATGTACATGTGAGAGGAGGCCAAAGAATGACCTCAGGTGGCATCCTCTTTGTTTTTGAGGTGGGGTTTTTCACTGGCCTGGAGCCCCAGGATCCACCTGTCACCATCTCCTTGCTGATGGGATTACAAGTGTGTACCCTCACACCTAGCTTTTTATATGAATTTTGGGGCATTGAACTCAGGTCCTCATGCTTGCAAGGGGCTTGTGTCCCCAGGGGTAGACATCTCTTTCTTGCCATTTGATGTAAGAGACATTTGTTTCCTTGTCTTTCTGTTCCTGTGACACAGTAGATGTCCTGTGTAGACCTGAGACATGACAGAGAAGAGATGGGGATCCAAGGGCATTCCTAGCTAGACTCTCACTGACCCTGCAGGAGACCCCAGCTGACAAGGATAGCTACATGGGGGGGTCACATGTTCTCTTGGGACCACTTCTTGTTACTGCCTGCTCAGCAGGGGTTGGTCCTGGGCCACATGCTCCATAGTAGTGAGTGAGCAGTTGGAAGCCAGCAGGTCTGGTATCATCAGGCTGCCAAGAGCTTTTTCTTGCCTTTTTGGACTAATGTTCAAGCAGAACCATCCTGTGGGCCAGATCCTTCCTGTCCCCTCCTCCACTGACCACCTGGCCATCAGTCATAGCTGTTTCTGGAAACCCTCTGAGGGCAGGCATCAGGATTCACCTCTGATCTCCTGCCTCCACCAACACGTCCCCCTCCTCCCTGGACACCCCAGTGCCACAAGGATGCACATTGCTTATGAGATTATTTCCTTTAATGAAGACCCAAAAAAAGTTTCCAAAAGTCAAATGACAGGCTGGTTAACTTTATATCCCAACTCCAAAAAGATACATTTTCATCTTTGTAACGCACTCGTTAGTGGTTACTGGCACATTACATTAACTAATTTGAGATCGAATTATCAAATTTGCTCATTGCTGCTAGCGCTAATTTGAAACCTTACAATAAAGACTGGTTTGAGAGGCACATGAAAGGTCGCCACCCACAGCGGCCCCGAGCGGCCCGGAGCATCGCAGTGAGCGCGCAAAGGGTTCGGGGTAATTGCAGTCATGAGTCAGGCTTGATTGAAGAAAATTATACCCCGGTTTTTCACTGCAAGGTTTTTTTTTGTGTGGCTTTTCTTAAATTATGCGGTGAAACCCAATTATAAGGAAGACACGGACCGGATTTTAATAACTGTATTAAGAGTGTCCTTGGAACTGCTTCCTGCTCTGTCTTACCGGGTCCTTAACCCACAGCTCCCCCAGACCGTGCCTGCTCCTGGGACCTGGACACTGTTGGCTGGTTGGTTTTTAAGAAAATTATGTAGTTCCAATTCCCTTTTTTCCCCTTCCTATGTTCTTTTTATTTTTCTCCTTATTCTTTCACAACTTAAACCAGACAACATGGGCAGACAGGACTCAGTACTTCACAGACATGTAAAACTTATTTTCCAACTTGGGACCATTTATTGTGTCCTTACACCTTTGAACTCCCCCGAGGTGCTGGATCCCAATAACTGTGTACCAAGGTGAAGTAACAAAAATAGAAGTATAAGTGTTGGACGTCATCGGGGCTCACCAAGAATTGGGAGACAAGGAACAATGAAAAAAGTCACAAGATACCGGGAGCTTAGAACACTCCAGTCTTCCCGCCCGTTCTCCCAGGAAGGACACACCTGTAGGTGACTAACACCATCCCATCTTCAACACTGCACACAGCTGCAAACATGGTGTGGCATTTGGGTTGACAGCAAGAAATGCCACCAGTGAGCCCACTGATCGTGCTGGGGTGGTGTTGCCTGGTGATCAGGACCTCAGGTGGCCCTTCAGTCACTTGCAGAGACAGAGAAGCCAGGACAAGGCTTGATGTGGACTTAGCCTGCACCCTCTTCTTTATGCTGCCAGCATCAAGGGCTGAGACTTGAATGATAGGGGGATGTGGTTTCTTTTGCCATCCTGGGGCATTTAGGCTAGAGTTTGGCATTCTCTAGCTGAGAAGAGCTGGAGTAGAAGGAAGGTGGGAAGTTCAGGCCTTGTTCCCAGTTTGAGCAGAGCCTAAGGAGGAATCTGAGGGCCCCACCCGCTAGGCTGGGGAGTCAGTGGAGCAGAAGGGTGAAACATCCTCAGGATGGAGATGGGATGGGGTCAGCACACATCTGGCTGGGCCCTGGCTCCAGGTGGGAAAGAGGGCAGGGAGGTACAGGGTCCTCATTTCATCTACTACTTCCCAGTCTGGTAGGGAAACTGGGTTACTAAGAACTCCCCAAGTCAAGGGCAAGATCAAAGCTCAGGTCAGGTCTTTCTTCTGCCCCAGCACACCCACACAGTCCTGAAGCTATCATCCATAGGCAGGCACGTGCTTCTTCATGGCTCTACCGAGCTTCCTCAAGAAGCTTTGCATCTTCTGCTCACATTTGCAGAAAGACAAAAGAAAAGCCAAGATCAGATATTTCAGTCATGAGACACCTGACCTCTAGAGAACACAGTGCTGAGGTCCCAGGGCCAGCTCTTGTCCTAGTCAACAGGATATCAGCTACACACAGCAGGCCACTGTGAAGAGAGAGACTAGCAGAGCCACTCCTGGGGGAGGAAGCTTATAACCAATAGCCATGCCTAGTATGTATGGTTTTCCCCCCAGAAACCTACTGTGTTTTCTTGGACACAGAACCAGGCAAAACATACACCACTGCCCTCTACTGTTCATTCCTAGTATTGCAGTCCCACAATAAAACAACATGCATGTGCCAAATAACAAGACTAGGATTATTTAAAGATTTTATTATTTTTAAGTTATGTACATGTGTGGGTATATGCAAGTGGATGCTGTGCCAGTGGAGGCCAGAAGAGGGCATTGGATCCCTTAGAGCTGACATTCTGTTAGCCATTGTAAGCCTCCTGATGTGGTGCTGGGAAACCAAACGTGGGTCCTCTATAAGAGCAGTGCACACACAATCTTAAGTGCTGAGCCATCTCTCCAGCCCCCAGACAAGGAATTTAAACTGATACAGGAAAATCAATTACTGTCTGTTGAGGACCAGACCTTATAGATCCCTGGGGATTTGAGTGTGAGACATTGGGATTTGCAGTGGTAAACTCTGTCTTCTCTCCCTGCCCCCCTTGAGGTTGCCCTCTGCAAAGCAATGTGCTGAGGGCTGCCTCTGAGGTGCAGAGATAGGAAGCAAGTGACCAGAGAACCCATAGACTGTCTAGGGCTGGTATTCTTGAACAAGAAGCCTTGTTTATCAGGCCACTGTTACTATCACGTCAGAGCACAAAATCTGCATTGGTTCCCCCGACTCAGAGCAGGGAAGAGAGAGGAATCGATAATATTCTAAAGAACACCTCACACTTTTAGAAAGCACCGTGTCTTCCTGCTGGATCTGTCCCCTGGCACTGCACAAAGGTCCTCCTGAGATAAGACGGGCTCTTTGATCTCCATTGATCGCCATGTGAGAGCTGCTCAGAGGCCCTCCACCCACCCAGCCACCACAGTGGCAGCAGAAGCTTCCGAGATACACTTACCCTGTCTGAGTTCCCTGAGACCAGAGAGGAGCTTGGTGAGGTCAGGTGGTCATGGACCTTCTCATGCCTCCTTCATGGCCCAGCCCAGTGGCATGCCTGAGGGAGACGCCTGCCTTGTCCTGTCTCCAGTGCACACTGTGCTGGCCCTGAGAGGGACGAAGGCTGGATAAGGGTTTGTCCATTCTACACACATGGAGAATATTTCAGGGCTGTTTGTGCAGCAGCAGCAGCAACAACAACAACAACAACAACAACAACACACACACACACACACACACACACACACACACATAAAAGAAACAGGAAGCTGAAAAGATTGGTCTACACTGGGAAGTTCACAACCTCCAGCTCCAGGGAATCTGACATCCTCATCTGGCCTTTATGGGCACTAGCACTCAGGTGGCAGACACACACATAAATAAATAAAAATAAATTTAATTGCTTAAAAAATGAAAACAAAAAATCTGGGAAGGGGAGGAGTTTAAATACATTTGAAAGCAGCCACCGCTCAGCCAAGTTGACCTCATCGACAGCTATGTGCTGTACGTGTTTAGTCATGTGTGTTTGTGTGTGTTAAAAGTGGGGGATTAGGCCTTAAGATACAGCATGAGTGGGTATTCCTGTGTGTGGACTGAACCTCCAGGAGTGTGTGCATCTAAGTGTGACATGAACTGCTTGTGCATTTCTGTATACACGTGCATATGTTTGTGCGTTATATATGTGTTTCTTTATATAGTTACCTGTGGTATTTGCATGTAGATACTCCTGCATCTGTGTGGGTGTATTTGTACATCTGTATGTGGTATGTGATCGTTAGCACAGCACAGGAACTCTGTGACCATGGGCAGTGGCTCTCTGTGTGGACCTGGTACTCAACAGTCGCTGGCAGACTGTGAGAGAAGCCAGCCCAGCATGAACTGCTGCTGACTGACTCAGGTTACACCATTTTCTTCCCCTCTGGAGCCTGTAAATCTCACACTCCTTGTAAAAACAGAATTAAAGACAACAGAGCCTCCAGCCGCCCTCAGTCCAATCCCTGTAGCCTGATCTTGAAGAAAGGCCAGTGAATGCTCCCAAGAGGACCCTCCCTGTCTCTCCCTTGGATCTGGGACCCCATGGCAGCCCTACTCTAAGCAGGCAGAGGAGAACCACTGTGACTCAGCAGGCCAGGTCTGGAGAGGGGTGGGGCGGGCTCTGAGAGCACCTGCCTTCTAGAGTGGACACTGGCATCCATCTGTTCTCCCTTTTGAGCTTGGGATTTCCATGCTGTTGGGGCTATCATCCTGTTTTATTTCCCAAGCCTGTCAAAGCTAGGAGAAATGAAAGACAAAAGCATCTTAAAGGTGGGGTCTTGGGGCTCTGGCCCCACTATCTAGACCTCTTTAAGTTTGTCTCTTCTGGTACATACTCCAGGCTTTGGCAGGTTCCACAGTGGGTACACTTGTGGGTAGCTCTCTGTTATGGCCTGTCAGGCAGCCCTGGCTCTCAGGGAGTTTTTACAGTGATACCGTAACATCCTAGGGGCTTTCTTTCAGGTCAGCTCGTGTTCTTTGCTGGTGTCTTCTGCATGCTATTGTCAAATCTGGGGCTTCATGCAGGGCCCCCACTGCATGAGGACCTGCTGACCTTGCTGGTTCTAGCCGAGGCAAACCCCACACACATCCTTCATGTTCAAGTTTAACCCTGGGCTCAGAGCAACCTGGGAGATGATGGTGGCAGTGCCCAGCCAGAGCTCAGCAAGGCAGACTCAAGGCCAGTCTCAACCTTTATGCCACATGAGCAGGCAGACCTGAGTATGTGAGCTGACAGAGCAGGCCTCACCCTACACCTGTGAAGGACATCTCCCCTTGCTCCCAGTTGTGCCCTGCTATCTATGAGCTGGCAGCTTGCGGGCTTGGGCAGGTAGGGCTCTTAGCCTGGGTGAACAACCATAAGTCTTAGGCGGGAAGATTCCTAGTCTTCTCCTCAGTGCCAGTATTAGGAGCCGAAATGCAGCTGGAAACACTGTCAGGGACTGCTTGGCTGGGAGCAGCCATTCTTTCCAGCAGGCTTGATTGCTCTTAATCCGGAGCAGTAAAAATGGCAGGCCTCATATCCCAGAACCTCATCAGCAAAGAGGGCTTTTCCTCCGTACTAACAGCCTCTGGCCCCTGCAGGAACAATGAAACAACGTAGTAATGTGTTGAGGAGGCTTCGTAGATTAGGACACTCACTGTTGCCCCAGCTCGGAATCCTGCCTCCCCTGGACTGCTCCTGCAGGCAGAAGGGGCAGATTTTTTCACTGAGAAAAAAGGAAGGGGCTCTCTACAGTGGGGTCACCTACCTCCTTCAGGGGCTCTCTACAGTGGGGTCACCTACCTCCTCAGGGGCTCTCTACAGTGGGGTCACCTACCTCCTTCTGGGGCTCTCTACAGTGGGTTTGCCCACCTCGTTTTTCCTAGATGGGAGGAAGAGGTCCTGGATGAAGGAGGACTCCAGACAGGGAGGAATGGGAGGGAATGGTATACACCATTGGAAGTGTACAGAGGGCTGAGGAGATTAATCTAACAGCTCATAGGTCTGCGTTCCCTCCCTCCTGCCTCCCTCTCTCCCCCTCCCCCTCCCTCGTCTTTACTTCCCTTACTCTTCCTTCCTTTTACCCCCCCCCCCATGCCCTGATAGAGTTTTTCTTGGTAACCAAGCTCCAGGACCAAAGCCCATCCTGGTCTATGGTCATAACTGCATGGCTGGGAGCCATAGGCTGACCTCTTGACTGGACATGTGCCCACCCCAGCATAAGCCCCCCGGCCTGGGCAAGTGATATGGCTGGCCCCTCCCATCCTGTGGCTTGGTAAGTGATGAGACCCTCTGTATCGTGGCACACTGAGGCCACAGACAGCAAGGGTGGGTACTTCCAGAGTTGGCAGAGCCGGTACCCTCACCAGCTCTCTGGCACCCCATCCCCAGACACCAGCAGTGCCAGGGCTAACTAGAGGGATGAAGGCCAGAGCAAGGAGCATCTCCAGGTAGCCTGTCAGCAGAAGCAGGCTGCTTTGTCTCAAGGCTAGGGACAGAGGTGTCTCTTGCCCCCACACAGGCCACGCTTGGCCTCACTGGACACAATGTCTCCTCTGTTTCAGACAGAAAAATTGCTCCTCACAGGAGTCGGCTTTCAGTCCTGCCTGGCGGGGCCTCTACAGGTAACTGGCCTGTAAGGAACATGTGGACAGGCTGGAGCAGCGGAGTGGCCCTCAGACCCCAAGCTCCTCGTGGGCAGTGGGAAGTCAGTGGCCTGTACACAGGGAAGGGAGATCCCAACACTGTCAGAGACTAGAATTTAGAATGCATGTGTACCTACATCTGGTCTTTTTCTTTTCTGAATTCTTACTTGGCAATGTGTTCCATGGTACTTCATCGTATGGCCTTCCAAACCCTTCAGGGACAAGTCTGAATCCATGGGTGCTGGCCTGTGCTGGGCCCCTTGCCTTAAGGAGGAGACCACAACAGTCCAAGACTGTTCTCAGCAGGGAAGCCTGGGGTTCCACTGGGAGCCATCTAGGCAGAGACACCCCTGCTTCTCTGTTTACTCTTTCCCTAGGCCGTGTTCCTCCATCCGTCTCTCTCATCCCTCCCCAGTCATACACCCAGGAGTCACCTTTCAGGGACCTCTTCCTACTATTAGGACCAACAGCGGGAGACTGTGGCAGGTCCCAAGTGGAACAGTCACCCAGTGCTGTTATTTAGCCCGGCAATGCTCCAGT
This sequence comes from Peromyscus leucopus, assembly GCF_004664715.2. Taxonomy (NCBI): domain Eukaryota; kingdom Metazoa; phylum Chordata; class Mammalia; order Rodentia; family Cricetidae; genus Peromyscus; species Peromyscus leucopus. The sequence goes on along the minus strand of NC_051064.1, from coordinate 152,547,231 downwards.
TACTGGGGGGCACAGTGTCAGCTGTTGCTCATGGCTACTGCCCGTGGGCACCTGGGTGGCAAAACTGAGCCTTTCTCCGAGGCTCAGGTCATAGTATTAGGGAGGAAGGCAGACAGGTGGGTGCATGGTACCCAGGGTGCCATACCCCAGGGCACGGTCTCAGTCGTGTGCTACCTGCTCTGGAGGGAAGGACAGAGAGAGCAGTTGAAGTAGCCCCACGGGGTCTTAGGACCTTTTCTAGCTCAGCTCCCTTCCACCTTCTATCCTTTAACTCTCCAGAGAGCATCCTGGGAAACAAAGCCACTGTTAGCCCAGTTTGGAGGCTCAGAGAACAGATCTGAGCTGTGGAGACCTGGGGCTTGCTGAGCAGTGAAATAAGCTCTTCAGAGAACATGATCTAGCGACACCAAACATCTTGGTTTCTCTTCCTGTTTCATTAATAAAAAACTCTGACCAAAGCAACCTAAGGCAGAGAAGGTTGTTTTGGCTCACGGTTCAGTCTATCATGGTGGGGACGCCAGGGCAACAGGAGCTTGAACTGAGCAGAACACATCAGCTTTGCAGTCAAGGGAGCAATGAGTGCATGCTTACCCATGCTCAGCTCGCTTACCCTGCTTTCATACAATCTGCAATCCCCTGCCAGAGAATGGAGCCACCCTCAGGGGGCGGGTCACCCCACCCCAACTAACATACTCAAGACAATCCCCTACCAACAAGCCCATGGGACCAACCTATCCTAGACAGGTCCACACTGAGATTCTCTTCCCTTCTAGGTGATTCTAGAATCTGACCAACACACTGTTTCCCAGAGACACCCTGGAGATCTTGAATCCTCTCACATGAGCTGAATTGCTTCCAGGTGCATGCCTCACACTGAGGGGACGTGGGGCTTCCTGGACACTGGCGTGTGGAAAAGTACTCAGCTGGGATACAGTCAAACTTGGAAGATTCTCCAAGGCACCCTGAGCACATCCCTGCTTGAGTTCTCAGCTGTTGTTGACCTTGGCAGGGACATTAGTGCTTCCTGGTCAAGGGCTATCAGCCTTGAAACTGCTTGTGCTTAGGGTCAAGTTCTGTCATGGAGAGTTGTCTTGTGTCTGACAGTGAGAACTGAAACTGTCCCCTCTGTGGATAACAAGTCCCTGGCTGTGTCAACTGGCCTGTCAGGGGGGCATGGGGAAGCTGACAGCATGTCTAGCGGTTTCATCACTCTTCTGGCAGCTGGGCTCTTTACAGAGCTGGGGAGGAATGTGCAGATGTCCTCTTGAATCAAAGGCTTTGGTCTCTGTCCCTGGGCCGAGGGATAAAGCCAAAACTGGCCACAGACAGCACAGGCCTCCCTACAGAACAAGGACGGCTGCCACAGAAGAGCCACCCCTGTGCCTGAAGCTTGTCTCTTCAGACCCAGGAATGAGCCTTCACCCTGAGAACACAAGAAGGGCCCCAGAGCACATAGTCAGCTCTTGCTACAGCCAGGTGGGATCCTGGCTCAGTATCTTGCTCTTGTGTCCCATTTTTCTTAGTAAGGAAGAGAAGTGTCATGTTTACTCATCCAGATTCCTGCTCAGTCTCAGGTTCAGGGTCCCCAGGGCTGGCTCTGTAGTACCAGAGGACTTTGGGGTCCTGTCCCTTTAAGAATGCAGTCCTATGCTCTGGGCCTCGGATGCCTATCACAGGTGATAAAGACAGAGCTTATCCAGAGGGTTGTGAGATTTCTCAGCCAAGAGGGGTTAAGGATGCCTCTGAGACTTCTGGCTACCCACTTCACCTTGGACTTGTCAAAGAACACAGAAGCACTTAACCCCTGCCTGGCCAGAACTAAGTAGCCAAGCTCAGGGCTGGCAACAGTGTTGTGTGAAAATCAGCAGTCCTGAGTCCCCTCCTGGGCATCTGTTTTCCTGACTTCAGTAAGAGCATAGAGCTGCGGAGCTTGGGGGGGGGAGCTCCCCTCCCCTCCCCCAGGGGTGGCGGTTATACTCTCTTGTATTGGTCCTCAGGCTGATCCTAGAGGCGAAGTCAGAAAGACTCAGACCCGAGGGGAGTCCTCTTGCTTTCCAGGCTTAGAAGCCGTGCTCCCTATCCCATACTGCCTGCCCGCCAGACCCTTCCTCCCCCTGCGAGTGAGTGTCTCACCTGTTGAAATGAGAGCTGCCTGGGGCGTGTGCATCTGGGGTCAGAGGGTGCTGAGATAAGAGCCAGCCCTTTGTGTCTGGGGCTTGGCTTTCAGTTCACAGGAAATGGACCTGAATGCTGGGAATTGAAGCAGCTCCATCTGATAAGAAGGGGGCTGAGCCCACACAGCAGCCAGCGGCGTCTGCCCACTATGGGCTCCCGGGGATAGCCTAGAACAGGCCTTTCCCCAGGGAGAGGGCTCACTCTTGGGTGGGCTTGGACCCCCTACGGGTTGAGGGGGTGAGCATTGTCTGTGTCCCAGATTGTGGCTCCCTGTACTGGCACAGTGGGGGGCACATTCCGTGGAGATGTTGAGCACAGGAGGATGCTTAGGGAGCCAACCTGACGTACCAGAGCATACTGATGCTATGATAGGCAGGATCATCCCAGGGGGCACGGCCTACTGCAGAACCCCATATGAGAGGCTGAGACACAAGAAGGGAAGCCTTGGATGTGAATAAGTGAAGGAGTAAACAAATGAGGGAAAATTCCAGGCCATAGTCCTATACTTGGAGGGTGCCTTAATCTTCAACAAGCCAGCTCTTATAGAAAAATCCCACTTGTTGGTAGGGTCCTCACCACAATCCTGATCCCCAGCGGCAGCTGGATGGTGCAGACTGCTGCTGGCCTGGCACCTTCCATGGTGCTATGGCTCTGCTCTAAGCTAATGGCGCTTGCCACAGGCTCCTCCTTGGGAGTGACAGCAGTGAGGACCTACAGTTCGCTGCAGCCAGCTCTGCACAGCCTGGAGGATTCTGGGACTCAGGGTCACTTGATGCAGATATGGATCCCAAGTCTCTCTGAGGATGAGGGAAGCATGGCACCTGCACCCAGGTATCCACACATGTCCTAAACAGAGCTGACAGAGAGTGTACCCAGGGTGGGGAGCAGGCTTGGGGATTCTGTATGGCAGACCCACCTGCCAGGATCACCAGCAGGCAGGCAAAGGTCCCTCTTTGGAACCTTGGCTAACCTCCCCCCCCCCACACACACACACATCAGCTTCAGCCCCTCGGCCATCGCATGTGAGAATTCAGACACATTCCTCCTGCCAACATGAACCTGTCTGGGGGAGGAATGTAATTGTAGAAACTGCATGTGTGTGCTTGTAGAAACCATGTGTCCCCGTGGAAGCCATCCGTGTGCCCGTGGAAACCCGTAATGCGATTCCGCCTCTCGTTGTGTACTCTTTTGGAGAAAATCACGTATTAATTGATGCCAATTACTCTTAATTGTTTCTCATACATTTCAATTAGGGACCCTGTTGTTTCAGCAGGAGCTGGATTAGACAAGCCATCCTCTTGCTGCTAATCACAGGGCAGGGGGGACCTTGGTGGGGGATGACAGAGGACAAGGCCAAACCAGCCCCGTCCCTGGCCTCCTGGTTCCCACTGCTTCTTCTCAAGGCTTCTTTCTCCACTTTGGGGCAGAGGGACAGCCTGGGCCAGAGTCTCCTCATCTGAGAGGAGACGGGTTCTTGGGCTTGTCTCAGGAACTCACCTTGGCAAGTGAAGCCCTGTCGCAAGATTTTCCCCCAGCCCCCCCCCATAGGGCAGGAGAAGGCAGCTGACAGGAAGGGGGTCCTGAGGCTCTGGTGAAAAAACGTTTGGTTTTGTTTAGTGTTTGTTTGTTTCTTTCTTTCTGTTTTAAACCAACTTAAGTGTCAAGGGTTTGCTTATTTTTGTAAATTGTGGCAAAATACATATGTTTAGCATTTGAGCTGTTTAGCACTCCCACAGAGCTGTGCCCCCACGCTCTCTCCGCTTTCCCACGGCACTTTCCTCTCCCTAGAAACGACTCTAAAGCAGTCCCGACTCCTGCCCCCCCTCCCCTGAAAGTTTGCCTGGCCTGAGCATCTCACAGGAAGGGAACTGAGCAGAATGTGCCTTCCACCACTGGCTTCTGTGCCTCATCATCCTCTTAAGGTTGGTCTTGTGTGCCATGATCAGAGTCTCAATCCTTGAGTGTGACTGGACCTTGATGTGTTTACAGCTCACACCTGCTGATGGGTGTGAGATCATCTCCACCCTATAGAGACTCTGCAGCCCAGGGTAGTTAAGTTACTGTCACAACACCCATTTCAGCCCTTTGGGGGTGTATATGAGTTGAGCCATAGGCCATGGGGACTGAGTGTGAGTGTTTGGGCAGAAGAGGTGGTGAGAAGGAGAAATGGGGAAGAGGGCCTGTCTCTCTGCTCAGACACAGGGACACACTCAAGGGGGAAGGAAACTGGTTTAGGTATGGCAAAAGTGACAGGGACTCTCAGTTAAGCAGGAATCTGGCTCAGGAAGCCCTAAGTGCCCACAGAGAGAATGGGGGCTGCAGCAACAGGGTCCGGGAAGAAAGGCCTGCCAGGTGTGAGCATCAGGAGACCCCTTTCCCCAAGAGTGAGTCTTCCAACAGAGGCTTCTGGAAGCTTCTCTGGGATGTGATAACCACTGGCAGGGAGTCCAGATGGCCAGGAGTATACCTCACCATAAGCAACCTAAGCCTGGGCAAAGCTACGCCCCCCTGTGTCCATTTCCCCATCGTCTGGTGGATACTGATCATGGGAAAACATTGACTTAGGGGCAGAGTTCCTGTTGTTGTGTGCCTGGTGGAACCTTTGAGAAACAGATGCACTGAGTATCCCAGGAGAATGATTCCTGACTGAAACCTACCCTGTTCTGCCCAGGGGTAGCTGAGATCGGATGCAGGGATACCTGCTGGCCCCATTTGTGTTGTTGACAGAGGTGTCCATCAGGAAGGGCATGAGCACTCACAAGATGGCAAGGGACTGTTTTTGCCTGGGGCACACTATTCTTGGGTCATCTCCTAAGCTGAATATGGCTGAGAGCCCGGTCCTCAGGCTCTGGCCACTGCAGAGGGTTTGAGTCTGCAGTGGTCTGCCAGCAGCAGATGGCAGCTCACCAGCCCGACTCCTGCTCACTGGAGCATTCCATCAGCTCATCTTGTGGGGAAGGAAAATAAGACGCAGCATCAGCCCAAGAGTCCAGCTAATCTTGGGGTTGGAGGAGACAGGAGTGATGGATGTCAGGACTCTGTCCCCTGACACTCCTGTCATGGCCTCTGTGCCTTCCCAGCCCTTCTCGGCTCTCCTATCAGTGGTGCCCACCGTATGTTTCAAGGCTGGAATTCCCGTTATCTGTGATCTCCCAGACCTCCACTAGCATATTACTTCATTGGCACAGCAGAACATGGCTTCTGGGGTTCCCAGGAAGATGGACTTCTGTCTGTGCCCCCTAACCTCCTAAGCCTGTAAAGACTTCACCCATGTGCTCCGGCTATTGGAACCAATGGGACTCTAGTGGAGAGGAGGGAGTGATCCGAAGCCCTGAGTGCCCTGAGAAGATGCAGAACTCACTGCAAGATCCAGCCAGATCCAGAAGGAACAGTGTATGATGAGGTCTACCTGTCATGCCTTCTGAGCCCAGGAAGGCATCTCAGAGGAGCGTTCCCTCAGCTGTGTGGAGGAATGGAATAGGTGGAGGGCAGGGGCATGGAGACAGCAAGGCCCCTGAGAAACGCAGGGAAACCCCTCCCGGTGGAATCAACAAAGAGCTCCTTCTTAGCCCAGTCCCAGGCAGCAGGTTGCATGTCCAAAGTGTGCTGAGCAAGATCCTAAAAGGAGCACAGTTTATTTATTTTAGCTTCTGACTGGCCAATCCAAACAAATAAACAGAACTTCAAGCAGACAGAGTCAGCAGAGGATATCTGAAATCCAACCTCTGGCTGAGACTTAAAGAAAACACACCCTTGGATGCAAACCTGCAAATGAACTTTCCAAAGGAAAGCATCCACTCCATTAGGATCCCACCCTCCATCCATGCTCTGTCCCTGCATCCCAGAAAAGGCAGTGCCTGGTGCAGGGAGGCGGTCACCAGGGCTGGCGAGCCAGGCCAATAATGGGGCCTGTGACTCCTCACCCAAGGTCCTGAGTTACTGGGGCCAGAGAAGCATGCTGGACTAGCTCCTACAATAGGGGAAGAGGACCCCCAGCCACTCCCTATAAACTGTTCTCGCTCTCATCTCCAGAACCTGACATCATTGCAGATCCCCCCATGTAATTCCAGGTCCCACAGGCAGGCTATGGTGTCTCTATCCACACACACTTGTAAGTAGCTGACCCCACTGAGCAGCCATGCTGTGGACAGAGAAGAGGGTTAGCATAGAATCTGACTGCAAGCCAAGCTCCTTTGTTTGAGCTTTAAGACTCACCAATATCCCGAGGCAGATGTGAGTGCACATGTAATGTGTCTCTACATGGCCTGTGTAGTTTGTGGACACGTATGTATGACCTGTGTCTGTGTGATTGGCTGGAAGTTTCTGTGCTTGTTTGTGTATGTACATATGAGTGGAGGTGACCTGTCCTACACTTGTGTGTGACTGTGCATTTCTCCATGTGTGTGCACTCCTGTGAAAGCTGTGCAGAAGGAAGAAGAGGAAGGACTTTCAGTGTGACGTATCCTCCCTGGGGCTTGAGCCTTCCAGACTCTGCCCATGTCAAAGGTGTCTGTGGATGGCCACCTCTGTCAGGTGTGAAGCCAGGATTGGGGCATTTGGATTCTTGGGAGGAGCCTGATATTGTAGCTATTATCTTGGGGGTGGAGCAGGAACCATGCTAGGTCACCAAGCCACCACCTGGAATCATTGTTTTTATATTTTTGTTTTTAATTGACATGTGGTAATGGCACAGATTTATGGGCTGACATATACATGTGATATGTGATGACCTGGTCAGGTGACTGGCTTAGCCATCATCTCCAGCACTGATCATTTCTTTGTGTTAGGACCGACCGGTCTGTATTAGATATTTTGAAACACACAATTAACTGTCATCAGCCACTGTTGTCCTGTTGTAATAGGACTTCATTTACTGTTCATTTTCAACCAACCACCTGTCCCACCCTGCCCCCACCTCAGCAGGCCACCAGCTGCTGAATGAACAGAAGCTGGTTTTAGCTTCTACATATGAACAAAACACATAGTCTTTGTCTTCCAGTTCTTGGCTCACTTTACTTAACATGAACTTTTCTCTGCTCATCCATGTCTCTGCACATAACAACTTCATCTCTTCACTGTTGAATCATATTAAAGTTTATTTTGTGTGGATGAATGCGGGTACATGTGCATATGCCTGTATGTGCATGTGCGTGTTGAGATCAGAGTTCAGCCTGAAATGTTCTTCCTCAGGACAACATCCTCCTTGTTTCTTGAGACAAGGTTATTCTCGTTTGCCTGGAATTCATGCATTCCAGAAATCTGCCTGACTCTGCTTGCCTAGCACTGGGATCACAAGCACATGCCACCATGCCACACTTTTTATATTTTATGTCTCTCTCTCTCTCTCTCTCTCTCTCTCTCTCTCTCTCTATATATATATATATATATATATATATATATATATATATATATAATTTTATATTTACGCAGACTAGCCTCAGGTCTTCATGCTTGCAAGGCACATATTTTACTGAGCTGTCTCTCCAGCCCCCGACTGAATAACATTTTATCACGCATGTCATACTCTTATCTACTGATCTTTCAATGGACATCTCAGTGACCTTTTCACTGTTCTCAAGGTGAAAGAGACAGAGGGGGCAGGTGTCTCTTTGATGTGTGGATGTCAATGTCTTTGCATGTATGCCCAACAGTGGTCTACTTGTGCCGGCTCATAAGTAGTTCTAGTCTTACTGTTTTGAGGGACTACCATACTCTTTTCCATAATGGCTGTGCATTTTATGTTCCCATCAGCAATGTGAGTCCCCCCCCTCTTCCGCCCCGCATCTCAGCATCATTTTCCAATTTTTATCCTGTTGGTAACAGTCATTCTGATTGGGGCGACGCAGTCTCTCTTGGTGGTTTGGATTTGCACTTCCTGGGTGACTGGTGATGTTGGACACCTTTCCTGTGCTTCTTGGCCATTTAGGTATCTTATTCTGAAAATGTCTCTGCAGATCATTTGCCTGTCTTTGAATCCAGTTGTGTGGTTTGTGGGTTCTTGTGTATTCTGGGCATTGAGCACTTGTTGGGTGGATTCTCTCCCATCTCACAGTGGTCTCTTTGCTCCATTGGTCCCTTTGCCGCCCAGGTTCCTCTTTTAATTGGAGGTGATGCTTTTCATCATTTACTGTTTTTTGTTACCTGCTTTTCTTGGGGTCATATCTAAAAGCTTTCTAGAATTCTTTTTCAGCTCATTTATTGTTACTGACCTTTATATCTTACACCTTTATGTATTCATTCTAATATTTTCTTGGTAAAAATCTCAGGTTTCTCTGTATGAGGGATTTTGTAATCTGTTCATTGCAACCCTGAGGATTCCTCTGTATTTTCTTCTAGTAGATCTGTGCTTTTCAGGACTTATATTTTAATCTGTGATCCATTGTGAATTGTCTTGTAATTGATGAGAGATAAGAGTCTTGTGTCCTCCGTTACAGATACTCGGTTTCTCCACCACCATTTATAAAATAGACTTTCCTCTCTCAAATATGTGCTCTTCTTATCTTTGTCAAAAAATCACTTTTCTCTGGCTGGAGACAGAGCTCAGTTGCTAGAATATGTTTGTCTAGCATTCTTGGGGTTTTATCCCCAGCATTACAAAAACTAGTGTGGTGGTGCACACCTGTAATCCCAGGAGGTAGAGGCAGGAGGATCCAGAGTTCAAAATCACCCTCAGCTACATGGCAAGTTCAAGGCCAGTCTTAGATACATGAGATCCTATCTTAAAAATATAAGTTGACTATAAAGATGTGAGTTTATTTCTGGGCTTTCTATCCTGTTTCATTACTCTGCTTGTTGATTCCTGCGTTCAGATGTCTGGGTTTTATAGCTCCTGAAATGGGGTTTGGAGTCAGGTATTGTGATGGCCCCTGCTCTGTTCTCTGCTCAGGACAGTTATGGCTGTTTGAGGGTCTTTATGATTACCTTGGAATTTTAAGGGTATTTATCCTATTTCTGTGCCAAATTCCGTTAGTGTTTTTGGTAAGAATTGCACTGAGTCCATAGATTGCTTTCAGTAGTATGAACATTTAATAACACTAATCTTTCCAATCCATGAACATGGGATATCTCCTCTCCCCCCTCTACCTCCCTCCCTCCCTCCCTCCCTCCTTCCCTCCCTGTCTTTCCAATTTCTTTTATCAGTATTTTATGATTTCCATTATTCAAATGTTTCACTTCCTTGATTAAATTTATTTCTTCATATTGAGTTGTAGTCCTTGTAAAAGGAATTACCCTCTTGACTGTGTTCCAGCAGGTTGTTATTGGTGTGTAGGAATGCCGTTGATCTTCATGTGCTGATTTTGTATTCTGTTACTCTACTAAATTTTTGGATCAGCTCTGATGCCTTTTTTGGCATCTCCAGGTCTCTTTGTAGTAGTCACATCATCTGTAACAGGGACTGTTTGGCTCTCCTCTTTCCAGTTTGGATGGCCTTACTTTCTTTTTAACCTGTCTGGCTTGGTTAGGACTTGGAATCATCATTTCTATGTGAAGGGTTCTCTTTGCCTGGGACCTCCGTGGAGGAGTGATCAGCTAAGGAAGACCGGCCGACACAGCAAGGAAGAATGCTTGGCAGGACTCCATTAACCTAGGCAGAGCTGTGGGCACACACCATGAAGCCCTCTCACTCTGGACTGACTGGCTCTGGCCTTGTGTAAACCCAAGAAGTTTTCATCTGTTCTCTCAAACCTGGGAGTGCCAAGGGGCAACGAGACCCAGTATTTTACTGATTTCCATCTCTGCCTGCATCACTCTGGTAACCTAGAGCCCCACACCCTGGAAAACATGCTGGAAAGAAAGAAGAGAAAAAACCAAACACATATGCCCTAACCCACTCACATACTAACACACATGTGCACACAGATATGAATGCTTTTGTGTGTACATGTATACACGCTAACGAAACATCCAACTTGGTGAGGTCCATTGTTCAAGAAAATCAAAGAGAATTCAATTCCCTCTGGAGTTAAAGGCAGCTCCTGGGGAGGGAGCAGGAAGCTTGCCTTTAAGGAGAGAGACCACATGCTCATGCCAGTCACCAAGAGGTGAGGGCTTCCACAGCTCACCAGAGGCTCTCCTGAGCCCTGAGACCCACAGTGATGCATGCATGGGCAGAAGCAGAGAGGCCAAGGAAGGCCCCTGGATATTTAGCCTTTAGAATTATTATAAACACAGTGCATGAAGGACTCAATTAAGCCCAGATAACTGAACAGCAAGGCAAGAATCAAGGACCTAAGAAACACTCCTGGCTTGCACCCAATTCCTGACTTTGGATCTCCATTCTGAGTTGAGGAGGGACTGTCCCATCTGTCCATCTCTTCTGGGTGCCAAGGGCAGGCAGTGGTTGAGTGTCTCCAGAGTTGACCTGTGGGTACTTGCTTTCCGCATTCAGCTTGGTAGCCCAGGATTCAAAGCAACAAGTGCTACCTTGTGGGTCTTGAAAGCACCTGGTACCCAGGAGTCGGGGCCCCTGGACCAGGAGGATTCCGTGTGTACAGGATGAGGATCCTCTCTAACAGGGTTTACTGTAGCATATGAGCTGAGTCCTCTTTTCCTTGAGGCTGCGGTATCCTGCCAAGCTGACTGTGACAGACAGAGGTGAAAAGTCCAGAGGGAACACTGCTTTTCCCCCTTGTTGTAGGGGCTGTGCCAACCTCCCAAAGCTGGTATGCATCTCTGAGGCTTTTATGAGAATGACAGGAAGCCCCTTGCTGCTCACGTGCAGGTCAAATAGGAGTGGTGTGGAGCGTCTCTCCTGGGGAAGAGTTACAATTGCAAGGCTGTTGATGGGGGGAGCCTCTGAGCTCCCAGGCATGCAGGGGTATCCTGGTCTCACCCCGTGGAGCAACTTCCTGGCCACTGATAACTGAGCCACATTTTATGGGATATCATCGCAATGAAAAGAAACTGCCACTTACCCTTCAAAGACAGCCAGCCTTGGCATCCCCAGGCCCTGCCCAGGACAAGGTGGAGGTCAGCCTCGGCATGTCAGTGACAGACAGATGGATAGGCACTGTGGATGGACACAGGCCTGGAAATGTTCAGAGTGGAGTAGAAAGGATGTGTTTCTCCACACACTGACTCTCTGGCAGCACCTTGGGAGAACATCGAGAAAACAAAACTCAAAGGACAGACAGAGCAGGGAGGAATTGTTAAGGACTCCCACCTTGGTGTCATGTGACCCGAGCTCCTCTTGCTGAAGCAGTAAGGACCAAGTGCAGAGGGGGAGGCCAGTGCTCAGGTGACCAGATCTGCCCAGCCCGCTACAGAACTGTACAAGGTAGTACAAACTCCCACCCATCCCATACCCCGGTGAAAAGGGAGCCCTTATTTTGGAATGGTAAAATCCACCTGCTGGGGCTTACTGTAGAGATAGTAGGAATCTCTGTCTCACAGGATGGTGAGGTTTGTGTGGGGCTGAAGATAGATTATGACTCATTAGACTGTGGCCCCAGGCTCCTGGGACGATCTTCCCTCCCCAGGATTCTCTGTGAAATGGCTCGAATTTGGGCCAAGAGTGATGCCCCATGATCCCCCAGGGTCAAGGAGCCTACCCCGTGGAATCCACTGTCCAGTGACCTTGGTGGTGGGGAGTGACCCTGGTTTTTTCCTGGTAAAGTACTTGTGGGGGCCTGTGTCTGGGTCTTAGAGTGTCTGCAGCTCAGTTCTTCCCGGGGTCCCATACACACTGTATCCTAAGCCTCCTCAGAAGGCCAGGAGAGGGATACAGGTGAGTGCTTCTCTTTCCCACACCCTCCTGAAATGGTGTCGGGCTGAGTAGTGATGTAGGAGGCACACACACACCTGACTGCCCTCCTGGGGGGCGGGGGGGGAGATGCTGATCGACACCCGCAAGCTCGCAGTTCCTGGAGGGCCTGTGTTATGGATCAGTGCGTCTGGGGGCTCTGGAACACTCCCAGGGAAATAAAACAATTATTTTTGACAACCCACATCAATAGCATCTACATTTCCCCCCACACGGCGCCCCTTCCCCCACAAGGCTGCCTCTTCTGCACTCGCCTGTGTCTTCAGGAAATAGAGCCTGGAAACTCCATAAGCCAATTGTTAGCTCCATCGATCTCATTTGGGGCCTGAAAATTCAGCAGACAGCACAGTGTTAAATTATTAACTAAATGTTTCCACTCGCCGGGGACATGCTTCATAAAGACCATCCAGAGGAACAACGGCCTATTTATGAAATTAACAGCTGGAGGGTTTGTCGGGATAGGGGGCAGAAGTCACTGCGTGGCCAATGAAGGCAGCACTGTGCCCCCAACAGATGAAAGGGGTGAGGCAAAGCTGAGCCTCGGGGGACCGTGCTTCAGGAAAGAGGAACTGGTGGAGGCCTCCATGGAGGGTGTGGACCACCTGTCCACCAGCTTCACACTGGAGCATCTTTCAGCAGGATAGTGATGAGTAAAGTCTTCAGACTGGGATGTGGGATGGGTCCCACTGGGTGATTTGCCACAGCCTCTACCTGCTGAGATGGGATGAACATCCAGCAAGGACTAAGTAAACTGTCACCGAGATGGTGTCACAGCAGAGTGTGACAAACTTTTTCCCACCCTAGGTGACAGGTAGGATCTCAAAGATGTTGATCAGGCCCAGCCAGGCCACATGCTGGGGACTGCAGACCAGGGCTGGATTCCCGTGGGCTGTGCGTGAGGCTGTTCCCTCAGGAGCTTCCAGTGGATAGAAGGAGGTGGTTGGCACAGTGCTCAGTAACTTGTGCCTGAAACGAACAGTCTTAGGACCTAGCAGACCAGCGTCAGCAATTCAGGCCAGCCTAGCTGGTGCGGCCTACCATGGGGATCGGGGAACTGTGAGATGTCCAGCACGTCAACGCATAGGCCTTAAACCAGAGATCAGAAGTGCCGTGTAAAGGTCCAGAGATGGTTTCAGATCCTGCCAGCTTGTCTGGGCCATGACTTGGGGAAGCCCATGACACAGCAGCCTCCAGAAGGGCAGCTCACTCCATACCCCACACTGTGCTGCCCACACACTTCACATCAGCCCTAAGGAAGCCAGGCAGTCCGAAGGACCACTCCAAGTTCTTGGAGAGAAAGAACATCCCCTGTGAAAATCTCAGTCCCACCATAGATAAAGCTAAGCTCTTTGGGGAGTTCCCCATACCTGACCCCAAGGGAGGCCCCATAGCAGGAGGGAGTAGCCAGGTCCCTCACTATCCCCCACACTTTCCAATGTATCAGCTGTCTGCGTGTAGTGAGGGCAGCAGGCTGGATTGTGTGCCCAGGCTGGGAATGTGACAGCAAGTGAACCATCTGAGACCCATGCCCGAGCAGCCTGGCCTGATATATCCTAGGTGGCACATGATAAAATCCACACATTGTGGGTGTGCTTGTGGGCAACTCTGACAGAGAGAGGTAGCTACCGATAGAATCAGGTCAGAAAAGCATTTCCACAGCTTTGGACTCATCTGTCCATATCCCCCAGGGGTGAATAGGCAGCCACTGACCTGGGGTTCATTCCTAGGTTAATCCCTCCTGCCTTTGACCTTCACACATACTTTGGCAGTCTGAGCTCCAACTGAGTGCAATGATGCTTATGATCTGTCTTGAAGTAGTTGCATACATCACACTGTTTGGTTTTATTGCAAAGTTAGGCAGTCCCCTTCCTTGCATGAACTTGCCATGGGCTGTTTATTCACTGTCCCAGGAATGAACATTATGGGTTTCTTCCCATTTAGGCTAATATGGATAGAGTTCCTATTAGCCTTTCATGAGCCTAAGTTGTTCGTTGTGTATAAATTAGGAGTGAAATTGTTGAACATATAAGACAAGGCCATTCGCCAGCACCATGCTCCATCACAGTTCCTCACTGGCAATCTGTGTTCTCCCATGTTTAAATGTTAACCGTTGCAGTGGGTATGACATAATATCTCATGTAGGTTTGGTATGTGTGTCCCTGGTGACTAATGAGCACAAGTGTGCTTACACCCTCGGATGTGACTGCTCTTGTGGAGTGTTTGTTCCAGGTTTTTGTCCACTTTGTAATTGTAATTGTTTGTCTTTTACTGTCTGTCTGTCTGTTTATTTGTTTGTTTTAGATAAGGTCTCGCTCTGTAGCCCTGGCTAAGCCTGGAGCTCTCTATACAGACCCAGCTGGCTGTAAACTCACAGAGATCCATCTGCCTCTCTCTGCTCTAGGATTAAAGATGAGCCTTACCATGCCTGGATACAGGTGGCTTCTTTTAGATCTTAATATAGTATAAATACAACTCCTTGGCCATCTCCACATATTGCAGCCTCTCTTGGCGTGTGGTTTGCCTTTTTATTTATATGAGTCTTGAATAGTGGATGGTTTGTTCTCTCTGGATTTGTTACTTCTTCAACCAGTATTTCTTCCTTCTTTTCCCGATTCCTTTTCCTCTGAAATCCCACAGGTCACCAAGGCTCTGTTCATTTCGTCCATTTCCCCACACTATATGGACAATTCCAGAGGACCTCTCCTCAGGTTCACTCTCCACCTTGGTGTTAAAAGCCTCTCTGGCAACTTGTTAATTTCATGCAAGGTACTTCAGTTTTAGAATTACATTTATGTCTTAATTGTTTTTGTCTCTGCTGGCGTTTTCAGTATGTTTCATTTCTTACGATCACCTTTTCATTTAAGTCTTTGGATGTCCTTTAGTAATTATTTTCAACAGGGCTAATCTGAGTGTCTGAGTTAGTTGCATTGATTAATATGTCTGTTAGTTGTGGGTCATATTTCCTGGGGGGTTGTACATTTACTAACTTTTGTGCATTACATTGGCCACTAGATGATGAATTATATAGACTCTGGATCCGAGGTATTTTGATAAAGAATGTTGTTTTCTATCTAGCAGGCATTTTAATGCCTAGCTGCTCACCCTGAGCTTACTGAAATCTGAATGTACACTTGACTAGGGTGAATCTGTGCTGGTCTTGTCCTTAGTCATAGGGTATGGCCTTTGTTCTTGAGACATACCTTTCTATGGTTTTAAAGGAAAGTCAGATTTTTACCAAACCTCTTCCACATTGAGAGGCTCTTCCTCTGCTGTGGTGAGTGACAGCTGAACCTTTGCTCAGCATCTTCAGCCTTCTAGAACTGTGCTCCCCTGGGCTTCTCCCAATGCAGGCCCCAAATCTGAGGGTTTCCCAGACACATCAGGGGACCCCCTTCCTATGGCTTCCTCCTCTCCAGAATTTCTCCTCTGTTTACAGATGTAATGCCACCTCTAGTTCCATCCTCAGACAACTTCATCCCACAAGGTCCAGTTCTAGCTGCCCTGGGCCTGACTTCACAGTGGCTTCGGGAGAAAAGCCAATGATGGCCCACTTCTCCAGTGTCTTCCTTCTTTCAAGGGCCTCACCCCACCCCCGCCTTTTCTTCTACCTGCTTTTTCTTTCTCTAGTGCCTCTAAGTCTTTTTTAAAGTAATTATGTTCATAGCATGCAACTATTTTTGTTGCAAGAGAGCAAATCCAATACAATCCAAAGCTGTTCTGTCATCACTGAGGCCCCATTTCTTTATCATGCCACTTGTAGTATATGCTAAGCCAATAAGAATACAAGTTTCCAATGTGAGCCTCATTACCTCATCCTCACCACAGACCTGGGAGATGGGTACCTTCTCATTTACAGTTGGCAGTGATGAGGGTCCCACTGGCCGGCCGCCTTGCCCCCAGCCAGCCAGAAAGGGCCTGTGCCGTGGATCCTGCTGTGCCACTTGCAGACACCACACAAGGTCCCCCTGCGGACCCCCAGGTCCCCCCGTGCTGCCTACTGAACCCTGAGTTTTTCTTGGCAGCCTCTTTGTTCCACCCAAGCCTGCTCAGTCCCCCACCCCAACCCTGAGCTCCAGGGAGCCAACAAGAGACCCACAGAGGCCACGTGGCGGTGGTCCAGGGTCTCCACCACGCCGGGTAGTCTGAGGGGCTGCCTGTGGACAGCAGTATAAAAGAGGGTATTGAGGGGCGGACTCCAAGGAGGCTCATTCTCCATCAGCACCCCACAATGTGGGCTTTGTGAGACCTGCCAGGGCTGAGCTGAGCGGGAACTTTCCCTTTTCTCCTAGGGAGAGCTTATTTAATTTAAAAATAATCGAATGTGGAAAATGTTGGAGATGGAAACTGTTTATCAGTTTTCCTTTTCTGCTTCCCCCCTTGGCTTCACCCCACAGTGGCAGTGGCACTGACTCCCCCAGCGTGTCAGCAAAAGTGTCTGTGCTGTGACAAAGTGGGGGACCCTGTAACTGCAACTGGGGGACCCTGTAACTGCAACATGGCTGTGTGGCCCAGAGGTCCTGAGGGAAGCATTCACACTTGCTAGACAGGAGGTGACATTCCTCTAAGAAGTCTGACGTTCTGAAGGCACTGTTGTCCCAAGGTTCTTCCCTAGGAGCAGCCAGGATGCCAAGGCCCCCATACAGCCTTCCCCACCTTGCTCTTGCCCCTGGCCCTCTTCTTCCTGTTGCCCCCTCTCCCAGTCTCCTGCAAATACACCCCTCCTTCAGACGACTTCCACGGGACAGCCTCCCTCTGTCCTCACCAATCCATGCCTCTCTCCTCCAAAAGTACATGGCAAATGTGTCATCTCACCAGGTGGTTCTGAAGCCATAGGTCACCTCTGTGTCCAGGGAGTACCCACTCAACTATGCAGTGTAGGCTGATAGGTCCACAGAGCCAAGGGCTCCCTCTCACACAGGGCTGTGTATGTCCCATCAATACCCTGACCTATCTGTTGAACAGCTAGTGAGAATGGGTGATTATTTAATGCATCTGTTGGCTCTGAAGAAATTCTTGCCGTCAGCTTATTATGGGCTTGTCACACCCCCCCCCCAAGAAAGGAGGTGGATGGTTAGCTTTAGTTGTCTGCTTAACACAACATGGCAAGAGAATCTCCATGAGGAGGGTTTGTCTTTGTTAGATTGACCCCTGAGCATATCTGTGAGGATTGTCTTAATTAAGTCAGTTGATGTGGGAAGACCCAGTCTTCTGTGGGCAACACCATTACCTAGGCCAGGAGTCCTGAACTGTGTTGAGTAGAGAGACTGAGTTGAGCACAAGCATTTATTCTTTGCTGTTGACTGTATCTGATACGATTAGCTGCTTCAACCCCTACCCTCTTGACTTCCCCACATAATGGACTGTAACTTAGAATTGTGAGTTAAAATAAACCACCTTTCCCCTAAGTTGCCTTTTGCAGGATATTCTATCACAGTGACAGAAATTAGGTGTATGTGGGGGGTGGGGGTGAGGATACAAAGGCACCGGCATCAGAGACTCAAGGATGCTGCAAAACACCTCAAGGTGAGTGCCTCTGTCCCAAGCAGTCC
This sequence comes from Peromyscus leucopus, assembly GCF_004664715.2. NCBI lineage: Eukaryota > Metazoa > Chordata > Mammalia > Rodentia > Cricetidae > Peromyscus > Peromyscus leucopus. The sequence goes on along the minus strand of NC_051064.1, from coordinate 152,529,744 downwards.
TTGAGACATCTGCCAGCTTCTGAGCTTTTCTCAAGGAAGACAGAAAGGTCTCTAGTATAAAGGTCCCTGACCCTGTGGTGCTGAGAGCAGGAGTTTGTAAATGGGTCGGGGCTGCATTTCCTGGCTGCATGATGATCCTTCCATAAGTTTCTGCACTGGACAGAAGCTCAGAGTAAGCCAGGTGCTTGCAGGGATCTCGGCCCAATGCCTGTGGGGAGGAGATCTGGAGCTATAAGGGATGGACCTGGAGGCTTTGGGTACTCTGGCATTAACTTAGAAAGGAGCTGGCATCCCTGCATATGCCACATGCCATGCAAGTCCTATTGTTCGGTGCTTTCTGCCTGCTGCTGATGTGCCCTGCATTGCTGGACCTAGGTGGGGTTCTGCATGTGGATAAACAAGTGCCTGGGGCGTGAACTGGGGCCATAGGGAACCACAGGGCCCAGACAGCAGCAGACAATCAGAGCAGAGTAGAATGGAATCTCAGAGGAGCTCTGAAGAGTAGGAACTTGAGTCAGAGGAGGGGTCTGGGCCCCACACAGTCCAGACCTTGGCAGTGCTGGGTCCCGTAAGAATCCCCTGGACTAAAGAGCAAAACCCAAGCCTGTGTTCCCCAAAGTTGACTTTGTCATAACTCCAATTCCTGGAGGGCTCTGGGCTGGGCAAGAGAAGGAAAGCCAGAGCCTGGCCTTAGGGTTAGAGAGGCTCATTCCTTGTGGCTATGGCATCTTGGCATTGCATCTGTTCATCCTTGGGGCCAGTATGGAGTTCTGAGTCCCATGCACACCTGAATGCTGAGGCTGAGTGGCAGTGGCTTCATCTGCTCCAGCAGAGACCAGAACCAGGCTGCCGCTCAGGCCACTGGGCCTTTGGCAAGACCATAGGCCCCTCTGGTGGCAGGAAGCAGAGTGTTGCCCCCGGTCCCTGGTAAAGCCCTGCTGTCCACCCTTCCTGCTCTCCTGCTGGGCCCTGAGCTTCCTGGAGGCTATACTCCAGCAGTTGCTTGGCCCCTGGCCGGGTCACTTTTTAGTATTCTGTGTGATGCGCTGAGACAGGCAGAGAGTAGAAAGAGAAAGAAGGCTGAGGGAAGTTATTCAGCACCATCCCCAAAACCCATGGCCAAGGACACGGGGACAAAGAGCAGTCTTCATTCAGGCCAGTAGGCATGGCTTCTGCTGTTCACAAAGGAGGCTTGAATGTGCAGAGCAGTGGGAGGGACCCATGCTTTGCTCAAAGACACCCTCCTCTGCTGGCCTCCAGCACAGCGGACAGACAGACAGACGGACTTCCCCAGATCCTTTGAACTCAAGAAGCTCCACTTGGGAGGTGACCTTGAATGTCAGGTGCCACTGAGTCCTGTCCTGGCTCCTGACACCAGTCATTTGGTTCTTCCTAGGACTGGTGGCTTCCTCTCCTTCCGCTGGGCCAGTCCCACCCACTCTTCCAACAAGCTTGTGCTCTCAGCTCGCCCCCTATTGGCAATAGGCTGTTTCCCACTCAGGCCCCTCCAAAGATGTTGATTTGGGAAATAGGGTAGCCAGAGATGATGAGCCCACAAGATGATTATTGGATTATGAGAACCAGAAATCAATGTGTTTCTGCACAATTTCATCAGCAAGAAATCGCACCGGCTCCCCCCACCCCACCCCCATCATGTCAACACTTGATGGCCTGGTTGTCTGGACCCAGCATTCCTGGACCTGCTCCCTGGCTCCCACAAGGGTCCCTACCTGAAAGAGATAAGATAGAGCCCGTGTTGGGGAGGAGGTGTAGACGGGGCTGAACTGGGTCTGCTCGCTGTGAGTGATAAAAGGGGCTTTGGAAAGGTGCTGACGTGGCCACCGCGCTTAATGAGGTCATCGCCAAAGCTACTGCCCCGGTAACCTGGAGGTCAGGTTCCCAAAGTGACAGCAGCGGGAAGTGGGGCCATCTGCCACTGCCTGTCAACACCCAGCACCCCATCACAGCAGCCAGCTCCAATGCCTGCAGGGGCCGGGCTCCAAACTCATTTCAGGCCTGTCATCTTAAGACCTGGGGCATCCTGAGAGAGCTGAAAGGGACCTCTGGCCTTGTGCTGGTAGCGAGGGAAGCTGTTGGTGGGGAGGGAGGCTCTTGGGCCCCTTGTCAAAGCCGGCCTCGGGCAGCACCTTCTCTGGCTCCCATCAAGTTTCTGCTTTGAGGGTTTTTTGAGGCTTCTTAGCTGAGTTTGCTGGAGGGACCAGCACTGTTGTAGGCACTCCTGGAGGCCTGGACTCTGCCCTCCACCATGCTGGCTTGGAGACCTAGTATGTGGCCCTGCCACACAGTAGGCGTGGCCTGACTTGCTCTGGCACCTGCATGTTTGGGCAGAGGCTTCCAACAGGATAGAACTCAGATACCTGGACCAGATTGAACTAGATGTCTTATCTTTGAGCAGGAAGTAGGAGAGGACAGAAAAATCTGAAAGCAGAAAAGAAGCCAGGTTCTGCTTCCCAGTAGCTTCCCTACCGTTCTGTTTCCTGTCTTTCAGCCAGGCTTGATGGTAGGTCAGGGAGCCACCTGGGGCAGTCCAGCCCAGGTGTAATGTGTGTTAAAGTCCCCAGGGGGCGGCATGGCCTCCTAGGACCAAGAGCCCCTGGCAGCTCATGCTGTAGCACCATTGTTCTCAACCTGTGGGTTGCGACCCCTTTAGGATTTCACAGTGGTTAGATATCAGGTATTTACATTGTGATTCATAACAGCAGCAAAATTACAACGAAAATAATTTTATGATTGGGGTCACTACAACATAGGGAACTGTATTAAAGGGTCCCAGCATTAGGAAGGTTGAGAACCACGGTTGTAGCATCACTGAGATGAATCTCTGCCGGACAAGGGGAAGTGACTGGGGGGCCTGGGCCTCCAGGCAGCCTCCTCTAGGAACACCTGAAGGCTGAATCCTTTCAGAACATTATTGGTGAGATTATTAAGGCCACTCCACATAGTTAAAAGGGAGATTTATTTAGTGGCATAACTTACAAATGAAGGGATAGGTAGGTTGCAGGTTCTGTGAAAGACACAGCACAGTCCGGGGGTGTTCTCTGGAGAACTCTCCTCGGTCTGCCTCTAGCGTCCACAGTCCAAGAAGGAAGAGAGCGCAGCGCATCCCGATCTCGGGTCTTCAGGGCCCTCCCTTCGCCCTGCCTTGTAGGTGTAATAGTTACCGAAGCCTCAGTGGGGGTTGGAACTTCCAGACCAAAGCTGGAATGGCTACCCACTACAGAACATGGCTTCCCAGAGGACTGGGATAAGAACTTCCAGGATAAGAACTTTGTATCTGTGAAACTTCTTAATTCGGTATCTAGTTTTCTCTTTCTGGCTTCAACCTTTCTCTGCATTAAAATAGGATAGTTCTGGGGAACATGACCCCCAGCCTTCAGACCCACCACGAAAGTCACTCAGGGTAACATTCAGCTCTTTTTATTATGGAGCCAGGGAGAAAAACAAGTCAGAAAATCATTTCCAAAAATAGACAGCAGACAGCAGGAATCGTGTGGTATGGCTGGTTGGCAGCACTCTGGGATGGGGCACAGGCTGGCCAGGCCACTCTGTGTTCTGGGAAAGGCCAGCACCCACTTGGGGACCAGGCCCCTTGGAAAACGCCCATACTGTCCACTGTAGGTCTCTGAGTTCAGACTTAGCAAAGGCACCTGCAGCTCGGCCGAGTCAGTGCTAGCTCATGTCCCTGGGTTGTCAGAGCAACTGCCAGGGCTTGGCTACAGAGTCCCTCTGTCTTTTCTGGATAGAAAGGACTCTGCTTGGCAGAGACGTTCTGAAGGCGTCCTAGAGAGCTCTGACCACTAAGTACCTCTGGGCTGCTGTGTTTAAGGAAGAAACTGTCTGGTCTGCTGGAGGCAGCCCAGGGCTTCTGCAGAACCCTCAGTGGGAACACAGAGGAGGGAGTGTCGGGAGTAGAAGCAGGACTCCCTGAGGATGGCAGCCTTAACCTTTGCTGGTCACTGGATGTCTGGTGACCACAGACTTGACATAGGTACCACAGACCCACCATTGTTCAGAAAGGTCAGGGATTTGGTAGGGAATTCCGAGGCTGCTGCTGGCCTTTGATTAGCTTTGCCTAACTTCATAGCTTCGGCAATGTCAGGGCCCCTCCAGACACCCTCCAAGCGGGAGTGGGGTTTGGCCAGTCTTCTGCCATGAGCCATTTGATGTTAGATGGAGCTCCATCTGGCTCTGAGCCTTCTTCTTCCTCACCTCTAGACTTCCCTGCACACTTAAGCCTCTTTCTGAGTCCCCCACCCCACGCCAGTAGAGGACCACATGGTTCCTTACAACAGCCCTTGACAGAGCAGGACTCTGATGTCCACCAGGTGCGAAGAAGGCCAGCCCCAGTCTCCTCCCAGCCCAGAGAACCGCAGCTGCTCTGGGCATCCTCTGCAAGCACCCAGTTGTTCCAGCAGTTCTGTATGTTGACAGCCCTACTCCCTGCTCTTGCTCCCTCACCCAGCCCCCACCCCCGCCAACCACAACCCTCTGCCCCTGTCCTGGAGCCCACTTAGGAGGTAGGGGAGAATGTACATACTCATACTCAAACTAGGAGGGACCCTGTGTCTGTGACTTGTGAAAGCTGGGAGCAGCGAGGGTGAATGGATGCCCCCAGTACTTAAATAGATGGTAATCTGACCCCCTTCCCAGACATCACCCCCACACACACACCAGGACTTTCTCAAAGATAAAGATGAGCATATACAGCACAGCAGAGGTGGGGACAGGGGAGCGCACTGTGAATGGCTCTAATAGACAGCAGATGAGTCCAGCAGCCTTGGCCAGACAGGACAGTGGCCATCCCTCAGGGAATGGCCAGCCAGAGCTGGGCTCCACCGACAGCCCTTGTTCACTCCTCACCAGCTCCCTCTTTGTTCCTGCCATGCTCTGCCCCAGCACCAAGACTCAGGCTCCCCTCTGCCCCCCTGCTCTGCCCCTGCCCACGGCTGATTTATTTCAGCCAGTGACGCCCACTCCTTGCAAGACTTCCCATGGCCAGAGTTGTGGTCTCTTGCGGCTGGCTGCAGTTTTTAATTGTTTTTCTCCCCCTTCGCTGCCTCCCCCCCTTGCTGCTTGCAGTGACTGGGGGAGGGGTCAGGGGTTCCAGTAGCATTTCCGGCCCTCTCGATTTGTTCTCTTCCCTTTTCCCTTTCTCCTCCCTCCATGGGCCCAGCCTCTGTGATTAAGCCTGAAGGCCGCCTGCTGGTTCTAATAGGCCTGCAGGCTTGACCATCTGATGAGAACGGTGCAGGCACAGCTTGTTCCCGATGCTTGCGCTGGAATCTCCTGATGCACGGTATTAATCATCACTGTCAGGCCGCTCAGGCCTAAACACGTCCGCCCAGGATAAAATTATACTAAACAGAAGAAAGAGGGGCTGTGATTGGCTCCGTATTGAAAACAGACATTAGACAGCCCCCGCCCCCAGCTTGCCCACTCCCTCCCCAATTTCAAGTCCCCCACCAAGGCCTCTGCCCAGTTTAATAACAATAGATGGCTTAGGGTGTTGATCAGGGCCACACTTGGTACTCACCAAGTTCTGAATTGTGGGCACAAGTGACATGGAGGTGGGGGGGGGGCTTTTACCTCTGTAACCAGGGGTTCGGTGTCCACCTTGGTAGTTTTTTCCTGATGGTGTCATCAGGCTTTTAAAAAGCAGAGAGATTCTGGACAAGGCTGAGGCTGTTTACCTTTAGGAGAGGGGTGGAATCAGTGAGGTGTAGAGCTTCAGGGCTTCATGGAGAGATAGGTGAAGGTAGACAAGATCATAAGGACTAGAAAGCTGGCCCTGGCCCAGCCTCCCTGTGTCCAGAGCCCCTGGGGGCTGGGATTTGGCTGCCCCAAGGGCAAGCACCCTCCTATTCCCCAGCAAGCTGGGCTGCTCATAAAAGTTAACTGGGTGTGAAATGCTTGCCTGAGGTTGGTAGAAGGGCATGAGATGCTCTGCCTAGGATGGCTGCTCCTCGCCTGCCTGATCCTGGCTCAGCTTCATAGCCTGCAGCCAAAGAACCTCAGGGCCAACAGGAAGAGGCCCAGGATGTTTCTTGTCACACCTTGAAGGTTGACCGAGCCCAGAATGAATGCCTCTCCAGGTAGAGGTCCTCTGCCTTTGCCCTGATATCATCTCAAAATGGCTTGTTACAGAATCTAAGTACTGGCCTCCAGCAGATACTTCGTTCCTCTACTTACCTCCCTACACCCTATGCCAGTGCCTGAGGTCCTAACCCCGACCAGGCTGGGTCCCAGTGGGCAGAACGCCCCCCCCCCCAGGGGAAGCACTTCTCCAGTGCTCACTCTACCCTGAGGTGACAGAACTAGATAACCTCACTCATGATGGGAGGATTTGAGGCCATCCAGGTGAACACAGAACAGACAAGTCCATGGTCTTTGAGGCCAGACTCTCTGACCTCACAGGCAACCCTGTGTCCCTCATACTGCCTTAATTGACTCCCCGCAGAGGTCACACTGGAGCGAATCCACTGGTGCCCAGAGAACAGGAGCCACGTGGCCATGGTGGCTAGATAGACAGCAGCCCAGCCGTCTGCTTTACAGCCCGTTAGGTCAGCTGGAGGGTGTCCCATCTCTGCAGTGACATGAGAGAGGATGCCTTTGAACCCTCCTCAGACAGCTGGGAGAGTCCCCCTAGCCTCAGATTTCCCAGTCAGATATGGTGATAGACATGTGTAATCTCAGCACTTGGGACATGGAGGCGGGAAGATCAGGGGTCATCCTTGGCTATGTGAGTTAGAGGCTAGTCTGGTTTATGTGAGGTCCTGGGGTCTGGTTGGATACATGTGGTATACACATGTGTATACATATGGTCAGCTGGGAGGCTTTGTGGGTGGGTCGGTGAAGCTGCAGGGACGTTCAGGAAAGGAGTGTGTACTCCACTCAGGCAGCTGAGTTGCAGACATGGAGGGGTTTGTGTTCCATCAGTTTCTCTAAGTGCTAACACATCAGCCTGCACTTTGCCCAGGAGCAAGGCTGCTTTGCTCACTTCAGCCCTGAGCAGCATCCCCAGGGCACTCTCAGCTCTGGCCCGGTCAGATGCAGTGCCCCTAACCTGAGACAGGTGTCTAGGCTAGGAAGAAGGCTGGGCCTGGGATCATCTGTGTTGTCTAGAGTTGGCCCTGCACTGCTAACATTGGCCAGTCCACCCAGGGAGCAGTCCTGGCTCCTGGGCCATAAGAGCTGTGTAATCCCACTTAGACTGTGACCAAAGACTGTCCTCTCAGGCCTGGCGAATCTCACCTGGGCCCTGGTCTGCCAACACCTGTGCTTGCGTTAATGAAACACGTTCTTCAGCTGTGACAGCTGGATATATGTGGGGGGGGGGCATCTCCTAATGCCAGCTAACCTATACCCAGCCTACCCCACAGCTCCAAGTCCTGGCCCTGGCCAAGGGAAATGAAACACTATGGTTTGGCCCAATTGGGAAATGCAGCTGAGGTGCCTGGGCAGAGCCCTCCAGGTGGCTGGCTGCCATGCCTTCCTCCTCTTCCTGGGTCCCAAGAAGCAGTTTCCCTGCACAGGATTCTGGCTAGGTCTCAGGAGAACAGGCGCAGATGGGCTTCTAGTGTCCTTCCATGATTTACCTGCCTCTTCCTGGTGCTCTTGAAGGCTTAGCAGCAATGACTAAGAGGTTTTCTGCCTTCAAAGTGGCTAGTGGTCCCAAAGTGACTAGGGCCATTCTGTCTCCTGTTTTCACCCCAACATTGGAAACATTTGTAGATGGTTGTGGTTGTCCCCACTAGGGGTGCTGGTGGGTAGAGCCCAGGGAACTTGAGGGATATTCTACAGGGTCCAGGACAAGACCCATTAGTGGAAAGCAACACAGACCCAGAGGTCCATTCAGTGAGGGTGGAAGTCAAGAGCTTTCTTCTTTAAAACATTTATTTGTGTGTGTGTGTGTGTGTGTGTGTGTGTGTGTGTGTGTGTGTGTGTATGTGTGTGTATACATGTGCATGTACCACAGTGAGTGTGTGGAAGTCAGAAGACAATTTGTGGGACTTGGTTCTCTTTCCACCATGAGGGCCTGGGGGACTGAGCAGAGGTAATCAGGCACCTTTGCCCACTGAGGCATCTGACTGGCCCCTGAGGTTGACATCACAAAATGCAAACACAAACTGAGACTGGGTGAGCTATCTTAGGAGAAAACACCTTCTTTGGAAGGACAGTCGTGATTTTAGTGTAAAGAGATTTTTTTCTGAAAAAAATGTGACTATGCTGCTCACATCCTGGCCCAGCACATGTGTGTCCATTGTTTGTGCCAAGATGGGACACAGGTTGAGACACAGGAGCATGGACAGACATGGGATGGTTTAGGCCTTGGAGTACAGTATGCCCTTCCTTACCTTACATTTGAGATCTGCAGTTTAAGGCTTGGCTCTGCCTCTTGCTCACTCATCTACTGCAGGGAACTTCAGTTGAGAAGATCCACAAAGTGGCTTTTTCCAAATCCTAACGGGCTGCTAGAGGCTGAGAGCAAGGTTGTGGCACTAACCAGAGCGATGAAAGGCGGCGACTCCAGTGTCCGGTCAGAATCTTCATTAAGGCCCTTGGTTAATGCTCGCCTTGCTCCAGAGGGCCCAGCCTGGGGCTGGGATGGAGGTTGGTTGTCCTTTCCTGCCCCAGACCAAGATCTGGGTTCTCTCCTCCCTGACCCCTACTTGAAAGGGCCGGGACCTCCCTACAGTATGACCACAAGAAAGGGGAATCCCGGGACAGCCAGTCAGGTGGCTCCCATGGAAGAGATCTCTGTGCCTCAGCAGCTGCACTCACCCGGTGAGACAGAGTCATGGACCACTTCACTCTGAGTCAGCACATGGCCACTGTGTGATGCTTTGGGACATGAGAAGAAGGGTCACTCCCACCTCACAACCCAGAGCAGGGATGAACACTCCTGGGAGTCGCCTGGGAATCTTTGAAGGCCCCATTGCCTTTAAGAAGCCCAGGAGAGAATGTTCATGTCCCGGTGCCTGATGCCGTCAATGTGGCATTCTCCTTTGGCTGCTTAGTGCCATTGCAGTGTGTGTGTGTGTGTGTGTGTGTGTGTGTGTGTGTGTGTGTGTGTGTATGTATGTGAGAGAGTATATGAGTGTGTGTTATGAGTGTGTATGTGTACAAGTATGTGAGTATGTATGAGTATGCATGAGTATGTGTATGTCAGTATGAGTATGTATGTATGTGTATGAGTGCATGTGTGAGAGTGTGTATGAGTGTATGTGTATATAAGTCTGTGTATATGAGTGTGTATGTATGTGTGTATGAGTGTGTGTATATGTGTATGAGTATGTATGTATGTGTATTATGAGTGTATGAATGTGTGTATGTATGAGTGTATATATATAAGTATGTGTATGAATATGAGTGTGTGTGCATACGCATGTATGTATGAGTGTGTGTGAGTGTATATATGGGTGTTTGTGAGCGTGTGTGTGCTCTATATGTTTTTGAAATGCAAAGTTGCTTTCAAGTGGCAGAGCACTGAGGGATGTCTTAAAAATCTGCTATCCATCCCTCTGTCCTGGGTATCAGGGTTCAGGGATAGCCCTCCCTGACTTCCACATCAGACTCACTGGGGATCCCCTGGGTCTAGGGCTGAGGCCAGCATTTCAGGAAGAGACCTGAGCAGCAGGATCCAGGGCCCCAGCCAGAAGCAAAGTGGCTGAGGCTTCCTGACAAGAGACCCGTCCCCACCATCTGCACCAAATCTCTGGCAGTTACTGTGGGGCTCAGATTTCAGCCTCCCCCCCACCTGTCACCTTTGTTTATGCTTGCCCGCACTCACAGCTCCATCCTTGGGCCTTCCCTTAGAGACCTTCAGAAAATTGTTGGCAATCTTGACTTCTTTGCCCGTCGGGGGAAAAAACAGTATCCTCTGTGTGGTTGTAAAGAACACACGAGACTTGTCCATCAGCAGCAACCCTAGCTCAGCGGCACAGAGGACATGCCATCAAACACAACACCCTCGTTCCAAAGTGATGTTTATTTAGCAAGTGGCATCAGACAGGGGCTTCAAACGTGAGCAACAACGAGACTCTCAGAAAGCGGGTGCCACGTGCTTATGTCTGGGCTTGGCATAATTTAGGACTGTGTACATCCTCAGACTCACAGAAGCCCGTCTAGCTTGGGAACCGGGGAGACAGCCGTCAGCAAAGTACTTACTGTGCAGGTGTGAGGGCCTGAGTTCAGTCTCCAGAAACCAGGTAAAAAGCCAGGTGTGGTGCTGTGTGCCTGTGATCCCAACACTGTAAGACAGGAGGCGCCCTGGAGCTCACAAACCAAGCCAGGAAGTCCCAGGTTCCAGTGAAAGACTCAGTTATAAAAAAGTAGGGTGGAGAGGTGGATCATTTGTTCAGAGCATGTACTGCTCTTGCAGAGGACCCAAGCTCTGTTCCTAGTACTCACATCAGGGGGTTCACAATTGCCTGTAACTCCAGGGGACCTGACTCCCTCTTTTGGTCTCTATGGGTACCTGAACACACAACTCACATGCACATGCGTACACACACACACACACACACACCATAATTAAAGAAAAAAAAACCCAAACAAATTAATTAAACCAAAGTAAGGTAGACAACACTTGAAGAGTGGCACCCCACATGAACCTCTAGCCTTCACACACACACACACACACACACACACGCACACGCACACGCACATGCACACACACACACACTGGTAGGGAGGAACAGAGAAAGAGAGAGAGAGAGACAATGCCTCTTAGGACAGGGTCCCCTTGGCTGTCTGGCTGACTGGCCAGCAGCAGGCAGATATGATTAACTCCATGCATCCTATTAGCAGGCCACTGTCCTTGCCACTAATTGTCACATGGTCAAAGCTCTGGTAAGTGAACCAAATGCTTCTTTTATCTGTCATCTTGGACATGACGCCTTAATGATGACCATATGTGCAGCACTTGAATGTTACTGATCAGGGACTTTAGGCCAGGAGATTCCAGCCTGGATGTTTCTCTTGCAGGAGAGACAAGTGGGCCCCTCTGGAAGCTACAGCTCCTTCTAGAGCTATACTAGCCTTTTGTGCTTGGTGGGCAGCCTGGCTCTAGGTTATGTACAGTCCCTCCATCAAACAAGCTGCAGGTTCTTGACCAGAAATGGAGACGAAGAACCGTGTGTATGGCTTGGGTCTACCGTGGTCCAAGGGGACCAAATTCAGTGACTTGTCCTTGAACACCAGACTTCCCAGGAGTACAGGGTTGACTCCAACGCCAGAGAGAGGCACCCGCTGCTGTATGGTAGCCAAACCACTAGCCACCTCTCCAGTGCCACCTCACAGCTGGCCTCTGAGCCAGCCACAGTTCCAGTGCCTCCCTGGGCCCTCTGGGAACATGACCTCTAGGCAGAATCCAGCAAGACTAGGGCTGGGCCAGGCAAAGCCACGGGGCTGGGGTCTGCTGCAGCCGTGACGTAGCGGAGTTGACACCAGGGGAGCTGTCCTGCCCCAGCTTCTAACAGGACCTCCTCCAGGTCCCATCTGGAACAGGAGTGGAACCTCCCTGGAAAGTCACAAAAACAGAGCCAGATGTGCAGTGCCGTCTTGCTGCAGGAAGGAGGGGTGGGCTGCCGGCTGGGGCTGTACAGCACTTTCGTTTCTCCGGCAGGGCCACTTGTGTGTGATTGAAGGAAGACACAGACGTAACAATGGTGGCAGTGTCTGCAGAACAGAGTTCCATTGAGCACCATGAAAGCCTTTTTGAAGTGGGGGAACAGTTTGAAGACACGGCATTCCTCACCCCATGTTTTGACTCAGAGAGGCCAATGGACAGAGCCTCAGACGCCTCCAGAGAGGCCCTGGTCCACCTTTGAAGCATACATCTGTTTTTGCTGCCCCAGACTGGGGACTCCTTCCCTGGGCTGACTTCAGTGTATGCCCCTCCCTGGCAGCCCACCACCCAGCAGGGTTAGAGGGGTCTCTGTGGAAGACCTCCAAATGTCTGAATTCAGAATCAGCACCAAACACTCATTACCAGGAGCTTACTCCGAGGCTGTCGCTGTGGGGGTGCTATGCTCGGTATATGGAGGTCAAAAGCAAAGTATATTTGCTCAGCACACACACACAGACACACACACACACAGACACACACACACAGAGACACACACGCGCGCGCGCACAGACACAGACACATACACACACAGACACACACACACATGCACACACACAGGCACACACACACAGACACACACAGAGGCGCGCACACACACAGACACACACACGCACACAGACACAGACACACAGACAGACACAGACACACACACACAGACACACACACAGACACACACATACAGACGCACACACACACAGACACACACACACAGACACACAGACAGACACACACACATACAGACACACATACACAGAGACACACACACGCACACAGACACAGACACACATACACACACAGACACACAGACACACACACATGCACACACACACAGACACACACACACAGGCACACACAGGCACACACACAGACACACACACAGAGACACACACACGCACACAGACACACACACATGCACACACACAGACACACACAGAGACACACACGCACACAGACACACACACATGCACACACACAGACACACACAGAGACACACACACACACAGACACACACACACACACACACACACACACACACACACTCATTTGTAATCCTGAAGCTCTGAAACTCTCTCATGTGGATGGGGAACAAGTGTCCTGAGGCCTTTTGGACATGTGACCACAGAAGAAGTGATGGGCATCTACTGCTTGGTCCTAGGTTTGGGGAAAATTCAAGAAGGTGCTTAGGTTTCTACCCTCACCTAGGGCAGATTTCATCCCAGGAGTGTAAAGAGGCCTTAAGTAGCCCCAGCGTGGTGGGTGTCTTTGTGTTAGCTCAGGGGACGTGGCCCTTATTTCTTCAAGTGCCCCCACCTGGCATTTATTAAACTTGATTGAAAATGCTGAAAGATGTAAAGTAATGGCAAGCAGCCTGTCCACTCTGTGTGTGCCATGCTCCCAGGAGGCTTTCCCCGAGAGGTTAAAGAACATAAGCCTATACCCAGCAATGTAAAAGAGCTGGAAATTGAGACAGCCCCATACTGGCGAGGACAGAATAGGGTTGGGATAGACCAGGGTAATCAGTGAATAGCAAGGGGATGCAGTCACAGTATGGCCTTGGACAGCCATCAAGAGATGCATAGAGGATCACTCTGGGGAAACCAAGCCACACACACCCACACCCACACACATACACCTCCAAGGTGTAATAGGAACTCTCAAATCCACAAGGCTATGATGCAGACCTGTAGGAAGACTGAAGTCCACACAAAGACAATCTCTGCTCTGGGACCACCAATCTTGGGCAGACCCAAGACCTCCAACTCCAGGCTGGGAACTGTCTCCCTCTAGCTTTCTCAACCTCTGAGGACTGGTGTCCTTTGATGGCTCTGTGTCCAGTTCAGTTGTCCTCTGGCAGCCCCTTAAGCACAGCGAAGACCCACGTGAAGTTGATGTGCAGTGTGGTGCTTGCCCCAACAGTCCACGGGAAGGTGTTCATCTCTAGGGAATGCCTTCTACCTTGGAATGGAGCTCTAGGTTGACAGTCCTGTAATGGGCAGGTCTGGAAGAATCTAGGCAGCTGTGACTCCAAAGTTGTCTGCCCTGCCTGCACAGGCCACTGTCTCCCAGCATCAAAGCTGGATTTCTAGGAGTCCCCAAAGGGTCATTCACAGGTGGAACCTCCCTGGGAAGTCACAAAAACCAGATGTGTGGTGTCATCTTGCAGCAGGAAGGATGAACTACCTAGGGCTATAAAGTAATTATCTCCCATGTCAGAAAGTCTGATCCAGCCTCAATATCATGAATATGAAATTTGGGGGTTCCTTCCAGTCTTCCATAAGGCTGCCTTCCAAACAAGCCCCCAGGAGACCACTACGCAGATGCACTGGTCATGATTGGCCACAAAGCCACCTACCTTCTTGAGGGTCTCTTTCCACAGTGATGATATTCACCCATAGAGAAAAGCTCAGACACAGAGATGTTGAGACCAAACCCTCCCAAAGAAAGAAGGAGAGGATGAAAGAAGGAGGAAGAGGAAGAGGAGAAAGAGGAAGTAAAGCCAGCACAGAGCAGCAGGAGTCACAGCAGCCCCCACCTCTAGGGGAACAGTGACTAATGCATTTGCCGCTGCCGCTGGAGGCCAAAGTCTGCAGGGCTCAGACCAGCTCCTGCCATGGCATCAACCTCAAGGGTCTCTATGAATATGAACCAAATCTTGCATCTTCTCTGTAGAGTGGCAGTGAGCTCCATCTCCATCTTGCCTCACGTGGCCTTGGACGTGGGAGTAAGCATATGAGAGGCAGATATGCTCTACCAACCAGCCTGCTAGGCAGGTCAAGGTTCTCCAGGTTCTGGATAGGTTTCTGGAAGATCGTGAAGCTGGATCACCTGATCCCCACCACTCACTATCATGTGGAAGTGAATGATGTATTAGTAGAGATGGAGGCCTCCGGCATCACACTTTGCCCACTGGGGAAGGTCTGGGCTGTAGATTTAATGATTTAATGTGGTTTAATGATTTGAGGAAGTCCTGGTTTTGCTGCAGAGTGGGCCCCTCATCGACCTGTACTGCAGCCTCCCTGGGACCTCATGAAATTTAAACTCAGAAGTTCCAGAGCATAGCTGAGCCTTTCTGAATTCATAGACACAGGGACCTACCATATAGACCTACCACAGACCTACCGTGGACCTGCTCTGTTGCAGGATGCTCTCTGGACAAATGGGGTGCTGACTCCTCCTCCATTTCATCCATGCCTGACTGGGGCCATCCCTGCCTAGGCTTCCCACCCCCCACATCCCATCCCTTCCTACCCACCCCTCTAGGCAACATGGCCATTTGCTACCAGACAACTACTTTTATCTGTTGCTAGGGACAGGTGGATTGTATTTAAACTAGAGTCAGAATGCAATTTTAATTATCATAGCCTCCAAGTTGACCAGAAACCTGAAACAGAGGAACCTTCATTCTTAACCCCTAGGTAAGACATGCCCATTGCTTGATGAAGAAATTGTTTGTATGGAGCCTGTTTGTAAATGAGCCTGTCACACCTCAGCCTAGGGAAGGCTTGCTCAGTGCTGGGCGGCTATAATTTCCCTCTGGGAAATACCTAGGGAGCAAAAGTGCCAGGAATCCCCAAGGCAGGGAAGAAGAATTAGTTTTGTCTGAGCTTAGGAAGCCACAGTGCTAGTGAGCAAAGGCAGAAGCTGTGGGCAGAGCTGTGGGCTCAGTGTGCATCCGTTTTGGAAAAGGGGGCTGAAATGTATAGTCTCCAAGGGATGGGCAGTGACTGAGGACCTCAGGGGTACCGGTTCATGGACTTCACGCCTGCCTTTCTTCTGAACGTTCAGCTGTGCAGCCTATGAAAATCCACTGACTTCCTGTGGATGGTATGAAGGATCAAGTTCAGATGCTTTTCTTACTCTGGGTTAGGGACTGTCAGGGAAAGGAAATGGGGTACACCAGTATGTGTAGGAGGGAAGGAGAGATGGTGGAGAGTAGGACTTCTTGGCTGATTCCACCCCTCATTCTTTCTCCTCATCTGAGGCACCTGCCTATACCCAAAGTCACTACTTATGACTGCTGTTGGACAGAAAGCCACACTACTTCCAAGTTGTGGGTAATGAGGGTCCCATGAATCGCTGGTATACGCCAAGTCAGACAAAGAGGAGAGACACTGAAGTGATCTGTGCTGGGCAACTGGCAGCCCCACATATCTGACCTGATGTCAGCCACAGGCCAGAGGGATTGGGGCACAGTGTCGACTGCCACCACACACACGTCATAAACAGACCCAAGTGGCCCCTGACCACAGCCTTGTTTCCATCCTGCAGCAGTCAAAGGTGATTAATGGGAATTATCATTAGTGCTAATCAGAGCCGTTTGGAGGAAGCTAAAGTGGAAGGAAATACTCTTGTGAAGCTGCTGAGACCCCTTTGAAGAGTTTCAGTTGTGTGTGTATGAGTGCTCAGGTATATGCCTGCACACGTGCATTCATGCACACCCATGGAGCTGGCTAGTAGGAGAGAGTCTGAGCAGATGGGATGGAGTTGAGGATGAAACATAGTTCTGTCTTGTGCAAGGAGTCCAATTATTATCCTGTCCCGTGCCCCTGTAGCTGGGGAATGTAGACTTCACACACTTCAGTGTGGCTGGAATGAATTCCCTCCTCTAACAACTATGTGTGGCGGCTGCACAGAGACTGGTCCAGAATTAGAATGGGAGCCAGGCTGGTGCCCTGAAAGAGGGTGGCATCCTCTGTGCATTCCATTTCCTCTTCCTCCCCAGGCACAAGGCCTTCACCACTACCCATGGCCCAGTCACACCAGGAATGCCCTTTCCTCCTAGGCCCCAAGGAAGGTAGACAGGGCTGTTGAGCAGCCTTCACGGGCTAGTGTGGCTTCCAGATACAAAGTGTCCTTTTATTGGGAATATCAATTCAGAAAGGAGCTAATAGTAAGCCGAGAATATTTGGATAAACTTGACAGCCCCAAAGACTGAAAAAGCCCTTTTGTTCCCCACAAGAAGGCAGCCTTGCCACCCTGGGCTCCCTGGAGCTGCTCCAGAGAAAACTGAGGTTGGAGCAGAAAAATGATTACGGTGTCTCATGAAAGATCCATATTCTACACTCAATGTTTATTATTATTTATTTTATTTTTTTCATTAGAATGTGTGGCTAACATCCTATTGCATAATGCCAAGCTGTAAGCATACTACAGATACCGCAGCTCAGCCTGCCAGGGTCCACGAGCACGTGAAGCAGTCTGTGGCATGGGGGCAGGGATGGGGCTGCACGTGTATTTTATTTTGCTCAGCTTTGTTTTTGAGATGTTGACGACCAGTTCCTGAAGGTGCAAGCATCTTCTAGGGTCTGTATTCTGACCAACAAAGAGGCTCCTCTCCATGTGAGCCACAGGAAGCTGGGTATGCAGTGGCCTGTGGGCTTGGCGTTGGAGGAGCTCGCTCCACAGAAAGAGAAACTGAGTGCAAGCGCTTGGCTGTTGTTGAGAAGGGCACCCTTGGAAGCTGCCTTTCTGCTGACCCCAAGCCAGTGGGATGACAGGACCCAGCTCCTCCCTAAAAGAGTTGGGCCCAACTTTCTGTTGTTCAAAGACTCGTGTGCCATTATAAGTTTCCTTGTTTTCTAAAAATAATTCTTGCTTCCATTGTCTTTTGGTATATGAGGAGTTTGGTTCCAGGACACGCCAGAGACCAAAATCTGAGCACACTACATCCCTGATGTAAAGAGGGTGGTGCTTGTGTAGAACTGACCCAGACAAACACACACGTGCACTGCAGATCCCTGCTTCCACGCAAATAAACAGTCACCACACTGCACTGTTTAAGGGACAGGGTTGAGGAAATCACAGGTGTGGACAAGTTCCATACAGAAACCTTTTTTAGAAAATATTTTTGGTCTGTATTTGGTTGATCCCATAAAGAGGAACCTGATGATTAGAAGGGCTGATTGCACATATAAACTATTGACAAAAGCAGAAGAGGTGTGTTTAAAAGCAAATGCATTTTTGGATTGATCTTTTTTTCACACTGATGACTGTTAAATTAATTACTGGAGAGGATAGTGAAAGTGCTTATTTTAAATGCTATGATTCTGTCATTTTTTTCATTATTTATTTTGAAAATTAAATTAGACATGAAATTGAAAAAAAAAACATGTCTTCGAACTAAGGCATTTGGAGAGAAATCAAAGTGGTTCCTCTGATTTAACAAATCATTATAATTTCTTCAGATGTGATGGCATGGACTTGCAATGCTAGTACTCCGAGGTGGAAATAGGAGGGTGGTGTGTTCAAGGCCGGCTTGAGCTATATAGTGAGTCCAGAAGTACAAAGGAACCTGGGTTCCATAGTGAGACAGAGATTCCCTGTCCTGTCTTTCTCTCTTTCTCTGTCTCTGTCTGTCTCTCTCTCTCTCTCTCACACACACACACAGATACACACACACACACAGTAGTTATTGTTTAGCACAGAAGATCAAATTAAAGCAATTCAAAATAAAAATCATGTCAAGAGTGTGCTCAGGGAATGTTATGCATCTGACACACTAGAGAACTGTACTTCCTCAGGAAGTCACAAAACCTTCTAGAAAACAATATATCCACCGCCCCCAAAAGAAGGAGAAACATTGCCAGCCTGTCAGGAATCACCCCAGAAATGTTTCACCTTCTAGATCTACTCCAAACCTCTGCTGAGAAGGGGCTGCCCACATGGGTCACAGTGTGGGACAGCATTGGCCTAGAGACTGATAGACACCCCAGTTAAGAAACCATAGAAAACAACTCAGACACCTGCCTCTGGGGGTCAGTTCTTAAGGTGAGGGGCAGTCTCAGCTAACCGAGTCTGGACCTGGATGGCCATTGCTGGATCCAGATTGCAGAAGACCCAAATCAAACACAGTCTAGTAGCCCTACCGCCCCCATGCACCAGCTTCCACCTGAGCAGAGAGTCAGTCCTGGCACAGGTAGATCCCCTGGAAAGAACACCTGTGGTTCCTTCTGGAAATATCCTGACTAGGAAGCAGACACAGGCCTCACAAACCATGCCTGCTTTTCTAGTTCTCTGAGATTGTCTCCTTCTCCCATGGGCATGGAAGAGATCTTCCAGAATAGGTGCCTCTGGGGCCCTTTGGGGGAGGAAAGCCAGCGACACCACTCCCATTAGTGTTGTCTGCAACAGAAAAGTAAAACACAAAGAAGGGTCCTGACTCCTATGCAGTCACCCCATTTACACTCTGGATCAGAGGCCATGGGGGTTAGCGAATGTGCTCATGATCACTGTGGCATATGGAATTAATGTTAAATGATGGTATGTATGGGATGGTTATAATTTGATGTGTGATGGATGTTTGATGGATGAATTGAAAAAATATTGTGTGGTGTGGATTGTATGCATGTGGGATGTTAATTGAATGTGGTTGGGTTTGAACTTGAATAATGTGGTGGGTGGTTAATGGGTGATATATGATGTAAAATGGGGAAATATGGTATGGTTGGATGATGTATTTGTGGTAAAATGGTGAAAAAATGGTGGATATTGTATTGATGTGATAATGTTGAAAATAAAAAAATGTGTTAAAATTGGTGGTATAATTGTAAAAATGATGATGAAGAAATGAATGTTAATTGTGGGCATGAATGTTTGGATGTATTGGGTTTATGACTGAGATTGTATGGTGGATAATGTGATGAATGAATAATGCATAATATGGATGGTGGTGGAATGTGGTGTAATTTGGGGGGTGGTTATTGAAATTATTTAATTGGCTGTAATTATGGTTGGGATAAAATGAATTTGTGAATGATGAATTAGTTTTGTGTTGTGAATGTGGGGGTTTTGATGTTATGTGAAAGGTTACATTGGATGTTTGTTTGGATGAATAAATTGATTGATTGTAATGACATATAAAAAATAACATGAATATGTTTTTATGGAAATTGTGGGGGTATGGCTGTTAATAAAATGGATGTGTAAAAATGGAAAAGAAAATGTGATATTGGTATGTAAATTTTATAATGTTATGTGTGTAATGGGGTTGTATGATTGGGAAAAAAATTGAAAAATGAATAAAATAAATAAAAAAAAATGACAAAAAATGTTGGGTGTGAATTGTGTAAATATGATATGTTGGATGGGGATAATGGGTGAATGGGTTTATTGGAAATAATTGATGTAACATGTGAAATGATTGTGTATGGGTAAATGGTGTGTATATGGTTGGTAAATGTTATATGATATGGGAATATGTTGTATGGCATTAATAAAATGTTGTGATCATGTCAATGCTATGGTAAGCTTGAGTAAACTACTTAAGGGGGACCAGGGAAATAACTCAGTTGGTAAAATGCTTAATGTGCAAGCATGATAAACTGAGTTTGATTCCCAGAACCCATGTACAAAGCTGCACATCTGTAATCTTGGCACTAGAGGAGGGGATAGGTGAACCCTTGGGGCTCCCCAGTCTAATGATGAGCTACAGTTTCAGTGAGAGGCCCTTCTCAAATATAAGATGATGAGTAATTGAGGAAGACACCCAAAGTTACCTCTGACCTCCACACGCACATGCACACGCACACACACCTGCATGTACACAATACACCTAGCCACATAGAACACATATATATTACTCAGTGCTCTCTCACACACATAAATAAATAAATAAATACTTCTTCTCTTCCACATCCTAGACTTGAATAGATTGGGGACCAAAAGAGACCCAGGCAGATGGTAGGGGGCACCCTTTATTCATCTGACATTTGCTCAGCAGTGATACTGGAACACAGAAGTAGGGACAGTTATTATGTTGAATGGCTTCTACTATGCAAGGCTGACTTGGCTGTACCTTTGTCTATGAGTCACTTCAAACATGCCCATTCTGAGGCAGAAGTCTCAGGCCAAGCTCATATTCGAAGGCGAGCTTAACATGCAGCCCAAAGCCCATCACCAATAAAGTGTGTGAAACCTAATCTGAAATCAGCCTACCTTGTATCTTAGTCTCTTCATGTCTAGTGCCAAGAGGGCTAGGCATAAGGAGAAAGGATGTCCCAGTTGGACTGTAGTCAGTGTACCCTAAGGTTCATCTCTCTTCAACCAACTGGACAATGGCTGAAGTCCAGGCATACTGAAAAAAATAGAGCATGGGAAGCAGAGTCATCACAAAACAACATTTGGAGGAAAAGTTCCTCATGCAATACCATCAAAACAAGGGCTGAGCCTCACCAGCATCCTTTCATGTGCACATACCTGGGCCCACTCAGGGAAGAAACTGGCATTGGCCCTTTGCAGTACCTCCAAAGACAATATTGTCTGCACCAAGAATCCTTTGCCAATGACCATTTTTGTATGTCAAAGAGCACCAAGAACTGTTCTTTGTAGAGATTGGCAAGGTCTTTGCTTAGACTTGGCCTGTTGAGATTTGAGCTATTTCCAAGAGTTGACCTCAAAACATTGGGCTGATACAGAAGGTAGTGAGTCACTGCACTCCTCTATACCCATGTGTTCCAATGAAAGGGATGAGTGCCCAGTGACTGTCTGCTGCCGGAGAGGTACCAGATGTAAACCTAGCAGGCTTCTCTAAGCACCTACCATGAGTCATGTCACAAGCCAGCCACAGTCTCTGTGCTGGGGGATATAAGTCACCATAAAGTTGAGCTCCAGGAAACAGACTCAGGGTGATGATTTCAGTAACATTGACCTGGGAAATATTATGACTGTGGTTCAGAGAAGACTGGCCAAGAGGGTTGACAGGCCCTTCAGCACAACCCAGAGAGAGAGATGAGAAAGAAAATGATCCAAACTTAATAGGGAGATGAAGAAAGGAAGTCCAGTGGGCAAAGGAAGGTATGGAAGAACATGGGTCTTCCTCAGTTGTCTTGAAATGTCTTCACTCATTCCTTTGTTCTCCAAACCTTCTTTGAGCACCTACTATCTACATGGCTCTAGGATTCAGACAGATGAGATCCTCAAGACACTCACCATTTGAGGGAGGAGAAGTAAGATGAAAAATGACCATCATGGTCCAGTCCATCTGTGCTGCTGAGGATCCCTGATGAGAAACTTCCAAGTAGCATCCCAGGAGAGGTATCCTATGTTCTGGCTCCATATTACTGGAAGATGTTCTCTTCTGATCACTGGGGGAATCCAGAGAGTTCTAGTGTTATACATCCATACAGCCATCTATCCATCTACCCACTCAACACCCATCAGTCCACTCATTCAGCATCTACCCATACACCCATTCAACAATTTCAACAATCATTAATCCACCCATCTATTCAACATCCATCTACCCATTTAACATATATCTACCCACTCATTTAATATTTGTTAATCCATCTATTCAACATCTATGCATCCACCCATTCAACATCCATGCATCCATCTACCCATTCAACATCTATCTATCCACACATTCAATATCCATCTGTCCATCCATCCATCCCCATGTATATTCATTCAACAATAGCCCAAAACCCATCCACCCGTCTGATATTCATCTACTCACTCATCATCCACCATTTAATGTATAATTATACATCCACTCATACATACATCCATCAATTCCATCCTACTCATCCATCCAAAATCCATACATTCATACACCCATCCATCTATCTACTCATGAAAACATCCAATGGACCTCAACTAAACACTTGTTCCAGCACAGACCCCAGGGAAGCTTCAGTTGCCTTAGGCAACCCTGGGGTTGTGAGACTTTAAGGAAAAGTAGAGGAGAGGTTAGCTAGAATAAGTAACCCATCCTGACACAGTATGAAAGTGGTTGACGAGTAGCCAGTGCTCACTGTTCTACCCATATGTACCTTTCTACTTGTACAACCTATAGCATATTTCCAGATTACTTTGTGCCTCAAATGCAGTTCAAACTGTGGCCATCCCTTGGGGAAACATGAGCTTTCAATGACTAGATAGCCAGTTTACCATTGACTACAGCATCACACAGCCTGTAGGGAGGTGACTCCTGCTGAGGGTGAGATAAGAAAGGCCAGGGCCAGCAGAGTGGCCTGGGCTTTGCACATCACTGCCTTCTCTAAGGAGCAATGGAGCGGGAGACTGCCATTTATAGCCAAGCTGCACCAAGTTCTCCTGAAGTTGCGCCCAAGAGACCCTCCCCACATGTTGCTTATGATGACTGCTGTGACAGTGATGGGCATGACAGAGGGGGAGCGTTTAACAGCCCTTCCTGAAGTTGTATGCCTAGGGTTCAGAAGTCCCACTGGACACTAAGCAGGGATCTATTCCAGCATGCTGGGTAGAGAGGCCCAGGACTGTTGGTGGGCTGCTCAGTCTTGTATTCAACTCCCATGTATGGGGCCTTACAAAGAAAGCCCTTTGTCAAACAAAGAAAGATCTGGGCTTACACCAAGGCCCTGCTCCCACAGGCCGGAGATCTCATGTGGCCCCAACCACATGGCAGTGGCTAGCCCACCATGGGGAACTCCTCCCGCATCCGCTGTGGGGGTTGCTACTTCACAAACACTGCAGTTTGTCACTATCTAAAAGCCAAAGAAAGGTTATGTGTGTGACACCTCCCAGGCCCTGCCTGCCCTCAGAAGAGCCACTTCCTGTGACAAACCTAGCACTGCACCCCCTGAGCAGGGGTGTGGCCACAAGCATTTGGTTTGGGGTTGTGGGATCTTACTAT
Organism: Peromyscus leucopus; assembly: GCF_004664715.2. Taxonomy (NCBI): domain Eukaryota; kingdom Metazoa; phylum Chordata; class Mammalia; order Rodentia; family Cricetidae; genus Peromyscus; species Peromyscus leucopus. The sequence goes on along the minus strand of NC_051064.1, from coordinate 152,506,480 downwards.
ATTTTATGATTTAAAAAAAAAAAAGCAAAAGCACCTTGCTTTGGAAGATTGGGCCAAGTCTGTGCCAGCATGCAAGCTCCAGGCTTGGGGCTCTGCCTGGCCTGTACTTAACTCAGAGAAAACTTGGACTTGAAATATTGCTGAAGTTATTTGAGTTTGAACCACACCAGCACTGTTCTGGATAGACCAGACTAGCAACAGTGACCTGTGTCCCTCCTTCTGCCAACAGCCTGAGTTGGGGCTCTGGGCCCAACCATACCAAGGACTGCTGTAGGCGATGTGGGGGAGGCTCCAAATTTGGGAAGACACTGAACACTTAAGAGTATTCTGCAAGTCGCTGGGGGACTTGGAGGATTCTCTCAGAGGGCCTTTGTAAAGTACATGGCCCCAGACATAGCTGTGCTTATGATCTGGGGTCAGCCAACTGTAGCAGAACCAGAGATGGGTGTTCCTACAATGCAAGGAACGGAGCATGCGTGGAGTGGGCTGAGCTTAGCATGCAGAAGAGACCCTCTGAGCTGATACTCATTGGGAGCATCCATGGGGGAAGCAGACATTTGTACCCATGATGCCTTAGAGTTTTTGTGCCACTCAAGTTCAGAAACTGTGATCACCTGTTGGTGAGATCCAAGGAGTCCCTACAGGACTCAAATCTGAGCAAGCAGACACTGTGACTCCAGAAGTCTCTATGAGCAGCTGGGCTCATGGTCACTTTCCTTATAGGTTCAGGCTCACACCTCCCCCAAATCTTTGTCTTCTACATACAAGTTGACATACCATCCCTGTGCATGCTGATAGATCAGGTTGTGACATCAGATGTTTGACTCTGAATGGCCTGGACTTCTGTCAGGGGGTTGAGTTCATCAAAGCATCCTCTGAGAGTAACTTATGTGACTATCAGATGGGGTGACTCTGATGCTACCTGGACTGTCAACCCTGGCTTTGAGAAGTTGGAGCAGGGTAGAGAAGGTCCTCATGACAAGAGTCACCAGTTTGACTTCTTGGGAGAAGTAAAGGCAGCAACAATATAGAGAAACTTAACTTACCCGATAATCCCTACTCCAGAGCTCCTGAAGGACAGCCCAGCGCTAATCACCCCACCACACAGTTCACAGAGAGGGTCATGTGTATTCTGCAGACTGGGGAGGGGTCCTGCTTGGAGCATCTGTGGTGGCGGGCACTAGTCTCCAGAGCAGACACACAGCAAGTCCCACTACCATCAGTGTTCAGAAATATGTATCCATAACAAGATTGTTGGCTAGTCCCTCGTCCATTCTTGTACCTCCAAGAGGCTGCCCAGAGCTCATTATCTGTGCAGGTAGCCATGGGCTGGGGAGCAGAAAAGAGGCTCTCTAGTTTCCTAAGTGGACACTGAGGCAGGACCCCAGACAAGACACACTATCCAGTTGAGAGTGATGAATGCTAAATACTAGCTTCCCAGAGGGAGAGGTGACCACTCTCATGGGGGAAGAACATTCATTCTGAGAGTTCTCATCCACCCACAGTCTAGTGGGGTAGATGTCTGACCTGCCAGGCCCTAGATTTTAGCAGACTCTCTTCCCACCAGTTGTTGCTAATCACCTAAGATGCTTCTGTCCTGGCCCTGTCTATGCCTCATACCTCCACTTTGTGGAAGACCAGAATGCTAGTATGAATCACCAAGTTGACCTTTTATTTCTTGTGGCTCAGGGTTACAGCCCATGACCAATGAGACAAGCCACAGATGCCAAGATGGTCAAGCCATGTGACCCACCTCAGTCACCCCACTCAGGCCACTGTGTGCACTGTGGGGATGGTATGATGGCCACTGAAGGACATCCTTGGTATGTTTGCAGTAAGGTCGCAGGAAAGGCTGGTGACCCAGCTTCTACGGCAGGCATCAGGGAAGAGCCCTCGCAGCTCCAGGCTTCCAAGGCTCCTCTTCTCTTCTATTGTTTGCCTGAGATTCAGATGTACGAGTCCCCTAGAGGCTTCAAGTCACTCAGGCAAAGCACATCACACCCAAGTCCTTTTCCACTTCACCATACTGCCCTCTTCCTTCAGGCAAAATTCACAGATGCTGGCAGGAGCGTCATTCCCCTGCTAGGTGAAGCCTGGGCCAAAAAGAGCAAAGAAGGAAAGGGGAGAGAAAGTTAGCATAGCACATAAGGGCTGGAACGCACGGAGCTACAACTGAAAACAGTTTAAAGAGGAAGCAAGTATCAGTCTGGATGCACAAGGCATGGAGAGATCATCTGTGTGTCTGGGATATGTGCATACAGCCTAGAGAGTATCAGAGTCTGAGAACTGGGTGTAAGAATGCCAGGAACCTGAGTGTTCACAGGCATTTGGGTGTCTGAGTAACTTCTGGTGTATGGCTCCCTTCAGATGTTCAAAGGCCTGTGTGGGGCTCATACTAGAAAATAGGGACTTCAGTGAATTTTTGTGACATGCATTTCTTGATGTGGCTTTGAACCGAGAGGATCTGCCTGTGACTGACACAGGAGCCAAGTTCTCCAGGTGTGGAACTGGGACGTCACCAGCACCTGTCAGAAGAGTCCCTGGTCAGGCAGCAATCCTCCTTCTGCGGCATCCAAACCCTGAGCCGTGCTCTAGGGTCTGTCCAAGACCCTGTAACTCTACCCCTTGCCTCCACTGTGCACCAATACCCTGGCAACTGTCCAGTGGAGGCCAAGGCCAGAGAGGGGATAGAAAGTCCCAGACAACTTCTTCCAGGACTGAGTCCCAGAAGACACACTCCACCACTCTCTCCCTCCTGTTCCTCGATTCCCTCCCTCTCAGCTTGAACAGATGGGCCCTGACCTCCTGGTCTCCAGAGCCAGGCCCCTGTCTGCTGGCAGCAGCACACCCCATCCTGCCGCCATGTTTCTGCTTAGCACTTGGTCATGTCACCACCAAGCCCATAATGAGCGTCAGGTTCAGATTTATGAGCTCATTCAGGTTCCGTGTCCGCCACACCGAGGTGTCTCCAGAAGGCCCTCTCTCCTCTCTCTGTCACAAGAATGGACTTTCTGTTTTGGCTCCTTGTGGATGTCATAAATCATAACCATTGTATGCTTGCTCACACATGTGCCTCTGTGTATCTGTGTGTGCATATGTGTTCGTGTAGTATGTGTGCCCAGGTGTGCATGAAGGTGTGGAAGAGGGTTGTGGGACACTTGCAACAGTCCTGCAGATACCCACCACACCGTGAGCTTCTAGAGAGCATGCTGCAGCCATAGGGCACAGGCCAAAAAGGTGGCTCCTTCCTGCAGGCTGGGAATCCATTAGGTGAGCTGACGACAGACGCTCTATACTCCTGCCTGTGTGCACATCCCATACGGAGCCAGCCCCTGGCCATGCCCATTAAATGTGAAAGAGTTAGCCCAGCAGAGAGCCACAAATTAAAAGTGCAGGAAACCTCAAATGATGTGCAAAAAAAATTGTCAAGGGTAAGAGGATTTTTTTTTCCATCCCTTCATTTCTTAACTCAGCATTTCTGATGGGGGTGATTGATGAGCTGGGGAAGCTGGCAGGAACATGGGGGCAGAGAGGCCAAGTGGGGGCAATTGGGCAGAAGGGCCACTTCCACCAGCAATTATGAGAGTCCACAGGCTCAACCCCAACAACTCCAGAGCCAGACTTTCAAGTGGGTAGGGCCCAGACTCCAAATCTGGACGGAGGTTCAGCTCCACAGCCACACGAAACCAGCCAAGAGAACACCAGCACCCTCGATCACGACTCTTCGAGTCTCATGTACGAGCAGAGCCTCACGCCTGGGTCCTCATCCCCTTGCCCCCTGTGAGCTCTCAGATGTCCTTGGAACTATCAGAGCTACGCAGCTCCTGCCAGAGCTGAGGCGCAAACAGAGGCCCCACTCCAGATCGGAAAGGCTTGGCCGATGCTGTTGCCTCTGGCACCAGGGCCTTGGCACTTGCTACCCCCTGTGCAGTCAGGGACATGTGCTCAGCTGCCTGTGGCTGTGCCCTTGATACTCTAACACCCAGGCCTTCCTCTCAGCATCCCGAGAACCCCCAACCCCGCAAACACTGGTCAGCGTCCCAGTGGGCCACCTGAGGTCCCCTCAGCTAGGGAGTGTCACTACGACTCCATTTCCGTAAGTACATCAAAGCCCTGCCTCAGAGGCAGCATTGCCAGGGACCCATGAGGAGCCAGGCCTGCTCAAGGGGTTCTAGGTCTTATAGAATGCCACCCCTCCCCTAGTGTGTCCACTGCTGTTCAGGCCTGAGATGGTAGCTTCTCCCTCCCTGGGAGGAGAAGTTTAGTATTCACTGGGCACCCCTCGGATATAGAGAATCTGGTCTCTGAGAGAAGAAACAACAGGCTCATGGTGACCACACTGGAGAAGGGTCTTCCTCAAGTCTTTAGGGACCACCAGGAAACCAGTCATCCAGAGGGTCAGGAGCTAGTGAGAGATGGAAGCCTGGGCAGGTCATGGACGAGGACCAACAGCAATAGCAACCAAGTCACCTTCTCATAGGAATGACTTTGTCTTTTTCAAAAATATCCCAGCTGACCCATGACTATGACCCCTGAGCACACACATGCACATGTGCACACACATAAGTAAAGATTCTTGTGTATACACATGAGCACATGCATATATATAGATAACACATGTTTACACATGGGGTACATAGCTGTATATGTATAGCCATAAGCATGTGCACACATGTACACTCTTTGCATGCACGCATATATATCCATATGACCAGCTGGATCTCAGCAATCTCCCAAGCACTTGAACAGAGTCATTACTAGCTAATTAGTAAAGATTGTTCTTGGGGAAATAGGCCTTAACTCTGAGAAATTAACAGCCAAACCCCAGTAAAGTCTTGGGGACAGAGCCCTGTATGAAGACTGCTCATTCTCAGCACTGCTAACTAGTTATCCCGGGCCCTGAACCATAAAGGGGAAAAAAAAAAAAAAAAACAGAGCGACAGAAAAATGAGAAAGAGACACACATAGTGAGGGACAGGACCTGGGATTCTGCACCATCTGCCTAGAGGTCTGTGTGGCAGGGATCCACAGGAGATCCTGGCCCCTCTGGGGGGGAGGAGGGGTCCTCTGGGTCCTCTGGTCTCTGGGCAGCTAGCCCTTCTTGATCCCTGTGTCGGGGGTGGGGGAGGTGTGAGCTGCCTTATCGGGTAGAGGTCCAAGCCTGTGGGCTGACGTCCTCAGCAGCTTCCTGCAGAGTCATCAGTTGGGAAGAGAGTCTGAGATGTCTGAATGCCTAAGGAGGCTTCTCCCTGCTTGGCCTTGGTGACTTAAGCCCACTTCTTAAGAATGGGAGACCTGCCCTTCTGAACATGGCCTCAACATATGGCCACTGTTCACTCTGCCTTCATCCTCTCCAGGCTGTAGGGGTCACCCAGGGATGTGGTTGGACTGGCCTTGGATTAGAGCAAGGCAGGCAGGGACCTCCAAGGGTGTGTAAGGAGTAGGGAAGGCATCATCTTACCCCTGAGTAGCAGGACCTTGAGTGAACTCCCAGCGTCCCGGCTAGGGTGAGACAGCCACTGCTGGGTTCAGACACCTGTGGAGATCTCCCTGGGCCCTCCCCTGAGCCCCAGATGAGAGGGGAGGCCATATCTCTATCCTAACGCCTCCAGAGTTGAGGGTCCTGCCTCTCAAGACCTGCTCCCTAAGCTAAGAGAGGAGTGTAGTCGGGCTCCCAGCTTTACCAACAGCATGAGAAGAAAGTCAGGATCCCAGGCTGAGGGGCCCAGGCTCTGTGCAGAGCACTTTCTTCAGCCCAGCACCTGCACTTTGGGCACCTCCCATCTCCACCTTCCCAGGCACAGCATACAGTTGCTTCACAGCCTCATCCGCAGCGAGCCTGGACTGGTGAGGCCTCTTTGCTGATTCTGGGCTGAGGAACATGAGGGCAAGTGGTTGAAGACTTGGCTACTTAACCCAAGTCTCTGCCTGATGGAGTCAGGGTTGAGCTACCACTGCCTCATGCTTCCAGAGAATCCACTGGTCACCCAAGTGAGCACACGGGGCCCTGGGATCAGGCATTGCAATGTGTCTGCAGTCATGCCCCTGGGTTCTGCAGGGCCTCCTGCTCCATACTCTGAGTCTCTCCTACCAGGTCCCTTCAGGCTACCATCCTTTGTCGGAAACCTAGGGGTCACTGACAGATTTCAACTGGGAGACAATGCAATCTGAGGGGGAGAAAGACCCACTCCTCATCTATGTGCTCAGGGTCTGACTTTGTGTCAAAGTCCTTGGGGACAAGGGAACGGGTGTACAGAGGCAGAGCGTGTGGCTTCATTGTTTTGTGCTGACACTGAACTTTTCAAAGGAATTCCAATGTCTGCCATGGGTGTACAAGGACCTTGAAAAGTGCATGCTGAGTGTATAGAGCTGCACCTTCACTGGGCCCTTCAGACTCCCATTACTCCTGCCTTCTTGGACTCCTACCCATCTGGCCACTCCTTCCTCCTGGATACCCTACCCACCTAGACAGCCCTGCCCACCAACCTCCCTTCACACACCCTGCCTTTTGTGTGCCCGGCTAGCCAACCCAGTTGCTGTTAGCTTCAAAGGCTTTGAATTGGGGTCTACCATAGGCACTGAACAGAGCAGGCATGAGCTGGAAGGCTCTGTTGCATCTGCAGCTGCCAGCTCGTGGTTCAGGTCTTGCAAGCAACCCTCAGGGAGGGGGTCGGGGCGCATGAGGGGGACAGATCAGCAAACAGGCCCCTGAAGAGAGTTCAGAGGACAGCAGCAACAACAAAGCAAAGCCAGCCCCGCCAGGCCTGCCTGTTTGTGCAGGACGTGGTGAGGAAGCATGACGTTTGCATGCTGGCCAGCATCAAACTGAAACTTTCCAATTTTAAGGAAACGAAATGTTTTTCTGTCATTCAAGGGATGTGTTATCTGACAGGAGCATGTCTGCACAGGCACACGTGTGCACGTTGGCACATAGGTACATGCACATTTGGACACACACTCACATACACACACCCAGGCTCACGTGCAGCTGCACACCCTGGTAACACCTTTACCTTCAGAAACACTTTCTCTAGCCCGACACCCCCACTGTCCCTAGCGGAGGGCTTGTGTCAGGCACAGAAGGCTCTGCTTCCTCACACCTGGACAGCCTGCTGGGTGGCTTCACCATGCTGGAGACTCGTCAGTGCTTGGCCTGACTGTGAGATGCTATGCAAGAACAGGAAAGCCACCCTCTTCTCCACCCGTCTCTGGAGGCTCCCGGGACCAGGTGGGCTGGGTGGACAGGGCCTCTCCAATGCGTAGGACTGGCTGCTGGTCTCAGCCAACCTGCCGTCCTGCCTGAACCTCTGAGGCCAGTGCAGCCCAGCACAGCACATGGGGCACCTCTGACCTGAGTGCGCTTCTTTCCCAGCAGATCTCTGAAGACTTGGGCAGCGAGAAGTTCTGTGTGGATGCCAGTCAGGCTGGGGCTGGCAGCTGGCTCAAGTACATCCGTGTGGCGTGTTCCTGTGATGACCAGAACCTCACCATGTGTCAGATCAACGAGCAGGTAGGTCTAGGCCGGTCACTGTCCCTGTGAACTGTCCTTGGAGACAGGGCACCAAGGTGGATGGTTGTTGAGGTGCGGGTCAGCCATGCCTCTGGTAAGATCATGGGTCACCTGCTAAGCTCTGTCCTGCCACAGGGGGTGGCCATTTGACACCTGCCCAACATGGGCTACCTGAAGAACTTAGCTGCCCCAGAATACTCCACGAGAGCAAAGACCACAGAGCAAAGGTCAGAAGAATTTGTCTGAGGCTGATGTCATTGGAGGACTGAAAGCTGTGGTTTTTAAGGCCAGCGGGAACAGACAGGACCTCAAGTCACAGGGTCCACATTCCCTATAAATGCCAAGAGACATGGGAAGAGCGGCAGACAGGAACAAACGGGAAGGAAACTTGCCTAAACCCTAGTCAACCACATTTCCAAAAGGGTCCACATTGGCCAGTCTGACAGCACAGAGATGCTTCCTAGACCAGGAAAAATGCCTAAAGCCCACAAGTCAAAACCATGGCATGACCTACTGCCAAGGACATGGTCTTGCATTAGCATGGCCTCTCGACTCTCTCAGAGTAAACTGAGCTGAGCAAGCCTTACTTCTGCCTCGGTCCTCTCAGAGGCTGAGGAACCTACAGTTCTGAGCTCAGTTTCTCAGAACAAAAACCCCCATAAGTTCATTGGCTCCTCTAGCTCCATGGCTTGCTGCTGCATTCCCAGGGCAGGGGTCCAGACCCGAAAGCCTTCAGGAGAGAAGATGTTCTGTTTCTTTCCACTCCACTGGGCACAGTGGCCAGCAGGACTTTGTCCCTTTTGTAGCTTTAAGTTTGACCCTGCAGACTTCAGTACTCCAGCAAGGCCTCGTGTACGTAGAGCAGGCGTTCCTCTCGGTACCAGATCAGCCCTCCCCGCAGAGCAATTTATTCTGCCTGTGTCTTAGGGCTACATGTGAGATTTTGTTGGAGAAAAAAGGGTCCATTTACTTTAAAAGCCATTCGTGAAGACCACGTAACAAAGACCTCTTTCTTGTGTTGCCTGTGCAAGCTGTCTAAAGTGGTTCGAGGCCCTTGACTCTGGAGAAATATTTTGCATTTAAAAAGACAACAAGGAGGCTGTAGGGGCTCCCTAGCCTTACAGGCTGCCTCACAGCACCCCTCCAGAGCTGTCTCCTCAGCTCTTGGGCTCAGTTTGGACCTAGCAGTGGATCCAGCAGACGCTTGTGGTTCCAGACGAAGCCAGGACCAGGGGCTCTGCTGCGAAGACTTCCACGACCTTCTACTAGAACCAGAGGTTTTGAGAAGGAAAAAAGACAACTTTCTGACTGAGGAACTTTGAGTGCAGAAATAACAAGCATGACATTAAAAGGGAACATGGAAGAAAAACTTCCTGCTTCTGGAAAAAAGAGGCAGAGTGACAGAAGACTGAATGTAAGGTGCACAGAGCTTGGCCTAGCCCCCTCTCAAGCTCAGGTCTGCAGAGCCCCGAGTCCTGGGAAGCATTGGGCGGTCGTCTGCGTGCAGGGATGGGCATCTGTGTGATGCTGGCAGAGCAGCGCGGACACGGGTTCTCTTAAAATCGCTGCTAGAAGTTAGCTAAAGTGCAACCGTGGGCTATGAGTCTTTGTGGGGCAAGCTTTTAGAACACACAAAAGTATAGTCCTCTCAAAGAAACACTGGCCTTCAAAAACTTTTCCCCCTCTCTTCATCATTTCAGGGAAGGTTACTTAAACTACCATGTAGGCTTACAGAGAAGTGATCACCTTGCAGGGAACTCTCTTTTCATTTCAGACCATGGCAAGAATGTTCCAGGTTAGAGTGATTGGCAACCTTGACCTCCCTGCATCCTTTTGGTTCAGAACCACTGCACCCCCCAGCCTTTCCCAGCCCTGTGTCCTGTGTCCTGTGCCCTGTGCTCACACACTTGACTGTATTGCGTGACTAGTGTCAAGTCAGACTTACCTGTGCCTCCTTACCTGCTGTCTGTCTCTCTTGTATGTGGCCTTGCAGGGTGAATTCTCCCTGGTTTAATCCCATGCATAGGATGACAAATAGCCCTGTGTTCAGAAGGAACTGGAGATTTAGGCAAATGCTACTTTCTGGAGGGTCCAGAGCCAAAATTGCCACCCAAACTTGGGGTAGTTCCACCCCTAAACCTCACACTGAGACCCCTCTACTCTGAGGAGAATAGAGCCCCCTCTCCACTGGAACCCACAGACTCACAGCAAATATTCACCAGTTACATGAAACAACTTCCCGAAAAGAAAAATAGATAACAAACTAGAAATAACAGAAATTAATAACTAGAAACAAAATAGAATAGCAAACTAGCTGTTATTCTCCCCAAAACAGAGATGTGTACACACACACACAGACACACACAGATACACAAACACACACACACAGATAGACATACACAGATACACAGACACAGATGCAGACAGACATACAGACACACACAGACACAGACACACACAGATACAGAAACACACACATACAGATACAGACACACACAGACACAGATGCAGACAGACACACAGACACAGATGCAGACACAGACACACACAGAGACACAAACACACACAGATACACACACACACACCCCTACCCCTCTTTTTTTCTCTTTCCCTCCCTCTCTCCTTCTCTTTTTCCTAGATGGCCATATAATCCCTTCTACTTCCTGGCCATCCCATGAAGACAGTTGTCCCCGCAGAGTAGCACTTTGACCCTCTCCGTGGCTGAATACAACTTCCTGGAGATACTACTAATACAAGATTCCTGAGGACAGGCAGGCTTCTCTTTGAGAAGGAAACACTGAAAAATGTCGGTAGTGTTTCTCAGATTCTTTTCTCCCTCCCAAGAGTGTCTACAAAAACTTCTAGGCAGTCAGGAACACTATACACCCACAGGTGCATACACAATACATGTGTGCACACATGGGTGCATGTACATACTTAAACATGCAGTCATGTGTGTAATCTCATGTACTGTGAGCATATACACACATGTACACATGTACACAGCACTCCCAGGACATCGCAGACCCTGAAGGGAAGGAGCTCACGACCAAACATCTACACTGAAGAAATGATGCTGCACTATCCAGGGTATCCGTGAAGAAAATACAGCAAGTTAGAAAAGCATAGGCCTTCTTAATTCAAGGTTCAAGATGCAGGACTCCAGCTCCAGTATCCAAAAGAGAGAGAAGAACAGCAGAAGCCCCCGCATCTTAAGCAAAAGTCCTGGGAGCTACAGTCACCAGAAGAGATGATCTGTCCAACATATGGAGGAGAGGTGGCTGTAGACCGAACACACCAGTCAACATGAGGAATGGAAACCTGGGATCCCTAGACTCTGCTCGGAATGGTCAGGACCTGGGCTTGAGTCAGCTCAGAAGCCTGGATTTCTGGTGTCCTGTGTCCTCGGGAGAGACGCACATGTCAGCTGCACATAGAAGATGGGGGCGAGAGCATGCCTCTCGCCATCCCAGGGCTGCACCTGTCCCGCTGGCTGCTGCAGGCGCTGTGACGACCCAGATAGGCTCTGCAAGCCATAGCAGTTCACCTCCTGGTTCTACTGAGAGTCCCCTTAGCCCAGCCACATGCCCTCACCCCAGCCTTGCCTGGCGTGTTCAGACCTGCCTCAGGCCAGAAGACAAAGGTTATCTTTTTATTTGCTCCTCTGCAGCCTTTTGGAGCTGGAGATGTGGGCATGAGAAGTGAGCCCAAGATTCCAAGGGGCTTGGTTCCGGAAACTTCCCTCCAGTGCCCAGCCTGCTGGTGCCTTGACTGTGGGTAGATGTGAAGCAAGTAGCACCTTCTCCAATAGAGCTAGCCAGGCTCCATGCCCCTTGTCCATCTCAGATCCCACCCTGCCTAGTGACAGTGCTGGAAAGTCATTGACCCGGCACCCAGTTTCCCAGCTGAGCTACGAGATTCCCTTCCTGGCGCTCAGTAGCTCCAAGAGTCCTCATGCTCATGGGAAGGGACTGGTCTCATCCTTCATGTCCAGGTGGGAATCTTATGATTCTGAGAAGAGGAACCAGGCATCAGAAGAGACCATGGTAGACTTTGGGTTTTCCTCCTGTATATACAAAGGCCACAGATGGCCTTTGGCCAAGAGTGCACCTGGCCCCTAAAGACCAATAATTTTCCTGCTTTTGAAAACCAAAGGCTTTGAGGTGGCCCATCTGGTAAGAACAACATGCCCACTGCAGAAGTGGGGGACTAGGGCTTTGCCCTGGTATTTGAGGGGTTAGTGAAGCCACAGACCTAGAACATTGCCAGATGCCAAGCAGCCATGAGCAGCCAGTTTTGGGTGCTTTTGCTGTCTCTTCCATCTGAACAGGAGCCTGAGGGTAAACAAGCACCCATGGGCATCTCAGTTCACTTTGGACACCTGCGGAGGAGCCCCCAACCAACCCCCTCCATCAAGACCTCTCTCTTTGGAAAATTCAAAACATCCAGGTCACCCCTGGGTGTTTTTTTTCTCCTGCAATTATGAGCAAATGAGTTGGTTTGAAACATTTAGGAGACACAAGCAGAGTCTGTTACTGAATTTGTTTTAATGTTAAGAGAGAAAAGGAGAGCTTGGAAATAGCGTGACCACAGGAAGAAGGAGGGGATGGGCAGAGATCTATTCACAGAGGGGCTGTTTTCTCTTTTTCAGCATTGCCTCGGTGGGGTGGGAATGTGGGTAGAGGAGGGTTTGCTGGTCAGCGGGCTGAGGGTGGAGGACGGGCTGAGGCCATGCTTTTCAGCAGCCCTGGGAGAGCCATGCTGCTCTGGCTTCCTACAGCCCCTTTCATCTGTAAGAACAACCCAAGCCTGTGCTGTCTATACAACACCCCAGTATTCCATGGCAGGGCAGAGCAGTCGGGGTGCCGGGCCCAGCCCGTGACTAGAAGACTGAGGCATCCACAGCCAACGAAGCTCAAGGGGCAGGCCTGCCCACAGCAGGAGAACAGTCCCTCCTGAATGCATTGAACAGGGTGTTTAAGCAGAACACTCACTGGTCAGGAACTGTGCATCCAAGTGTCCACAGGGCCAGCCTTGATTCTGCTTGGTCCGGTCAAGCCTGGTGGCTGACCACTCCTGCCCAGACCCTCTTTACGTCCAGGGGTGTGATCTGCTACAACTCATATTTTAAACAGGGACATCAGGCCGGAGCCCCTGGCCTTCCTTGACTCTTTTGGCTTTCTCCCTACATCATTTTAAATAAAAAATCATGTATTTTGTTATGGTCCTTTTGAAATGGTAGCGCCAAACAGCTAAATACAGTTTTCTCTTGGAAAGCAGACAAGGTGTAATTAGAGGATTTGTTGAGCCTTTCTTAACCAGTGGACAAAACACTTTCAAAATACCAGTGCAGTCTGGTGAGATGTATCAGCAGGTAGAGGCTCTGGCCACATAATTTAATGACCTGAGTTCAATACCTGGAAGCCCATTAGTGGAAGGAAATAACAAACTTCTGCAAGTTTGTCCTCAGACCACACACACACACACACACACACACACACACACACTGTAATTTAGATTTTTTTTTAATCCTTAAAAAATCTATGTCAAATTTGTTTTAATTTGGGAAAACTGTCACCTGTCAGAGGCTTTCTGTGGATCAAAGGGATCCTCTTTTTTGAAGAGCAGTTAAGTTTAAATTCAACTTTCAACTGTGGTGATGGCCCAATGCAACAGCTGTTTGTCAGACTTTATCTCCCATTAATTAAATGCAATGCCTGGTTGGAAGCCATGTAATGGTGTTGATTATTTAACTGTGTTTTTATAATCCTTATCCAAACTATAGACTAGGGAAGAGATAAATGCATAGGAACTTTTAAATTTTAAGTGACAGAACATACAGTAACGATTATCAAGGCTTAGACACAGATAAAATTGCCCCCCTCCCGGGCATGTGGAGCAAGGACCACACAGATGTAGGGACACTGGAGGAACCACCTGCCTGTCCGCTGACTTTAAGCCCATGCTGTCCTTGTATCCTTCCTGCAGGGGGTTTTCATTTATTTCAATGCTCGGATGCTCAGACTGAGCAGGCTGGGAACTGTGGGGCTGTGCTCTTAACCACTCAGCAGTATCTTCAGTACAAGCCAAGGGCCCTAAAGAGCTGAGAGCTGGCAGCCATTGTAAACTGCCTTCCGGATGTTCGTTTGTGTGAAAGGTTCCTGGGCCTGAACCTGATCCCCAAGCAGGTGTCTACCTTTCAGTGAGAAAGTTCCAAGTTCTCTCTACTACGTGGAGCCACCTCTTTGTGTCTGGAACACGACAGAAGGAAAAGAAAACAGTTTGGGCTGAGCAAAGTGTAGTCAGAGGTAGTGGTGTTGGCCCAAACTCTAAGCTGCCCGTGCTGGATGAGGGGAACTGAGAGGAAGAAACAGAGACTCGACTCCAGGCTCATGTCCCTGTTTCAGAGAGCCCCCGACAGAAGCCATTTGTTAGGCTTGTCATCTCAGCTGTTGGGAAGAAGGGTGCCACCCTCAAGTTCTCAGACAAGGAGTAGCCACCAGACCTGCGGTGACAGGACCCCAGGACTCGTATGTCCCTAAAACACGTGGCACTGTGGTTTAGAAAGAAGGCAATATGCTTCTTCTCGGCAGCCACCCATCCCTCACCCCAAGATGCTGTTGGGGGTCAGACTCTTGGGTTTCTTACTCTCCTTGTTGGCAGCCTCTCTTGTGATGCTCACTAGCCAGAGCACCCCAGATGGATGTAATAAACCAGGTGCAAGAATCTTAAGGGATTACAGGTGTAGTCTCTTATGGCCCAGGCACAGAAGGGGCCTGGAGCATGCAGTGGACAACAGTGCTTACTCATGAGACGCCCTACCCTGACCCCCTCAACCTGGCACCCCAAACAACAGCGCCAGTTCCAACTGAAGTTGGTCTCTGTTAAGGGACGTTACCCAGCCCCACAGACCAGAAACTGGCTTTCTCAGATTGCCTGGCCGATAAGGGCTTTGTGCCTCTTGAAACAGGTCATAAAAGCATGGGCTGGCTTCTGTATGCATCTCCTGTGGTTGCCTAAGGCACAGCCAAGACTTCAGGAAAGTCTATGGAGATTCCTGTTTGGTTTCTTTAGTCCTCCAGGTGGAGGCACACTGGGACACCGTGGCCCCGCCCTGGCCTCTGCAATTAGCACTAATAGGGACTGATTAATTACGTCCGGGGCTCAAAGTCCTACTGGCCACAGTTACCCAGCCTGCCACTTGTGTCCCCCACATGTCCCTGGCCCGGGGCCCTAATGGCCCTACTGTGAGGATGAGGAAGGGACACCTGTGGTCTACTGTGGCTGCAGTTTCAGTGTCCATGCTGGTGGGAGGGTCCCAGAAGTCTCCTGTCTTCAGAACCGGAATAGAGGTCCCTGGAGGCCCGGTGAGCCCAGGAGCAAAGGTGTGGGAGGGTGTGGACTCTCCGGAATCCCCCTAGCCCTCAGAGGGGATTAGGGGAGGGAGGCAGGCTGGATAGCCCCTAGAGCCAAAGTCGGAGTCGGGAGGCCCAGGGGCTTGAGGGTGGGCACGAGTGGGTCCCAGGAGGGAACTGATGGCCATGCAGCCTTCAGAACCAGAGCTGGGTGGCAAGGCTCCAGCTTCCTCTAGCCCAGAGAGAAAGGGGACAGCTTGTGTATGGAGAGGAGCCTTGGAGGCCAGGCAGCTTAACTAGAGGTGTAAGTGGAATGCAGGCCGGGAGGGCCGGCAGCCTGGGAAGGGTGTGGTGGAAGGGAAGGGCGCTCTTCCCTTTACCCAGCACCAGTTGGTAGGAGGTCACACTGCTATCATGGCAGCTATGGCCTCATGCAGTCGGGGTGATGAGAGGTGGGAGGGAGGCCAGTCGGTGGCAAGCTCTAACCCTGACTAGGACCTCAAGGGGCCAGGCCTTCATTCCCCTCTCCTTCAGCCCTTGTACCCAGCACCAAGTCACCCAGCACCCTGGTGCTAAGCCAGAGGCGCGAAGCATGGGCTTGCTGTATGCTTCTGAATGCATTCTGTTGCCAGAGGAAATGCGAATAAGCTTATTCACAGCTGGCACACACCCTCCCCTCTGGCTCAGGGGGTACCTGTGTGGCCTCAGCTCCTCACTCTGGGGCAGCTGTGGGTGAATCCTCTTCTGAAGCAAGGTGGCTTGAGTCTGACCTTTAAGAAAATAAGTTGTCAGCCACAGTGTGATGATGTAAAACCGGTATCTTAGAAAACCATTGGTTTTATTCAAGAAGTCTGTTTGACCCCATGTCTAGTCTCCATTTTAAAGCCTCTGTATTATCCACTGCCCTGTGAATGACTCCCGAGTGTGTTCCTACTATGGCCTTCTCTGTGAAGGAGTGTCACTGATTAAGAGTGTGGGTGTACCTGCAGGCTCCTGACCGTGCACTTCCGCTGTCTGGTGTTCTGGGAGACAGCCAATAGGCACTGGGGCCAGTCAGTGTCCTTTAGTGACTCACGGGTGCTCTCTGGAGCACGTTGCCTTCGGCCCTAAGTAGGACTGTATTCCTGGGAGGCAAGCGGCTACCCCGGGCTCCCTTCAGTGGGTGGGAACAGAAGTATTGTTCATTAGTTTTTGTTTTTGTCTTGTTTTGTTTTAGCTCTGTGTAGCTTTGGAGCCTTTCCTGGAACTCACTCTGTAGCCCAGGCTGGCCTCGGACACACAGAGATCAGCCTCCTGAGTGCTGGGATTACAGGCATGCTCCGCAGTTGTTCATTGTTTATGGCAGGAGAGTCACCCCCTCTGTCCCTGTGCTTAGACAAGTTTGTCTTCTCCTAAAATGTTCTTTCTTCTGCCCTTCCTTCTGTCCTGTACCCTTCCAACAATGCAGAAGGCTAGCCCAGGGCAGCTGATGGACCTGTGCCAGGTCTCCCCAGAGCAGCAGGTGTCTCTGGGGCATTTCTTCAACCCCCAGACAGTCCTAACAACAGAACAGAGTCCCAAGCTCCCAGCTGCTGCAGTAGGCAGTGAGTTACCCTGAGAGAGAAACGGTGTCGTGTGTCTGACGCTTCCAAATAAAGGAGATACTTTTCTGAGCGTCTGAGCTCCTGGGAGGCCCAGGCCCCACATGAGGCAGAGTCTGGGGAAAGTCAGGGAACACACACACATCCCAAATCACCCAAGCCTGTCATGCTCCGATGGCTTAGTCTCCTGAATGGAACAGTCTTCTTCATCTCAGCCAGAAAACCAGGCATGACTTCGGCTTTGGGGGAGACATGATAGCCAGCTACAACCGACATGGTTCAGATCATACTGCTGAACTGGACACACCAAATGTAGCTGTCTCAGCCCAGGGATCCCTTGCTCCAGACATAGAACTACACCCCCCCACCCCCAGACTCCAACCCCCCCCCCACCTGCTAGATGCAGCTCCTGGCAGGCGCTCCCTCTGTCCTAGCCCAGGCTTTCCTGGCTCACAGCTGCCACACTGGTGTAAAAGTCACAGCCTGGCAACATCCTCACCCACAGGGCCTGTGCCCAGCTGGAAAGCACCTTCACAAGCAACCAACACTCTGAACCCTCGGGTCCCCCTACTGCCGTGTCTTATGCTCACATTGACAAGGGAGGTTTGAGAATAGACCGGGGCGTTCCCAATGGGAAGTCACTGTAATCTGGATATTTCCTAGGACACCCCTGGTCGCGGGGGGGGGGGGGGTCATGACACTGAGGATCACCTATCCTTTCTTTAAAAAAAAAAAGATTTATTTTATTCATACGAGTGCTTTGCCTGCATGTATGTCCGCGCACCAGATGCATTCCAGGTGCCTGAGGAAGTGGTAAGCCTCTGTGTGGGTGCTGGGAACTGAACCCAGGTCCTTCACAAGAACAAGTGCTCTTAACCACTGAGCCAACTCTCTGGCTCTCACCTATCCTTTCTGTCAGAGCAGAATGAAACAAATTAAAATGGACTCAGTTCCTTTCCTTTCTTCATATGCTACAAAAGTTCTGGAGACCTTCTTCACAGAGGGATCTGGCCAGTGAGAAGGCTCAGCAGGCCCTTGCCACCAAGGACCTGAGTTAAATCCTTAAGACCCACATGGTTGGGGGAATAACTGATTTCATAAGTCGTCCTGTGATCTCCACATATTGCCCCCAATATACACAAAAATAAATAAGTATAATAAAAGTTGTTTTAATTAAAAAATAAACAATTTGGGAGCTCGGGCGACAGCTCAGCAGTTAAGAGAACTTGCTTTTCCAGAGCAGTGGCTCTCAACCTTCCTGACGCTGCGACCGTTTAATACAGTTCCTCCTGCTGTGCTGAGCACCAGCCATAGAATTATTTTTGTTGCTACTTCATAACTGTTTTGCTAGTTATGAATTCTAAATATCCAATATGCAGGATATCTGATATGTGACTCCTGTGAAAGGGTCCTTCAGTCCCAAAGGGGTCTCGCCCTGGGGGAACCACTGTTCTAGCGGCTTCCCAGCACCCACCTGGCAGCTTGTAATTCCAGTTCCAGGGGATCCAATTCCCTCTTCTGGCTTACTCAGGCACGGCATGCATACATTGTCTACACATGCTGGCAAAATGCTCATTCACATAACATAAACATCTTTTTTAAAAATTAGGTCACGTGGCCCCTTCAGGCCGGCCCCCTGTACGGGTAGCAAGCATTACAGCGTGGGGTAGAGGCTCTGTGGGTGCCTCTGCGGTGACAACACGTGACTTCAGTGCTCACGTACTGTCTTTACTCTCTCTCCTAGATTTACTACAAAGTCATTAAGGACATTGAACCTGGAGAAGAGCTGTTGGCCCATGTGAAGGAGGGCGCCTACTCCCTGGGTGTCATGGCACCCAGCCTGGATGGTAAGACCCTGCAGAGCTGTGGCCCCGAGTCCCCACCCACCTGGGAGAACGTGAGTGGTGTCCCACTCCTGTGTGCTAGCCGATGCCCTGACGGAGCTTCTGCAGACCCCAGGCATATGACTTGGGTGTCTGTCACTGTGGTAAAGACTGTGACCAAAAGCAGCATGTGGAAGAAGGTCTGATTTGGCACATAGATCCCAAGTTACAGCCCACTGATGGAAACTGAGGCAGGAACTAAAGCTAGGAACCTGGGAACGGAGGCCATGGAGGAGCGCTGCTTACTGGCTTGCTCCCCATGGCTTGCTCAGCCTGTTTTCTGATACAACCCAGACCACCTGTTCAGGGGTAGTACCACCAATGGTGGGCTGGGCCCTAAGCCCTCCCACATCAATCATTAATTTAAAAAACGCTCCGCAGGTTTGCCTAGGGGCCAGTCTGATGGAGACATTTTCTCCGCTGAGGTTCCCTCTTCCCAGACAACTCTATCCTGTATAAAGTTGACCAAAAAAACAAACAAACAAAAAAAAAGCCAACCAGTGCAACAGGCTACCAGCCCCTCCCCTAAGACTAGAGACCCCTCCCTTTCATTAGAACCTCAAAGCACATCCTGAATGTAAGAGGGTCTTGAGGCAATGTAGGCAAATTGGTATTATGCTGAATTTTATCTATATAGTGTTGATGACCCAGAAAACTAATTTTTTTGTGTATGTGTGTTTATACACACACACACACACACACACACACACACACACACACACAATGTGCACATGTGTAGGGTATACATGTGTGTGGGCATGTGTTCACATCTGTGCTCATGCACATAAAGGCATGTGGTTGTCCTTGGGTATCTTCCCTGATCACTCTCTATTTTATTTATTGAGGCAGGGTCTCTTATAGAAACTGGAGCTCACAGGTGTGGCTAGTCTAGCTAGCCAGCTTGGCCTGGGGACCATTGTCTCAACTTCCTGAGCCACTGGATTACAGGCAGGCTGCCACATCTACCTGGGCTTTACGTGGATGCTGGGGATCTGAACTCTGGTCCTCACACTTGTGTGGCAAACCTTTTATCCACTGAGACATCTCTGCAGCCCCTGGAGAGGGGCTTTCTTATTACCAGCTTTCTGTAGTAAAGGACCCCAACCTAGTTTGGTTACCTGGGAAGCTAGGCAGAGCCCAGAGCTTTCCTTTGTGAGAGATTACAGCCCATGTAAGAAGGGATAGCAGCCAGGCTGTCTCTTGAAGTGATGCCCAACAATAGTTAAAAGTCCTGGAGAAACATGGGGGAGAAGCAATGGTAGGAAGCAAGCTGAGGGCTGAAATGGATCCTACAATAGGATGAGTCCTTTAGCTCTTGACACAAGTAGGTACCCATCAGGTAGGGTGTATCAGCAGGCTCTCCTGCCTGCCGCTGTGTACCTGAGCACCTCTGAGATGATGCTGGAGAGGAAGCCAGTTTCATACACTACTCCCTTGAGTCTTGGGTGTCTACTTGGGGCCCTGGCAGAGCTGCTTTTGAGATGGGATGAAGTTGGCAATGAGGAATGGGCCTGTGCACACCATTGTCATTGCTGACCTGGGGACTCAAGGGTTCATGTCTGATTTCTTGTGGGGCATGGGAGGTGTTTTTGTGTTCCTGTATGTGCAGGGGAGGTGTACATGTGTGGGCATGCATATAGAGGACAGAGGTCAGCCTTGGCTGTTGCTCATCTGGTGCTGTCTACCTTGTTTGCAAGATGAGGCCTGCAGTAATTAGGCAAGGTCTGGATGGCCGTCAAGCCCCAGGGACCCTTCTGTCTCCGCCTACAGCACGTCCTGGAGATCTAACTTAGGACCTGTGCTGATCGGCAAGCACGTTACTGGGTTATCTTCCCGGCCCTGTGTCTATCCTCTTTTTAAAGGCTGAGCTACTAGTGAACATTAAAACAATGTCCCCTGGATGTTCCTAGAATCTAGAATGAATCTCATTCCCTTCTCTGTGAGACCATGGACTCCCTCAGGAGACACAAGGACTCCCTCAGAAACACACAAGTGATGCCCACTGGATTTAGCAGACGGTTCTGTGACCACACCTGTGGAACCCTGCCTCAGTTTACCTGTTGACCCTACAAGCCTGCCAGTGACCAGAGTGCCTCATTTTTTTTTTCTGCAGCAATACATAGCTCTTTTTTTTTTTTTTTTTAAAGACAGGGTTTCTCTGTGTAGCTTTGCACCTTTCCTGGAACTCACTTGGTAGCCCAGGCTGGCCTCAAACTCACAGAGATCCGCCTGGCTCTGCCTCCCGAGTGCTGGGATTAAAGGCGTGCGCCACCACCGCCCAGCTCACAACACATAGCTCTTAAGCTGTCAGACAAGAAATTGGGGTAGAAGTACCATTTTACCAGTCATGTCCTCTCTGTTGCCTCCTCTAAATTTTGGGTTTAATTAGACCATTGAGAAAACAAAAAAGAACTGCCAAGACTTGTACAGCAGGAGGTGGGTTTCCTTTTCCTTAAAATGATTGTTGAAAAGACCTGTGACTCTTAGCCAGCACCTGAGAGTCACAGAAGATATGTCTTCTGGGCTGAAAGGAGAATCTTTACCTTTGCAGTTCCATTCATATAATGAAACTTCTTTCTTCCAAAAGGTTTTTTAAAGCCTTGATTCTTGTTCACATGCACACCTCCCACCCCGATATTAAATAACCCATTCTACATTTTCCTAATAACTGATCAAACATTTGTGAGCTAATTACTTTCCACACATAATAGTCTGACATCAAATATTTGACTTCCTAACCTCCGCTGTCAAGTTCACTTCTTTGCCACCCCAACAGCTACCCCCCAACACACACCCTAGTTTAACTCAGAATTCACACAGAAAGAAAATGCAAACGCGTCCCTCACTAAGATAATTATCATAAAAAAAAAAAATCTTTTATCCCAGCCCTGGCTAAATGCAGCCAGCCCCTTATCGCCACAGGAATTTGGAGTAGACTCTTGAGCGCTTTTGAGCTAGAGTTGTAGATTAGGATGCGGGTGCCGCGTAATTGTGAACCCCTCGGTCTCGGAGCCATTAGGCAGGGGTTTATTTTTCTGTTACATTCCTGTTCAGCCGAGAAAGTTGCTGATGGAACTTGAGCTAGACAAGCGAGTGCGGGGTTGACAGGCAGGTGCTGGTACAGTGTAATTTGGTGGAAGGTTGATCTGCCCCAACCCCAGACCCCCACCACATTTAGATAGAGTTTCTTTCACAGTTGCTCTTTCTTGTGCTTTTGGGGGGGGGGGGCCGGTCTGGAGGTCTGGTGGGGACCATTGTGATGATGAGGAAATGGAACCCTGGTTTGCCTGCTCATGGGTATGGAACAGCATGGTTCCCCTGGACAGATTCGCCAACTACAGAGTCGGAGCTCTGTAGAGATATGCTAACTCGGCATCCTCCCAGGTAACCAGAGGGACAGCACGATCCACTCCTTAGTCAGGTGACCTTATTTTGCTCTGATTATTGGATGGAGGAGGAAGACTTCTCTTTTCCTCTTTCCTGAGAAGCACTTGCTCTTTGGAGAAAAAAAATCGTTGGCATTCAAACTCTCTTCATTTAGAAAGCCTCCTGGCAATCCACTTCCCTCTCCACGATGCGGCCCATTGTGTGGTGTGCACAGGCGAGACCTGGGCTGTGATGGGCTGTAATAGACATAATATCAGTATAACCTGCCCTTTCAACGGTTCTTTAAACAGAATTTTGTGTGCTGGGAAAATAAAAATGTCGTGCAGTGTACCCCAGGTGTGTGCCCAGGGCCAGCCCTCCCTGCCTGGAAGAACATAAGAGGCTCTTCCACCCCACTCACCTGGGCAGGGGCATGTCTTATCCCCAAATCTATCCTTCTACAGAGACAGTGTAACGTCCAGAAGACACAGGGGCAGAGGAGAAGGGTAACACTGTCACCAAGGTCATTTCTATCCCTCCAGGGTGACTTCCAAGGCATGGAGTGAGAATCAAGCTGAATTTGCTTATTAAATCCCTACATTTAAGGTTTTAAGCCTAAGCCCTGATGTGGTGGCACATGACTTTAATCCCAACACTCAGGGGGGCCGAGGCAGGTGGATTTCTGCAAGTTCAAGGCCAGTGTGGTCTCCATAGAGAATTCTAAGCCATCCAGGGCTACGTAGTAAGACCCTGCCTATAAACAGCTTTTTAAAATTTAATTTTAAAATAAAATAATTTTAAGCCCAAATTTCAAGTCAGAACTAGAGTTTTGGCCAGGTAGTGATATGGCTGGTGATGTCATGTTCCTCTTAAACTACCGTGACTTGTCCTCATTCAGTCTAGAAAGAGTGTAATAAAAGTGAGCATTTCTCATTCTTGACTTTCCATGATCTGCATGCAATCGCCCACACATGTGATACAAGCACAAACACGTCTTACACATATCAATAATCTTCCATGTCCACAGATGTATAGAACACATACACCCATGCATGCATAACCCACAAAAATACATACAAAGTCACATGAAGATGTTCATGAATACATGCATGCCCCATTATGCAGACATACATAAAACTACATGTATAGTCAAATGTGAAAATATTGCTAACACACAACATATGTAGTTATGTACATAAATATGTACCCACACCACACTTACAAGTAGGTACACATATGTGCATATGCCCATTCACCGAAGTCTGGGTACAGATGCCCAGGTATGCACTCATATCCACACATGGCTTTGCATACATGGGTACAGATGGGGTGGGATGCTCACACAAACACAGTTGCATTAGCATACATATCCAAATGTAACTTCAGAGTGCACGAAGAATGTACATGCTCATGCTTGTGTCCACGTGTGCACATAGCCCTCTTTGTGCAAGATCTGAGAGCAGGTGTTCTCTCTCCAGGCCTGGGTAAAAACTGCAGGAGCAGCCGCAGCAGGAAGGCGGGCCAGGGCGCAGAGACCCGCCCTAGTTACAGCTCCAGGCTAATTGTTTGGTTTGGCACTGTGCTCGGGATGCTGCCTCATAAACTTAATAATAGCTGCCCCCTTTAATTTGTTTGACCTTGACGACAATAATTTATTATATGCGATGGAGTTCTGCCTTCTTTTTTCTCCTAATTCATAAACAAAGCACTTGGCCTGGCTTCCTTCTCCACTCAGAGGCAGGGCCTCCTTGAATCCACAGTGGCCACTAGGGATGCAGGGAGGAGTCTGACATTGCTCAGTGTTTCCACGATGCAGAGATGAGGTCCTCCAGCGTGGCCTGATCTGTCCTGTGACCTCTGCATCCCTGAGCAACCAAGACAAGGGCTGGAAGGAAGCTGGGTTGGAGCAGCCAGGGGGGGGGGCGGTATGGAAGTCCTGGAGCAATGGGATGGGTTGGGTCTCTGGGATCCTATGGATCCAGGGGTAGGTGTCTGGCTCTCCCGCTCACCTCCTTGCCCTCTGTCTTGCAGAGGATCCCACATTCCGCTGTGACGAGTGTGATGAGCTCTTCCAGTGCAAGCTGGATCTGAGGCGCCACAAGAAGTATGCATGCAGCTCTGCAGGGGCCCCGCTCTATGAGGGCCTTGGGGAGGAACTCAAGCCTGAAGGCCTCATCGGGGGCAGTGATGGGCAAGCACATGAGTGCAAGGACTGCGAGCGGATGTTCCCCAACAAATACAGGTGCCTCCCTGCCTTGCTTCCCACTCCCTCCAATTGGCAGCCCCCTTGATCCCCAGCCCATCTCCCTGTCAGGCTTGGGCTCTAGAACTAGGAGACCAAGGGCTCCCATGTGCTACCTCCCTACACTGGGTACAGAGTGGGTGCACATGGCTGGAAGCTGCAGATACTTTCTCACCAAATTTTCTCAACAGATATGATTCTCACCATAAAGGGCCTGGCCCCAGCAGGAGGACCCACTGGGCCTGGTCTGCATTATCACCACTGCCCTACACACAACCTGAAAGACAGAGAGCACAGACCAATGTGTTCTTGCCACCCTCTGGCCCCGGGGATACTTTTGCGCTAAGGCTCCAAACTGGGTGGTGTGGGCGGCAGCACCCGCTGTAGAGGGGATGTAGCCCAGCCTTGCTCTCTGGACGTACACAGGCGTTCTCAGTAGACCCATGAAGGGATCACACGGGCCCTCATTCATAAGCAAGCCCTCCTCAGATGGCAGCCACCTGCCTGGGAGGGATTCCAGAGGCCTAGGCAAAGAGAGCTTCAAGCCCAGCCGAGTGACAACCAAACACGGGCAGCTGGAGCAGACCTGTGCGAGACCCCGGCACAGGGGGCCTTAGGGACCTGTAGGAACCCCTGGGACAGAAGAGCATCCCGGGCTCTGGTAAGGGCGGCTGGGACCTCTGGCCCCAGTGCTCTGAGGAGCGGAGGAGTTTGGAAACTTTTCTAGCCTCAGAGCCCCTGCTCTTGAAGAGTTTGCTCAGGACAACTTTGCAAAGTCAGAGCAAAACCCTATCAGGCTGCTAACGGCCTCTGTGATTACTAGGGATTTACCACCAATCCCATCATGGACTCCCTGGGGACAGCAGACCTTCCACCCTGAGCAGATGACTGAGAATAAGCGTGTGGGCAAACCCTGCCTGAGCGCGTCGCAGAGAACAGGGCTGAGGAGGGTCCGTGTTTTCTTTACATAAACACATAAATCACAATTAACAACAGGGAAAAGATACAATCTCTGGGAGCTAGAGGAGCAGGCGTTTCTGCTCTAAACGGATGGCTGGGCCCCGTAATTAACGGGCCGTGATATATTACTGCTTTGCTCATGAAGATTAACGGTCATCCTGGGGACAGGAGAGGCAGAGTCCCCAGGGAGGAGGGGATTAGGGTTGCTAGTGCAGCCAAGAGGAGCGGCCCCAGAGCAGCTGTTCTCACCACGGTAACACATCTCATCCAAGACCCTCTGCCGATGCCTACCACTCCTCCACTGCATTTGGTCAGCCAGCAAGCCTCTCAGAGAGCTGACTTGACTTGCACGGCCTCGGTCTTACTCTGGGACTTATGACAGTGTTGGTACCCTGAACCCTTTCCCCCAGGCCCAGGCTTAGCTCCCCCCCCCCCGCCCCGACCCCCTGCCCGCCCTTCGAGATACGGTCTAGCTGTGTGGTACAGGCTGGCCTCAAGCTCGAAATTCTCCTGCCTCAGCCTCCTGAATTTTGGAATTATAGTTGTGTACCACAGCCTCAGACCCAAACTTAGCCCTAAAGTTGGGATCATCTGACAAGGGTTGCCTAGGTCCCACCCTGCCCCTGACTGCCTGGGAACTAGGGTAGCCTTGAGTGAAGGTGGCTCAGGCACTGGCTTTTTCCTCTGACATGGGAAGGTTGTCTTCCCCTCAGAGTATGGACCTGCTGCCAGCATGCACTGTGATCCCCCTGCAGCATGATGGGGCCTCCAAAGGGCCACATACAGGAGAACAAGCCATATGGGGTAGGGGACCTCCTCTTCCAGACAAATGGACCCTAGAGTGATCCCCATCCCCTGTACACAGCTTGGAGCAACACATGATTGTCCACACGGAGGAGCGTGAGTACAAATGCGACCAGTGTCCCAAGGCCTTCAACTGGAAGTCCAACCTCATCCGCCACCAGATGTCTCACGACAGTGGCAAGCGCTTCGAATGTGAAAACTGTGTCAAGGTACCAGGCACTCAGCTGTGTGCTGTCCCTCTACCCCACTGTGAAACTCCTGAGAGGTGTGGTGTAGTGGATTAGATGCCCTGAGGCCGTTTAGGTCCTTCCTCATTACTGAGAAGGGCAGGAAGTCTTAGAGATTATGTCATCAAACAGCCCTGCAGGAAACAGCCAAGACCAGAGCTGAGTCTTCTCCAGGGCAGCCCTGTGCCCCTACCAATGTGCGATGCCAAGGGTTACCAGGGTGAAGCCCCCAGACCCCAGACCCCCCAGGTTAGTGCTCTAGAAAATACTGAGTGTCTTGGAGCCTCAGAGACACAGCATTCTGGGGCCACTGGCAGGTAAACTGAGACCAGGAGAGGTTGAGCATCCCATTAAAGCCCTTTAGTAATCAATGCTGCAGTAAGACCTATCCCAACCATCTTAATGCAGGGGCAACAAGGAGAGGGGAAGGGCCCAGTGTTCTACTCCTGGGCTAATGGTGGAGTTCAAGAGGGGCATGCACCAATGGCATCTGTTTCCCCAGGTGTTCACGGACCCCAGCAACCTCCAGCGTCACATCCGCTCACAGCATGTTGGTGCCCGGGCCCATGCCTGCCCCGACTGCGGCAAAACCTTCGCCACATCCTCTGGCCTCAAACAGCACAAACATATCCACAGCACAGTGAAGCCATTCATATGTGAGTTGCCCAGCCTGGTACCCCAGGTCCCTGCTGAGGACCCCCATCCATGCATAAGCCTTTATAGCTGGCCTAGTTGGATACAGGGCATGGGACACTGTGCCCTTACCTTGTTGACTGGCCTCTTCCAAGTGTATAGACACATCCCTCTCCCCTTCCTACATCCCACATCTACCCTACACCTCCAGATTTCCTTGCAGTAGCTGGAGGAAGGTAGTAGGCAAGGTCATTATAATGATGGAGCTTTCTGCAGAAGGGACCAGTGGCCCTTCCTCTCTGTGTTCCCACCCTAGCTGAGCCCCAGCTGGACCTCTGAGTATGACCATCCCAGGTGACATGTTGTGAGCTTCATGTCTCCTAGGGAGCTTCTGAATGTGACCATCCCTAGATGACGTATACTGAGCATGGTGTTTCTAAGGATCTCCTGGCATCCATGACTTTTTCTCCCTTTGTCTGTGGTCCGGCCCATCTCTGCAACCTTGCTTTAACCAAGGGTAGCCAACTAAAACGAAATCCCCAGAAGTGGACAGGCAGGCCTTAGAGTGTGCCATGCCATTGGAATGACACACCTGTGCGAGATAAGTGTGAGATGTGAGATGTATCACTGTGTGCATCCTACAGACCATGGAGTGTGCTGGAGAGGGTGTAGGAAGTTTGGAAGAAAAACTGAAAGCCAGTAAAGGGGAGCCTATTAATGGGGCCCTTCCAGGAGGGACCTGTTACTTGGAGAAGAGTCCCCAGAGACCAGGCACCAGCTGCATACAGGCAAATGCCATGTCTGCCTGCCAAGGGGAACCTGGGTGTACAGTCAGTGTCTAGAAGCCCCCAAACCCTCACCTCACTGAGCACAGAGACTGAGATGGCATCTTTCCGATCAGGGAGCTCAAATGTGTATATGAGAGGGGGCAGAGTGAAAGAGGGAGGGGAGAGAAAGTGTCTGGGTGGAGGCATTCTCATTGATGCTTTTCAGAAGAGAGTCTTTGAAGGAGTCAGTGGGCGTGTGTGAGAGTGTGCGGTTTGGGCTAGTAAGTTGGCACTGTTACCCCCTCCCGGTGTGTGTGTGTGTGTGTGTGTGTGTGTGTGTGTGTGTGTGTGTGTGCGCATGCCTGTGCTCATGCACATCTACACACATACCCCAGGAGCAAAGGGAACTCCTGCCCAGGGTCCCTTCCAGTCTTGGTAGATTTGTCAGCTCTGCTCTGATACCCAGCATAATGTAGCAGCCAGGACTTCCTCCCCATCCCAGAAACAGCCGCCTTCTTTGGATGGCTCTGAACTGGCTGGCAGCCATTCTCAATGTCTAGCACGTGCCCTTCCTGGGACTGCCCAGGTGTCTCTACAACCCATCAGAGTCCCCGTCCCCAGTTGTAATAATAGGTAGAAACCAAGGGTCCCTCTGACCCAGGAGGCACCTGAGTGGGAGGCTTGCTTATGATGATGGCAAAAGATGATCTCCAGGTACCACCAGGATCCCTCAGGGGCTCAGAAACCTAGCAGGGGTGTCTAGTCTGTCTAGGTAACCTGATCTTGGGACCTGCCTTTTGGTTCCCTGTGGGAGACCAGGAGTAAGGTGAGGTTATTTATAGACCACCTAAATGCGGTGCCTTTCCTGGAACAGTATCCCAAAAAGGAAAGATTTGATTAAATGAAGCAAAATTTGGCTCCTTTCAGCCAGAAAATGCCTCACCGTGACAACCAGGAAGTCAGGGCAGCTAATATAAATAGATATTGTGATTAAAGTATGTGATAGTTTCAGAGAAAAGACATCTCAATCTCAGATAAAGTGGCAGATTGGGATTTATAGAGAGCGAGAACAAGAGACAGGCTACAATCACTGTTTCCACCATGCTACAGAAAGCAAATTGTCCTGTGGGGAGAGTCACAGGGTGTGTGTGTGTGTGTGTGTGTGTGTGTGTGTGTGTGTGTGTGTGTCCATGTCCCTGTCACTGGGAGGAGGGAGATGACTGTAGGTGTGGGAGGAGGGAGATGACTGTAGGGGTGTGGGAGGAGGGAGATGAATGTAGGGGTGTGGGAGGAGGGAGATGACTGTAGGTGTGTGAGGAGGGAGATGACTGTAGGGGTGTGGGAGGAGGGAGATGACTGTAGGTGTGGGAGGAGGGAGATGACTGTAGGGGTGGGAGGAGGGAGATGACTATAGGGGTGTGGGAGGAGGGAGATGACTGTAGGGTGTGGAGGAGGGAGATGACTGTAGGTGTTTGTAGGGTGTGTGAAGGGTGTGGGAGGAGGGAGATGACTGTAGGTGTGGGAGGAGGGAGGTGACTATAGGGGTGTGGAGGAGGGAGATGACTGTGGGAGGAGGGAACGGAGAGGGTGTGGGAGGAGGAAGGTGACTGTGGGAGGAGGGAGATGACTGTAGGTGTGGGAGGAGGGAGATGACTGTAGGGGTGTGGGAGGAGGGAGATGACTATAGGGGTGTGAGTGTGTGGATGAATGTGGAACATATACTTCCTTATTTTTTGGAAGAAAGGAGCAAGACTGATGAATGCTTTGCTGACCTCCAGTTGCCAGGCCTCAGGGAGACAGCTGCGGGGTGTTCTGAGCCTCTAGGCTGAGATCCAGCTGGTATTGCCCTGTCCTGTAAGAGTCATGATGGTGTCTGTCAGCTAGAGCAGACCCTGCTGGACCTCCAGGCTGGAAGCTCCTGGCTAGGAGAGTTTCCAAGTCTCATCTCATCATTGGCCAGCTCCAAAACTGTAGACAAGCATAATCAGGAGTCGTGCTTCCCAGCCCAAGCCCTAACTCTGGGGCTCCTGAGAACTGCTGGGGCATCCTCTCCTGAGATGCTGGTGGCAGGGACTGGGACAGAGAGAGGGAGAGAAAGCTAGGAGCACTCTAGACCAGAAAGAAGTGACTGCTCCTTTGTAGAAATGGCCAACCAAGGTTACCACCTGGGGCAAATCATGTGGACATTCTGAGCCAGCCATCTCCTAGCCACCCATGAGACTCTGGTGCTGTGTGTCCTTGCTCTGTCCTCACCCAATCTGGACCACAGACAGTCTTCCCAGTGGCTTCCAAAGAGCTTGGTGCAGGCATTTGCCATACCCCAGGGAAAGAATCAGCAATCTATAAAGATGCCATGCTTCCCACCACAGAAGGCTGAGGCACTATGGTCCACCTGGCCAGGATCCCAGGGAGAGGCATGGTGATCTTTGCCAGCCCCCAGCCTGCATCTGTACCTGGGGTTCATGGTGATCTCACTCTGTATCTGTATTTGCCTCCTGTGGCTATTTTAGGTGAGGTCTGCCACAAGTCATACACACAATTCTCCAACCTGTGCCGGCACAAGCGGATGCATGCTGACTGCCGAACGCAGATCAAGTGCAAGGACTGTGGGCAAATGTTCAGCACTACCTCCTCCCTCAACAAGCACCGGCGCTTCTGTGAGGGCAAGAACCATTATACGCCAGGCAGCATCTTCACCCCAGGCCTGCCCTTGACCCCCAGCCCCATGATGGACAAGACAAAACCCTCCCCCACCCTCAACCATGGGGGTCTAGGCTTCACTGAGTACTTCCCCTCCAGACCTCATCCTGGGAGCCTACCCTTCTCAGCTGCCCCTCCAGCCTTCCCCACACTCACCCCAGGCTTCCCAGGGATCTTTCCTCCATCCTTGTACCCACGACCACCTCTGCTACCTCCCACGCCACTGCTCAAGAGCCCCCTGAACCATGCACAGGACGCCAAGCTCCCCAGCCCACTGGGAAACCCAGCCCTGCCCCTTGTCTCTGCGGTCAGCAACAGTAGCCAGGGTGCCACTGCAGCCACAGGGCCAGAGGAGAAATTCGATGGCCGGTTGGAAGATGCATATGTGGAGAAGGTTAAAACCAGGAGCCCTGACATGTCAGATGGCAGTGACTTTGAAGATATCAACACCACGACAGGGACAGACTTGGACACCACCACAGGCACAGGCTCAGACCTGGACAGTGATGTGGACAGTGACCGAGACAAGGGCAAGGACAAAGCCAAGCCGGCTGAAAGCAAACCTGAGTTTGGGGGTGAATCGGTGCCCCCCGGGGCCATAAACAGTGTGGCTGAGGTGCCAGCCTTCTACTCACAACATTCATTCTTCCCACCACCTGAGGAACAACTGCTGACGGCCTCGGGAGCTGCCGGTGACTCCATTAAGGCCATCGCATCCATCGCTGAGAAGTACTTTGGTCCTGGCTTCATGAGCATGCAGGAGAAGAAGCTGGGCTCGCTACCCTACCACTCTGTGTTCCCCTTCCAGTTTCTGCCCAACTTCCCCCACTCTCTCTACCCCTTCACGGACCGAGCCCTCGCCCATAACTTGCTGGTCAAGGCTGAGCCAAAGTCACCCCGGGATGCTCTCAAGGTGGGCGGACCCAGTGTAGAGTGCCCCTTCGACCTCACCACCAAACCAAAAGAGGCCAAACCTGCCCTGCTCAGACCCAAGGTTCCCCTGGTCCCCTCATCTGGTGAGGAACAGCCACTAGACCTGAGCATCGGCAGCAGGGCCCGAGCGAGCCAGAATGGAGGCAGCCGTGAACCACGGAAGAACCACATCTACGGTGAACGGAAGCCGGGGTCAGTGAGGGGCTGCCTAAGGTGTGCCCAGCACAGCTGCCCCAGCAGCCATCCCTGCACTATGCCAAGCCCTCGCCCTTCTTCATGGATCCCATCTACAGGTATTAACATGGCCTGCCCTCACTGGCTCTCCCCAGGGACCCACATCCATGGAGTTAGGCAGAGACTCTGTCTTTCTCTCCCAACCTAACTCAAGATTCTTCCATGTGCGTGCATTTGCTGGCATCAGGGAGGTGCCTCAGCCCATGGGGGTCCCATGCTCCCTCAAGGGTAGATGTCTTCCAACCTTCCTCGAGCCTCTCCATTAGACCCCATCCAGAGCCCCTCCCTCATCAGCTGTCTTTTCTGGAACTAATCTCTGCCCTCCATGAAGGTCAGTACAACCTACTCTACCTCTTGAGAACTTGCTGCAGCTCTATTCTCCTGAGATTGCCCTGTGCCCCACACTACCCTAGAGTCACATGAGGGGACCTAGCAAAGGAACTGGTCCTGGTAGAGCAGAATTCTTGCCTCTCTGCTACTGGTTCCAATGAAGGGCAAGTTTGAGTCTACTCTGGCTTATGGAAGGCACTGAGCCGCCCAAAGAGGCAGGTGGGCTTGGAAAGCAGAGCCCGTTTCCATGTTTGGAGCCCTGACCCTGCCAGCATGTGTCACCTACTTTGCCATGTGAGGAGTCACAGGGAGTAAGAAGAGGGTTATGCACTGGACGTTGACCCTGCTTTGCAGGCATATTGTGCACATGTGTGAGCATGCATCAAGAGATGTTCAGGGAATATGTGTCTCCTTGGGGCTGGCCATGGTGTGAGGACTGGCGATAGACCCACAGCTCTGAGAGAGGCTAGCAGGTGATAAATCTGTGAGAAAATCCCAAGCAAGGCAGACTGGACAGCTGCACCCACAGGTACCTACCTACTCAGGCCCCAGGCTGCAGCTTCCCCACCCAGCATGCTTCTGTTTTCTGGCGGATTCTGGCTTCATAATCCCAGGAAACAAGAAAGATATCCATCAGGTGTTTCTTAGAAAATGTGCCTCCCACAGCTTACATGAGGAAATGCTGAGGCTCCAGAGAGGAAAGAGAGGCGGAAGTACTAGTCAGTGCTCTTCTAAGGCAGGAAGCAAGAGGCACCAGCTGCCCCATGGACTCATACAGAACATGGGCAGGTACTTGGAGACAAACAGCCTTCTGGCTAGACCCCATGCCTGAGGGAACTCTGCCTGAGCCCCCTTCCGGCCTTTTCTTCCATCTCCTGCCTGCCCCTTCTACCAGACTGACAACCCTCATATAATTTCTGTAAGCTGCAAGGAATCCATGGTCAGTCTGAAAGAGGAGAATCATGGGAACTGACCACAGGACCCCAGAGCCTCCATTTACATTCTCCTGTTGTCTCTACTCATAATGTCCAGAAGCTAGGCTCAGTGCTTGTCCTTAGGACCAAGGACTGGCCACTGGAGGGGCTGGACAAGCTTCTGCAGACAGACGTGCTCAGTGGGAACAGCAGCAGTGTGCCTCAGTGTGGGTCCTCCGCAAAACGGGTTCAGTCATGGTGGACAAATACGTGTGTTTGCAGAACCCCCTCCGGGCGAAGGCCCGGGAGACTAGGACAGACTAGGACAGAGCGCAGCCAGACCATAAGGAGGGTCCTGAGCTACTCCACCATCCCAACGCCAGGTTCATCAAGGCTCCCCTCCTGCTGCTTGGCTCCCTTTCTCTGCCAGCGTCACCATTCCTAGGTGATTGAAAGGCTGAGCACTGTCACGAGAGACCCCCTCCCTGCAGCAGGCAGGCCTTAGTTACCCGAGAGGAGCCGCAGGCTGACAACTCTTGCCAAGAGCCAAGCATCTTGGTATTTATCTCCACCCCTTCGCAAAGCCCTTCCTACGGCCACAGCAGTTCTTAGCCTTGATTTCTTCACCGTCCCATGGACAGGACTTGAGTCTCCTCTGGGAACCTGGAGCTGCTGTGCTTTTCTCCTGTACTGCTCTGGCAGTCACCATGCTTCTCCGGCTGCTGTGCCCTGGAAGGCAGGGAAACAATGGCATCAATTGGTAGAAGGGTAGGCAAGACCAGGACTCAGGAGGATGCAAGTGAGCAACTTAGGAACAGCTTGTTCTGGTGTCCTGGGGGCAAGAGGGTCAGCGGGTTTGAACAAAACTCCTCTTGGACTTCTGCACCACCAGTGCCGGAGACAGGGAGGTGCTGCCTTTGCTGGGAATTGTGGGGGCAAAAGAAAGGACCTGGCTACCACTTGCACTGACCATGGAGATTTAATGTCTAACAAGTTGTCGCTGACACTTGAGGAAGATTCTAGAATTGCAATCTCCAGCAGCCACTGAGGGTTTTCCGGTACTGTCTGCCTGGCTGCTGTAGGAAGTCTCTGGTGACTTCCCCAAGACAGAAACCTACATTTGTGAGCACAAATAAGCAAAGTGTACTGTGCCAGTGACCAGCGGGACAAGCTAGTTGAGGTGTAGGCAGCAAGCCCCTGGAGTGATGCAGAGTGACTTGTGGGTGTGCTGGAGACCCTGAGGGCAGCCCCCACCACCCAGGCATGACCAGCCAGTGGGTAGGAGGCTGGTGCACGTGGAGCCTCCACAGAATATCTACACTCCAGCACCAAACCTACCATCATACACAAGAGGTGATAACTGTTTGAAGGGATACAGGGGAACTAAAAGAAGTGGGAAAGTGTGTGAAGGAATGTGGGCAAGGAGGCAGCTGGGCCCTGTCCCCACTGTCCTCAGGGCCCAGTGAATTCAGGTTGGATTCGGCTGGCAGCTCTGTTGCCACCTCCACAGCAGCCTCACGATTAACCCGGCACAGACGTGCTGCCAAGGAACGAGTGTCTCGGTGGGGTATGTAACCCTCTGTGTTGCTGTCCAGCAGGGTAGAAAAGCGGAAGGTGACAGACCCCGTGGGAGTCCTGAAGGAGAAGTACCTGCGGCCATCCCCACTTCTGTTCCACCCCCAGGTAACAACCACAGTGGCCATCCGAGATGGGTGTACTGCGACCCCACATGAACAAGCTCTGGGCCTCAGGTTCTGGTTCCCAGGAGGCAGAGGGAGACTCTCTGCAGATCTCATGGGTCACTGTGGAGCTGGAGAACATGGGGAAGGGTGGGTTCTCATAGAGAAGCCCTTGGGTCTGTCTAGGGGCCTCTTGCCCATGCTTGGGGCCCATGCTTGGAGCCCATGCTTGGGGCCCATGCTTGGAACCCATGATTGGAGCCCATGTTTGGGGCCCATACTTGGGAGGGTCCCAGGCCCTAGGAAGGGATACACGCCTGGTGCAGGATGGCAAGAGGATCATAGTCTTGGACATAAGGAACCCTGAGCTGGTGTTCCTGGGGTGGACGATACCTTAGCATGCTTCAAGTGAAAGGACCAGAGGAAGGACAGGCCTTCATGGAAAGAGGCAGGGGCAAGACTCAGCAGGAAGGAGCAGAGAGAACACGGAGGGAAGCCAAGCCATTCCCAAGGAGCTCCATGGAAGCCAGAGAGCCCCACAGTCAGGAAGTGGAGTCTAGACCCCTCCAGCCTGCTAAGGTCCCTGCCTGTGCACCCAGGCCACATGCTTACCCACCCCACCCCCACCCAGGAAGGGCACAGCCCAAGGAAAAGTCCTCCAAGGGTCCTGCCCTGTTCTCAGTGCTAGAGGTCTGTCCCCTCCTGTGAGCTGCAGGCCATAGCCCTTAAGCCTCCCTCACCACCCGCGAATCTTCAGGCCAAAAGCCCTGCGTAGAGCATTGTTCTTCCCTGAGCTTCCCGCCTTGAGTAAGCCCAGTCTGTGAAACCTGTACCCTGGCTGAGTTCACAGCTAAACTTAGAGCTCCCATTGTTCCATCGGGCCTCAGAGTTTGGTTAATAGCTTCCCCCAATTTTCCCAGGGCTGGCTGGAAAAAGTCGACAAGTCAGCCAGGCGCATCCGGTGTTTGTGTTTGCGCTAGGAGCTCACGGGAATGTCTGATGGGGCAGAGCAGGCCAGGCAGGCAGGACCCACCCGGCCTGAGGAAGAGAGGCCTGTGGGGGGCCGGCTGCCCATTGTCCCTTCTGCCCACTGCTCCAGTGAGTCTACCTTCTCTGCCTGCCCTTGTGGCCCAGAGCCAGGATGAAGAGGCAGAAGAGAGATGACTTATGGTTACCAGTTAAATGGTCTGATAGGCTGTCTGTCACTGAGACAGAAAGCCTGGTAACCATGGAAAGGTTTTCATGAAACAGACATTACTACTGTGCAGCGACATTGAATCACCTGCACCCTCCAGTGCCCAGCCCCATCATCACCAAGCCCTTCTGGGCCTGAGACTTGACATATGAATGTGAAGCTCTTTGGGTGCAGGCAAAGTGGGCATGCCCAAAAGTAGCTCCTTGCCAAGCCTGGGAGCCTTAGGAGTCTCTATGTTCATAGGCTATTGTCAAGACCTGTGGGGAGGTAGGCAGTTACTGCTGTGCCAAAGACCTCAGTGACACCCTGAGGATCCATCTTTCAGGCTTTGGAAAAGGCTCTAGACGAGCTGGGTGGTAGCTTAGAGAGCAAGGCAGTTTCCATCTGCCCACCAGTGAGCATGGGCTACAAAGAGTGGGTGTGGCGTGTTCTATTAAGGGTCATGTGTTAGTCCCATCTCAACGGGGCAAGGCCTGAATCTCTGTAGCCTGCGCAGAGCTGTCCAGCGGCTCACCACTGTTCCTCAACTGCTTTCTGTGGGTTTCTATTACAGCCCTACTGTCCTTTCCTCAGATAACAAATGTCTCTGCATTATGAGGCTTCCAAGAAGCAGTAGTACAAAGCCCTCTGTTCCCTGTTGGCAGTGCCCAACAAACAGAGCCCACGAGGATGCTTTGGGCATTCCTGAAGGTGCTGAAGGGCTGAGTGACTGGAGCCATGCAGAAGGGTCACAGCCCTGTGGCATGCTGCCTTTTTCATCCATGGGCAGCTGGGTCCCAGGTTCTGATATCAGTGAACAAGTGCCTTGTGCAGGGGGCTAGCACTAAGCAGAGGCAGCTGGCCACGAGCGAGGAGCCTGGGTGAGGGGGTCACACCCTCTCTTCTTGCTCACCCATGCTCCATTGGTGAGGGGTCTGGAGTCCTCCTCTAGGCACTTGAAGAGCCTGAACCTTTTCCCTCTACATCTCCACCTATACCTGCTCCACTCCTGTCTCCCTTTGCCTGCCCTCACCAGCCCCATCTCTGTGGTCTGCCAGACAAAACCGGCCCTCTGGGATAGATGTTTAGCAGAGACCTTGTCACAACTTATAACAGCCCAGGAAACTGTTCCATGACTTTCTTTGGCTCCTCTTTCTCTTGGCCCTTGCCTCGGCCTCCCGTGGTGCCCATGGGACAAATGGGAGAGGTGCAGCTTCATGATCAGTGCCCCTGTTACCAAAGCCTTGAGTCTCTGTGGAGCCTGATTAGCCTGGAGTTAGAATCAGATTCTGCCTACCAGGTTGAAAGAACCACTCCAGAGACCCCTGGACTATAGCTCCAGTTCTAAGGACAAGGACAGAATAAGCCATGGCCCTGCCTCCAATGGCTATCTGAGGGTTACAGATACGATCAGAGACACACAGACCCCAGGTACCCACTCTCTGAAGACAGATAACAGCCAGGCTGAGTACCTGACCTCTGCTCTCTCCATACCTGCAGATGTCGGCCATAGAAACCATGACAGAGAAGCTGGAAAGCTTTGCAGCCATGAAGGCCGACTCAGGCAGCTCCCTGCAGCCCCTGCCTCACCACCCCTTCAACTTCCGGTCCCCACCCCCAACGCTCTCGGATCCCATCCTCAGGAAGGGCAAGGAGAGATACACATGCAGGTGAGACGCCGAGGGCCCCTTGGGTGCTAGTGGGAAGGGGCTGCACACACCTGTGGCCATGAACCTGCTTCTGGAAGAGGCCAGAGTTGCAGTCAAGCATGGTGAGCGTACTGTCTGCTTGGTGTCATCGTTTACACACGAGTAACATGGGTAGGGCGTCTAAAGCCGTCCACTATGCTGCGTCACTTGAGCCCAGTGTGCAACTTAGCTTCACCTGACTGAGCGCAGAAGCCAGAAGAGCACAGCTGGTCAGCCAGAGCACTAGGAAGGATGGTGAGCCCGGCACTGCAGTTTCTGCTGTTGCTCACGGTGTTGGGAGGACATTCTCCAGACTCCCTCGCTGATCCCAGCCACTAAGGCCCCCAGACTGAGGGAGTGATGCTGGTCCCTCTGCCCTGTGCTTTGTGAGATAATGAAGTAGGATTCTGGCATGACAGGTCCTACCACCAAGTGTAAAGCCTCTGAGCTGGGCTCTGGATGAAGAGAAATCTGGAAAGGGCAGTGTGGACCACCCTAATGCCTCTCCCACCTCTCTTTCCTCTGCCTCAGGTACTGTGGCAAGATCTTCCCCAGATCTGCGAATCTCACAAGACATCTGAGGACACACACCGGGGAACAGCCATACAGGTAGGAGCCACCTCGTGTTAGGGAGGGGTTGTCCCTGTCTTCCTCCACGCACCCTTAGTTCCCTGCTCTGAGCAGACACCTACATTCAGATATACCCACAGGGCTGTGGCCACCAGAATGGCAGTGGACAGGAGTCACAGTGCCCAGTG
Source organism: Peromyscus leucopus (assembly GCF_004664715.2). Taxonomy (NCBI): domain Eukaryota; kingdom Metazoa; phylum Chordata; class Mammalia; order Rodentia; family Cricetidae; genus Peromyscus; species Peromyscus leucopus. The sequence continues at coordinate 152,468,743 of NC_051064.1, read as the reverse complement.
AGACCTGGCCCTGATATCCTCTGCCTCTATCTCCTGGCCCACCACCCTCCAGCTCCCTGGAATAGTGTAAGGATGAGGCAGGAAGTGACCAGGAAATTTCTGGAAGGTTCCTTCCATGCTCCCAAAAGAAGATGTAGGAGACCTCTCCTCTCCTGTAACTGAAGAGTCAGCCAGGGCAAGCAGTCAAAATCAGAGAGAGATGTGACTGGAAGCTGGATTCTCCACAGGGGAGAAGAACCTTAGCCAGCCAGCCCTGTCCAATCTTGTCCCTGTCGTGAGAACCATAGCCACCTCCTCCCCAAGTGTGATCTCTTAACGGATATGGGGTGCCCTTGATTCTCTGCAGCAGCCCTGAGTGGGAGGCCAAGTCGCTGAAGTAGAGAGTAGGCCATACAGTATCTTGGGATATGCAAGTCATCCAGTGACTCGGAGCAGCCTCCTAGTGGATCTTACTATCCCGACTTCAGAACCGAGGAGTTACAGCTTAGAGGTGTCCTGAGATTCTCCGAGGTTTGGGACCTCGGGCTGCTGTTGCCTACTCTTCTGGCCCCAGGTCCCTGTCTTTTGTGTCCTTGAGCCCCCCCCCCTTTTTTTTTTCACAAGAAGGGCTGAGGATGCCGCCTTTGCTTGCCCTGTGCTCCCAGTCAGGGAGTAGGCCTTTTTAAACAGAATTCAGGCAGTTGTCACCCTGAGACAAAGAGGGACATGGCCACTTCTCTGCCAGGACCAGTTTACCAACACATACTGGGGTGTGTCTAGCTGGCGGAGGCTTTGGGAGAGAACGAGTTCAGCTCGGTTTCAGATCGATGGCGTCACACTCCTGTACGGTGCCCATGCAGACCTTGTGTCACCAGGAAGTAGTCCATGATGACAGAGCACTGCCTTCCCTGCGGCAGGGAGCCCATGTGGGTATGCGTGTGTTGTGACCCCCAAGCCCGTTCAGGTATGCAGAGCATCTCTGGTGGCCACAGGCCCTCGTCTGTGCTGGCAGAAAGAACGACAGCTCTTCTGGTCTGTGCCCCGTGCCTCCCAGCCCTCCGCGACACGCAGCCCCCCTCGTCTACTCTCTGAAAATGGTGACTTACAACTTAACAAAGGCAAGCAACAGAAAGATTTATTTGGTCTGGTCCTCGCCCAGAAAACGAGCCCTGTGTTTTTTCTGTAATGAGAGCCGACTCCTGGACAGCGTGTCGTGCTAAGAGCCCCCAGAGGGTAGGGGCCGTGTTTATAGAAGAATTTAATTATCATTGATTTCTTTTGCTCTCTCCAATCTGAGAGTTTCGACTTTGGTAACAATAATTGCTTTGCAAGTTTGTGTTGCAAATCCTGACTTTATCTGGCTCGAGGCAGGCCTTCGCCGAGGGGTTTAAAGCGTGCAGCTTGCCTCTTGATACTACTGGGGACCTTGGTCTTGCTTTGATAACTGGAAAGAGTTTAAGTTGTAACAGGAGAAAGCATAGCCCATCCTAGAAATCCACTGCACAGGGCAAAGGTCTGGTATACTTGACCTAAGTATGATGCCCACCTCAGTGTCAGCACATGTGTGCATGGTCACTGTGTGTGCACATGGGGGTGTATGCACTCTTCAGAGGCTGGGACCTTCCCAAGAAACATGAAGAGGGCTGCCTTGGGTGATGAGGAAGCCCTCAGAAATCCCCCCATTTCACACGTGTCTCTGTGTCTTGACCAGGCTGGCCTCTGCTTTCCCCAGAGGCAGCTTTCCCACACACTCCAGCCAGGAAGCAGATCTTAGCACACAGCTTCTCCTGGCTTTGAAATTTCTGCCTGAAGCTAGAGAACACACACTTAATGGCATGCTTACATCCTAAAACTCCAGCATGTTAGGCTCTATAGAACTTGGGTTGCAGAGGTGGAAAGACATGATCAGCTGGGGCTGGGGAAGATGGTCTTGCAACCATGAGAACCTGCATTCAGATCCCCAGCACCCACATACAAGCTGAGCATGGCAGTGTGTCCCTGTAATCTCAGTGCTAGCTGGACAGAGACAGGAACATCCCTGGAATTTTCTGGCCAGCCAGTCTAGTGAGATCCAGTTTCAAGGAGAGACCCTCAAGAAATAAGGTTGAAAGCAATAATAGAAGACACCCAGTGTTAACCTCTGGCCTCCACACAAATGTACACTTAACATGCATATATACATGCATGCACACACTAGCATATACACTTGACTATATATATATACGTCTATGCACTCACACACATATAAATTTTTATTTAAAATGGAAAAATTGAGTTGATAATGAAAAGGCTGTAGAGGCTCTCCTGGCTGTCAGGCGTAGCCTGTATCGTATGTGGATGCAAGCCTTCCTGGACCAACCTGGAACTCCTGGTCAGGCCTGTGGTTGTGTTACCTTCATCCTCTTCCCAGCTCCCGCTCCGCGTCCTGTGTTAAAAGCCGACAGTGTCCACCAGGGCTGCAGGTGGCTCCCGCAAGCTGCTTCCTTATTTATTTTTATTCTTAGAACATTCTTAATCTCTTCTTTCCTTTTCTGTCCTCACTTTTAAAATGATGAAGTACTGGTGGTAGCCCTCCTGTGTCTCGGGGAAGATGCTGCTGCCTGGAGGCCGAGAGGCATGCTTTTGCCCTCTCCTGCCTTGTGCATCCCACACTTCCCTGGAACTGCCACAGGCATGGTCACAGCAAGGTCCTCCCAAAGCTCTCTGCTGGGCTGCCTGTGCCCTCTCATTTCTGTGAGCACAATGGTGTGTTGCTCTACGCGGCACAGCTGTAAATTTCCCTAGCTGCCTGTCAGCTTATTCACAGTGCAGAGCCCAGCTGCTGGGTGAACTCTGCTCCCTCACAGCCCTGGGCTCTCTGCTCCCCTAAATTTCAAGTGGATGTCTCTGCCTGGGCCATTTATTTAGATTCGAACAAGGAGAGGCTACGTTCAGAACACAGCAAGCAGACAGAACACGCAGCCCATCCTGGCCCCAGAGCTCTGTGCGAGCCTTCACCCCTGCAGCCTCCCTCAGCCAGCATCCCCTCTCCATCCTACTTCATCCCAGCATTCCCATGCTTAGGAGTCTCTGCCAGATCTAGGGTGGGGAGGGGGGACCTGTCAAAGTGTCTCTGCATTTTCTGAGGAACCAAATTAAAAAAATAAAAAAAAAGAACTTTATGAATATGCTTCAGACAGACAAGCAGACGGGGCTGCCTGGCTGACCTACAGCATCTGCAGAGAATTCTCATCCTGGTGGAATGAACTCCCAGTCCCATGGGCAGTTGCAAATCAAGTTTTCCTTTCCTGAGTAATCACCCCCAAAGAGCAGGAAGACCTGGGCCTGCCTCCACTAAGGTGTCTATATGTTTTAGGGTGTGGGGTGAGTGCAGGTGAGAGGTGACATTCCTTCTGAGCTCTTGCATCAGCAAGAGGCTGCAGAGCATGAAGGACTGAGGTCTGTTATTGCTCAGACAAAGAAAACCAACAGGGATACCTCCAGAGTGTACTTTGCAGGTGGTCACATGAGTCAGGCTGCTTCCCGGAGTGTGGGAAGGAATGCTGTGATCAAGGATACCCACATGGCCTAGAGGCCACTCAGGACAACCTAAGATAGAGGCCCATGCCTATGCTTCAGAGAAGAAGCTAGGTCATGAAGACCCATGAAAGGAGCCGGGGGAGCCTGGTCTCGGGTAAGGCTAGAGACTCCAGGAACCAAATAAGGGGACCATGAAGAGTAACACAAGAACTCAAGGTTGGGAGTGTCTGTCAGGTGTGGTCAATCCTGAAGGAAGAGTGTGGGAAGGAGGGAGGGTCCCTCAGAGCAGCCTCCCATTCTCCAGGGCCTTATACTTCCTCGGTTTTATCTGGCAGTCAGGGACCAGAGGATGTCCAGGCTCTGGACTTGCAGGCTCTGAGCGTCCAAGGGCAAAGTTAACTGCAATCCTCGAAGGTTCTGCACTCAACAGGAACAGAAACACATGCAGACACACACCCTGTCACAGAACACGATCAGATCCATCAGACACCCTGGGCAGGGGCCCACACAGCCCACACAGACCTCCCATCTTAGTCTCTGGGCCTGGCCCCTTCTGTACTGGACGACATGATGCTATAAAAGCAGCTTTGACACAGCCCCTCCTGGCTGTGTCCTTGGTGTCCTCAGGCATGTCCTCAACCACATGACAAAGGCTTGTGACCAGAGTGTCACTCTAGAGCAGGCCACCAGCCCCATCTCAGTGGGGTAGGGCCCATCGGAATGCCAGGCTGCTGTATTTAGAACAGTCACACTGTGGGTGAAGAAAAGCCCCCATCTTTGTCCTCCCTGAGGGTGACATCCCAGGCTCTGGCTCCAGAAACCGGGGCAGCCTGTCCCATGGCACTGGCAATCTTGTGTGTTGTGCTTTCACCTAGCAGGACTCATTTCTAAGATGTGGACATACACAGTCACACCAACAGTTTTCAAGGGCTGTGTGCCTATAGATCCAGATAAGCACCCAAAAGGCATTCTGATGGCCATTTCCACAGGTATATGGTCATATTCCTGAACACTTGTACACACGTACGCACACACCCACACACTCACACACTCACACTCACTGCATGTATGCACATATATGCAATTAAAAAACCATGGCGTTGGGATTGCTGCTGCAGGGTCTGCCTGTGTGGACAGGCCCTCGGGAAGCCCTGTCATCCATGCATAGCTCAGACTCCCCACAGTGCAGACGTTGCTCCTTTGCGAGGCAGCTCACGTGTGCTGCAGAGCTTGGAAGGTTCCTTCTTAAATCACTCTCTACTCTTTGTTTCGGGCTCGGTTTCTTTGTTGTGGGCATTGCTTGGGCCTGTTATAAGACTGGGGGAGAGCAGGCCTCTGTTCTCTGCTGTTCGGGCCACCGAGGCCGCACCTGGGGGCATGCGCGTGCAGACAATTCTCACTGCCCACGGCCTCTAACTGCGCCAGGATTTCTGATCAAATGCATGCTGGCTGCTAGTATCTTTTTTTTTTTTTCTAATTTGATTGCTTGGTTAACCTGGTGGGGACATGGCAATCATCTGAACACGAAGGAGCTGGTGGTTTCTTGAGGGCCCAGCACGGCTACCAGTTGGCCTCAGTGGTCAAGGCCACAAGGCCAAAAGCCCCCACCTAACCTTCAGGGCTGCTAAGAACATTAGATAGTCACACTGAGTCCCTAAGTGAGATGGGGCTTGCCCAAGGTCTTCAGTCAGAGGAGCCAGAGGCAGGCCTTCCTGCAATAGAGAAGATTGAATGAAGACTGCTTTCCCATCACAGGGTAACTGCCAGCAGAGTCTGCAGCTTTCCATGTTTCAAGGCTGCCCTCTTGAGGCTAACTGGAGAATGTCATCTCACTGCATCTAACTCCCTCTACTAGCTCAGGGGCAATTTAAACAGGACCTAGATGTCTCTAGAGACAGCGACCCTGGGACACATCTGAACTCTCCAGCTGGGTAGTCAGGTGGCCTCGGGGACTCCACAGTGGATACAGCTGCCGTATGGATACAGAGGTCTGGCCCTGTCCCAGTCCCACCACACTTGATCTCCTCTCCTCTGAGGCAAGGTGCACCTGTTTTCCAGGTGCAAGTATTGTGACCGGTCATTCAGCATCTCCTCGAACCTCCAGCGGCACGTAAGGAACATCCACAATAAAGAGAAGCCGTTCAAGTGTCACCTGTGCAACCGCTGCTTTGGGCAGCAGACCAACCTGGACCGGCACCTGAAGAAGCATGAACATGAGGGTGCACCAGGTTGGTGGGGTGTGGGGCGCAGTGGGGGATGGGCAAGGGAGGCGAGCCGGCAGGGAAGGAGCAATTCCACCCCTCAAACAACTCTCTAAGACACGGTTCCCTGAGACCACCCCAAGTGCACACTGGCGTGGGGGGTGTGGGTGAGGTTGATGCTCCCAGAATGCCCCTGACACTCACCCCTTTCACAGTGAGCCAGCACTCTGGGGTGCTCACAAACCACCTGGGTACCAGCGCCTCCTCCCCCACCTCCGAGTCGGACAACCATGCACTTTTAGATGAAAAGGAAGATTCCTACTTCTCTGAGATCCGAAACTTCATCGCCAACAGTGAGATGAACCAGGCATCTACTCGGATGGACAAACGGTAAGAAAATCAAGCCAGCCCCCACAGATCTAGACCCAGCTGCTCCGATGGTCTTGCTTGGGTGCATTCATCCCCAGCCCCCGGATGGTACTAGACCCCACATGGAGGAAGCCCCAGGCTCTATTGCTAGAAACGAGAAGAGCCCTCCCAGTCCCCTGCAAGAGCTTCTAGTTAGGAGAGGATGAGGGGAGAGAGCACCCTGTGAGATAATGGGTGTTTATACTCAGTGAGATGCCACACACAGGCCAAGTGGCAACCCCATTGTGTGTTTAATCCAGGCACTCATTTTTTTCAGACAGAAATGCTGCCCCTTTGCATATGGAGAGAGAGAGAGAGAGAGAGAGAGAGAGGAGGGAGGAGGGAGGGAGGGAGGGAGGGAGGGAGGGAGGGGCACTCAATTTACAGTGAGGCTATGTGATGAAAATCCTACAAAGTAAAAAAATTGTCATTCAATGATGCATTAAATAGGGCTAAGCCACCAAATACAGCTCAACAAACCTGCCTCCACCCCCTGCTCCATGACACTTAGAAAACACACAGTAGACTGTTACACAGACCATCTAGCTCAGAGCCTAGTCTGCAATAGAGATGTGAACAACTCATGTGACTGACCAAAAACTCACCCACATCTAAAAACACCAATGCACAGCGGGCAGTGGAGCACTGGCTGCCTCCCTCTGTCCTCGAGCTGCTTGGGAGCAGATCCCCTGACCCTGCCCAGAACCCCCCAGGAACACTATGCCTGTGCATAGCATAGCACGGGGGAGGTCACACGTCAAAGTGTGGGTCCTCCTTGTCATCTTCACACTATTGTAAAATTAAAACCTTTGTAAGTCAGAGGTGGTTTGTATATACACACACAGACATGTGCAACTAGAAGCACACGTGTGTATGTATGTCTGTGTGTGTATCCACATGTGGTAAATATGCTTATGTATGTATATATATATGTATACATACACTCATGCATATATGCATAAATTTGCACATATACACACAGAGATGGCAGAATTCAGCCAGGCTGTGGAGGTATTCTGTAAAACCACACATCCAGGCTTCAGTGTGTCCTTTACTCAGGGACTCTCACTTCTGTGAGGACACCTCTGTACCCCAGGAAAACTAACCAAGAGAAGTCACCAAGAAACAGAAGTTCTATAAACCCCAAGAAACCTCCGGAAGGGATCTCCAGTTCTGAAGAAGAGAACCAGAGGCCCATGGAAGTGGGGTACCTTGCTGTAGCCCACAGCCAACCCATACCTAGAGCCAGGACCCAGCCTTTATTGCATGAGCTGTCATGGATTACAGCTCTGTGCCACCAGGGCCAAGCTTGCTCCCATCCACTGTGAGGGAGTGAGGAAGGGTTCTGCAGGGACACGGTCCCTCAGGTGTCTGTCTGCACCTCCAACGCAGGCTCTAGTCCATATCATCAGTGCTGATGCTCTTAGCTCTATTTTTGCTCACAAGTCTGTGGTCTTACTGGAGGTCCCTGATGACTCATCCGGGCCCAGACGACATACCCCCAAGTGCCCTGGCATACCCATCCTGGCTCTTGGCACAGTGGCCCTGCCACTCAGCACATGACGTGTCTGAGTGCCACCCACCCGCTTGTCCAGCAGCTTGACGCCCCGTCCAGAGGAAGCTGCGTGTGAGTGAGCACCCCCACGGCAGGAAAACAGGAGAACATGTCCCTGTTGTTGAAGACAAGCTCAGACTGTGGCTTCCTCAAGCCCCAGGGCAGAACCACCCAAAGAGCAATGAAGCATACCCAGGATGGGTATGCCAGGGTGACTCGCCCTTCCGCCCTTCCTGGAGTGGACCAGGACCAGGCATGGGTGGGCTGCCAGGACCCTGGGCACTCAAAGGACAGCAAGACCCCATGCTCTGAGTGACAGTGGCAGGCCAGGGGACCATCCACTTGACCCGGCAGAAGAGGAGGCATTTGTGGAGGGAAGAAGAGAGGCTGCCACCCAACCCGGCCGTGTCATGGATGTTCTGAAAAGAGCCCCCCGCAATCCTCCCTCACTTTCAACACTGCTGACAACATGGCGGGCCAGGACAGGGACAACCCCATGGTAAACCCAACCAATCCATTGCGGGAGGTCTCTGAGGTCCAGCCAGCTTTGTCCTGAGAGCCAAGGAGCCTAAGGAAGACCCCCCCCCCATGTCACCACCACTGCTATTGGAACAAGCAACGTGAGGTTGCCGTTACTTGGCAGTCTGGTGGGGAGGAGAACAGACCCAGCCGGGCTGGTACCCATATTATCTGAGTCTCTTTGACTGTTGAGTCCTTCCTTTAGTGATCAGTGAGAATCTAATGCCTGCCGGGCCAACCCAAAGGAATGGCCATGTGCTGAACTGTGTCCCCCAAAATCACCTGTGAAACCCTAACCCAGCGCCTCCAATGGTGACTAGGGATAGGGTCTCTATAGAGGTGACAGAGTCACTGCGAAGTCCTGCTGAATGATGGGGATATTTCTACAAAAGACACATGGGCACACACACCACATACACACACATGCACGCATCATGAGAACACACACATACACGCACACACCACGAGAACACACACATGCATGCACGCACCATGAGAACACACACACATGCATGCACGCACCATGAGAACACACACACACACGCACCATGAGAACACACACGCACGTACACACATGCACACACCACGAGAACACACACACACACACTCACGCATGCACACACGCACCATGAGAAGGTAAAGACAGAGGCCACGTGTTGACTATGGGAGACGCTGGGTTTCCCCCAGAATTCCCAGGAACCAGCTCTGTTGCACCTTGACCTCAGCCCTTTGCTTCCCTGGCGGCCAGTTCCTGCCGCTGTGAGCCATGCCAGCCAGGATGCTAGCACAGCTGCCACTAGGGCAGCTTTCCTGTCCCCACCAGAGAACCTGTCCTTCTCCCTGAAGTCAACACAGCCTGCCAGGGCCCCTCTGTCCCTGCAGAGGGACATGTACACTCTCTAGACTGCATGTAAGAAAATAGAACATGGTCTCTGCCTCCAAACAACAGAGCTCTCTTAACCCTGCCCAAGACCAGCCTGGCCTACTCACACCAGCTACCTGGTGAATGTGACCCAGGGCCAGGCTGGGCTCTCGGCCCATACTTTCTCTTCCTGTCCTTGGAGGGGACTGTGGGGGGCTGAGTTCTCCCAGCCTGCAGCTACAGAGTGACAGGGTCCAGACCCCACCTGCCCTAGACCCTTCACTTCCGGAGATGAACTCAGCATGTTCTTGGCTGGCTCCCGACACAGGTGACTAGAAGCCAGGGACATATGGCACCTCAAAGCCCGTCAAGCTTCTTCCTGTCCTGGAGGACAGGACAGGAGGCAATGTCTCTCACGAGGGAAGAAATTGGTGACATGGTGGAGTCTGCACAGCCCTGCCACAGAATCTCCCTAGCTCAGCCCCACCTGTACAACCAAGGCCTTGACAGCACTTTGCAAGTCAACCCCACTAAGATGCTGTCTTCATGGAAAATAACCGAATGCCCCTCTCCCCCAAGATCCCAAGAACTGCCTCGGTTGGCCCCCATCACTGTGTGGGAATGGACAGCGGGAAGATCTGGGGACTCTAGATACAGAACCCAATACTTTTCTTGTGCTATGTCCTCTGCTGGAGTGGACCCACACACATGGCCACAGTTCCTGGGGCACAGACTATGGTCATTGACTTGAACATGAGCCAGACTGGTGGTGCTCTTTGAAGGAAACTGATCTGGCTCACCCTCGTTAAAAAGGAACCAAAGCTCAAAATTCTTGCCCAGGACCTGGGTAGAGGGCTCACTGAGAGGACTGGAGTTTGCCAGACAGCTCACAATCACTATAACTCCAGCTCCTCTTTTGTTATCCTTGGGCGCGCGCGCACACACACACACACACACACACACACACAAAGAAAAAAATCTTTAAAAAAAAAAAAACCTCTTACCCAGAGGATTGAGAACATTTCTCAGCTGTAGCTGTGTAAGCGTGGGGGTCTGAGTTCAAGCCTCAAAAAACCATGTTTAAAAAAAAGAAAAAGTGAGCATGGTATAACACCCCATATTCCCAGTGCTGGTGACGCAGGGTCAGATGTCTCCGGGACTTACAGGCCACCCAGTCTATCCAAATAGGTGAGCCCAGGCCCATGAGAGACCCTCATAGTGGATAGTGGCTGAGGAAGACATGGGTGGTTGACCTCTGGCCTCCATGTATACACATGTGATTGTACAGAGAGGAAGGGAGGAAGAGAGGAGAGGAGAGGAGAGGAGAGGAGAGGAGAGGAGAAGAGGGGAGGAGGGGAGAGGGAGAGGACCCTGAGAGACTGAGAGAGAACAAGAGAGTGTCTGAGATCTGCCTAGGCTGCAGAGACCCTAGGGGGCTGTGAGTTAGAGCCTAGGCTATAAGCCAGGACCAACATTCCCTGAAGCTAGCCCATCCTGGAAGTGTGTTTTATTAGCAGCAGCAGCCTGAAGCCCTTACTTCCCAGGTTCTGCAACCTTAATCCCATGGCTGGCTTGTAGGTGCATGCACAGATTGGTATCACAGAGTCCTGGGCAGGATGGCATCTGAAAACTTCTACACCAGTGTCTTAAGGGCGTCCTTTGTGTAGCATCCAGCCCCAGCACCAGTACAGAACCCTCCTCTCCAGGCTTGGTCCCAGCTTCCTCCCTAATACCCACATTTCTCACTGGCCCCCAAATGACTTGGTATCCACCCTCAGGGACCCTGCCTTGTCCTGCTTTTCTCCTCAGGGTGCCTCCATCTCTTCTGGATTTTCCTGCTTCCCCCATCACTGTTGATGAGGAAGTGGGCAACTGCCTTTAGACCCATAACTCCCTCTTTTAGTGGCCGCAGATGCCTGCTCTTTTTGGAGGGCTGGGAAGGCCAAGGGGGAGAGCCACCTTTGGTGGTCTGCAGTAAGAAGAAAGGCCCCTGAACACAGCCAACTTCCTCACCTGTCATTTCAGGCCTGAGATCCAAGACCTGGACAGCAACACCCCATGTCCAGGCTCAGCCAGTGCAAAGCCAGAGGATGTAGAGGAGGAGGAAGAGGAGGACCTGGAGGAAGAGGACGATGACAGCTTAGCTGGGAAGTCACAGGAGGACACCGTGTCCCCCACACCTGAGCCTCAAGGAGTCTATGAGGATGAGGAGGATGAGGAACCACCCAACTCCCTAACCATGGGCTTCGACCATACTCGAAGGTGGGGTGCCCAAGCGCAGGGAATCGCCTGGGTGGGAGGATCGGGATGCAGGGCCACCTTTCAGGGGCCACCTCCTCCAACCTGGCCTGACCTCTGCCCAGCAGATGCTGTGCCACCACAAGGCTTCATAGCTAGGGCTGGGGTCATGCTAACCAGAGTTCAGGGTGCCAGGTCTCCACTCCCTCTAGGGCTTTCAGAAGCTTGGGGTGGGAAAAAGGAAGGGAGGCATGTGCTCTGCTGACCCTGACTCAAGAGTCCTCAGCTCTGCTGTGCAGCTGCTCATTAGCCCATCCACCTGGGGTGGCAGGGTCCGGCCTCTGGTGGGCTGTGGACCCGTGATTTTAGAAGTCGTGCAGGCCAGAGCCACGTCCCATCTTCTAACTGTTCACCAGTTATTTCAGCAGTGGGTGACACTGCCAGCATTTGAGATGCCCTGGATGGTCCTCTGGAGCCAGCATTTCTTCCCCAACCTCTTGGTCCTGGGGGTGGGTAGGGCAGCCAGGTCCCCTCCAAAGCTGCCCAGAGCCCCAGAGTATTAAAGCTTCCTTCTCACCTTTATCCCAAAGACCAGATTGCCTGCTGCCTGTGACATGTGTGCACGCATTCACCCTTCCTGCTCTCTATCTATCTGCTCTCCCACGTCTCTGTGTGGCTTCCCATCTAGGTGTCTGTGTGTCGATGTGTCTGTCTCCTTGTGCATGTGGCTCGTGGAAACCCGTGGCATGCATGCAGGCACGGGGACCAGCCATGAAGCACTAGAGAGAGGCCACCAGAGGCCAAAGAGCTGACCCCAGGCCCCTCTCCCTGGTCCTTGGTGCAGGTGTGTTGAGGAGCGAGGAGGCGGTCTGTTAGCTTTGGAGCCGACGCCAACCTTTGGGAAGGGGCTGGATCTCCGCAGAGCAGCTGAGGAAGCATTTGAAGTTAAAGATGTGCTTAATTCCACCTTAGATTCTGAGGCTTTAAAACAAACCCTGTACAGGCAGGCTAAGAACCAGGTAGGTACCCAGCAGAGCCCTCATCCCTCCTCACACTTCCACTTGGCTTCGACAGCAAGCGGCCACCATGCCTTCTCAACAGAGGACATCTGAGCACTTCTGGCTGTAGCTGTCCCATGCCTGGAGGACATTCAGATCCACAGCCGCCCCCCATGCCCACTGCATCATCTAAAGAGACAGCCCAATAGCTGTTGTCCCCTAGCACCCTGGTAGGGCAGGTGGGGGGTCGAAGACAGATAAACATGAGCTAGCTCTCGGGTCATGCGTGAGGGCCACTCTCCCAATCTCCCCATCCCATCTCCATCTGAACCAAGATGAGTGGATACCCTGCTGTTTCGGGGAAAGTCCCATCAGGTGATCACTGTTTCCAAGATGGAGCTAAGACAGGGTCCTTGAGGGTACAGGCTTGTCCTGGGCACTTTCTGTGTTCACATCTCAGGGACAGTGGCCACAGGACTCTGCAGCCCATTGTTTGGACATCTACAGGAGCTTGGCTCACATTCTACCCTGAGCAGCCTCCCCAGCACCACCTCAGATTTTCTCCGATTCGTCTGTGTGTCTGTCTTCGTCTCTAACTAATTCTGTCTAGTGTTTGCTCAAGGGTAGAGGGGCCCCGTATTGGGCTTCCCTAGCACCCACCTCATATACTATGCTCCACACAGCCCTCAGCCCTGGAACCTCCTGCCCCGTCCCGTGTCTGGAGGCAGAAGGATACCCCCATGATTGTCTGAGGCCAGCAAACACAGCACATTACCTTATAATTGCATCAGCTCAGAGACACTAGTCTACTGCAAAAGGGAGCCCACCACAATCGTTCAGAGTCCCCCAGGCCCCCTGACAACTAAGCAAAGACAATCTCCCTGGCACAGAATTGAAAATAACTCTTGCCAATCCCCAGGATGCTCCCAGAGCAGACATTGATCATTAGGTTTTTTGCCAGTCACTAGGCAGAGAAACTGGGGGTTGGAGGGAAGTGGAGATGCAATTGTAGGGGAGCATTCGAGGAGTTCAAGGGATCACAGTGGGCACAGAAGCCCCGAGAGGGGCTACTGTGTCCTGGTGTTACCCTGGGCAGGAGAGGTGCCCCTGCTCTCATACGCTCCTATCTCCCCATCTCAAGCCAGAGAGTCTAGGCCTCTCTAGTGCCTTTGTTTTCCTTTTTCCATCTAACTGTGCAGGAGCAGGGGTGGGGGTGGGGGTCAGACAGGCTGGGGACAGCTGGTGAGGCAAGGCTCGGGCCTCCCTGTCTGGGATGCCCCTCACCTGTCCTCTGTGTCCTGCCCTTTCCCCACCAGGCGTATGCAATGATGCTGTCCCTCTCTGAGGACACTCCTCTCCACGCCCCCTCCCAGAGCTCACTGGATGCTTGGTTAAACATCACAGGAGCCTCATCAGAGTCTGGAGCCTTTAACCCCATCAACCACCTCTGAGGTCCTGGAGGCCCCAGGGCCGGAGTCCAAAGCCAGGTTACCAGCTGCGGGAGATGGAAAGGGGCCAGGGAGAAGCTCCTGACACCTTCATTTTGCCTCACCTCCGCTTCCAGCCCCACCCGCCACGGCTCAAGTCCAGCTTCTCCAATGAAACTCAGAACCTGAGGGTCCCTCGAGTAGCCACTGACCTTCACCACCTCTCAGAACTGGCCTCAAGGACATGGTCTGCAGTGGTGCAGCGCATGGCCACACAGGAGCTGCTCACCGAGCTGCCTATCAGATAACTAGTAGGCAGGGGTGGGATCTCCATCCCAACAGGAGCCAGTTGGCCACATCTAGGCAGCGGCATGGTATGAAGGAGGGGAATGGCAACAAATGGGCATGTGCTACGGAGAGAGACCTCACAAATGATTTTTATAATGAAAATTACACAAGTAACCCTTTTGGTAATCTTATTGACTATAGAGTCTATTTAAGCATGTGGGTTTTAAAAATAGACAGTATTTTTTAAAAAATCAAAAATGACTTGCAAAATGTTTTTTAAAAGTAATTTTGCATTGCTTTGAAAATTCAGCTTATTGGCAAACCCACACCTGCCAGGACGTGGAGCACTGCTCGGGTGTGCCCTTTATAATGTAGATAATGGAGAATTTTCTATCCCCGACCCTGTTTGTACAAGCCAAGGTGATTCTGGGTGTCCCTGACACAGGATAAGGGGCATGGAGCCATCTGAATAGCATGCTGACTACACAGGAATTTTTGGTCACGGTGCCTGGCTGCAGGTTTGTGGAGGCCAGGTCAGGGAGGTTGTCTTGCTCCATGTGGCCTGCAGAGGAATCCACCGGTCCCCACCCAAGACCCCCCAATTGTATGGGGAAGTCGGGAGCCGGTGGCTCAGGTCTTCCATGCTGGACACCTAATGGTCTTTCCCCTTCAGCACCCCAGCACTGGCCCTGACTGCTGCTCTTCTGAAGGTCGGGCTCTGGGCCATGTCTAGGCCTCCAGCCTTCTACTCTCCCAACCCTGGCAGTCGGATGTCCTCCCCATGGCCACTAAGCATGGGGAGCCTACCTACCTGCTCCACCACTCCAGGACGCCAAGCACTACCTGTGCCTAAGACTCCAGATCAACCACATAGTTGCCACATCTGCTCTTTGTGTGGGGTTCTGGTGAGATGCGGTCAGGAACAGAAGGAGGATCCAGGGGACCTGCCACAGCAAAGCAGAAACAGCACAGCCCCGGGACCAGATGCCTCGCTCCTTTGGGACGGTCATGATGTGTCTACTTCTCTGCTTGGATGGGCTTTAAATTATTCCCATAGGGGCCAACTTCAAATAATTTCTTTCTCTGATGGAATTTACCTTAATCTGTATATAACTTGTAATTTTTCTAATTCATTTCTTTCCTTATTTTATTTCTTCCTTAACAGTATTTTTGGCATTGGACAACTTATTCTGAAGAAATGATGTTAATATAAGTATGTAGTGAAGGACCAAAACCATGTGACAAGGTTGTGTGCTGTGTGATCGGTAACCAGGGAGTGGGGCGGTTGGTAATGTGCCAAATACCCCTGTGTCCCTCCCTCGAGGAGTCTTGCGGTCACCGCTGCCCATTTACCAGACAATCATAGGATTTTGTTAAATTTGAGTTTTTAAGACAAGTGTTCTATTTATTTTATCGTTTTGAAGGAAAAAAATATGAGTATCCCAACAAGAAAAGGGGAGGGAATCCTTCCTGGATTGCCCTTTAAAAAAAAAAAAAGAGAGAGGTAGTGTCAACAGCCACAGTGCAAGTGTGTCACACTATGGGCGTGTCAGTGAGTCCCCCTGGGAGCAACATGAACATCCAAGCAGTTGTGTTTCGTGAATGCTGTGGCTGTTCTGGGGCAAAGACAATCACCTCTGCTGATGCCGAGTAGTCCAGGCTGTGCTGGAGACTTGATGGGGACATCCCTGAAGACACCACTACCATGCAGGTTCCAGTGAATCCCAGTGACGTCAGATGGAATAGTCCTGTGTGTGTGCCCAGGAGTACATTCGTGTATGCAGACTGGGGCGGTGGGGACACTCTCCAGAGGAACTTGCCATGGTCGGGGCTGTAAGGATTTGTGGGCCCAACTGCTCACACTTCTCACAGGTTCATGACATCCTCTCAGTGGTGGGCTAGGGATTCTAGTGGGTGGGCTCAGCTTAGGGATTCCAGGTCCCTCTAGGTGGGAGCTAGATGGGATCCCTGTATAAGTTCAACCTCAGACAAATGCGTCCCACGCTTGTAAACCCCAAATTACATGCTTTCTTCTGAGAAAGAGTAAAATGTGTGCTTTTTTTCCGCGATGTGACTCTCTCTCTCCAAAGTGGGGGAGTCTGTCTGGATAGAGACGTCTATGAAACTTTTGGACAGCAGCAGAGCAGCTAAAGGCTTTCCTTTTTGTCCTCTTTGGTACTCCCAGCCCCATCCTTCTCTCACCCTTCTTCCCCCTTCTCAAGAGTCCCAGCTTTGCTAAGTCATATGCTTTGCCCACCCCACCCCCCAAAAAAGTGATGGTAGCAAACCCGGGTTCTCTTGAACAGCCAACCCTTGGGCCCAGCACTTGGAATTTGAAGGGCTCTGTCCTTACCACCCCCCAACAAAGACAGCACTTATCCCCAACTTGCCTGCACTGTATCCCCAACATGCTGCCTCCATACTGCATTGCCCCCAAACAGTGAGCTCCGCCTACCTGGCATCTCCGCACTCTTGCGGTACCCAGCTGGCTCAAGCCAAGCATCAGGCACAGGAGACCCTCTCAGGGTCAGGGAGCTGGACTAGGTGTGTCTTCTAAGATCCTGGCTGTTGGAGAACCAAACCATACTGTGCTGCCCATTGCCATGCAGCATAGAATGTCAGGACAAGTGTCTAGCCAGGACTGTTTCCCTAATGTTATACTTCCAATTCTTGTTACTTGCCTCCCCAAATAGAAATTCCTAAGAAGGCCTCCTAGTCTATATTCCCTCCAGCCTCTGGTGAGGCCCCCTTCTTCCTGTTACTGCTACCTTTCCTAGGAGGAAGATCAGGTAGGAAACAGGGCTTCACCATCCTGCAGGCAAAGTGGATCCTACATGAGTAAGACAAGAGCATCCCTGTGCAAACCCAGTAATGGGTAAGCACAACATGGCTGAGCCTGCCCAACCTGAGGGGCCCTACTTTCCAAGACCAGGAGAGCAGATGATCTGTCCAGACCCTGACTGACCTAATCCCTCTGCCTCTCAGAATCCAGACTCAGAGCTGTTGGCTTCCTCTGCCTCATCTGCTTCCCCAGTGAGTGTTTTTGAAGCACTTGCTTAAGTACATATCACGTGTTTTAGACGCGAAGCTCAAAGCACTGGATTATGGTCCCCATCCTGTCCCCTGCCTCCCTGCCCAAGTGACTGAAACCTACTGAGCTCTTCACTGTGCTGTTCCAGGTGGGGAAGAGGAGTCCCCCTGTGCTGCTGCTGGGACAGGAGGGTGGGGAGCCTGGGATGGACGGCACTCCCTCTTGCCAGCGGATGCTGGGACACTCCTGTCCACAGAGATCAGCAGGGTATCAAAAGCCATGAAAACTGTCTCTGTAGCCTTGAGTGATACTGTGACAAGACATTCTTGCGTTATTCCCGGATAAGTTCTTTTCTCCATTCCAGTCATTGTTTGTTTAATTTCTGTCACCAATTCAGATCACCACTTCCAGGAGGGAAAAGGTTGAGTCCAGAAAGGCAGCTTGAATTTCTAGATGTGTGATTCACTTGCAAACGGAGGAAGCTGGGGATTTTCTTTGGTGCCTCCAGCAACACCGATACTCTCTTCAGCATGGGTGAAGCGGCCCTGGTGTCAGAATATGTAACTTAAAGCCTGTGCGTGTGCATGTGCACAAATGTGTGTGTGTGTGCGCGTCTGCGTTTGCCTGTGTGAGTGAGTGTGTGTGTGTGTGTGTGTGTGTGTGTGTGTGGTGTGTACTTTGAACCAATAGTATATAAATATAAATATATATATATATCCCTGACACCTGCGAGAATCTCAAAACCTGTACGAGTGTTGCCATTGTTACATTCAGATCTGATTCAGTTTGTTTCTGTTTTTGTTTTGTTGTGTTTTTTTTTTCCTTTTAGAACTATATAGTGTTGAGAAAGAAATCAAATGTAAATGTCTGGTTTTCATATAATGTTAAAAAATTAAAAACCATTGAGGAGGAGGCTGGTGTCTGCCCATGCACCCTTCCTTGTAAATTGCTGTTGTGTTAATAAGCTGTGCATGGCTCGTGTTTAGCGGTCATTATTGTGTCTGTTTGTGAAATTTTTATTACGAGGAGAATCCCGTAGATGCACTTATTGAATATGTGATTAGGGTCTAAGTCAAGGCCAGGAGGCCCGAAATGCCCATGAAAATGGACCGCAGTTCCTGATGACTATGGAAACCGCCGTGGGAGAATCATGAATTAAGAAGACACGACGTAGAGAATAGTCAAAAGTGATTTTTGCAGATCTCATTCTGAGGCTTGTGGCAAAGACAAACGTACTTGTGTAGAGAGTTCTGTAAGGTAAAAGCCAGGAGAGGCTGGCTTTGAGGTCAATGCTGTAGAATAGGACTGACTGGATACCAAATGTAATCTTTCCAATGCTACAATGAATTTATACATGAGATTGATATGCAATAAATCTGTGTGTTTTTCTAAGTCTCATTGAAAACTTCATTAAGGGGAAGCCTGGCCTCTGGAGTGGGATGGGGGGTGGCCCCCAAAGCCTAGACTGAGTGGGTCCAGGTACTAGACAAAGCCACCCTCTCCACCAGCTCAGAGCCCCTGGCAGGGTTCACTCACCTTCATTACACTTAGGTAGGCCTGGAGCTGCCCCAGTAGATGAACAAGGTTGAGCAAAGACCCTAGGGTTACTGGGGAGTGGACTTGGCTTTCCCCAGGGGCCTCTCCTATGGAGGCCCGGGGATGTCCCTCTCTCTGCAGTCTACCTCCTCCAGCATCTGATCCTCAACTTGATTCTGATCTGATGGAGAAGCCTGCAGTGAATAAACCTGAAAAGATGAGTGCCCATTGTCTAAGTTTAGCCATCCAACTGTAGCTCACCATGCACTGCTGTTCTACCTCGTAAGGCTGACGCTCACTCACTTCTTAGGTGAACAGTCTTGCCTCACACTGCCCACCTCTGCCCAGGGTCCCTGAGTTTCTCCTTGGCTCTGCTTTGCCACCTCCTCTTTGCCCCAGGTGAGTTACCCATTCTCTTTTTCTTTTCTTTCACAGCAGGTATGGTTGGTTTGGGGCAGTAGTGTCAAGCAGTAAATGATTTTGCTGCAGAACTGAGGTTGTAGGCCTGCCTTCCAACAGCCATCAGGGATGACCTCTTAAGAGGACTTGTCTGGGGCTGAAAGATAAAGTTGCTTGCCACAAAGCCTAATAACCTGAGTTTGGTCCCTGGGCACCCTCAGGGTAGCAGGAGAGAACTGAGCCCCTCAAGTCTCCTCTGACCTCCATACACATGCATGGCATGCACACACGCATGCACACAAAAATGTTGCTTATTAAAAAGACTCTGTTCTGAGTGGCCTGGGCTAATGAAATTGACCTTGGGCATACCTGACACTTGATCTCACCCAGATCCACCCAGTCACCATCCTTCCCAAGTATTACACCAATATACTGCTGGACACAAGGCAGCTATCTAGACCCCATTCAACAGTTTAGAAGTACTTGTAGATGATCAGGCCCCAAGACACAGAGGACATCCTGACTCCAACAGCATCCTCTGCTCTGGGAGAGGGTCTTCAATGCAGCTGTTGGTGTCTGGAGCAGACTGGATGTAACCAGTAGATGGATGAGTGGGTGGTGGAGTGAATGAATTGGTGGATGGAGGAGTGAATGGATTATGGGTCAAGGAGTTAATGGACAGATGGATGAAGGCATTAATGGAAGGTAGGTGGTTGTATGAATAGATGGTGGGTGCAGGAATAAAATGGACAGGAGAGTAGAAAGTGAATGGATGGGTGGATGGAGGAGTGAATGGGTGGGTGGGTGAAGGAGTGGGTGGATGGGTGGGTGGGGGAGTGGGTAGATGGGTGGGTGGGGGAGTGGGTGGATGGGTGGGTGGGGGGGGGGGGGGGGGGGGGGGTGGTGGGTGGGTGGGGAGTGGGTGGATGGGTGGGTGGAGGAATGAATAGATGCTAGGTGGAGGAGTGAATGGATACTGGGTAGAGAAGTGAATGAATACTGGGTGGAGGAGTGAATGGTTTGCTCTTTGAACCATCACTGAACAGGGATTCTGGGACTTCCTGGACCTCCAAAAGTTCTCCCAGGGGCCAGGACATGCTCTGATGAATGTCATCAGGAGTAGGGTTCTGAGTCTCCCTAATCAGCAGTTCCTTGTAGCTGCCAGAAGAGAAGAAATGGAAGTTGATCTTGGCATAAGATCTCGGGCCCAGATCTGGGGTGCCGAGCCCTTATATTTTCTTAACATCATCAAGTCGAGTGCAGGTATGGGTGGGGGGTGAGGGGTGGCAGTGCTAAATGTTTCAGGTTGTTTTCCTTCTCACCATGATTGACGAAGTGCCAGTGAGATCTTAAGCCTGGATGGTCAGCTTTGGGGCTTGCCCAGGAGCCTGAGGCCCAGGGTGGCTTGAGAGGTTCTGCTCTGTGAAGTACATTTCCGTTCTTCGTGAATCACAAGGCTGACTGAAGGCCACACTCCCAAAAGTGGTTCTCCCAAGTGGCATGACAGTGACCCACAGATCCCCCATAATGGTGCTTCCCAGAGCTCACCACACTGGGGCTCCAGTGGAGTGAAAACTGTCCCGTTTGTCCAACCTGGCAGCCTTGCTCCTCATTAGCCCGGCAGAGAGAGGAAAACTCCATGGAATCAGAGAGGGGCCGATAATGGCTGTATTGTTGAGAGAACCCCAGAGGGAAAGGGAACAGCGGCTGACAGAAGATTACTGACAAGTGGACTTTGTCTTCTCGCAGCCCGGTCCCCACATAAAAGACTGAGGAAAAAGGCCCCATTTTGGAAAAGGGGGGATGGGGGTATTAAGAGGAGAAAAAATGTGTCAAAGAAGAATCTGTTTTCTGGGAAGAGAGGGGCTTTTCATTCCCGTTCAGCTTCTCTCTGGGCCAAGGAACTGCTGGCCATTTGCAGGGAAACTATTTTAGGGAGTTCTCAATCTTATTTCTCATGCAGAAAAAGTTTTCCACAGCACAAGCTGTGTCATGCTTTGGGGTACAATAGCCAGGGCCGGGCCTGTGTGTCTCTGCAGTTGAGAAAGCAAGGGCCTGCTGTATAGATTGCCCAAGGGGCTCTGGGACATGGGGGTCCCCAGCCATGCGCCTAGACTGCAACCCTGCTGGGGAAAAGCACATGTTGCCCTGCCAGGCTGGAAAGGCCATTCCACAACTCCATCTACTCCAAAGGCAAAGTGTGGAGGAGAAAGTGGGGGGGGGGCTAGAACCAGATTCCACAAATGGCCCACAGAGGGGCTGGAGCCCCCCATGACCTGACTGGGGAATAGACCCTAGGTGGGCTTTATAGCTCCTGAGTTCCTAACCCCAGCAGGAAGTTAGGAGGTTACAGAAAAACGGAGAGGTGGCAAAATGGGTCAGGGATCAGGCTTAACAATGTGATGCAATAGTGAATCCATCAGCCAAAGCTGTGTGTGCACAATCCCAAGCTCTGTATTCCAGTGTGCTGTGCATGCATGACCCCAAGCTCTGTATTCCAGTGTGCTGTGCATGCATGACCCCAAGCTCTGCAGTGCAGTGTGCTGTGCATGCATGACCCCAAGCTCTGAAGTGCAGTGTGCTGTGTGTGCAGCTCAGTGTGCTGTGTGTGCATGACCCCAAGCTCTGTATTCCAGTGTGCTGTGCATGCATGACCCCAAGCTCTGCAGTGCAGTGTGTGTGCACGACCCCAAGCTCTGCCAGTGTGCTGTGTGCACGACCCCAAGCTCTGTATTCCAGTGTGCTGTGTGCATGCCCACTCTGTTCATGTGTGTTGCATGACCCCAAGCTCTACAGTGCAGTGTGCTGTGTGTGCATGACCCCAAGCTCTGTATTCCAGTGTGCTGTACATGCACGACCCCAAGCTCTGCAGGGCAGCGTGCTGTGTGTGCACAACCCCAAGCTCTGTATTCCAGTGTGCTGTGCATGCATGACCCCAAGCTCTGTATTCCAGTGTGCTGTGCATGCATGACCCCAAGCTCTGTATTCCAGTGTGCTGTGCATGCATGACCCCAAGCTCTGTATTCCAGTGTGCTGTGCATGCATGACCCCAAGCTCTGCAGTGCAGTATGCTGTGTGTGCACGACCCCAAGCTCTGTATTCCAGTGTGCTGTGTGTGCATGACCCCAAGCTCTGTATTCCAGTGTGCTGTGCATGCATGACCCCAAGCTCTACAGTGCAGTGTGCTGTGTGTGCATGACCCCAAGCTCGTACCAAAGTTCTTCATGCAACCCAATCAACAGATTGTTGTCATACAAGCTCAATCCAAAAAAACAATGTTTAGCTCATACCCATGCCATTCCCTCCCCCAGGATGGGCATAGGCCCTACCAGTGACCAAGTTTGTTACAAACGATGAACAAACATTCCCATATTGTCACCTGTCCCTACTGTAGGACGCTGCTGCTAATGTAAGGTCTGTGGACTCCAGACATCTGTTTCATGGCCAGACCTTCTGTGAACCCTACAACAAGCCCTCTACACAGCCTCCAGTGAACACTGATCTTTCTGTTTTCTCTGTAATTCTGCCTTTCAGATTGTCACAGTGTGCTGTTCACACAGCATGCAGCCATGCATCCTGGCCTCTTGCACTTAGCAGCATGCACTTAAGATTCCTTGCTTGGCACACACCTTTAATCCTAGCACTTGGGAAGCAGAGGCATGCAGATCTCTGGAGTTCAAGGCCAGCCTGGTCTACAGAGTGAGTTCCAAGACAGCCAAGACTACACTGAGAAACCCTATCTCAAAAGACCAAAAAAAAAAAAAAAAAAAGTCCTTGGTATTTTCTTATAGCTTGACAATTCATATCTTTTGAGCACTGAATGATATCCCAAACTGGAATATACCACAGTTTACTCAGCTACCCAACTATTGAAGGGCATCTTGGCTGCTTCCTATTTGAGCAATTATAAGTAAAGATACTATAAACATCTGAGAACAGGGTTTTGTGTAGATCAAAGTTTCCAATTCCTTTGGGCAAATAATGAGGGTCATGACTGATAGGTCGCACAGTGGGGATATGCTTCCCATCATGGCTGCACAGCTTGGCTTTTATCTCCAGTGTGAGAGTCCCTAATGATCCACACTCTCGCCTTTTGTGGAACATTAATTTGTGTTACATTTGTTTAAGCTGTGGAACATTTGTTTAATGATGCAAAGATGTGTTGCATTCTTTTATGTTGCATTTGTTTAACTCTGTGAAGCTGTGTTACTGTGTCTGTCTAAAATACTTGATTGGTCTAATAAAGAGCTGAACAGCCAATAGCAAGGCAGGAGAAAGGATAGGCGGGGCTGGCAGGCAGAGAGAATAAAATAGAAGAAATCTGAGAGGAGCGAGAGAGGAAGGAGTGAGAAAAGGGCCCCAGCGGCCCAGCCGCCCAGCCGGGTGTAAGAGTGAAAGTAAGATATACAGAAGAAAAGGAAAAAACCCAGAAGCAAACGGCAGGTGGATAATTTAAGTTAAGAGAAGCTGGCAAGAAACAAGCCAAGCTAAGTCTGGGAATTCATAAGAAATAATAAGCCTCCACGTGTGTGACTTACTTGGGAGCTGGGTGGCGGGCCCCTAAAGAGTGATGAGTCAAAAAACAGCCAGCAATGCTCTCCAGAACTTAGTTCTGACGGTGCCCAACTTTGGCCATTGGACAGTGTACAGAGCTATCTCGCGGTTGATTTGATTTGTAGTTTCCTCCTCCCCGGTGGACTGGAGTGTCTCTTCCTGTATTCATTCACCCTCTGTGTGTGTATTCTGAGGTGTCTCTTTGTGGCTTGGCCCATATTTCAACTGAGCAATTCCCTTTCTCATTGTAGAATGGTATTGCTTTTGTATAAAATATGGGGGTTTAAATGAGATTTCCCCCATAGGCTTAGATATGTGAATACTCGGTCCCAGTTAGTGGTGCTGTTTGGGGAGGTGTAGGAGGTGTGGCCTCGCTGGAAGAAGTGTGTCACTGGGGCAGGCTGTGAGGCTTCAAAGCCTTGTGCCCTTCTCAGTTTGCTCTCTCTGCTTCGTTGTTTGGGGGTGAAGATGTGCGCCCCTGGCTGTTTCTGCCACAACGGACTCTGTCCCTCTGAAACAATAAGCCCATATAAACCCTTTCTTCTATAAGTTGTCTTGGTCATGGTGTTTTATCCCAGCCATAGAAAAGTAACTGATACACAAATTATCTGGCCATTGTCCTTTTGTATATTCAGACTCTGAAAAAAACAGGGACATCCACAAAAAAGGACACTGCTCAGCAACCAGGGAACAAGGTCTGTTGTGAGTCACCACAATGTGGCTGAGTCTCACATAAGGGGGGTTGAGGGGAACAATGCCCCATAGGTTGGGGGAGGGGCATAATGGACTGCAAGGGGCTGGGAGGAAATGCCCAAGGTAACCAACATGTTTTACATCAGAACTATGGTTACACAACTGTACATCCGTGAGAAACTGAACACCTCCAATAGAGGATTCATTGCCCACAAACCAGGCCTGGATTAACACCCCACCCCTGCCCCAGGAACAGTATGTGCTACCCAGTCCTGCTATAAGAAATGAGCCCAGACCAGGACCAGAATTCATGAAGGTCCTGGTAGGACTACAAGCTTTATAGCAGGCTGTCAAGGACCTGATGACTCTTGGTCTTATACCAGCCTCCCCTAACAAGCCAGCTAGCCCACCCTACACCCTTCAAAGTTCAAGCTGCCCAGAAACAAGATCAGCAACCCCTTGAGATAGACAATCAGAGGTATAATAGAAAGGCAGAAGGGAAATTGTAGGTGGAAGGGGAAGTGGAAGACCAGGGGGAAATGGAAGAGCTGACAAGGGGCAAGGGGGAGAAGAGAAGCATGGAGGGGAAGGTGGACTGCAGAGGAAAACACGGGATGAAGGAGATGGTGGAAGGGCATAGAGAAAGATAAAAGTGTGGAGAGGAAGGTGGAAATCCTGAGATCATGAAAGGATGGTAAGAAAAGGAGGGTGATCAGTAGGGCATAGGATTTGACAAGCCAACTCTGCGGGGTCCCAGAATTGCTCACCCTTAGCTCTTGGTTACCTGTGTTTTGCCAGGACTCAACCAGCACAGAGCTTACATGCAGGGATTTTCTCTGTCTGGTATCATCTACAGCAGAGGTTCTCAACCTGTGGGTCATGACCTCTCTGGGGGTTGAATGACCTTTTCACAGGGGTCACATATCAGATAGTCTGCATATCAGATATTTACATTACAATTCATAACAGTAGCAAAATTACAGTTATGAATTAGCAACAAAATAATTTTATGGTTGGGGGTTACCACAACATGAGGAACTGTATTAATGGTCGCAGCTTTAGGAAGGTTGAGAACCCACTAATCTACAGAGTCCCAAAATACTCCAAGCAAGAACATAGACTTTGTGGCTACATATGCAGGTAGCCTAATAACAAAGCCATGTGTGAGATGGATAGGTTCAATGTAGAGGGGGAAAGGCAGGGAAGCAGAAACTTGAATATCTGGGGTAAGGGGTCAATGTCATCTTCAGTGCGTTTGGGGCATGGTGGGGAGGCTTTTCTTACCTATGCTTTGTTGGGATGCAATAGCTTCAACCCATACTAGGCAAAAATGGCTGGTGGATCTCTTTATCTTGTCCAGAGCCTGAGAGAGCATCCAATTTTCATCACTATCTGGTGTTAAGTATGTCCTCCCCCTGTTGGGATGCACAAGTGCCCATCTGTTTACACAACGCTGAGATTTTCATTATCAATAGGTGCTGGGTTATCTTAAATGTCTCTTCTCCACCTATACAAAATAGCCCATGACTAGTGTTCTTTATTGTGAATATGATGAATGATAATGATTTTCAAATATCAAACTACCCTTGCATTTCAAAAATACAGCCCAACTTGATTATTTTCTGAAGCATTCATCTAAATATTCTTTAATCAATAAAAATTCAGGAGTCAGATATTGGGGTAAGAACCTGAATGATCAGAGAAACAGTGGAGAAGTAACCAGTGACCTTCTCTCTCTCTCCTTCCTCAATCCAAAAGAGTCCAGAATCTTTCTAAGTCACACCCTACTACTTCCTGTGTCTCTCTGTTTGTTCACTGTCCTCTAAAACTCTATGGCTAATTTTGGTCAGCTAGTAGCTAGCTCCACCCTCTGATTCAAAGTAAACTTTATTGGCAGTCTTAGGAGTGTCAGAGTGTGATCAAAATATCCCACAACATTTACCCCCTTTTGTCTAAAAAAATGGAAGGTTTTAACTCTAACACTTTGCAACTATATACAATAAAAACAATTATCAGGTAAGAACTACATTGACAATGTCCAGTCCATTTGCATTTGGCAAATTCAGAGAAAATACTCCATTATCTATCCTACCTTGGTGGGTCCAAATTTTGTGCCTAATTCATTTTCTATCCAAACTTGTGTTGCCAACTCAAAACTATCTTTTTAGACCTCAAAACATTTTCTCAGATAAACAATTTAAGCTTTCACATCTCTAAATCTTATACACTTTACAACTCTTTTATGAGTTTTCTTTTCTGAATTTGGTAACCAGAAAAACTGTATACGCTATCTAGTCTTCAACCCCATCAGAGATCCAAGGAGGATAAATATTACCTGAGTAGACAGGAAGTTCAGAGTAAACAACTTCAAAAACTATAGAAATGACAGAGACATTTGACTGCCTGGACAGTCATCCAAGGTTCCTCTGCAAACATTGGGGTATCCACCTTTAGTGTAAATGCCTATAAAATCTAACAGACTCTTCTGGGAAGCAGGAATTTTGAAGTACTGACCTACCTTGTCTTGGCAAGGTTTGGCAGTTGCTTTCTTTTGTGTTCTGCTTGTCCAGCTTGGACAGCCTACTGTCATCTGTAGAGGCAAGGGCAGTTTCTTGCCCAGTGGCTAACTTTGCCACTGTAGCTGGAGAGTTTTCTCTCCGGTTCCTGCCAAGCTCCGGCAGTCCCTTAGCCCACCTATAAAATAAACATACAGACGTTTATATTATTTAAACTGCTTGGCCATTAGCTTAGGCCTATCATTGTCTAGCTCTTACTCTTATATTCAGCCCATCTCTATCAATCTATACTTTGCCATGTGGCTCGTGGCTTACTGGTACCTTACATCTTCCTTGTCCTGGCGGCGGCTGTAGGCAGTGTCCCCCCTCTGCCTTCCTGTTCCCTCAATTCTCCTCTCTGTTAGTCCCACCTATACTTCCTGTCTGGATACTGGCCAATCAGTATTTTATTTATACAGAGCAATATCCACAGCATGCCACAATTAAAGAAAACTCCATATGGAAGTTCTGCAATGCACATGATCCTTTTTTGAAGTAAATTAGTGCTGTCAAAAGCGGATGTGTCTCACAGTCATGAAAAGTTTTATGTTATTAAAACATCTTAACTGTCATATTCTATAGATCTCTGGAGTGTTTGAAGACCATCTGTCTATCTAAAATACTCTGTTTGACCTTGAAAACATACCTAATATGACCACAAATTTGATTGTTATAGATGATTAACTATTAACCTACATTTCTTAATTAACTTAGTTTCTAATAATAACCTTTAAGATCTAAAACCTTTCATTGCATTTTAAAATGAGCTGTATAAGTGCAATGCCTTAAACAAGAGTAGACACACATATACATTATGTTAAAACAAAAATAACCTTAAATTTGAATCAATATAAAAAAATTCATACCAATGTAAAATAAATATTTAATACTGATATTTGCTTTTTTAATTTATAAGTAGATTCAATAATCTACCCTTTTATACTATCCTTTCTATATCTCCCTTTTTCTTTTCAGAGTGAGATCCCTGAATCTCTCCTTTGCTTAGTTTCCTCCCTGGCTATGACCAATAACAACTTGCAACCAACCCCCCTAAATGATGGTAAACCATAATCCACTGAATAACCAAAAACCACCCACGACACCTCTTGGGAATGTGGGTGTCATGTTCTTAAAATACTTGCTATTGTCTGGGGGTGATGGCATCTTTAAGGGACTCTGAGAAAAACTGTGATAACTGTCAAATCCTGGGAGAGCTAGCTGTTGTCCAGTCTTGGTGTGATAGGAAGGTACAGGTCTTATCTGAAATCCTGGCTGGAGTAGTCTGTGAGGCTGGACCACCTTAAAATTGTCCTAAGCAGCTTGTAGTCCAAAGCTGATCTTTGTGTGGTGTTTGTCAGCCTAGTGGCATTATCACAGTCCAGGTGGAATTATCATTGTGGGGCCCCATCTTCCTTTTGGAGACTTCAAAGGTCATTGTTAGGAATGGTCATGATTAACTGCAAAAAATTAAACATTTAAAATGTCATACGCAACAGATCTCAAAGAGGTTAAAGGATCACAATCTATTAAATACACCCAGAGTACACAAGGTTGATTCCTAGTTACCTGATTCAGACTCAAGCCTGAAATCATGTATAGGAATCTAGATGAAGCCTATTTCTAGAATTAGTTAGTACTCTATATGAACATTAATATCACTACAGAATATATATATATATATATATAAATTTACAAATTTTTGGATAATATTTATACTTTAAGAAAAATTTTAAAGAGTCAAAATTAATCCAAAGGATTATGAGATTAGTGACTATAGAATAGACCCTTAATTTTGATTTTTCTTCTATCCCATATCAGGTGGCTCTTCTGACCTGAGACAGAGATTTTGGATTTTTCTTTAATAAGCATTCTTGTATTTAGAGAAGGAAGAGAGTTACATTCCAACTCCATAGCCAGCTCTGATTTTTAATTGAATTGGGACTACATAAAGACCATTTGCCTTATATCTGTAGAGAAGAACAGAAACAAACATTTGGGAAGATCTGTGAAAATTTTTCCTGTTATAAATATGATATACCATTAAGCCAATTTACTCTTTTTCTTGGGACATTTTCTCTTGATGATTCTTCCTTCTTCTTCAGATGTCTCATTTGTCCAGTGATCCTCAGATTCTTTAATTGGATGCTTCTATTCTCCTGGAAAGACAAAAACAAAACCCTGCCTCAACCTAAACTTTGGGGAATTTCTTCTTTTGGCAGGTTATGTCTTATCAAATGAAAGGCATTTGTTAGTCTTATAAGTTAGTTTATATTGAATGGCTATGGTGTTTGATTAACTATCTCCTTGTAGATGTAACCAACTGTCTTATTAAATAAGAAACAAAGAACCAATGCAAAGAAGAAAGCCAAGAGATCAGAGCTAAGAGCCTTACCCGCCAGCTGCAGCTAGCCAAGAGACCTCTCCGAAAAAGGGGCCTACTTCCTGTGTGTTTGTCTTTATATAGTCTTTCTGTTCTGCCTTCTCATTGGTTATAAACCCAAACACATGACTGCCTCGTCACTGCCTGTATGTACAGCCCTCCAGGTCTTCTATGGTATTGAGATTAAAGGCATGTGTCTCCAATGTTGGCTGTATCCTTGACCACACAGAGATCTATCTAGCTCTTCCACCAAGTACTGGGATTAAAGGCATTCACCATGAACGCCCAGCTCTGCTATGGCTTGCTATTAGCTCTGACCCCCAAGCAACTTTATTTATTAACATACAAATAAAATCACATTTCAGTACAAATAAAATACCACCATATCTCCTCTCCTAATCAAGAGGTCTTTCCTGTTCAAATCTAATCTTTATCAATTTTGATGGTGTCCATAGCTTTTTTTATGCTGTGGAAACAAAAGCAAAATCTCTTCTCCAACATAACAAATACCCTGGTTTCCATTCTGAGGTCAACACATCCTTAAGGTATACAGGATGATTTAATTCAGCAGTTTTATTGTTCCTACTATCCAATGTCTCCCTGCAGCCATTGTTCCTTTTTCATTAGCATTTAAAAATTTTAAAGTCAATAAAGCACTGTGTAATCTGTCTCTGTGGGTCTTTATTACCCCTTTCTGTTTACTAAGTATATCTTTTAGAGTGCAATTAGAGCTTTCTATAACTGCTTGTCCTGTAGGATTGTGTGGTATACCTGTAATATGCTTTATGTTGTAATATGCAAAAAATAAACAAACCTGTTTTGTTTTACTAGAGACATATGCTGGAGCATTTTCAGTCTTAATTTGTACAGGTATTCCCATAATGGCCATGACTTCTTGTGGTGGTTTGAAAGAAAATGGCCCCCAAAGGGAATGGCACTATTAGGAGGTGTGGCCTTATTGGAGGAAGTATGTCACTTTTCTCAAGCTTCAGTCAGTGTGACAGTCAGCCAACTTCCTGGTGACTCTGAGTCAAGATGTAGGGCTCTCAGCTCCAGTACCACATCTGCCAGCATGCAACCATGCTTTCTGCCGTGATGATAATGGACTGAACCTCTGAAACTGTAAGGCAGCCCCCCACACACACATTAAATGTTTATTTATAAGAGTTTCCATGGTCATGATATCTCTTCACAACAATTAAAAAAACCCTAAAACACTTCTAATAAATGTGTAATTACAGAATCAGCCTTTTCAGATCTTAAAGCAGTTGCCCATTGATATCCTGATTATTTATCTATGGTATGGTATACATATTTTAATTTCCAAACTCTGCAAAATGAAACACATCCATTTGCCAGATTTCATTTCTTTAATATTTTTTTGGGGGTTACTTCCTACAGGTACTGGAGTTTGGTTATACAAGGAATAAATAGGACATTTTCTTAAAATTTCTTTGGCTTGTTGCCAAGTGATAGAAAAAATCTTTTTTCAAACTTTTGTTATTAACATGGTGTTTCTTATGAAATTCTAAGACTTCTAGCACATTTCCTATCAATAGCTGATCAATTTCATTATTTACCTTGTGCTAGAGAGCCTGGTAGACACATATAGGATATGATATGTATTATATACAAAGGATGATTTCTATTTCTGATTATTTCTTGTAGTTGAAAAAATAACAAAGTTAATTCTGAATTATCTGGAATAAGTTCAGCAGTTTCAATATATAAAATAACTCTTTCTGCATATTGACAGTCAGTAACTCCATTAAGAGGTTCAGGAAAATCTAGTAAAGAATAGCATATAATTCTGACTTTTGAACAGAATCATAAGGGCTTCAAGCCACTTTACTTAAATTTACTAACTTATAACCTGCCTTTCCTGATTGTATCAGTGTGGAATGTAGGGGCTCCAGAAAGTGGTGTTCCTTTATTATATGAGGGAGAATCCAATTAATTCTTTTTATAAACTGATGTCTCTTGCTTTGGGGATATTTGTTGCTAGTTTCTTCCAAGAAATTACTGTAAGCTCTTTACCAATGTTCATTTTCTGCCCATAATGAGTAAATCTCAGCATTAGTAAAAGGTACTATAATTTCTACGGGGTTCATTCCTGCTAATTGACGAAGTCTCAATTTTCCCTTTAGAATCAATTCAGAAACCTTTTCTACATAGGTCTTTAATTTTTTATTCTGTGGTGGCAAGCAGCTGCCTCATGATCTCATGCCCTGTGTGGGACACCAAATGAGGCATTTATCTAATTATTCTTTATCAATAGAAACTTGGGAGTCAGATATCAGTGTAAGATCTAGAGTGATCAGAGAAGCAGTGGAGAAGTAACCAGTGACCTCCTCCCTTTCTCCTTCCTTGATCCAAAAGGTCAAGAATCTTTCCAAGCCTCACCCTACTACTTCCTGTGTCTCTCTATATGTCCTTGGTCCTCCAAACCTCTATGATTAACTTTGGTCAGCTAGGAGCTAGCTCCATCCTCTGATTCAAAGTAAACTTTATTGGCGGCCTCAGAGGTGTCAGAGTGTGATCAAAATATTCCACAACTGTCATCTATCATGTGTATGACTAGATTTGACTCATTAACATTTTTTTAAAAGACTATGGTGTAGTATGGTGTAGCCAGAAGTTTCTCCAGTCCCATCCAGCCCTGCAGTCCCATAGTCGCATATTAAGTAATCACTCAGAGGCTCATATTAATTACAAACAGTATGGTCTAAGGCTTCAGCTTCTTGCTAGCTAGCTCTTTCATCTTAAATTAACCCATTCTTATTAATCTATATGTTGCCACGTGACCATGGCATTACCAGTCTTCTGGCATCTTCTTGCTCCTTGGGTAGAGGCTGGTGTCTCTCCCAACTCTGCCCTTCTTCTGTCTGTATCTCTGCTTGGATTTCCCACTTGGCTATAAGCTTTCTTGCCATAGGCCAAAGCAGCCTTATCTATTATCCAGTGGGAGCCACACATATTCACAGCATACAGAAACACATCCCACAGCACTTTTCCTTTTCTGTCTAATCAAAAAGGAAGGTTTTAAATTTAACATAGTAAAATTATATATAACAAAACAGTTATCAAGCAAGAATTATAGTTACAATATCTAGTCTATTTGTATTTGACAAAATTAAAGAAAATACTCTATCATCTATCCTATTTTTGTGAGTCTAAAGTTTCATATCTAATTTATCTTTGGTAATGACTAAGGAAAACTATAATTGTAACTATCTAGTCTTCAATGCCATCAAAGACCCCAGAAGGATATAATATTATCTAAGTAAACAGGAAGTGCACTGTAAGCAACTTCCAAAATTCTAGAAGTGACAGAGGCATCTGGCTGCCTGGACAGTCATTTAACGTTCCTCTGTAATGTTGGGTATCTATCTTCAGCCTACAGGCCTAGAGTCTCTGGCATAGCTTTCAGTGAAGCAGGAAATGTTAAGAACTGTTCTGCCCATTCTGGAAAGTTCATCAGTCGCTTCTCCCTGTGTCCTGTAGAATGTCTGGCAGTTTCTTCTGTGAAAAAGGAACTTGAAGGACCATCTCACCTTGCAAAGTTCAGTGGTCACCTTCCTATGGGTACTGCATGTTCAGTTTATACAACATACTGTCAAGCAGTCCAGGCAAGAACAGTTTCTTGCCCAAATGACTAACTTTTGCCATAAAAAAAAGCAAACTCCATATGGAGTTTCTTCGATGCCTATCTTTCTCTTTGAAGTAACTAGTGCTGCCAGGAGCAGACATGTCTCAATGTTCAGAAACATCTAAGTTCTTAAAACATTTTAAGTGCCATATTCTGTAGGTCTTTGAAGTATTTGAAGATTATATACCTATTTGAAATATATCTATATATACCTAGAAAACTTAACTAACATGACTATAAGTTTGGTTATCATAGATGTCTAATTATTAATCTGTATTTAATTATACATTACAATTTTAAATGAGATGCATAAACATAATCCCTTAAACAAGAGTAGAAATATATACACAGTATAACAAGATTAACTTTAAATTTGTATCAATAAACCAAAATCCATAGCAATGTAAAACATTTCAAACAAGTTGTTGCTCTTTAAAAGTAGATTCAATAATCTACCTTTTCATCCTATTATATCTGTATCCCCTTTTCTTCTTTAGAAGGAGATTGCATTTATAATCAAACTCATTTAAATAAAAATAAACATTTGTAAACAATATTTTGGGAATTTGGGCATAGCTTTTCATACTATTTCTTGCTGGTTGAGGATGCTGGCAATCTTATGGGGATCCTGAGAAAATTAAAAATTATGGTCAAATCCTTACTGGAATAGTATGTGAGGCTGGATCATCTCAGCCAATTGCTTTGAAGCTGTTTTGGGTGTTAGATCATCTAGGCCATGGTGCTGTGGGATGTTCTGTATGTTAAATGTGTTGTTCTGATTGGTTAATAAATAAAAAACTGGCCAGTAGCCAGGCAGGAAGTATAGGTGGGATAAGGAGAGAAGAGAATTCTGGGAACAGGAAGGCTGAGTCAGGAGTCACAAGCCAGACACAGAGGAAGTGAAATGTAAAATTGCTGGTAAGCCACAAGTCATGTGGCAACTTTTAGATTAATAGAAATGGGTTAATTTAAGATATAAGAACTAGATAGCAAGAAGCCTGCCACGGCCATGCAGTTTGTAAGCAATATAAGTCTCTGTGTGTTTACTCGGTTGGGTCTGAGCGGCTGTGGGACTGGCAGGTGAGAGAGATTTGTCCTGACTGTGGGCCAGGCAGGGCTGGTGAAAACTCCAGCTACACCATGGCTGTCACTGAAGACCTTTCAGGGGGTCTTGGTTGATCAAACCTATTAGCCTGGAAGCAATCCAGGTTCTTCTCATCTTCTGTGGAAACAAAAGCAGAACCTCTTTTCCTAAGCAATGTATTCTTAGACATAAATTTTGAGTCAAGATACCTTTAAAATATACATATTGATTTAACTGAGTAGCCTCTACAATCAAATATCTCTCTGCAGTTAAAAATCCCAAGGAAAATATAATAATATGCAGTATCCAGATTCTTTGTGTATTTTTCATCTTTACATGGCTTAACTTTTATATTACTTTTATTGTCTCTTTAAAGACTTTATTTTTTAACTATCTACTTCTTTATATAACTGCCTATATTTCTTTTCCTCTCTCTTCCAAGCCTATGTCTATTTTTACATATATTATAAACCATTTAGAGTTTTATTCCATCTGAATCTGTCTTATAGTGAATCTGTAATCATTTTTTGATCATTGATTTAAACCGCAGTGTGGCTAGGACTGAAGCGGTGGCCCTGGCTGCTGGCTCCACCCATTTCAGCTTCCCAACATGGCAGAGGTACATTTACCACCAGCTCTGGGAGCCATGCCCCCGCCAACTCTGGGAAGCAGTGAGTCCATGCCTCCATCAAGCAGAGTGTAGCCCAATTTTTTTTTTTTTTTTGTACTAGCAAAAGCTAAATCCACTACTCAGTGTGCTGCACAGCTTGGAGATGTCTCTATGTACTGTGGTGGGAATCTGCCAGGCTGTGCTAGTTTGAATGCCGCAGCATCTCTGTACATTGGCATCTCCGTATCGAGGCGCCCATGAGACATCTGAACTATGAAGCTGCTCTTAGCTCTGTTTCAGTAAGTTCTCTCAGGTTTTAGGTGGAAACTCTTGCCATCACATTTGGGCACCAAATGTAGCTGGAAGTTTCTCCAGTCCCACCTGGCCCCAC
This sequence comes from Peromyscus leucopus, assembly GCF_004664715.2. Classification (NCBI taxonomy): domain Eukaryota; kingdom Metazoa; phylum Chordata; class Mammalia; order Rodentia; family Cricetidae; genus Peromyscus; species Peromyscus leucopus. The sequence goes on along the minus strand of NC_051064.1, from coordinate 152,433,867 downwards.
AGTCCTGCAGCTGCTTATTAAATAATCACTCAGAGGCTTATATTAATTTCAAACCCGTATGGCCTATGGCTTCAGCTTCTTGCTAGCTAGCTCTTTCATCTTAAATTAACCCATTCTTATTAATCTATATGCTCCATGTGGCCATGGCATTACCAGTCTTCTGGCATCTTCTTGCTCCTTGGGTAGAGGCTGGTGTTTCTCCCAACTCTGCCCTTCTTCTGTCTGTATCTCTGCTTGGATTTCCCACCTGGCTGTAAGCTTTCTTACCATAGGCCAAATCAGCTTTATTTACTATCCAATGGGAGCCACACATATTCACAGCATATAGAAACACATCCCACAACACTATCGCCTCTATGTTCATGAAGGATGTTAGTCTGCAGTTCTATGGGAGGTTTTCATAAAATATTCAGTATGGATTTTAGGATAATAGTGGACATATAAAGTGAGATGGGCAACGTCTGCTTTTTGAGTCCTTGTTACACTCTATATAAGGTGAATATTATTTCTTCTTTTGGATTGGATGTTAAGCTGAATTCACCAGCAACATCTTGAAGGCCTGCAGGTTCCTCTTCGGAAATGTGTTAGCTAGCTTGGAGCTACAGGATGTGTTTGTTTGTTTCTTTACTCAGTGAGTAAAGGTGCTTGCTGCCAAGCTGACAACCTGAGTTGGAGCCATAGGACCAACATGGTGGAAGCAAAGAGCTAACTCCCACAACACGGCCCATGGCATGTGTGTGTGCCCCTCCACACTAAATAAACAAACAAGTGTAATTTAATGTTTTAACTTTAATTCTTCAATAGGTACAATTTCATTTAGATGATCTATTTGTGCTTGTGCCCATTTTGATGATTAGCACCTTTTGAGGGACTTTACCATTTCCCTTAAGTTGTTGAATCTACTGGCAAAGTTCCCCATCATTTTACAGTCTAAAGATTTGAGAGATGGTGCTTTCTCCTTCCTGATAATCTGTCATTTGAGTCTTACCTCTTTCTTTTTTGAGAAGTCTAAAGATATCAATTTCATTGAACTTTTCAAATAATATCTCTGCTGATCATTGATTTTTATGTTGTAGGCTGATTTCCTATTATAATGTCTTCTGATAATTTATTAGTTTATTTCTTCTGTTTATTTTGGTTTTAATTTATGCTGATTTCTAAATATTTGAAGATGGAAGTATAGATAATGGGTTTAAAACCATGTTTTATTTTTCAAATACAAGCATTTGAAACTGACCATTTCCTTTGAGGATCCAACTGATAAAAACACTGTAATCAAAAGCATCTTGGGGAAGAAAGGGTTTATTTCATCTTATGGCTTGTAGTCCAGGGCAGCCAGGGCGGAAACTGATTTATGTGTATTGTGTGGGTATGTAGGTATATGTTACATGTGTGCAGGTACCTTCAGAAGCCGAGAAGGGCATTGGATCTCTTGGAGCTGATGTTACAAGCAGTTGTACGCTACCCATCATGGGGGCTGGGAACCAAACTCAGGTCGTCTGGAAGAGCAGCAAGGGATCCTAACTTCTGAGCCATCTCTCCAGTTCCCATAATTCGATATTTTTCTGTTTTATTTTTTTAGTTGCAAATATATTCTCTTCTTATACAATGCATCCCAACCACAGTTTCCCCTCCCTCCACTCCTCCAAGCGCCCCCCATTTCCCCTCTCCCCCAGATCTACTCTCCCTCCATCTGCCATCAGAAAAGAGCGGGCCTCCAAGAGAAAAAAACAACCAAACATAACAAGACAAAAGACAATAAGACAAGGCAAAAGCCCTCACACTGAAGCTGGACAAAACAACCCGACAGGAGGAAAAAAGTCTCAAGAGCACCAGAGACACACCAGCTCCCACAGTCAGGAGTCCCACAAAAACACCCAGCTAACAGCCTCAACATACACGCCGAGGACCTGGTGCAGACTCCTGCAGGCCCCGCGCTTGCTGCTGCAGTCTCTGTGAGCCCATGTGATCCCTGCTTAGTTGATTCAGTGGGCCGTGTTCTCCTGGTGTCCTCCATCTCCTCTGACTCCTACAATCTTTCTGCCCCTTCTTCCTTGGGGTTCCCCGAGCTCCAAGGGGAAGGAGCTGATGGACGCCTCTGATTTAGACTCTCTCCACATAATGTCTGGTCTCTGCATCCGCTCCCATCTGCTGCCAGAGGAAGCCTGTCTGATGATGAGTGGACAAGACGCTGATCTGGAACTGTATCTGTTTCAGCATCTTTTCTCCTGCTCACCCCTTCCTGAGCCTTGGTTTACACATTTCATTAGATGGGCCAACATTGTCTCTCTTTGAGCCTTTTCACTACGCTTCAGATTATGTTTTTGGTTTCTTCAAATTCCTGGACAGAGTTGGGGAATAGCTCAGCAGCAGCTGAGCCTTTACCATGCATAAGGCCTGGGCTCAGACGCACGTGCGTTCACACATACCTGGCCTTATTCATGCTAGATGCCTCAAAAGCCTCTCTCACTCTTCCATCATTTGTATTGTTTCTGGGCTGATGACTAGTTTTCCCTCCGATCTGGGTCCCAGCTTCCTTCTTGTCCTCCACGTAGCACTGTTGACCTGACCCTGGAGGTGTAAACCTCACACATTGCTAAGATTCTCCATTTGACCAGCCTTTCAACAACGGTTAAGTGCTGTGCTGACAGGCTCTTGACTGTCTGTGGATGCACCTGCCCTCAAAGGCCTCCTTACCCTTAGTGTGAGGTGGAGCACCACCTCCCTCCAGGATAGCTTTGCTGAACCTAGGATGGGGCTGCTTTGATTGAGTTACCGCTGGTCAGCCTGTTTCTTCATTGCAGGTGTCTTTCATCTATGAGGATGCTGGGTGTGGCCTGGCCCACAGGCCTAGCTACTGGCTGCCCAGCAGGTATGGTGGCTACTAATGGGCACTGACCAAAAGCTGTGAAGGATGGAAGGGCAGAATCCACCTCTTCTCCCAACCAGGAACCTTGGGGGCAAAGAGATCCCCAGGACAGGCCATATAGGTGGCTAGCCACCCCTCATCATCCAGATATGAGTTCTGTGCAGACTTTGATCCAGCACCCTTCCTGAGGGTGAAGGTAGGTAAAGACAGCCCACAGCCCTCCACCTCCACCCTCTAAGACCTCCACAGGTCTTAGAGCTAAATGATAGGATAAGGTGAGGGACTAGAAGTTAGGTAGATTCCTGACAGACAGACAGACAGACAGACAGACACAGGCATCAGAGATGGATAATTTCCAGCTTCTTCCTCGCCCTCCTGACCTGAGACAAAGGTCTGTCATCTTGATACAAAGGCCTGATGGGATTTTCCTAAATTAGAGAAAGGTGACCCCATTCCAGCCTACCAAACACCCTCAAGCCACCTGTCGTCTTCCAGGAGGAGAATGGGCTTCACATCTGAGCCCCCATCTGCTTTGGGGGGTCCTGCTCTTTCATGTGTGTGCCCTGTTTTTGTCAGGCAGGCATGGTGCCACACACCTTTAACCCCAGCACTTGGGAGGCAGAAGCAGCTAGATCTTTGTGAGTTTGAGCCAGCCTGGTCTGCATAATGATTCCAGGCCAGCCTGTGCTACACAGGCTGTCACAAAAAAGGAGTATTTTTTCATCAAGTCTACCTGCAGTGTCAAAGTTTTCCCCTCCTGTTAGCTGTTTTGTGATGAGGTGAGGTTTTTGTCCTCCTATCTTTTAATTCTTTAAGAGTCAGGGGCTAACAGAGGTGTAAGAGACAGCGCTGAGCAGGGGCTTGCATGCAAGATCTTACTAGGAAGCTGGAGTAAAAGGTCTCCCTGCCAGGCCTTGGCCTTTCTTTGGGCATCTGTCTCCTGCTTGCCCACGGTTTTTCCATCAGGTTTCAGCCTCCCCTTTTCATTGGTCAGTGTGCTTCATGGAGGGTGGGCTTGGTGAGTGCAATACCCACAATGGCCTCAGGGGGTCAGCAACAACACGCCTTTCCCAGGAGCCGCCTAGCAGCACATCGGCTGGCCACCCAGGGAGTTCCAGGACCCAGGCCTCAGTCCACAGGTCACTCTGAGCTCCTCTTCTCCTTCCACTGTGACTGACACCCGCTGGGCCTGGCCCTGCGCCCAGATGATATCACACCGGAAAGAGCAGAGGCTGGCACAACCAAACCATCTAGCTTCAGGGCTGTGGTCCGAGGCTGAGGGCATAGGAAGCCTGCCGGCCAGGCACACCCCTCACACTGCAATAGCCAAGAAAGTGCCGAGCCAGAGTCTCCAGCGTCATCCCTCTCAGAAATGTGGTGCTCAATGAGGCATGCTCTTGGGTTACACTACCCGGATAACCGTGTGGGGGACCAGGGTGTGAGATCACAGATCTTTCCTGAAAAATAGATGATAGAGGTGGATCAGGAAGGGGACTAGCACACGCTGAGGCTTCTGGCTGTGTCCCAGGACCTTGGGTTACTCCCAGGTCACCAGACATTCCCTGTGTCCCTGTCGCACACAGCCCTGGCTTCTGCACAGTGAGCCAGGCAGAAAAAGAGCCACAGTAAGAGATGGTTGTGTCAACAGTCTCCATAGAGAAGAGCTCATCCTTGTTCCCTCCTCTTGTCCAAGCGTGGTCTGGGTCTGCTCTGATGACCGCGTTTTGAGGTGTCTTGGAGATGTCAAACCATGAATTCAATGTTGCATGAAGGAAAACTAAAATGCCAGGTGTAGTGGTGCATGTCAGTAAGTAATCGGGGCTCTCAGGAACCTGAGGCAGCCTCCGCAAGGTGAGACTGACATACCAGGCAGAGGCAGGGTGGTCAGGATCGGCCGCCCTGACCATCCTGCTTCCAAGAAGCTCCTGCTCTTGGATGGAGGAGGCTGGGCACGGCCAGCCGCTGCTCCTGTCCCCGTGCCCCCACTTCAGGCTGCCCCCCCCCCCGGCCATGCTCCCGCCACGTCTTGGCCTTTGCACTCACTGTGACTCTTGTCTGCCCTACTCTGTCTCCTTTTATCCCTTAACTCTGCTCACCCTTTGGGGCTCAGATTTGGTGGCATTTTGGAGGGCAATGGGGCAGGCCCCATCTTTTCCCACACGGGGAGCCTGGCCCCTAGAGCCCCCATAGGGAGGTGCTGTTATAGCATCATCACTGAGGAAACTACATGGACTTGGGAGCTGTTTTCCTGAGCTCAGGAGAATCAAGGCGGGACCTGAGTGGCTGGCAGAATTTCCAGCCCTCAGAGTTATCAATAGAGTGGAGTGGTGCTGGAGAGACCACACCATGAAGGTTGTCCTGGAGATCCTGGTTAGGGCTGCCCTGAAGTAGCCTGCTGCAAAGAATGCAGGGGGTGGGGCCTTCCTTCAGCAAACAGGTTCCCGCAGGCCCGGGCTCTCTCAGAAGGCTTCCTGGAGGAGGCGGAGGAGCCCAGAGACAGGCGCAGAAAGGAAGCGGGCTACGAGCGGGAGGGAGAGTAGACAGTACCCAAGGGCGGACTCCGGCCCGAACCCCCAGACTGGTCACGTGAACGCAGGCGGGGCCCAGGTAGTGCGGTGACGCAGCCGGCGCGGCCAGGTGAGGCAGCCGCGGTGCAGCAGGTGCCCAGGGTGCGTCCCGCCCTCCGGCCGCGCAGCCGCCGGCGGGGCCCACCTGGCCCGGCTCCGCCCGTCCGCCCGCCCGCCCGCCTGCCCTGCAGGAAGTAGGGAGGGCGGGACCGACTGGCCGCAGGACGGGGATCCAGCAGCACTGCAAGCTGTACCCGCCCCGCTGCTCCTCGGCCGCACGCACAGGTGAGTCTGGGCTCTGGAGGGTCAGCCGAGAGGAAGGCCACCTGGGCCACCCGGAGCGCCTCTGCTCCTTTCCAGCCCCTCCCGGCCTCGGCGACAACGTTGCGCCCCGCCCTCTCGCTGGAGCTGCAAGCCCGGGACTAGGAGCCTGGCTGCTCTGAGCTGCTCAGTCCAAGGGACACTTTGCAGTGGACCCGGTTAGACACTAGGGCGCAGAGACTCCTGGGAAGCCCCGAGGGGCGTGGAAGTGACTTTTCCGGGAGCTAGAAAGACGGTCTGTTCAGATGGGCTTCAAGAATAAGGGGCCTGACACCCCTCGTGCGCTTTTTCTACCTTGATGGCCTTGGTGGCCAGCCGTCTAAGCCGGGCTCCACAGTGCCTTCCAGTGGGAGGGGACTGCTCCAGAAAGCTGCGGGTGCCACTTACAGGCTGGACGGTGGGCACCTGACCCCACCCCCCTGCCCCGATCCCCATATCTGTAAATCAGGAGCAGGGATCTGTTTTGAAGCTGAGCAAGAAAGATGAACCTAGGCATGGGCCTCAGGAGTCTGAGTTGGTAGCAGCCACAGTGAGATCTTGGTGGCCTCTACATCACACCTGGAGCCCACACAGGAGCTGATAGCCCCTAAGTGGATTCTTGGTGTGTGCGTCACTGGAGTGACCAGCCAGCCGTAGGGTGCCGTGTGTGGGTCCATTCGTGACTGTATGCCGGTACACCCCAATACCCCTGACTTCCCACCCCGGTGTGTGGGCACGAGGCTTGAATATGTCTTAATTCAGGCAAGCTGCTTCCGTCTCCGGGCCTCGGTTCTCTCTCAGAGTGTCTTGATTCAGTCTGCTGCTACTGTGTTCCTGTTCTGGGGATAAATGCTTCCGTGGGCCCATGATCTCAGGATACCCATCGTCCAGAGAGTAAACCTCCCACAGCACTGCCTGGTGGACGGAGGGGTCTTCAGGCTTCCTTGAAAAAGTAAGCTGCAGAGAGAACAAGATGGAGAGAGTGAGGTGGAGGCTCCTTGCCACTTCCTTCTCCACGCACCTAAAACCAGAAACTACTCTTTTCTTTTTAAAGACTTATACGTTTAAGTGTTTTGCCTGCATTTATGTTTGCACACCATAGGTGTGCCTGGTACCCAAAGAAATCAGAAGAGGGCATCGGATCCCCTGGGATAAGAGTTACAGACAGTTGTGAGCTTCCATGTGGGTGCTGGGACTTGAACCCAGGCCCTCTGGAAGAGCAGCCACTGCTGACTTCTGTTGAACCATCTCTCCAGCCCTGTAGTAAGAAACTTTTGTAGGGGGTTGTCCCAGTGTTCACCTCCTGCAGGGCAGTCACTCTCCACCCATGTGTGAGGAAGTGGCGTGAGGAAGCGTGAGTCCAGGGGTGAAGTATCTGGTTGAGATTCTCAGGGCTTGTTCATGGAGACAACAGGTCTGCTCCTCGGAAGGTGATGGTTGCATTTCTGTTTGGCCAAAGGGCCTGGAGGTTTTGGTTTTGGTTTCTAGATGCATCTTGGCATTTCCTGTGCTCACTCTGTGTCATGATGCTCAGGTGACTGTCCCTCTGCAGCATCATGAGTCGGTCCAGAATCCCCTGTGGTCCGCATCCAGTTCCTGGTTTGAGGACAGCCATCCGGTGCAGGATGGGGCCTCAGAGCTTGGCTCCTCCCCTTGTACTCTCACTGCCTGGGGCTTGACCCGGGCAGGTCACATTCCCTCTGTCCCAGCTTCTCACTGCTGAGGGAAGACACTCAAGGGCAGAAGTTCGGGAGGGGCTGAAGACTTAGCCAGCCAGAGAGTACCTTCTGTGGGCCTGTTTTTCTGCTGGTGAACTGGGCAGTGGAGGCCTGGCCCTAGGTTCCTGTCAGGTCAGGACTCTGCTTCCCTAACCCAAGCTCCCTTAGGGGACCCCGAGGTTACCAGCTGCTTGGGCTTGTGGAATGTGAAAGGGGAGTGGGGAGTGATAGGCGAGGTTGTGGGCTAAGACTGGATGCACCAGGTGGGTGGAGGGTGACTCTGGCTGGCTAAGATTCATTTCCCCCACCTCAGCCCTGTGGGCGTTGGTTCCAGTTGGTTGTCATGGGCTGCTTTGTGCCCAGTGGATCCCGGCATCCTGGCCTCAGTACACAGAATACCTGTGGGTCTGACCAACACTGTCTTCAGATGTTACCAGTTGTCTCCAGGTGGAGCAAACTGCTCTCAGCTGAGATTCTCTGAGCTCAGCCCCCACCACCTGACAAATGTCACTAGCTGGTTACAAAGCTGAACCCTGCTGCCGCGCAGCCAGGCAGGATGGCCCAAGGACAAGGCCACTGTTGTGGGGTGGCTGAGTCTGCTGCTAAAGAAGACTGAGCCTGGCCAGGTGGAGATGGCCCAGCCTCAGAGCTGGTGATGGAGGGCCTCCAGCAGGGCAGAAAGTCTCAGACTCAGGGTGGTTTGGGTTCCTATGACCAGCTGTGACCAGCTGCAACAGGCTCAGACTAGGAAGAAATCAGGCTCAGGGGACTAGAAGGCAGCACAGGTACCCACAAGATTCATGGGAAGGGAGCAGAGAACCAGGTGCAGAGAGGCCCACCCATCCAGGACCACACCCACAGTGGTTCCCGGAGACCTCTGGCAAGGTCTCACTGGCTCTACATGATATCCTGCCCCAAACATGGTTCTGCTACCCCTGTGCCCCAGGGCATGCTCCCTCTGAGGGTTATTTAGTGGCAAAGAGAATGTGGGCTGTAGGTTCTAAGGCCTTGATCATGGGCCATTTCCAGCCACCCTGAGCAGAAACAGTTAGGAATCCTTTCCACCATTGCATCTGGGTCTGCTGAGTGGCTCTGGCCCAGTTTCTGCTCCTTTTAATCAGAACCCCTGGGCAAGTTGGTTCTCAGAGAGCATCAGAGCCTCTTCAGTGAGATGCAAGGTGGGCCCAGGACAGAGAAAATGCCAGCATCCATTTGGAAATTGAGCTCCAGTGTGTTTGTGGGGGCAGGTAGAAGTTGTTCCTGAATCCCAAAGACTTTCAGGAATATGGTGGCCAGGCACCCAGATAGAGCTCCCGTAGAAGGCGTCTTTGGAGTTTTTTCCACACTCTCAGTGAGCCTGGGGTGCCTGAAATAGGGAGAAGACACACCTTGGTCCATATGGAGTCTGGGAGGCCTCACAGCCCGCTCTCAGAGGTACTGTTGGTGGATGGCCATGGCTGGCATTTCCCTGGAGGCCACTAGGAGAATCCGAGGCCCTCATGTTGTTAGTTTCTTGGTGAACCAAGAGTCAGAAGCCAGCCTTCCTGGGCGGAAGGCTGTCCCTTGGAGACATGGGCAGGAGCAGGGAGTCTACAGTCCCCAGGGACAGAGCCTGTAGTCTTGGCCCCCAGTGACCACCCATCAACAGCAGAAACCAAAGCAGCTTTCTGAAAGTTTTATGTCCGAGAGACCAAGGCCCAGGGGAGACCAGGCAAGGAAGAAAATGGGTAGCCAGCAGCAGCCAACAGAAAGAAACGTGCAAGAAAACTTGATTCCTGCCCTCTAAGTTAATGGAAGATGTTGTATTTTCAAAACAAGAACAGGATGCTAGGAATGAAGAGCAATGGCTGGGGGCGGGGGAGCTCTTTGTAGGGGGCATAGGAATGGCAAAAGGGGCGGAAGTCTCAGAAGGCTGAGTGGAGTGGGGGGCGTCTCCAAAAGGACAAGGAACGAGAAACGGCGAGAGGTCAGAAATCGGGAAATTTCAGAGCTTCAATCTTTTTTTTTCCCAGAGACAAGGTTTCTCTATGTAGCCCTGGCTGTCCTGGAACTCACTCTGTAGACCAGGCTGGCTTTGAACTCACAGAGATCCACCTGCCTCTGCCTCTGAGTGCTGGGATTAAAGGCGTGCGCTCACCACTGCCTGATTCAGAGGTTTTAATCTTGATTAGTGAGTGTTCCTAAAAGAAAAAAAAAAAAGGTGCAAGAAATTATTTAAAAAAAAAAAAAAAAAAAAAAAAAAAAGAAGGCCCAGTGCTCCTGGCCTGCCTGGCATCCCAGCCACTGGAGGCTCAAGCAAGAAGACAACAAATTCAAAGCCTGCCTGGGCTGCAGAGCAAGTTCAAGGCCATGCCGGGCAAGCTAGTAAGACCCTGTCTCCAATAATAAGTTACAATAAGGCAAGGGGCTGGGCTATAGCTCAGTGGTGTAGCAGTGGTTCAGGTGAGGTCCCAGGGTGCCTCCCAGCAGGGGTGGAGAGTGTGAGGCCCCAGCCCTCCCCAAGGCTGGTAGGGAGGAGCACAGGGGTCGCTGCCGTCTGAGGGAGAGAAGTCTGAAGGGCACCAGGTCTTAGCAGCGAGAACAGAAAAGGGTGCTTCCAGATTCTAGAGGAAAATTATCCCCTGTGGGAGAGAAGAGGAGAGAAAGTAAAAAATCTACCCGCTGCTGGGCTTGATGGCACACACCTTTAACCCCAGCACTCAGGAGGGAGAGGCAAGCCTGATCTATGTATCGAGTTCCAGGCCAGCCAAGGATACATAGTAAAACCTTATCTCAAAAAATTAAAAAAAAAAAAAATAAATAAAGATCTGGGACTGGAGAGATGGCTCAGGGGTTAAGAGCACTTGTTGCTCTTGCAGAGGACCTGGGTTTGGTTTCACAACCATCTTTAACTCCAGTTCCAGTTCCAGGGAATCTGACCCCCTCTTCTGACCTATGCATGCTACAGGCATGCATGTGATGCACATACATACATGCATACACACACTCATACACCTAAAATAATATTTTAAAAAAAATGTTTACAGACATTAAAAATCTGCCCCCTACTCCTTCCAGAGACAATGTCTGAGATTTGCTTTAGAGAGTAGCCCTGATGGCCTGAGGATAGCCTGAGCCAACTTAAGGACCACCTATCCATCCAACCCCCACCTTGAGAAAGGAGGGTACCCAGGAAGACCGGGAAGTGGCCCCTGCACAGAAGGGCCACACTCAAGGAGCATGGAGAAGCGAAACTGGACAGCTAGGGAAAAAAACTAACAGGAGAGCTGACTGTGGAGGTAATAGAAATGATTAACAAAGGCAGGCCAGCCTCATGGTCCCCTGCCCCTGGGGCCTGCAGCTGTGCTGTGTGTGGATGCACAGTCCAGCCTCCGTCTTGTCTGGGCACAAGCTGCAGGAGACATCTGATGCGTCCAGCAGGTCTTCCAGTGCTACCCTCAGAACAGGTACCCGTAGCCCTCAGCCCTGCTCTCTGGGGTCCCAGACAGGTTGTTTGCCGGGCCCGTGGGTGTGGTGCCAGGCTGGAACAGAAGCCACTCCCAGCAATGGCTCACCTGACTGATTCCCTGTGGGCACCTCTGGCCCTGGAATGGACTTTGCCCTCTGCCGGGAGAGGCCACCGTCTGCCAGGGGCTATGCCGTCCTTGCGCGCCTGAAACGCTAGATTAGGGGTGATGGGCGTTTGCTGGCAAGAGAGGCAAACTAATGACAGCTTCTGTGGGGTCTGTTCTGAGTGGAATGATCGCTGTGTGAAAGAATTGCACCTGAAGTCTGTCCTGGGCCATCCGAAGACAGCTAAACCAACTTCTCCAGACCTTGGTTAGTGCAGCCCTGCCCCATACCACACGTGTGACAGATGCCAGCTCCCGGGGGAGGCCTGGTGTGACTGCTATCATCCTCAGCCAGGACTTGGAATGTCCTTAGGAATGCACCCTCCCTTTCTCAGGAGGCACTAGGCCCCAGCCCGCCCCTCCCTGGGGCCGGTGAGTCTCAGCTGCACTCAACTTCTCAGGATAGTTTTAGCCAAGAGCTTCTATGCTGGAAGATCCTGGGACTTCAGGGGGTGAGCGGGACACAAGCAGATACCTGGGTGCCTCATGCTTTAGCAGTGTGACCAGCCCTGTCCCCTTCGGGGAGGGACTGCTGGGCAGGGTCTTGGTACCATCTGTGCTCTGAAAAATGGGTTAGGATGGAGCTGTGACCTGCCTGGAGCTCTGGGGTGAGTGTGATCTTCCTAGAGGTTGGAGAGTCACCAGTTCTGGAGGGCCTGAACCCATCCAAACAGCCTTGGAACCCATCCCCATCTCTGGCAGGGTAGCCGTCCTTTCCAGTCCAGTTCAGTCCATCTGGCTTTGTCAGGCAGGGCAGGTAGGCACCACACCCTGGGATGTGAACCTGGGACAGTGCCATGACAAATGACAGGGGGGCACTGAGGCCCAGTACTGAGCCCAGATCCTTACCCTTGATGTGGGCAAGAGACACGGAGCTCTCTTGTTTAACCATCTGAAAAACAAACTTCCCCTTTGGAAGGCTCTTTCTAATAAGTTGGTATTTGGGACTGTTTGGTTTTTGTTTTTGTTGAGATAGTCTCATGATGTATGTAGCCCAGGCTGGCCTCGAACTACAGCGCCTCCTGTGCCAGCCTCTCTGGTGCTGAGTATGTGGTGTGCCTCCACAACCCTCTTAGGCTCATGTCATTTTAACCTAGACAAAGTTCTGAGCATATAAAAGGTTTCCTCAATGTTGGCTCCCTTGTTTTTAGAAAAAGGGAAAATATTTACAGAAGGGTGTGGTGGTATTGTGTTCCCCAAAATATTGTGCACCCTAATAAACTTATCTGGGGTCAGAGACAGAACAGCCACTAGATACAGAGGCTAGAAAATGGTGGCGCACACACCTTTAATCCTAGCATTCCAGAGGCAGAGATCCATCCAGATCTCTGTGAGTTCAAGGTCACATTGGAAACAGCCAGGCATGGTGACACATGCCTTTAATCCCAGGGAGTGATGGCAGAAAACAGAAAGATCTATAAGGCGTGAAGACCAGAAACTAGAAGCATTTGGCTGGTTAAGCTTTCAGGCTTTTGAGCAGCACAGTTCAGCTGAGATTCATTCTGGATGAGGACTGAGAGGCTTCCAGTCTGAGGAAACAGAATCAGCTGAGGAATTGGCGAGACCTTTTAAGATTCCTGCTACAGAAGGGAGTTTTCCCCCACTTTACATCAGGGTCCTACAAAGTCTCCTGAGTGCCAACCTCTCTCATTACCAGTGCAGTGTGGTGTTTGGTTCAGAAAAGGCTTGGCCACTGCTATGTGGCCCCCGCAGCCAGTCAGAGCTGTTTAATGGACTTTGTAGGTCATTTAGGAGCCTGTTAGGAAATTTTCCAGTGATGCCTTTGTTCTTACTGAGCCCATTTTGCAGATTTTAAAATTGAAGCAAAGAAGTGGCACCTGTAATCATTGAGGACCCCAGGTTCCCAGGCCCCCAGCAGGGCAGCTCTTGACAAGTATTGAGGACCTCCAATCACGGAGGTAAGTGGACAGTTGACCCTCAGCATACTGGTCAGTGTGGATGACTGGTTCCCTGGCTCCAGCTATATCTGGGTCAAATTATAGGTCTGCTCGCCTCAGTCTCTGGGTCACAGGGCAGTGGGATTCCCTGCCCAGGAGGGACACTTGTCCCGTCCAGTCACATCTCTCCTGTTAGCCAAAGCCAACCTTAGGACTGTGCTGCACCCGAGGGAACAGAAAATGCAATGCTGAAGAAATAAATCAGACACTCTGGAAACCATTGCCCAGGGCTTCCTACTGTGGATGGGGTAGGGTGGCGGGACACCAGTAAGTCAATACTGAGGAGAAAGAAGTCGGAAAGAGCTGCTAGGATGAACAGGTAGAGTGGCTGAGGGGCAACCAGACAATGGCTGTCAGTTCCTGTCCTGGGCTGGGCAGTGAACCCCTGGACTGTGGCTCAGATTGAAGCTCCCTGCTCTCACTCACCCCATCTGCACTGTGACCCAGGGTTTACTTGAGGACCCCCAAGACTGGGATTGTGGTCCCCCTACTTCAGAAACATGGAAAGTACAAATGCATATTGGAGAGTGCTATGAGGATAAGTTTTGGAGCCAGCCTTGGTGCTGGGGCAAATGGGCTTGGCTGGGAGAAGGGGAAGCAGCCAGGCTTTACCTGGAGCCTAGCTCTGCTATGTGTGTGGAAAGCCACTGAACAGGAAGGCCATGTCAGGTAGTGACTCCTCCTTCCACCCTCTACCCCACTTGCTCCTTATTTTTGTCAGGGCCAGACATCCGAGGCATGTCTCCAGCAGGTCCCTGGGCCTCTGGATGGCCCATCCCTTACCAATGATGCAGAGCCAGGCAAGGCCATGGTCACATCCACAGCATCTGCTGCAGTCTCAGGAAACCACAACTCCCCATGCAAACCACACACAAAGCGCCCAGGCATCAGTAAGGGCCCTAGCCAGGATTCTGGTCCTAATCTAGGGGGCCTCTGGGCTCAGCCACAAACCTGCCCTTATTTGCACCCTGCCGAGGACCCAGGACCAGTTATGTCAGAGAAAGCAGGGTGGTCCCTGAGGCCCAGCTCAGCCACAGGTTGTTTTCACCAGGCCCCTCATCTCAGGGAATAGCTGCCTGAGGCACATAGCCCCAGATTAGCCCAGACTCCAGCTTCCCTGCACACCTATGCCACATCCCAGGGGAGGCTCCTGGTGAGCAGCCATAGCCAGCCCTGCTCTCCCTGTCCTTGCCTGGGAGCTGTTATGGGAGGATGCTAAGAAGAAACAAGATTGAACACCAGGGAGGCTGTACGCAGAAGGGCCTCTCTGAGCCTCTCACCACTTGCCTGCCTCTCTCTCTAGGGTCCCTCTGCCACCCAGCATGTCCCAGAGACATTCTGACAGCTCTTTGGATGAGAAACCACTGGAACATCGTTTCCATGCAGAGCTGCAACTCGATGCCAATGGGAACCCTATGCCAGGGATCCCCATGGTCCGTAACTCCTTGAAAGCCAGAACCAATGCTGCCTTTGAGCCAGAGGCCTCCGAACCCCCGCAGGTGCCCCCAGAAGATGGAGAGCCACGACCCATCATCCTCAGCACACAGAGCCCCGCGGCACTCAAGATGGGCACCCAGCAGCTCATCCCTAAGAGTTTGGCCGTGGCCAGCAAGGCCAAGACCAAGTCCCCAGCCCGCCACCAGAGCTTTGGGGCAGCCATGCTCAGCAAGGAGGCTGCTCGGCGGGATCCTCGGCTCTTCTCAACCCCCAGCTTCTCCTTGGATGACATGGATGTGGACACTAGCATGAATCTGACTCGAAAACTGAGGAACCAGTCCTACAGGGCAGCTATGAAAGGCCTAGGGCCACCCAGCAGCAAGGGAGAATCAGTCCAGCTTGGCCCCAAGCTCCAGGCCCTTGCTGAGGAAGGTCCTCGGCCTCCTGCCCAGTGCCTAGCCAAAAATAAGGTAGGGAGATGAGCAGCAGGGATGGGCAGTGTCTCTAGGGGCCCAGGAGTTCACAGGCAAGGGGGCAGCCTGGTCCTGTGACTATTATATCTGCATCACACATGGCAGTTGCTGCATGCAGGCTCCTGACCATCCTGCCGACCATGCTGTGGCTGGAGGAGGTTGAGTCATGTTCTTGGGAATCTTCCACATCTCTACTTCCATCCAGCGTGGACAGCAGAGGGAATCAGTCACTCTTGAGCCCAAGCATGGAGCCAGCCCGTCTGAAGACACTTTTCAGTGATGCCTGGCTCAGGCAGTGGGACAAGGAGGGACAGTGTGTAGCCCTCACCACCTGTCTCCCTGCCCTGCTGCTTCCTGGCCTGCCCTGGGTAGGGAGAGTACTCTTCCCTGAGCTCTGGTGTAGCCCTGGGTGTTCAGAAGAACAGAATGGAGTCCTAGCCCTTTGGGTTGCAGGAAGCCTGTGGTCAGGTAGTGACCACTCCTTCCACTTTTCATCTTGCTTGCTCCTTATGTTTCAGGGTCAGATGGGGGATTGCTGTTTCATAGCCATTCGAGGCCATTGCTTCCCAGGATACAGGGCTGTGGAGGGCTTCTGGACCTCTTTCCAGGGGTTTTCCTCAGATTTGTTCAGGGACTCCCCAGGCGCAGGGCTGTCAGCTTCTGTGAAGGGCCTGGATGGGCTTTTGTGACTATGTGACCCCTAACAGATTCCTGACACTTGTGAGCCTCAGTTTCCCCATATATAAGTGAAGATGGCCGCCACCCAGTGGTAGCATACTCCAAAAATGCCCTTTTTTGCTTAGAGCTGTCATACACAGCATCATGGGAAAAGCATGCTTACTTGGACATACAAGCTCCCTAGACCCTGAGCCTCAGCTTGGCTTTGGGAGAAGCAGACACCTGGTCAGGCCACAAGCTTCCATGAAGGCCAATAGTGGCTAGGGCAAGGCCTCTGTGTCTACGGTGCCAGCCACTGTCCCTCATCACAGTCCCCTGCCACATCTACCTGAGATGCCTGGACCCTTGATGTGTGTCCCTGTACCCCAGGAACTGGATCAATGCCGCCACTGCCCCCTTGTTGGACCAGGCCGGCCAAGGTCTCATTCATTCATTCCTCAACAAGGGTCCCATCTTCAGCACACACTCCTGTTGCATGCCCCATGCTGGGGTCCTAAGCTGTGGCTGCTCCTGAGAGCCCCTGTGCAGAGAGGGTGTCACGGGCTGGCAGGTGACAGTACCGGAGGCCCCAGGAGCCTCCTAGATGAGAAGGCTCCCCATGGTCCCAGGGCCAGGAGGGATTTGAATTGGAGGAGGTGAGGGGGTGGTGGAGGGTGAGAAAAGGAGCTAGGCCAGGTTTAGCTGGGAGTGTCATACTTTCCCCGACCTGTAAGGGAGTTTTCAGGCCCCAACTGGTTCTAAGAAACCAGAAGCGACTGGCCTCTGCTTTCCTGGAACCACTGTACCTGTGAAAACCTGGTGTTCCAGCCAAGGAGTGGGGACTGTGTGGGGATGCCAGTGTAGAGTGGGACTTCCCCAGACTCTGCCCTTGGTTGCCTCTGCAATCCCCTCCCTCAGTTTCTGGGGCCCTGAGCCAGTACCAGGGTCAGACTCTAACCAACAGCACTCTGCCCACTCCAGCCTCCTCTTCATTCCCACCACATCCCAATCTCCAGGTAATGCCTCTTAACTGGCTTAGCCCCTGGGCAGCCTTCCTGGGCCTATAGCAGCCGGCTGCCCTGTACCCCAGCTTTTACCTCTTCTGGCCTCTGCTTGTAAAGCTCCTTCCTCTCCCTTACATATCTTGCTGTGGGATAAATCTCTGGGCTGCCATAGTAACAGAAGAGGAGCCCACCCATGCCTCCCTCCCCACTGACTGCTGAGGTTTCTGTGTCTTCTCTGCAGAAAACTCTGGGTCGGAAACGTGCACACAAGGGCTCCTTCAAAGATGGTAAGTGGCTCGTAGGAAGCTGAGGGCCGAGCATGGCCAGGAAGGGGTCTCAGTAGGGCCAACCGGGGACTGGGTGGGTCTGAGAAGATGAGATCTTCTGGGCAGGACATTGGGCACAGATCCCAGTTGTTGATGTGACTGTATGTCTCGTAGAATTCCCTTGGACTCCTAAACTATGTGACCCAAAGACAGGACAGGACAGCCCCACACTATCTTGAGTATCCAATGGGACCCAGGTTGGATTATAGGGCATCAGGCCTCCAGAGAGGCAGACACTCATCTCTGTTCTCTGCATGGAATCTTCCTGGTCCAAAGAGAGCCTACTGGGCACTGCAACTCGTGAGAAAGTAATAACCATTGTTGTATATTCCTGGTCCCACTGAGGCATGGTGACTCCAGCAAGAATATCCCTCCCTCCTGGCTCATGTTAGCTCCATAGGTGGCCACAGGCCAGAAACAAGGATTCGGGCCTCTCTGCAGTCTCTGGGACACACTCCCTGTGTGGAACAGCAGCAGTGCCCAGTCTCGGGTATAGGCTGACACATCAGCTGCATGGCCTCAGAGATGCCCTGGACTGGGTTAGCCCATGGCAGGATGGGCTGGTAGTATTGATGGCTCATGGCCAGCAACCAGCATACTCAGGCCCCACCTGAGTACCCCAGCCTCCCTCTCCCAGACCAGGCACAGCTGGCCTCACGCAGCTCTGGTTGGTCGGCTTGGCCCTGACCTGGAGTGCCACATTCTACACTGGGCTGCTACCATCTCCCAGGATGACCTTACACCACTGTAGGACCCAGTGGGCCATAGGGGAGCCTGCATGTTTTTGAGAGCTTTGTGGGGCCCTTGGGGGGGCCAGGCTACCCCCAAACCCTCATGCAGACGGGCGACTCTGCTCTCTCCAGAACCCCAGTTGTACCAGGAGATCCGAGAGCGGGGTCTAAATACCAGTCATGAGTCTGATGATGACATTCTCGATGAGCCTGCCAGCCCAGAGGGATCTCAAAGAGCGGACACCACCATTGTGGTCAAGAGCTATCGGCCTGCCCAGCTCACCTGGAGCCAGCTGCCAGAGGTAAGGAGGCCCCATGGCCTTCCCTTCCCTAGCTTGTGGTAGCCCAGGGCCCTTACAAGGAGTTCAGACTTAGCTTCCAGAGTCACTGGGATACACAGTTGGCCTGTGGAGCAGTGAGTGTGTCTTCTGACCTGGTATGTGGCTGGAGGTCTGACCTGAAGGGCTCTGGGAGCACAAGGAGTCCCCTTGCTAGGCCCCTCATCTCACTAGAGCAGCCCCCCATACTTCCCACATCTGAAAATGGGGCCCTGTCCAGGCTGTGGGGTTCAATCAAAAGCAGGGCCAGGATGCATAGTGGATGCAGCACTGGGGACCTGGTTGGCTGCTGTTAGAGGCATGGGACCCCTATCCTCTGAGGGCTGTGGGTGTGGCAGGAAATGGAGATGGTGGACCCAGCCTTTCCTTCATTTCAGTACAGTGGAGCTTCTTGTTTGCCTGCCATGGGATTGAGGGACCCCCCATGAGAGTACCCACAGTGGGACCCTGGCCAGGGAGGGTCCAGCCAAGGCCTGCAGCAAGGCAGGCTCTACTTCACAAGTAGAAATGTCCAGAAGTATACATTACCCTGCTGGATGCCAGAAGCTGGGGACAGGTGATTCCTCCCATCTGGGATGGGGCTCAGTACACTGCACCCCATAACATTGCCCAATATTTGGAGCCTGGCCTACTCACGCTTGGAAAGCTGCAGGGGCCCCATGCATTGTTGACAGTGCCTCTTCCAGGCTGTGAGTAGGAGAACACAAATGGAGGCAGTTCTCTGTCTTGCAGAGGCCAGGCATTGTGGCAGTCCAGCCTGCCCTGACATGCTCTGTATCGATAGGCGTGGGGGGAGCCACGATAAGACAACCTAGGGCCATTGGCCCCAAGAGGGTGAAGAGTGCAGGTGATAACAGCCTGTGCCTTCCCTGGCAGGACTCTGACTCAGCTGCTCAGGTGGTGTCTGAATCATCACCCCCACACACACAGGCACACACACACACACAGAGTCTCTCTGTGTCTCTGTCTCTCTCCCTTCCTCTGGACTCCTTGTCTGTCTTCCTGGCCTGGTCTAGGGCTCCAGAGATAGAGTGGCACTGTCCTGCGAGGTTTCTATGGAGAGGAAGATAAGCTGAGAAGACACAGACAGCTGAGGGTTCTGATTGGAGGTGGCTCTGCCCTCCAGGCTGGGTCTGGCCCAGAGGATGGAAGTGGGGACCTGGCTCCATTTGTAGGACCTGTCACCCTTAGCTCCTTTGCCTGTGTTCTCCCCAGGTGCTGGAGTCAGGTATCCTGGACACACTGTCGGTGGAGGAGCGCAAGAGGCAGGAGGTAAGGCCATCGGGAGTCCCTAGACATGGCGTGGGCCACACACTACCCTGG
Organism: Peromyscus leucopus; assembly: GCF_004664715.2. Lineage (NCBI taxonomy): Eukaryota > Metazoa > Chordata > Mammalia > Rodentia > Cricetidae > Peromyscus > Peromyscus leucopus. Next base: position 152,414,555 of record NC_051064.1, on the reverse strand, counting down.
AAGTTGGAGAACCGCAGTGATACGCTGTCCTCACCTACCCTAATGGCCGCCTCATGGGCCAGATACCATGATGGCTGAGGACTGAGCTTCTCGGTTGCCTTGTGAGCCCTCAGGCAGCGTCAGGAAGGAGCCTATCTTTGCCTCCTCAGGAAGAGCCAGAGTCCTGGCCTGGGATGAGGGGCATAGCTCAGTGGCAGTGTTTGCCTAGCATGTGTCAGCCCGTGTTTGATCCCCACCCAGTACCATCTTCCACAGAAAGCCGAGTCCTGGCCACCTCCACACAGCCTGAGTTGGTGAGCCAGAACACGTAGGGACGTGGACTCATGGCCTGTGCAGCAGTCATGACAGCCCTCTGGAGGGGCCCACGCCCCAGTCTTCCTCCCCCTCCCAGGGCATGGCCTGTCACTGAGCGTCATCTTTTCATGCAGGCCATCTTTGAAATCCTCACGTCCGAGTTCTCCTATCTGCACAGTCTGAGCATCCTGGTGACTGAGTTCCTGCAGTCCAGGGAGCTGAAGGCCACTATGACACAGACAGAACACCATCACCTCTTCTCCAACATCTTGGATGTGCTGGCTGCCAGTCAGAAGTGAGCTTCCCGGCCCTTCCACGTCTGGGTCTGCCTGGGTCCCTAGGAATGCTCTTCGCCTTGCCTCTAGGCAGCCATCATTGCAATGATGTCAGTGGGGCCTGGGTTATAGCTGTGCATGGGAAGCTCGGAGCAGCCACTGACTCCCAGGCTGGGCGGTGGGAGGCACTTCTCTCCCATACAACCCTGCATTACCAATGGGTATCTCACCTCAGCACTGGGCATAGTCAGCAGCACCCGCAAAGTACTCACCCAGCCAGGCGGCAGCCTCAAGTTGCATTCCCAGGTCATGTTCTACCTAGCAGTGTCTGGTGGCCTGGCTGGGCTCTGGTTGCAAGGCCTAGAATCAGAGGAGGGGCCAGGCATGCAGCTACAGGCTGGTGAGGGCCTGTGTGTGTGTGTGTGTGTGTGTGTGTGTGTGTGTGTGTGTGTGCGCTTTGTGTATGTGTCTTTGCATACTTCAGTGGGTATCTCACCCCAGCACTGGGTATAGTGCCTGCCTGTATGTGTTTGCTCATGCCTGTATATGTGCATGTATTCACGTCCTTAGCACCATCCGGTCATGTTGTATGTGGGGTCAGCCTTTGCTGCTGCTGTAGTCCAGGAGACCCCGGACCTCCCTGTCCTTTAGCCTTGGCTTCGCTGATGAGGCTGGTGCCTGAGGTCCTCTCCTGGGCCTCAGTGGTGTCAGGAGAAGAACAGGTCACAGGGTGCTAGTTCACAGGCTGGGCCGTCCAAACATAGGATGCTGGCTGACCAGCCTGGCCCTTGCTGAGCCCTCCCAGAGTCTGCTGTGATGCCCTCTCTCTACTTCAGGAAGTTTCATTTAGACAGGGAACAGAGGACTGTCCTATCCCTGGACACAAGGACTTCCTGTAAGAGATTCAGTAACCAACTGTGGGAACTACTCGCTCCTGACTCATCGGAGGAGGGGAGGGGTCCCGGAAAGTGGGTGACCTTCATGCAGACTCCTGTCCCCCATGTGGTTCCTGGATGCTATGCAGCCTCTAATTGCTCAGCATGGCCATTGCTGCCCTGGTGTGGGACTCTCTAGCCTCCTCCCTAGCCATTCATAGTGATCTCCTTTGAGAATTGGTGCTATTTGGGGCCAGTAGTGGGAGGCTGGCCCTTCCAGACCTTTCCAGGAAAACCTAGGACTCGTGCATTTCAACTGAGTGGCCTGGCTTGCCTACTTGTGCATGGTGGGTGTGTGCAGGCAGCCTCAGCTTCCGTTCATCCATGGGGCCCATGTGCTTCTGAGGCTCTCTATTAGTTATACAACTTTTCCCAAGGGCCAGTGACTCTTAGAGTGCACTTTCTTATAGGAAATGGGATCCATGTGGGTAGAGAGTCTGTTGAGTTCTAAGGACCCATACTCACATGCAAGCCTGGAAGAGTCTTCTCAGATGGACAGAGTTCTCCCAGCTGCCTAAGCCAGGGCCTAGAGACATGGACATAGCTCAGGACCAGCCATTGGTCCCACATACCAGGTTGCCAAGACCCAGAGAACTCTGATTCATTTGCTCACTTTGTCATCATCCTGCCTGGCTCAGAGGCTAGCAGTCTCTCCAAGACCTCCTCACTTGTCCACTATGGCCTAGACTCCATGAAAGTGGATAGTTGTGAAACCTGGCAGGGAGCTTGGCTGGCAGAATCACCTTAGTTTCAAGGTCCATTCCTAGACAGACATGGCTCTTCATGGGTCTTTTAAGACCCAATGCATCATAGGATCGCTGCATCTCTGTCCTTGAACCTCACACCCAGGGACAGCCATAGGGTTGGATGTTACAAAGGCAGTGTGGAGAGCTGATCTGTCATGGGGGGCGGGTCCCCTGAGGGCTGTTGGACAAATGTGGTCTAGATTACACAACATTCTGCCTGACCCACTGGGCACCTGCCATGTACTGCCTCCGAGACTGATCTGTGCAGACATTTTTGTCTGCATACATGTGTCTATGTAGGTGTGTGCACACACCTACCAAAACTGTGCCTTCACTTGCCCAACCACTCCCCACTTCAATGCTGCAGGTTCTTTGAAGCCCTGGAGCAGCGGCACAAGACACAGGTGTGTGTGGAGGACATCAGTGACATCTTGGAGGACCACGCAGAGAAGCACTTCCACCCTTACATTGCCTACTGCTCCAACGAGGTCTACCAGCAGCGCACCCTGCAGAAGCTGTCGTGAGTGGGCCTTTCTGCCCCCAGCCTTCCTCACGCAGGTCTACCTGCCCAGCCTCCTTCTGAAGTCGTGATGTTTCCCTGCTGCAGGAACAGCAATGCAGCCTTCCGAGAAGCCCTAAGGGAGATTGAGAAACGGCCCACGTGTGGAGGCCTGCCCATGATCTCCTTCCTGATTCTCCCCATGCAGAGGGTGACCCGGCTGCCACTCCTGACAGATGTGAGCATCCAGGAGGCTTGGGTGCAGCCATACGAACACCCCTGGAGGCCCTGCCTTCAGAGTTGCCTCTCTGACCTCTTTCTCCACACTCCTACATCTGTAAATTGGATAATTACAATGCGTATAAGACAGTGTGATTAATCTTGATAGCTCTGCGGTCAGTAACATGATACTGTAGCCTGTAGACACATACTTAGGCAAGAGCCCATACACCCTTGGCCCTGGAACTGCAGAAATACTGCTCTTCCCCAGGATGGAAAGGGCCAGATGTGTGGTGCTAGCTCCCTTTCCCTGGCTTGGCCCCAGAGGTGCAGAGGCCATATGTGTACTGTAGACACACTGGTGGGTCCAAACAGGAGCCCTCTGGAAGTCCTTGCTTGCCTTGAGGCCCCTCCCTGACTTCCAGAGTCTGGAACTGGTGGGAAGCCCCTTCCCATGCAGGGCTCCTTGGGAGGGGGTTGGGTGCATCACAGCTGTTGTCTTCCTCCAGACACTCTGCCTGAAGACACAGGGCCATCCTGAAAGGTGTAAAGCTGCCAGCCGTGCCCTGAAGGCCATCAGCAAGGTGAGGCGAACTTCTTGTGGTACCGATGGGAAAAGGGACTAGATCCAGTGCCACCAGGGGGGCAGGCACTCTGTGGAACATCCACAGTCCTCCATCCATGCCTGCGGTATACATGTAAACTCACCCTGCAGCTGGTGAAGCAGTGTAACGAGGGGGCTCACAAAATGGAGCGCACAGAGCAGATGTACACGCTGCACACACAGCTGGATTTTGGTAAGGTCAAGGTAGGTGCCTTGCCAACCCACCCACCTCACTGTTGTCCTCATCCTAGGAGTCAGAGGCTTCTGGGGACAGAGGTTGGGGGACCCCTTGAGCTGCCCTGACTCAGGGGGAAGGGGGTGTCAAGGCCTCTCCAGGACTGGCTCCCACCCTCAGCTTAGGCAGAACATTCAGCAAGTGCCCAGAGAATTGGGGCCGCTCAAGGCTCTCCTGTAGGGGAGAACAGGGCCCGCGCTGGTACCTGTGGGCCAGCTGCATGGCCATCCCTTAAGGTTCAGGAATATCCCATTGGTTCTCCGCTTAGTCCTAACAGGGACAGCAAACTCAGTCCAGGGAGGCAGGGTTGTCCCTACCATCACCTCCACCTTGCCGCGTCCATTTCCTTCATCTGTCCACTCTGTCCCCAGTCCCTCCCACTCATCTCTGCCTCCCGCTGGCTCCTGAAGCGTGGAGAGCTCTTCCTCTTGGAGGAATCCAGCATCTTTAGGAAAATCGCCAGCCGACCCACATGCTACCTGTTCCTGTTCAACGATGTCCTGGTTGTCACCAAGAAGAAAAGGTAGGCACTAGGCTGCAGATGTCAGGCGAGAGAGCAGCCGGGAGTGGAGTGGCCCTGAACCCCTCCAACTTTGGTTGACACTCATTGGTACACGTCACTTGATCTGGGGTGGCCACACGGCTCTATACAGAATCAGATCTCTGCTTTCTGCAGGCCTGGGCTTCCCTCTCTGACCATGGAAGCTGTCTCCAGGCCCAGGAGACGAGTCTTAGGAGCACTCTTGAGGTTAACTGACGACTCTCCTGTGTCCCCACAGTGAGGAAAGCTACCTGGTCCAAGACTACGCACAGCTAGACCAGGTCCAGGTCAGGAAGCTGGAGGCCTCAGAGCCCTCCCTGCCAGGAGGCAGCAGCCGAAGCTCCTCGGTGCCCCACCCCTTCCAAGTGAACCTGCTGCGCAACAGTGAGGGCCGCCAGGAGCAGATTCTGCTGTCTTCAGACTCTGCGTAAGATGGCGGAACCCAACGGGAGGGGAGCACACGTGCAAGCAGGAGCCCCGTGAGGACGGCATGTGCCGCACTGTGTCTGAGAGCCCTGTATGCTGAGCACCGCCAGTGCCCGGCAGAGCCATAAGCAGAACGCAGCCTGTCTCTGGGTATTGGTTTTCCTCGTGGGAACACACCAACTGATGAATGGCTGTACTGTCCGGTAACCAGGGAGGGAGCTTCAAGGGGGAGAAAAGGATGAGTGTGGATGTGATCAATGGGCCTTCATCATGGTCAAGGTGGTGTTTAGTCAAAAGCTCAGGGACAGAGGGAGTGAGGCAGCAAACAGGAGTGCCCAGCCAGAGCACAGCTGTGCAAAGGCCCTGAGGCAGGAGCACCCTGCTGTCAGGGCAACAGGATGATGTCAGGAGCCAAGCACAGTGGGTCAGGTCAGCATAGCCAATGAACCTGGGATGTAGAATGGGCTCATGGACCCCAAGAAGGAAGGAGGGTCTCAACTATGCTCTCTGTGGCCTCCAGGAGTGAGCGGGCCCGGTGGATCACAGCCCTCACCTACAAGGAGAGGCAGTGGCAGGGCCTCACCAACAAAGGAGGTGAGTGTGGGGTGTGCAGGGTTGCAGCCCTGGGTACAGCTGGTCTGTCTAGATGGCGGGCCACACGGCTTCCCCGGGGTACCTTGCTTGGGCGCTGGCCCCTGTATGTACTTGTGACTGTGTCCATGTAGCCACAGCTTAACCTTATTGGTCCTTAAGAGGCCTGAGGTCCTGCAGCTGGGGAAACTGAGGCCAAAGGAACAGAACAGGCTAGCCCATCAGAATGTCACCTCGGGCCCTGGCTGTTCTCTTCAGGGAGACGTCCATCTGCAGGTGCCAGGTGTCTGTCCTGCACCCCTGGAAGGCCAGTCTTCATCCCAGGGAAGCTGTCCGTCTTCTGCTGGGACAGCTGACGCCATGTGTCTGTGGGAGAGTACTGGCCTAGCTCTCTGTATTTCCCCCAGACCTGCCCCAGGTGGAGATCACCAAGGCATACTTTGCCAAACAGGCTGATGAGATCACACTGCAGCAGGCTGACGTTGTCCTGGTCCTACAGGAAGAGGACGGTGAGTGTGGATGGGCCACACCTGAGTGGGTGTCAACCAGACAAGGGTGCAGAGTGTACTGGGGTGCAGCGAGAACTTCCTCAAAGGACGGGGCTGGGGAGACGGCTCAGTTGGCACAAGGACCTGATTTTGAACTCAAGAGCCCACATAAAAGGAAGCTGGGGATGGTGGCACATGATTGTGTCATCCCATTACCAGGGAGCAGACATGCAAATCTCAAGGGCTCATTGACCAGCAGCCTAGCCTCGTTGGCAAGCTCCATGATGATGAGAGACTATCTCAAAAGACAGTGGGCAGCACCTGAGGAACTGGGGTTGTCTTTGGGCCTCCAAGCACATAGGTGTATGTGGATCCATACATGTGCATAAACACACCACGCTCAGTCTCCTCAGAGGGAGGACTGCAGGTACTGGAGTCATGGGACCAAAGTGAGTACGCGTGTCTGCTCCTGGTGGTCCCGGCCTAGGCTTCTACAGGGCCCAGGTCGTGCTGGTGGAGTGGGGGGCCAGGAGCCCATGTGGCCTTGAGCGATGCCTCCTTGGCTCTCTCTCAAGGCAGGAGGGGTGGTCAGTTCCAATAGTCACCCAGGCCCTAGAGCCCTCGAGAGCAGAGGTGGGATGAGAGGATCCCTCTCATCTACCCCTCTGCGTCCAGGCTGGCTGCACGGAGAGCGGCTTCGGGACGGAGAGACGGGCTGGTTCCCCGAGAGCTTTGCTCACTGCATCACCAGCCGCGTGGCAGTGGAGGGCAACGTGCGCAGGATGGAGCGGCTCCGGGTGGAGACAGACGTGTAGCTGGACCGCTCAGAAGCCATGGTGGACACAGCTCCAGTCCTCCTACCTGACCCCAGGAAGTGGGACACAGCTCTGTTCCTTGGGCCTTCCCACAGCCTCATGGTTGAGTGCAGAACACAGGACATCTGTACATTCCACCTGCTTTCTCGGAAGGCTTTGAGGCAAGCTCCAGGGGCCTACATTCTAGTAGGAGTCCAGCTTGGCTCCTCGCTTGCCACCTGAGCCACACCCAGGCCAAGGGTGATACAGGACTGCTGCCTTCATGGAAGACATCACAAGGCCACCTCCCAGATCCACCCCTCTTTCCCAAGTGAGACAGGAAGGGCCCGTGTCAGAGAGGACAGTGTTGGTGGAAGGTGACCTGAGGTGCCAGCAGAAATGTTATGATGGAAGTTTTTAAATAACATTAAACTATTTCTTTAAAACTTGGGTTTACACCTGAGCTCAGGTCACAGCCACTTGTCTCAGTGAATCCCAAGGTATAACAGGTGCGTGGAGCCTGGCCTCAGGTCTGTCCTTAGCTCTGACCCATCTGTCTACTAGCCAGAGTGTCGCAGCAAAGTTGGGGCTCCTGCTTGCGGGGTCAGAAATGTTAACAGCTGCACCTTACAGGGCTTAGCCTGACCACAGGGGTCGGAGAGCTTTGACACAGTGGAGACTCTGGGGTGGTGATCCCAGTCCCTGCAGACCTCCCTTTTGGGGATCTACAGGCCAGAAAGGCAGCCTCCATGCTGACTACGGCCAAGCTAGGTCTCTCCAACAGCACCCCCAGCCTGGTGCTGAAGCCCCATGCCTTGCTCTGCTTGGCTGGTGCTAGACTGGGGTGGAGCACCCAGCATCCACTGTAGCATCGGCCCCTTGCTACAGAAGTGACAGGTACAGGTGACTCTCCACTAGGTGTAAAAGCACAATGGTGATGCCCTACCTCCCTAGGCTTGGGGAAGAGCTGCGCCTCTAGACAGGCTAGGGCCAGCCACACCCTATGGCCTCCATGACCAAAGCAGCCAGAAGGGCCAAGTCTAGGCTCAGCCTGACACTAGTCTTCACCAACGTGAATACTCACCCATGTTTGTGAGTGGCTACTTTGAGGGGAGGGCCAGGCCAGAGTTCAGGGAGTAGGCATGGCCTGGGTTGACTCTGAGGTAGGGCCTAGTACCTCCTTCAACCTGAAATAAATGTCTCCATCTTCCTCACCCTAATGCCCCACTTCCTTGGGGCTGTGGTTGTGTAAAGCACACTGGTGGCCACGGAGTGCTGTGTATGCACGTAGGTGCAGTATGTGCACTGATATTCGCCTGTGGCACAAGCAGAAACACGTTGGTGTGACCCCACTGTCCTGTGGCCTCTGGTTTGCTCCCCGCATTGACCCTCTGAGGAGCATGTCAAGGAGAAGCAGGCTGGCCCACCACCAAGCACCTTCAGTAGCTAGAACAAGGTGGATTGGAAGGCTGTGAACCCAAGCCCCTAGCCTTTCCTCCAGGGAGTGAGAGAAAGTTAGTCCGGCCATGATACCATGAAGATGTGCACACAACTGTGCCTTCCGCCCAGCCTTGGGACTGCTGTTTCCCTCTGCTCATCAGGCTCATTTCTGGTCCACAACATCCCTGACTCTGTGCCAGGCTGCCTCGCTCCTACCACCATGGGCCATAAGGTGGTGGTGCTTTCTCTCTCAGGCCCCCTGGTGGCTATAAAAGGCATTAACATGGGAGCTACACTCCAAGACCCCAGCTTTCCTGCCTCACTTAAGACTCTAGCTTTGACCCCAAGAAAGTGAAGCCATGGTGAGGACTCCCACTGCCATTCTGGTGAAAATGCCCCTCCCATGTCCTTAGCCAGTCGGTGTGTCCAGACCATCATTCCTCTTTATCACCCCTGCTTGTCAGACACCAGCCACCACCTGTCCCTAATGCACGGTCGCTGGACCTCTGGCTGAACATGCTATCAGTCATGTCCCAATTAACCCACTGTCAGAGTCTGGACCTGGAGCTGGGGGATGCTGGGAAATGAACAGGGCCTCTGCAGTCTGTAAGAACTGCAAGTGCTCTTCATGGCGGAGCATCTACTCTGTGCCCTATATTTCTACTATGTGGGTCCTGGGTTCAAACTCAAGTCATCAGGCTGCAGTCAGGCACCCACTGAGCAATCTTGCCAGTCCAAAGTTCCTTTAATCTCCACTTATGCCAAGCCTGGCATTTTTCCTCCCCCCAAATACATCCACATTCCAACTGGAAATGTGCTAGATTGTAGCTGCCTGCCACGTTCTTTGGAAAATCCCTGCACTTCTCCCTTATTTTTCTCATTTTGTATTTAAAAACTTATCAGTCTAGTCAGGCATGGTGGTGCATGTTTGTAACCCCAGCACCTGGGAAGCAGAGACAGGATGACCTCTAAGTCCAAGTCAGCCTGGTCTACATAGCAAACTCCAGACTGGCCAGGGCTACATGCTAAAGCCTGTCTCAATCAACTAACCAACCGGTTGTCTGATGGGCCTATTAGTCTTCAAAGGAGAGCATTTTGGCTTTCTTACATGTAACTAGGTTGTAGAGCATCTGCCTTGTGTGAGAAGGGCTTGAGTGGGCTCTAGTACCTCCTATACACACCCACAGCCCTGTTTGATGAATATAAAGATTCCCTATAGATATAAATCTATATAAAACATAAATATCATGAGCACACACACACACATACATATATGCTAAAGCTTGTGCACATTTGACCACTGCTGCTCAGTTTGCCTAACCTATAGGTTTCTATAGAATGTGTTACATTACATTGCAATGCATTTCTCTTTACCTATGACAGCCACCATTGCTCTATGGATTTGTGAGCATCTACTCTGTATATGTATGTATGTGTAGGTGTGTGTGTGCATGCATGTGCATAGACAGCCACAATGCTTTGCACCTTCACAACATTAAGACTCCTTCCCCAGGGGCTGAAGAGATGGCTCAGTGGTTAACAGCAATATTGCTTTTCTAGAGGACCTGCATTCAATTCTCAGTACCCAGCTCATACCCTGTAACTCCAGCTCTGAGATCTGTTGCCTCTGACCTCCACTGGCAGCCTCACTCAACATGCACATGCATATACTACAAACAAACCGTCTTTAACGTTTTTTTTTTTTTAAAACCTCCTTCAGCTCTTCTTGCTATGATTGTATTTCTAACCTCCAGCTGTGTCTTATAGGCTAGATCCTATTGCCTTTCTTTACATTTTTCTTTCAAGTTACATTTATTTATTGGGGGTATATATGTGTTGGTCAGAGGACAACCTGCCAGTCACTGATCCCCTCCCACCATGTGGGAGACAGGCTTGGCAGCAAGTGCCTTCACCCGCTGAGCCCCCGGCCCTCTAAGATCGTATGACTTTCAGTACAGTCTGGACCCCTCCCTTTCTGCCCTGGGTAGACCCTGGTCCTCAGGAGGGCTGGCAGTGGACCACTCCTCACCCGCTGCGCTGGCTGCAGCTGCTGCCTCCCTGCCTGTCACTCACAATCTCCCCCATGCTGAGCCAGCCTGGGCTTGACCGGTGGGTTAGAAGGCCAACTTCAGTTCTCCTCATGATGACAGTGTAGGAAATGTCCTGCGTGCTCTCCCACGGCTCCCCCTGAGCTCTTCCCAGGGATATTTCCACATTAGAATCATGGGTGAGCCTGTGGGCATGGCGACAGTTTGGCTGGATATAAAATTTAATTTTTCAATACCAATGACAGAACATCGCAATCTCCTGGCTGCCAGTCTTTCCCTTGTGGAGTTTCTGTCGTCTGATTCTTGGTCCTTTTCCCCTCTAGGCACTTTGGAATTCCTCCTTCATTCCGCACTGCCTGCAAGCTATTCCCCACTCACTATTCTGTCCCCTTTCCTCTACTTAAGTCTGTGTACACTGGCCTGCTGACCCGGCTCCCACTGCTGCCCATCCCTCTGGAGCCCTTGTAGTGTCCCTGGGGGTTTCAGCTGCCTGGGCTGCTGTGGGAGAGGGGGAAGAGGCAGCCACTCCCCAGATCCAAAACAAGGGACGACGCTGGGTGGGAGGTGGGTCTAAGTCCAGCCCTCCCCCAGTTTTTGCTGTCCTCAGGGCCTTCTCCCCACCGCTCCTGCGGCTCCTCTCTGGGCTACACCTGTGGTATCAGCCTCGATCCACAGGGAGCCCTGGCTCCTGTGAGGCCGCCCGGGCTCCTGTGAGGCTGCCTGGGCTCCTGTGAGGCTGCCTGGCCCTCCCCTGTTGAGGCAGGGGTGAGCTGTTTGGGTTAAGCATGGATTCCCTTCCACGCCAGCCCCACCCTGCTCCCTCTGAGACATTCTTCCTACAGGAAGCTACTTGCTAGGTCTCTGGAGGTGTCTTAGGCACCAGCATCCTCTCTAGGACAATTCACCTTGGCTAGAAGCTGCCACATGACCCCAGAGCTGGAAGCCAGAAGAATCCCAATGTGACTGGTTGGTACCTGCCATTAGAGGGGGTACAGAACCCACTGGGCCTCCGTGACTCGGGAGGCTCCAATCCAAGAGCCCTCATGCCAGCTGCTCTTGGGAAGACCCAAAGAGAGTCTATGAAAAGCACAAAAACCCAGGCCACGAGGACACCACTGTGTCTTTAACTCATAGGACTTTACAAAACTCTGGAGACCCCACAGCCCGCTGGCCTGCGTCCAAGCTTCTGAGATGGGGTAGCTTCCAGCTGACCTAGGGCCACAATGGCAAGTGGAGCTGCCCATAAATATCTTACATAAATACGGGCTGGACTACGTTACCAGGTAAACAGTCGGCTGGCTGCAGCAGTCCATGGCCTAGCACCAGAAGGACCTGTCAGGCAGGTGGGCCTCGCCAACTCCTGCCTTGGTCCCAACCCAGGTCCCTAAAGAGGGCCAGGATTCCACAGCACAGCCTGCAGGGTTCCCATGTAAACGGTGGCCTGAGGCCTGGTCCACTTCCCTGGGTTCACTGTGTCCACTTGAGGCCTTCTTCCCCGTGACTTTCCACAGTCCTCCACAGAGATCCATAGCTTTCCAGAAGAGGTGTGAAACCAGGAGTCCCAGGTCCACCCATGTCCTCTCAGTGCCTTGGGCTGAAACATGGTAGTGGTCCTCTGTGGGGATTCCATGAACTAGTGCCTCATGGCCCTGCTGCTGGGCTGCTGGGGTGCTGGTCTGCTGGAGGATGGCTGTGTAGCCACTGGGGACATGGGAAGAACAGAGGGTCAGCAACAAGGTAAGGTGGGAATCCTCAAAACAGCCAATTCCAGGCAGAAGGTGGTGACCTTCTTCCTTCATTAGCTAAGTCCAGCAAAAGCAACAGCCCATCCCCCTCCCACCGTGGTCCAGCCTCATCTTTAAGATCCAGGTTCTGAAGGCTCAGGGGAGCAAAGGTATTCATCATTGTGTGGGACTATTCCTTTGGGCCTAACCAGAGAGCAGCGCCCGGGCAAGCGTGTTCTCCGCCTGAACTCTGGGCTCCCAGGGAGTTGGGTGATAGACAGCTCATGTTGTGCACTTGAGTAGACACTAGTAATGAGCCAGTAAGGCACCAGTCACCCATGTCCACAGGAACCCCACACATCTACAGCATCACTTACACGCCCATGTAAGCAGTGGGGGAGGGGCTCTGCTCAGATCTCACTCTTACAACTTCCAAGAAGGGTGGGAGACAGGAAAGCTTCACCCAAGGTTAAGCCAAACCCACCCAGGGAAAAGGGCTATCCCAGGACTGCTAGGGGCCAACAATGCCCTCCCCACAGCCCAGTTCTCAAAGATCAGCTAAATGTCAAGGTTCTGGAATTTGAGGTCCTAGGATGTAGTACCACATCTGACCACCAGGTGCCACTGTGGATCACATTATGTACCCAGACACCAGTCAGAAAATTGCAACCTGACCCTAACAGCTCGCTGCGTGGCTCTTAACAGTTCGAGGCCATGATCATCTTGGAGAGGCTAAAGATGATTCACACAGTATCCATTCTACACTGAGGGTCTTCAGCTGAGGACTCCTGGGTCTGGGCCCTCACCTCTATCATGTCCTACCCTGCAGAGCACCACAACTGGCCTCCCACCTCCCTCAGAGATCCTTCCTTCAGCAGCCTGGGCCTGGGGAGCCAACAAGAGACGCCATAGGGACTTGGAGTATCCACAGGGGTGCAGTACAACCAGCTCTACCTTGCAGATGGGAGGTGCGGTCCCTCAGAGCCTCAGGGACTTAGGGATCAAGGGACTACTCCCTCAGCTCTGCATGTCAGTACACACAGGCACAAGCATACAATAAAGCATGTGTACACATATGTGTCTGGTGCACACACATGTACTGGAAACACACATGCCTGCCACAGGCATGCACTGTAGCACATGTACTTGAATTCAACACGGTACACATGCCTGGTACATAGACATCACTGGAACAAGCATATGCAGTACAAAGATGTGGGCACACATGTATGCCTGAAGCCACGTACACATGGAGCATACACACCGGGGAGACACATTCCTGGAGCACACATATACCTGAAGAATGTATACACGGAACACGTACCCACCCAGAGAATTTACACCTAAAGCCCATGCACAACCCATAGAACATGCACCTTGAGCACACACACCGTGAAGGAACACACATACATCAGGAAGACATGTATCTGAAATACACCCCCACACACCCACATACACACCAAGAGCATATACACACACAGTGCATGCACATATGCCTGCACATGCACAGTTGACTCACATGCTTGTGTTGCTAATCCAATGTGCTGGCACATGTGCACATGCACCAGCTCACAACACACTGGTGTATGTGCACACACTGCTGCTCACAGATGCATGGGCACACAGCACCCACCCATACTGAATCCCTAGCCCTGCCTGCATATGGATCTGTGAGCTCCTGCTGCAACTCTAGGTCACTCTAGGGAAAGGGCTGGTACTGGGGGCTGGCAGTGCAACCCGTTCCTGCTCAGGGGAAACGGCTTGAGGCCTACTCATCGCCACCCACTGTGTGGACTCTGGGTGCCAGGAAGGGATGGCTGAGCGTCTCACCGACGGGTCTTGTTCCACCATGGTGGCGGTACTGGGACAAGGGGTGGGTTCCTGGCCAGGGACAGGAAAGTCTCATTTCCTCCCCTGGAAACCCGACTCACCTTCCTGGCAAGTGGGCCCTGTGTAGTTGTCCACGCAACGGCACTGCCCACTGATGGGGTCACAGTCAGCCCCACCCTCACAGCCACAGTGCAGGGCACAGCCAGGCCCAAAGCGGCCCCTTCTGCACTCTGTAGGGGCAGGAGGTAGGAGAGAGAAGTGTAAACAACTGTCCCATCTTGATGTGGGATGGTCTGTATGTCAAATGCTCTGACTCGTCAATAAATAAAACACTGATTGGCCAGTGGCCAGGCAGGAAGTATAGGTGGGACTAACAGAGAGGAGAAAAGAAAGAACAGGAAGGTGGGAGGAGACACTGCTAGCCGTCGTCATGACCAGCAGCATGTGAAGATGCCGGTAAGCCACAACCACATGGCAAGGTATAGATTTATAGAAATGGATTAATTTAAGCTATAAGAACAGTTAGCAAGAAATCTGCCACGGGGAAGTCTGCCATACAGTTTGTATGCAATATAAGTCTCTGTGTTTACTTGGTTGGGTCTGAGTGGCTGTGGGACTGGCAGGTTAGAGAGATTTGTCCTGACTGTGGGCAAGGCAGGAAAACTCTAGCTATACCATCTGCTGGACATGGGTAGACAGCCCAGGTGTTATGAGGTCCTCTGGGGAAGTAGAGAAGACCATGGGCCCCATTTCTTCTGAAAAGGATAACAGTTCCTACCCACTTTTTAAAAATCGGTGTTCTATAACCATGAGCTCAACCATGGAAAAGCACCAGCCACAAGCCCCGGGCACACATTCCTGCCTAGTGCCTGGGTTGGTGAGGCAGTGTAGTGTAACCACAGCTGCTGCCCCCAAGGCTGCATGAATCCAAAAGTCATAAGGTCAGTTTTGCACCCCCATCAGGACAACCCCCATCCTCAGTCTGGTCTGAAGGGGCCATGGCCATGACTGATAAGTCAGGGACGTATTTCCACCTCATTGGGGCCTTTCTCAGGACAGTCAGATGGAGTCCCCAGACTCTAGACTCCACAGAACAGGGCCTAACCCTGGCAGCTGCAGTGGGTGCCTGTGTCGTGTTCTAGCTACCACCAACAGCGCCGAGGATGCAGACTGGAGCAGAGATCTTAGAAAGGCAGAGTGTGCGGTCTGCAGCCTGGCATGCAGGGACCCAGCCCACATGATTTGACATTTGCTGTTGGTGGAAACCTACCCTCAGGTCCCATCCTGGACAGGCCCCTCCACTCACCCTGGTCACATGTAGCTCCTGTGCGCCCTGGTGGGCAAAGGCAGAGGCCGCTGATGGCATCGCAGGGTACACCTTTGTTGCAGTTACACCGCTGCCGGCAGCCCTCTCCAAAAAAGCCTGGCTTGCACCCTGGTGAGGGCAATGGGCTCAGTGTTCCCGTCCCCGAATTAAACAAGACAAGGAAAGGGTAAAGGGGCTGGGTGGCGGCCTGACACTCACCCCTCTCACAGAACTGGCCATGGAAGCCGGCAGGGCAGAGGCACTGGCCACTGACAGGGTCGCAGGGGGCTCCCTGTTGACACTCACAGACGCCCTGGCAACCAGATCCATAGAAGCCAGCAGGGCAGGCTAAAGGAGGACCCTGGTTAGAATGAGTCAAGGGCAGGAGGCAGCAGAAACCCCCAGCTTTCCCAGAGACCAAATCCAAGCACCGAGAGAGGCCCTTTCCAGAATGTCCTATCTCCCTCCTTCCTGGCTCCCACCATACTCCAGCACCCCAGCCAGGGCTCACATGACAAGGCAGAGGCATAAGGAGCCAGCGTGGGAGTCCTTATCAGAGCCTGGTCGGGGTCATCCCATCTCTCCCCATGAACAATGACCAAGAAGGTGGCCATTGCTTTCATGAACCAGGACCGGCCTAGATGGTGTGGGGACAAGGTAAGGGGACAGCCCCACTCACAGTGCTCACAAGCTTGACCATAGAAGCCAGGGCCACAGTGGCAAGCACCCGTAGTGGGCTCACAGGTACCATTGTTCTGACAGGAACACCCCAGAAGGCAGGCAGCTCCGTAGCGCCCAGCAGGACAGGCTGTACAGGGATAGGACAAAGGTTTCTTTCTTTCTTTCTTTCTTTCCTGCTTTCTTTCTTTCTTTCTTTCTTTCTTTCTTTCTTTCTTTCTTTCTTTCTTTCTTTCTTTCTTTCTTTCTTTCTTTCTCTCTCTCTCTCTCTCTCTCTCTTCTCTCTCTCTCTCTCTCTCTCTCTCTCTCTCTCTCTCTCTCCCTCCCTCCCTCCCTCCCTCTCTCTCTCTTTTAAAGATTTATTTATTTATTATGTATACAGTGTTCTGCCTGCATGCATCCCTGCAGGCCAGAAGAGGGCACCAGATCTCATTACAGATGGTAGTGAGCCACCATGTGGTTGCTGGGAATTGAACTCAGAAGGTTTGGAAGAGTAGCCAGTGCTCTTAACCTCTGAGCCATATCTCCAGCCCCCGGACAAAGGTTTCTTAAGTGCACCTGACTCAGTGCCCCTACACAGCCACCCAGACCCCTAAACTCTGCATCCTTCCCAGGGTCCAGAGCAAGGCATTTCAGTCCAGCTGCCCCTATAAACTCACCCTGCTCGCAGTGTGGCCCCATCCAGCCCAGGGGACAGGAACAGCTGCCGTTAGTGACATCACACAGGCCCCCATTTCTGCAGGCACACTTGAGCTCACAGTCCTTGCCAAACCGACCCTGGGGACACCCTGGGGGCAGAGGGTAGGCACAGCTGAGAATTCTGGCAAGGGTTGGACGTGATCTTGGGACATGTCCCCACACAGACGGGCATTCACTCAACAAACGCTTCCTGAGCTGCCTAGTGCTGGTCTTTGTCCTCAGCGTCCACTCTTCACCCAGCGTCTGGGGCAGCCAGCACAAGGTCTGGCCTGAGGGCCGCTCTAAGATAAAGTGGACCACAGTCTTCAGGAGACTGTCAGCACCTACATAACCAGCAAGGAGTCGGGAAGGCTTCCCATCACACTTCCTCAGGGCTGAGAATGTGTGTCCTGGAGACCCCAGGCCAGGCACGGCCAGACACGTGGGCTGAGGTGGCCTGCTGACCACCATACACTGCCTGCCCACACTGCTGTCTTCCCTAGGAGTGAACAAGGTGGCATCCTGGCCACAGCCTGGCCTTCTGACTACACTAGTCCTAGGAGCACTAGGCAAAGAATAAGGGTGACGAGAGCAGCCGTTTGTGGAGACTAAGGGAAGAGCTGTGTGCGTGGCCTTGGGACAGGGCACGCTGACACAAGTGTGGCCATGACCACTGTCCCCTGGTCCACCCATTTCTCACCAGTCCAGCTTATGTCTGCTGGGCAACCCGGCCTGGGCCTGGCAGAAAGGACTAGGAAGATATTCTTCCAAGAAGACATCACCAGGACGTAAGCAGGTACCAGGCTCAGGAGGGGGTTCCACTGGCCAGAGACATGAACAGGCCACTGAGTGAACCAAGTCTCAAGAGGCCTGTGTGAGCGGGGCCTGAGTTGGCACTCGATGACCTATTTGCCAACAGGGCAGGCTGTTCACATGGTGAGGATACTGCTTCTCAGCCCCGAGGTTTCTGAGAATCCAGTGGCTGTGAGTATGACTACGTCCCTGGGGAACGGCACACCCCCTCATGCTGGGTTCACTCCAGCAGCCTGCTCCATAACTCAACGACACGTCGGTGAACTGTGCATGTGCCCAGCCCCCGGCAGACACTCACCATGTTCACAGTGGACTCCAGTCTTCCCAGGAGAACAGACGCAAGTCCCTGACGCAGGGTCACAGGCCGCCCCTTGCCCGCATGCACACACATGGGCACAATTGGGGCCGAAGCGACCCTGTGGACAGGCTGTGGAGAGGGCGGGCAAGTAGTGGCTTCCACCTGGGCTCTGCCAGAGGCTGTACCAACCCCAACGACCGGACAGGAGACTCAGGGGCACACCGCCAATTCCCAGGGCCCTCCATCTCCCTCCATGAAAAGGCTCTGCTGGGAGCTGGGTCCCAGGCCATCTCTACAGAGACACATCGACACAACACCCCCAGCTCTGCCTGGATTTCAAATGAGGAAAGTCCCCACGTGAGTCAGGAGAAAGGCCCCTTCCTGGACAGGACGCTTGGACGATTGTACTCCGTGTCTGGCATATATCTGGGACAGAGCTGGCCAGAAGGCCGGGGCCCTCTGGGATCACACTGATGCCCCAGGGTAGTACACCCACTGCCACTCTACCTTAGTTCAGCAATGGGGGACCCAAGAATCGGGGAAGCAGATGGGCAGGGGGCTGGCCAACAGGGCCCCACCCCCTTCCCCAGAAATTCGAAAATAAGCCATCCCGCCCTGCAACCTGGCTCCTCACCAAGGCTGCAGTCGGCCCCAAGGAACCCGGCAGGGCAGTGGCAGGCTCCCGTGGCTGTATCGCAGGAACCACCATTGAGACACTTACAAACTTGTGCACAGCCTGGCCCATAGCGTCCAGGAGGACATCCTGCAGGGAGAGAGAGGGTCTGTGACATACGCTGGGGGCTGGAGTCAAACATGCAGCACCCCTGAAGATGGCATGGCAACCCCGTGAACTGCTCCCCTCCACCCTGCATCCCAGAATGGCAGACAGAACCCCAGGTCCCCCAAGGCAGTGGGCCGCACTCACGTTGCCGACAGTCAGTGCCATGGTAACCCGCAGCACATACGCAGGCCCCTGAAGCAGGGTGGCAGGCCCAGGTCTCACCAGGACATTGGCATGGGTGCCCACAGTCCTTTCCAAAGGTGCCAGGCTGGCAGGCTGGGTATAAGTTGGGTAGGGTCAGCCCTGGCCTTGCCCTCAGGAATCCCCCAGTTGTCCCTCTCCACAAAACGGATGTTAGGGAGAGCACTTACCCTGCTCACAGCCAGGTCCAGTGAAGCCAGGTGGACAATGGCACTCCCCAGTAACATGGTGGCAGGAGGCACCAGGAGGGCAGTGGCAACGCTGGGCACAGGCCTCTCCAAACCAGCCATATGGACAGGCTGCAGGAAGGGTGGAGTTAGGCAGGCTTCCCTGGAAGGGGGCTGTGCAGGGCCAGCTCCCGCCCGGCAACTGGGTCCAGGCACTGTGGTCTGTGCTCACCGTCCTCGCAGTGTGAGCCCCTCCATCCTGGGGGACAGAGGCAGGCCCCCGTGACATGGTGGCAGGTGGCACCTCTCCGGCAGGTACAGTGCTCCTCACAGTGAACCCCAAACAGGCCCTTGGCACAGGCTGTAATGTGAGAGAGACAGGAAAGCTGGAAATCACAGCCCCAGGGCCTCCGCCCTGGAAGTCAAGGGAAAAGGGAAGGCTGGGACTAGAAGCTTTGAAGAGTCACTGGATCCCCCTGAGGACCCCAGCTCAGCCTACCAGCATCTGCAGCCCCAGGCTTGGGTCTGAGCAAGGGGCTCTCTAGGCAGGGTCTGCCAGTGACCTCTGTGGAAGCGGAGACCCAGTAAGGTTAGAATGAGGCTGAGCCGGGCAGTATCCTGCCCAGTGTCCACTTGTCCAGACTCTGAGGGGGTTCAAAGCCTGGAGGGGTGAACAAGAACCGTGGGCACAAAAGCCACAGCCTGGCAGCATCCAGCAGTCATGGAGCCCTGGGCAGTACAGGCTTCAAGTCCAGAGACCAAGGCTTTCTCTCTGAAGCCTTGAGATGAGGCACACCCCTCTGTCCAAAACAGAAGCAAACCAGCCTACCAGGCTGGCCTCTTAGGTACAGCCCAGAGGCCCTGATCCCGTTTAACAGTGGGCCACTCCACATTGGGTCACATTGGTGCGGCCAGGCCTGTCTCGTATCTTCAGCATGGAGTAAAACGGGAGTAAAACTTGGCAGAACCTCCCAGCTTCCCAGAACCCACTCACGGCTCTGACACTTGTCCCCCGTCCAGCCAGCTGGGCAGAGGCAGTGGCCCGTGAGCGGGTCGCACATGCCCCCATTAAGGCAATTGCAGCTAAGCTGACAGCCAGCTCCGTAGTGTCCAGGAAGGCACTCTGAAAAAGCAGGGATTGGGAGGGAGGGTCTGACTTTCTGAGCTAGGGCTCTGTCCAAGAGACACTAGCCCAACCTTCCCACACCTGAGGCGAGATACCACCGCCAACCCCAGGGTGCTGCCCCCTCAACAGGAGTCCTCCTAGGCCTGAGGGCATGTCTACTACCCAGCCAGCTCACCTTTCTCACAGGCCAAGCCGGTCCAGCCCTCTGGGCACGTGCACTGGCCCAAGACGGGGTCACAGCTCCCTCCATTTCGGCAAAGACAGGAATGCTGACAGTTCTCGCCGTACAGGCCAGGGGGGCAGGCTGAGGTCCAGAGAGGAGAAGCCAGCCTCAGTGCCCGGCCAGCAGAGAGCTTTGGAGTTCTATAAGTTCCCACACATCGCCAAAGCCCAACCTGACTTTCAAGTCGGAATCTTATCAGGGCTGGTTTTATGATGCCCGAGCCCAGGCCTGTCCTGCACCCACCAACCTGGCCTTAGGGGTATGACACTAAAGGCCACATGTCAAGCTCCCTCCCAACTTCCCCAAAGGCCATGCCGACAGGAGAGCCCTGCTCCTACCC